>NW_020799112.1:13745724-13764758 GCF_003259725.1 Athene cunicularia
GGGGGGGGGGGGGGGAGGAAGGAGGAAAAAAACCTAAGGAAGAGTTGCTCCAGCAGAAGGGAGACTGAACAGAGGCAAGCTGCAAACACTGCTACATCTCTTCACCCTAAAGAGAATATCAGACGTAATAAAAGTAACTGTGAGAATGGAAGGAACAGATTCATCTTCAGCCACTTCCCCATGTGATGAGCAACAGCATTCAGCCAGAAAGCATTTCCTGCTCTGCAAAACCACAAACATTTGTAGAGCCAAAGGGCATTGTTCTTTTCAGTGAATAGTTTCAAACTATTTGAATACTTAAAGTAAGAGAATGTTGTTATGAGTTACTGCCATTTAGTCAGTAAGCTGTGAAACCCTCACCAGGTGAGAACAGCAAACAACTGCAGACAGGATCCCTGCCCCTAAGATTTTAGCGGTTGTGGCACTGATCCTGCAAGCAGATAAGCATGGGCAGACCCAAGATGGACTCCAATAAACTAGATGATTTTTGGTGCTACTGTGTAGACAACTGTGCAGATGCAGTTTGGGGAGATAGGTCTAGATGACAATGCTGCAAACCAAAAGAAGGAAGAAGATACAGTTACTAACAGGAAACCCAAGACTGTAGTAATACTGTACAAAATAAGATGGAGTTAGACTGGAAGGGAAAGAGCAGGACATAAGAGTAGAAACCACATTATATTTCCATTAAAGAATAAAATGAAAGGTTGCCTGCTATCCCACAAAAAGTCTCATTTACTTACGTGGCATAAGATCATTACTTGAGAATCTGAAGGTATAACGGGATAGCGCAGCGGGACAAAATCCAGTATCAGTTAGGAGATGGGTAAATCACCTGTGAGGCTGCTCTTAAAAGGATGCTTTAAACATGAGTTTGTGCAAAGTGTGGGGAACCAAACCCACAGAGATCAGTCTTCTGGGGCAATGGGGAAGAGATCGCACAAATAAAGCAAATCCAGGTTACAGGACCCATATGTAAACAAGGCTACAAGAACACACCACCAAAGTGCTAACAGAAAAAAGGGACACCAGTGCCACTCCCAAAAGAAGCACAAAGATCCCTGAGCTGGCACCAGCCTGAAGTCATACATCAGCCCTGCAGAGCAAAGCAGGCTCTGGAGCAGTATCACCATGCACACACAGACAAGTACTGCCTCCTTGCTGCCACTGGCTCTCCCACAGACAGCCGCCACTGAGCTCCCTCAGTATGTTGGATTTTACAGTCAGCCTGTGCAGAGTCAGCTTGGGTGTCTCTGCATTCAGGCTGTGGCTAATCACTCACCCATTAATAGGTTTTATAAACATACCCTTACAGAGACATGTGAATGTGACCAGAATAAGGAAAGAAATATACAGTGTGATGCTGGTAATGAAAACTGATCAATTTTTAAAAATAATAATACAAATCACATGTTTTGTACTTACCCCACCCCCTAAAAAAAAAGCAAAAACCCCCCAACTTACGTTCCCAAAAGCTCCTCGTGTTTTTTGTTATCCTTTCTCCAGACCTCAATGTCCAACATATCCTTCCTGTCAGAGAAGTAGTGAAAATCAAACTGTTCCCTCCACTGAGGATTTGCACTCTTACACAGTGTCTAGAAAACATGCAGTTATAATATTTACTTTTCTTAAACGGTACTTATTTCCACAGTAAAGTACATATCAATTCTTCTACAAAAACAAGGCCGGATGTTAGGGCATCAAGTACTAAGGTCAATCCAATCAAAGCTCCCCAGGCCATCATGCACAGCCTCATCTTCCTTAAAAACTCTTTCCTCTCTCCCAGTAACAATAAATATGCAAGTATGACATGAATGAATGGCTGGAGGAATTCTGAAATGCAAGGTGGATCCCCCAGCTGCACTTCCAGTTGGACCATGGTCATCATCCAACATCACACACTGGAAGAAATCAAGAATAACCCCTTTGAGAGCAATCACCTGAAAACAGGTTCGAATGATTTAAGGAACCCACACCAGTACTCTCTACCCTTCTGCATTAAGATACAGGCGAAGAAGGAGCCGCCTTGAAATTGCTAACATCCAGTTAATTTGGTAGCTGTAAATTGTCCCTCCGGATTCGGTGAGATTGTTCCCATGTTCACGTTACTCTGAATATTCACTGGATTAGGACTTAAATCACTTGCAAATCATATCACACCACACTACCCACCATCTCTATCAGCACGGCCCCTGAGAGCACAGGAGATAGGGTTAGCTGGACCTTGACTGAGATTCCTCCCACCTTCTCTGTTTTTCTGGACCCTGAGTAAACGTACTTCATAAATAAAATAAACTCCAGGAAAAAAAACATGAGGTACTGCCAATTTGAAGTCTTATTAGGGTGTAAAAGCAGCAGTCCCCAACTTTTACTGGACTCCAGACAGAAATACTAAACAATTAACTTACTGCAGACAACATTGTACTGAACTCTCCATTTTAAACTTTTTAATTTTCTGTGACTGCAAACAGCGCAGTCTTGCAGATTCATGACACAGGCTATGGACCATTAAAGAGAAACATAAAAAGGGATCTTAACTGGAATAACATCTTTATTCTAAAATAACTAACCCATTTGTTATTTTTCAAAGCTGTTTTTTCTAAATAAAAACATTATATCATGACCTTGGTTTGAAGTTCAATGGGGGGGACAGAGTGCAGGTTTCAGATGCGCCTACATCTGAATGTTATGTTCTGTGAACTTGCTCTGTACATTTTGTACAGGAGGGAGTTTGTTTGCTTCTTCCTCCTTCTCCCTCCACACTTCCAGTTCATGACATACACAGCTCTCGCTTTCTCAACGAATATTACTTTAATTATAGCCCCTCTCCTTATTAGACTTTGGAGATGAAAAGTTTATCTTTGACAACCCCATTCACTTCTTAGATTCCCATGAAATGGTACCGGATACAAGTAAACACAGCCTAGAGGAATAAAAATTCAAATCAAAACCATGGAATATCCTGTGCGTGATGTTTGTTGTGGGGTTTTTTCCTGTTATAGATAACATTTTTCATGAAAGGTGCTTTAAAAAATAAAAATAAAAGTTCCTCTGCACTGGGAACCATTTCAGGTCTGCTTTTCCAGCATACCTAACATTGCAAATGTAACTTCTGTATTGGCAGAGAACAAAACATGTGTGATACACATAGCTTTATTTCGTTTCATATTAATGTCAAACATCCATCAATATGATGATTATGTTAAATGCACAAAACCAGATACACACAATATTCCTAGCTTCCTATTCCTATATTGGCATGTAAAACATATTAGTAAAGTGTTAATGTTCCTGATCTGGTCTCCTGGTTTTGATCTCACCTATATAAAACAGATTCAAGAATAGTTCCATCTGAGGTAGCAACACTGGTAAAAGAAACACCAAATGCCTTATCGGCTCCAGCAAACCTAAAGAAATCCTTAATACTTACCTTACTCTTGTATCTTTGATCTCCCAGTTTGAGGAGAATGAAAATCTCTGCCAAGCCCCCTCCAGGGATGTTCTTCCCCTCCAAGAGCGTGATGGTGACCAGCCCATTCCACAACTGGTTCTTGCGCAGAGAGTCAGAGAGTCGCGCGCTCCGCATGAAAGCCGACTGAAAAGCAAGTCAGCGACACAAAACACTTATACACCCAAACCCACATTTTTATGCTCAGACTGATTGTGATGTGAAAGCACCAGAAGTGAAAGAGGTACCATGATCCCCTAGTAGTGAGCAGAGAATGGAGAGCAGTAGGATACTATGGATTTTCTGCCTCTACTGTACTATGGCTGGCTCCATGAAGGGACCGCACTCAGCATCAGAGCAAAATCAACAGGGTTAGCTTAAACCACCAGAGAAGTTGACTTCAGCTAACCTGGCTGAGCTTCAGCAAGAGCAGACCTCGAGCATTTAGAGAAATCTGTTACCTTGGCTCAGAGAATGACACAGGAGAGCCATGGGGAGAAGAGGTGGGAGAGAGGAGAAACTAAACTCTTAAATGTCTCTAGCTATGTCCGTAAAACGTGGATCTGGCCTTTTCCTGCATTCCTGTCTGGGGTGGGGGGGACAGCCCGCAGCCATAAAGCCTATGGCCAGGTGAAAGGCTGAGCACGCATCTTCCACCTCCTCAATCACTCAACCGCCTGTCGTCCGTGTTAGCTCTTCACCTGCTGCCTTTGCAGCTCCTGCTTCCAGAAACTGAGCTCACGAATCAAAAATACTGATGCCTGCTGAAAAAACACTGACACCAGCGGGCTCTTTATCTGGAGTTATGGTTACCTGGTAGCCACATTTGTTACCTTCGCAGCTTCATCCTACATAGCATGGCTGTGCTAACAGTTTGCTAACTGGCAATATTTTATTGGACAGAGGATGATTAAATAGGCCTTTATTTGGGGGGAGTGAGCTGGAAACATTAAAACTCAAGGCTATACTTTTCTTCTCGCAGTAAAAATCCTGCCATATTTTATTCTCGCGAAGCAACTTTTAACTCGCCACACTTTGGAGCTTCAATCATGTCATATACAGGTGGGAGCAAGACGGAGGAGAAGATTTCACAAGTCACTTTAAAACAGGACGTGTTAGCTTTAAAAGCAAGTAAGAAATGTTGTTGCTAAATAAAACGATTGCAAAAGCACCTGATGTCTGAAGATTACTTTTTATGGATCAATTACCCAGCAACAAAATTCTTAAATCATGGGTGGTGAACTCACAAATTTTTTACTTGCTTTTTACTGGTTAAAATGCCCAACTCTGAATCCCACAAGCATATTAATATACTTCTATTTAAACACCCCGTTTGGCTTTCCTGGCACACTGGTTAAAAATTCCTACCTTTAAAAAGAAAACGAGATTTTGATTCATAAATCCAGCTGCAATGTAATTTCTTTTTTTTTTTTTTTTTTTTTTTTTTTTTTTTTTTTTTTTTTTTGTAAAGTTCATCTTTTAGGCCAAAAAGCTAAAGCATGACTGTTCCCATGGACATACTTCAAAGTCCCGGCAGATATATTCCTCCCTAAACACTGCAACTATTTCAAAATCCTTTTTATAAAAAAGGGAGTAATGTCCACAAGGGATCAAAGGGCATTCTACAGTCTGGCAATCGCCTCAGAAAAATGGCAGTGCTTCCATGAAATATGCCCTAAAATAATTTTGCAGCTTGGTATGTCCTAATTTCGAATTGGATGTTTATCTTGGAAAGGCTTCTATCTAACTTGTCCATAAAACAGCTCCACTTAGCTCTATGAGCCCTGTGAAAATGGAATCCAAAGCTGGCTATTAAAGGGGCCTGGAGATTGCTTCCATATGGCGTAACAGCATGGGAGTGGAGGGCTAAGGCCTACAGCAGGCGCTGCTTGGCTTGAGCTCCCCATCTATCCATGGACACTCGTTGCATTACACCATAACATCTGGATTATTGCTTGTAATGTCCCTGGGAAATATCCACTTCCCATCAAAGCCTTTATCTATCTCAGTTGTACTTTGAACATTTTAGTATTTAACATAGTCATGTTTTGATGTGATGTACTTGCTGCTTTAGGAGCAAGGATTTTTCCCTCCCCCCTTCTCCTTCCAAAGAGGAGGAAGAGGTATTTGATGTTAGTTCACAAAAAAAAAAAAACAAAAAAAAAAACAACAGAGAAAGTTTATTATCCATGTTACAATTTCTTTTAAAAACAAAGCATTCAGTTCTCTTCAAAGCTTCCAAGCTGAACACAAAAGACAGTTGTTATCACTCAGTTTGCAAATCAAATTTGGATTATTTTAATTTTTTAACCAGGACAGTATTTTAGGGAGTCACTCAGCGTTGGGGGCCCTCCTACCCAAGTTCTGTAGAACACATAAGCCCGCCCTTTGAGCCACTGTCTCCACAGGTACCCAAACCACCCTGGATTCCACACAGACCTGGGAAAAATCAGCACCTGCAGCTCGGTATTACTAGAGCACATTGCAGTGAATCAACTCTGACCTTCCAAAACAGGTGGCCCCTAGAAAATGGCCTTGTGCACACCCTTTCTGGATGGTTGGGCAGCTGCAAGAGAGCTCTGTGCTCCTCTCAGAAGAGGGGTTTGTTGGTCTCCACCTAACAGGACCTGTCTGCTTTAGGGATAAGATCTGGCATCACTTTAGCGCATCACACTAGACAGAGAAACCAAGATGTTTGCAACTGGTTTAGGGCACAGCACAGATCTCCAGCACCTCAACACAAGCTCAATGACCGCAGTCTGCTTCCTGCATCCCCCAACTCAACTCTGCCACTGTCACAAGCCTCTCTCCAAACGGGGCAGCACAGAACCCAGGAGGGCGCTTGCCTCACTGCCTGTGGACACCCTGTCACATTAGGAATGCTCTGGATTTCCTGGACTTGACCAGGTCGTTCCCACAGCGTGTGCTCAGCAGATCTGGCACATCTCCTGTGCTTCGTATCATCTACACGCACAGCAAAGTATCGCTCTGTGCATGCTCTGCAGCCACCTCTCCAGCCTCCCCAGGTATTTGGCAGGCTGTTCCTCTGACCACCCTGATGGAAATCCCAGCCAAACAGGCAGTGTCTCAGATTCCACTCACAGTTTCTGGAAGGAAGCACATCTGGGGAAACCCAGATGTGTGATAGACCCACAGACCTGGAACATCAATGAGTCAACTTTAGTGTTACCTGGGGAAGCCTGCACACTACAGAAAATGCCTCCCAGGTGGCAAGAAAATGATATTGCATTATTTATTTTAAAAGTTTTACCTCCTGATAGCCCGCACCTACTTGTTTCAAACTGATCTACACAGAGTTAATTGATTAAACTTCACAGCCTCCCTCTGAGCTGGCAAAACTATTACATAGCAAAGCACAGAGAAGTGCAGCAGTTAGTTCAACAAAGTTACTCAGGAGCAAAACAAGCACTGAAAAAAAACCAACCCAAACCTCAATCCCTCCCTCCAGCCACCACTACACTAAGCTGCCTTCACAATGAGACCAGAAAAGTCAAAGCCCCTGTCTATACTGCCCAGAAAAGGAGGACATAACTGCTTAATCAGTGACTATTTAAAAGTGCTTTTATCTGTTCAGCTCTACCCTTTCCCTGTTACCTCCCAGGCTATGGACGCCTCCAGACTTGGGTACTTCAGCTCCTCCTGCTGCTGAACCCGAGCTCTTTCCAGCTGTGCTCCCAGACTGGATGCCAGGTCCTTCAGACCTCTCCCTCTGTATTTTCCTGTAAACTCTCTTGCAGTCAGCCAGCTCACACTCTGGCTACGTCCCAGACCAAAATAAAGGTGCCTTGCAAAGGTACAGAAAAGCTGGCTAAAGCTAGGATCAGGCTTTAGGGCTGGAAATTAGGAAACATGCTTTATGATGGAAGTTGGCACATGTCCCAAGCACAAGACATTGGACAAGTTTAATTATTCCTTCCTGTCCCCCCATCACTTCTGAAATTAAGATAGCCGTGAGATCAGAATGTGAGGGGTTGTCTCCAGATAGAGCTCTGATTTCGGCTGGGCTCTGTGTGCAAATAACCAGTGATACCATAAAGGTCACCTTTATGAGAAGTTCGCTCCTGTAAAATAGATATCAACTTGAAAAAAAAAGTATCCCTCAAACAAGCCAGCCAGAAATAATAAGCACAAGAATATCCAAAAAGATTTACTCAGAAACAAACTAGATGTTTTTTAAGTCTAACAGCCCCGGTTTACTGCAGATATAGGGACTGTGCAAAATCAGGTAAATAATGAATAATCTCTGAAGCAGAAGTATGGCCTGGTCATAGAGCAGGAACCTGCCACATGAGGAACAGAAGATGGTTCTTCTCCCTACTGCTTAGAAAGAACATTTGCCCAGAAAATATACAATGTCTCTGAACAGAAAAACTGAAAATCGGTGCTCACAATACTATTTTCAGAACGTAGTTCCCAGTTTCAAAATTATTATAAAAGTTTTCACACCACCTTTCAATTTTTTATTACTTTCTGGTTCTGGTTTAAAGCAGCAAGCTGGACAAGAATGAGCAGGTGGGCCATTATTTTGCCTTCACAGAGCCAAATACAGGAGATGAGCAAGAATGACAGAGCTTTGGAGGGGAAAGAACCAGCTCATTGACCCAGCCTCATAAAATCCTTTAGGAGCTCGAGTCTCCCCAATAACACCATTTGTATATAATCTCCCTCTATAGGCACCCAGCGAATCCCCTCTGGTGCATCAGGGCTGCTTTCAAATCTGTCTCTTCTCCTGACACACACATACATGGCCCAAGTTCAAACTTGTTTTTGATGAAATAAAGAGATGCAGAAAAATTGTACATTTAAATGACACGGCAAGGTGACCAAGTGTGAAGTGAGCCCATCTCTCACATCTTTCATTTAAAAGGATGAGACAGGACAACAGAAAGCCTGCTGCAATCCCTGTGAAGAGGTCAACATCAAAACTGGGCCACGTAATTTGCCATTTGAGAAAACAACAACACGCGAATAGGAAGGCTCTTTGGACTTCTCATTAAGCAGGGAAACCATTTTGCAGAGGCAGACTCCCCTTGGGAAAGAGGAGAGGGCAGCGAGAAAGGCAAGTGAACCAACACGAGATTGCCGCCACGATGCGTGACCCTGTGGCAACCGAGTCCCTCCGCTCCACAAAACACTTGGAGAGCGTCACTGCCCACAGGGTGTTGTGGGAGAAAGCCAAATACAATGAGGCAGGCAAAAATGAAATCTAACAGCCCACGCAGAAAAAAAAAAAAAAATAAAGGGAGGGATTTTCCCCTGCGTTGAGATGCTGAGGAGCACTTCGGTCCAGTCAGCCTTCCAGCCAATTTATTCAATCATCTTAGGCTATCAAGGTGGCAATTGTGTCGCTTTTGTTTCAGGACTGAACTGCTGCAGGTCAATCCACCCTAAGCAAACCTGCTTATTTGCTTCATAGATGTTCAACACTTAAAGGTTATTCAGCTGTACAAATGCTCGAAATAGCATGAGGGGCACTCAGGGTGAGACTCAAGCCACCCAGGACAAACAAGGCTACTGAGCATCAGCATGTTGGACTCCAGCAGAGACAGCTACCAACTCCCTCTGCACCCCAGATAGCCCCAGAAAGAAAAACAGAAAAGAAAGAAGAGCTTGCCAATACACAGATATGAGTGCATATATTAATACTGCCTAATAGTATCCTCTTCCCTTTGCAATGCCACCCTCTGTGAGAAAAAGAAGAAAGCTGCACTCTTGGAGACAGCTCCCACAGAGGACAATGCTGTTCTCAGCTCCCATGAAAAATGAGGGATCTGGATGTGCTGCCCATGTCTTGGGAGTCCGCCCAAATGTGCAATGATTCCCTTCTAGCAGCAGTGAAAAATATATACTGTGTAATCAACAGATAGCTAAATCATCCAGTTCAACAGCTCTTGCACCAAAATGATTTAAAAGACAATATTCAGTTGCTGAAATCCTTCCTGCATACTCTCTGTAATGAACGTGAGGCAACTGTAGCTAGACGGGAGATCTTGTACTGCTGCTGTTTTCATTGTTGTCTGAAATGTAGCTTTTCCTTCAAAAAGCAAGGGAGCTCAGAGAACACACATGAAGAGTGTACAGTATCCATGTGAACCCCTTCACCAGTCTGACATGGAGTGGCATCAGGTATTAGTGCCATCAGCAGGGGTACTATAATTTGGGGTGAATTTGGGAAACCAGCAAGAATCCCGTGATTAATGTGGAAAGACTCATTTAGGACACTGATGTGCCAAATCTGCAGTAAGATAACACAAAATGGTCAAATTAGAGTATAACCAGACTTCTTTCATATAGGCAGTACAGATTTAACAAAAAGCCGTGGAAGTTATATTCATTTTGTCCATCCTTAAAATAAGTCATTTTCCCTCTATTTCTAGAAGAAGAAATGCTAAATATTGAAACAGAGGTCACCTATAGTTCAGCACTAAAAAAAAAAAAAAAGGAAAACTATTTCAAATAGAAAACTTTTATTTGTCTAAACCTACAGAGATGAAATTTAGATCTGTCTCAGTTCAGCTGCTCAAATGGAAAGTATATGGCCTTTTCCTCCCTCAACAACAAACCAGTCAGCTCAGTAGCCAAAAAAGAGACGAGTCCGTGTTTCTGTTACAGAGCTCTTTCCATTTCCCCTGCCCCCCCTTATTCCTGTATCTTTATCTCGTCCAGCAACATTGTTTTCTACCCCATCATACTCTCTGGCTATTCTTCCATAACCTCTTGTGCCTTCCCTAGACACCTATATTCCCCATGCACACAATTTTTCTTTCTAGCCTTTATGTTCTGCCACAAACTGCTAGTACTGCTTCCACAGACCAGAGTTTCCTAACTAAAGATGGTTATTGATGTACAGTACTAGTGTTTTAGTGCAGTAGCAGAATCAATAAACTAGGAAATACTGCTTTGTCAGATTTTTCCAGCGCATGCTGGGAAATATTTTTACTGCCTTTGGATGGTCACAGAGCTTTTCTTAAGAGATCACACTGGAGCATGAACTGTGTCTTCCCTAGGAAGAACTGAAGCTCTCCTACCCTCTAGTGACTGGAACAGAACAGAGCACAGGGTTGCAGCTTTTTGATTTTTTTTTTCCCCTCTCCTGTTTTAAACAATACTTTCACTTCTCCTAAATCAGTACCACGCTTCAGTATCTCCTAGTTTTATTTTAAAAGGCACAAGCCGGAGTCTTGAGAACTGAGCCACCTGCCAGTATGGCTTACAGCTAAAGGTCCAAAAACCTGTATGTAAAAAAAAAAAATTCTTCAAAATACAATGAGATATAGCATACAACTAAAAATTAAAAAAAAAAAAAAAATCCAGTGACAGCAACCAAGACAGAAGTTTGGCTATTCTGGACAAAAAGGACTAGAGTTTAAAAACCTGGCTCCTTTTCCCGGGACCCAAAGCCAACCAGCGTCAAGAGACAGCTGTGTGTGCACGCGTGAGAAAAAGGGGGATCAAGCTACACTGATTGAGTGAGGGCATAGTAATTTCCAGAGCTTTAGTTAAAAACTAAAGTGCTGAGCTCTTCAATTATTCCATCACTTTCTGTCATACTGCATTCAGGGATGCCTGGCGGCTCTCCGCGCCGAGCGCCGCGGGAAGAGCTGCAATATCCCTGGAACCAGAGCTCACCAAGCTGCCGTCCAGCTCCAAGGGCTGTACTTTGCACTTCTTCTATTGACAAAAATGTACTTGCTGGCACAATACCTGAGAGGGCTGGCTTCTCTACATAGCACACCACAGTTGTAATGAATAGAACAAGAGGAGGTTAATTATTCAATTTATTTAGGCACAAACCAATAGTTATATAGGGAAAATATCAAGATGCATATGTGTTCTTCTAAGAGCCAAATTCTGCTTTTCAGAAAGTTAGACTGTATAGTTCTCAAGCTGGGTACTGGGGCCTGCAGTTTCTATATCATTGTTATTTACTCAATAGCGAATTAAAGCTTTACAGAACAAATAAAAAGCCACATTCTGTTTCCTGAACAAGTTAAAATCTAATGCAAAAATGGAACAGTACAGGAATATAAAAGTAATGGAAGCCTGCAGGAATACTACACAAGACCAAAAGGAAGCAAGTTATGTTGATACGTAGCAACACACAAATCTTGGGAATCCTGTTACATTGCTGGTAATGAAAACTCCCTGCTCAGTCTCCACCCCAAAACCAAAAGGAAATTTCAAACCCCACAGGAGTGACCAAAAGAAATACTGCCTCACAAATTCCCCCCTAGATGAGAGGCAACCCAAGCAATTAGACTGGGAAGCAGAGGACCCACGTTCAACTCCAGTACCAACTACTGGCCACCATTCGGGTATCCTTAAGCAACTCAAATCTCCCATAGCTCCTTTTTGTAGCTGTGTTTACACACATTTCCTTAGCACAGTTTCTTTCATTCTACAGCTCCTTTCTGGGTGGGGTCTTATTGTCACTTGCCACTAGACACTACAATAGGACCTACAATAAGAAAACTGCAGCTATTTCTCATCACGTTTTAAAAAAGGCAAAAAAGAAAAAAAAACCCTGCCACCACATTTAGACAGGTTGCATCAAGATTTCAGTTTTTTCCTATTTTTACACTTTCTGTTTCAGAGAAGGGCACAAAGACTTCAGGAGGGGGCTTTTTTTTTTGAAGAGAAAAAAAATTGGTTACCTTGGATGAAGTTCGCTTCTTCCGACTTGACCATCTCTATTCATGAGTCCCCACCATTGTACCAAAGTGAACCCAGAAAGAGAAATAAAGAGGAAGAGCAAAACAGAGAAAGTGTTTAGTAAAATAATTCAAACAGCAGCTTGTGTTAAAAAGCTGTGTTAAAAAGCTTATTACTAAGTATGAGGCTGGATCTACTACTGCATTCATCTACCTCCCCTTCCTCATGGAACATAACAATCAACAAAATACCTGCATTGCACCAAAAAAAAAAGGAGAAAATTTAAAAAAAAAAAAAAAAAAAAAAAAAAAAAAAAAAAGAGAGAGAAATCAAGAATAAAAAGTGGAGGGACCCAGAGCCATTAGTAAGAAACATGGCTTATACTTTTGGTGCCATCTGGTTCTACAGTAAGCTAATTTAAAAAGGAAAAAAAATCATCTTGCTGTTAAGTGCTAATGTGGACAGAGCCATTTCACTATTCTGATTCCACTGGAAATGGCTGAGCAATTTGCATTTGAAATATGAGGGCTTAAAACATCGTCTTTAAAAAAAATTACAGTGTGCACCAACTCTTCTATCATCTGCACTCTGAATGTTAACTAAGCACCCAAGAGTACCAAAAGCTGCTACTTTAAACCAATGTGTTTTCTGTCTCACTGGCTAGGTCCACTTTAGCCCATGCCTTCCTAAAAGTCCCAGAAGAATTCCTAAGGTTCTTTCACCTCAACCACTTTTTTGCTAAAGAAACTTTATGTGCTTGCTTCCCCGCTTCCTGCAACCCAGTGACATGTGTGCCAACAACACTCTTGTACAAGTTAGAGGGGGAATTCACATCCCAGATCAAAGCCATCTCATAATATAGATATATAAATACAATAACAGCATTTTGAATATTGTCATTAAGCTTTTAAATAATCACATACTGAGGTAGAAATAACTCCACAGTTATCTTAATATTGAGGTTTTACAATTCCAAAAAAAGGCAACTGTTTAAAAAATAAATAATGAATGGCAGATGTCCCACGTTAGATTTTTTATTCTGCTTTCCAACCCCTTGAAACATTTACGTTCTATAATCCTGTTCAGACTGGAATTCCATACCTGCAATTCAATGAAGTGCTGTAAACAGCAACTTTCATACTAGACTATATAGAAGACTTGTAGTGAGATTTTTCTCTTTACATATTTATTACACATTTAAATTGGACTGGTTTGAAAACCAGAGCTAAGTAAATGCCTGACCTTGGCTTTTCCCCACCCCTTGCAGGACATGAACGGGATGAGTTCACCACAGGTATGCTCCACACTCTGTGTAAAACGCTAGTAGGAATCTTGAAAGATGAAAACCAAAGCAAAAATCCACCTGCAGGACCTGAAATTTAAAAACTATCAGCTTCAGTTGTGGTGTTCTCAGTCTCTGCCCAGGTTTTTCTGGGTTTCTAGCATCGCTAAATGCGCCATATTTCAGCATCAGGAGCCAAGTTCAATTTAACTCAGTCAAGAAACTGTCAGTGGCAAAATCAGGGTTTTTACAAGCAATCTATTCCTCTCAGTCAGTGTGCTCCTCCACAAGATTGGTGTGGTTTAAGTCTTAACATCAAATCTCTGCTTTTAGGTTTCACGTGGATTTTTTCGTTGTCATTGAAAGAAAAAAAAAAAAAAAAGAAAAGAAAAAAAATAATAACCTTTTATTTGTTTTTAAAGTGTTAAACTCCTGGGTGGAAATCAGAAAATAGTATGTTGTGGAATAGCAATCACAGCAGGTACAGTTCATCCATTCACTTCAGCAGGTTGTGCGTTGCAGAGGTGGCTCCCACATGCCCGGTATACGCAGAGCACTGCCACGGTGCATGTCACAGCTACAGGACAGAAGCACCCAGCTACAGATGTCTATGTAACTTTTATCCAGTTAAATATGGGGCTTTTTTAAAAGTTATGATCTAGCTCGATTTCAATATTGAGTCTCGGAGGACGAAAATAAAGGTGGCATTTCACAGCAAATCAGATTATGCGAGCTCTTCCCCCCCTCCCCCTACACATTTCAGCTATAAATTTGATTTCCTAAGCCACTTACATTTCTCTTGAAGTCTCCTTGCTTGACTGCTAGACTCAAGTTTAATACAATCACTCCCATGTCATCTTCTAAACTGTTGGGATCTTCCAGTTTTAGAACCTGTTCAGTAGGTCTACAAGCAAAAAAAAAAAAAAAAAAAAAAAAAAAAAAAAAAAAAAAAAAAAAAAAAAAAAAAAAAAAGTGCATTTATTGACTCCAGTTAACTCAAGTTGATTATTAAAGGTCACGCTGAGCTGTGCAAATTTCAGCATCTTGCCTGAAATTCCCAATATTGCGTTTAAATGTTAAAACGGGAAATCTGAAGGGTTCCTTCTTAGTTCTGACAAAACACACCACCCTTTTAATAATGCAGCCCAGCATCTATATAGCATTACTTAACACTCATAACTCTCCATATGCAGATGCACACTGAATAAAGTTACAACTACCTCCACCTCACAGGGAAGAAGAGTGACAGAGAAACTCATCCAAGTGAATTTTCTGACATTAGTGGCTGGGATTTGACTCACAAAACCTTTCCTCTGCCTGAGTTTAATCTCCCTCCATGAATCAGTTCCCTCTTTGAAAACGGGAATGCTGGTATTTACCTGATGGCAATATCTCGAGAATAAATTCATTAACATTTCTAGAAATTCAGACACAACAGCCATGGGAGCTATAACATACCCGCACAGGGAAAAATTTTCTCAAAAAAAAAAAAAAAGTCGCACAGCGAGGGAGTATGAAAGAGTGAACTAAAACTTGAATTCCTGGCTTCCAGCTCCACATTGAGACCAAGCAGCAGCAGCAGACAAAAGGCGCAGAGCTTGCCTCCACACTAAATCAGGGCCAGATGAGCTGCCGCGGGGACGGATGGCTGCGGGGGGAGGCTGGAAACGGGGCACTCCCAGCCAGCCAGGCAAACCGCTCCCCAGCCCAATTAGATACAGAAAAACGCGCCCCACGCTACGTGGGGCTAAGAAGGGGTCTCAACCTTCTCCCCCCTTTCTTCTTCCACCTCCATAAATTATTCTGGTGTAGCTCTCCCGAAACAATGGCACATATAGAAACTCTTATTCTTATTCCTAGACATGAAAAGGAAAGGGCGCCTTCTGCTGAACTGGGCTCCATCCAGGTGGGATTTGAATCCGGTACGTAACGCTGGATAAAAACATGCATGTACAGGATTTATCTCAAGTGATTTCTTTTAAAATGTGCTCCCCACTCTTCTTTCTATCAAAGTAAGTTTTCATGAATAGACATATTCCAAGCTAGAGCAAAAGTATTTAATTATTTTCCTATGCTTCTCAGCTAAGCTGCATTAATAAACTTTAATTAAATAAACATATTACCTATTGAGTTCAAGTTCAGCGAGCGCTACAAATGCCGAACCCATGAAGTCTGAAGAGGTTAAATCTCGATCATACACCTGGTAGCAAAATAAAATAAATATTTCTAATTTTCACATCATAAGCCAGCTTTATCCTGGCCGATAAAAGAACAGATATTTTAAGCCCTTTCAGTTCAATTTTGTATTTGAAAGATCAAAGCTTAGATATAATTCAGGGATAATTTTCCATCTCCCTGCTTTAATTTGTATTTTTAACTAAATATTTAAACAGCATTTTGAAAGTATCTTCTTAATGTTATGTAAACAGAGACATGTGTGCTGCTATGGATTGTGCCTGTTCCTTTATGCTCTGCGCAATAGCATAATGAAACGCTGCACAAAAAATCAGGTACTTCTGGCTACAGATGTTTTAGCAATTAGTGCTCGCAACTGGTAGCTTGCAGTTCTGGTAACTGTAACGTTACTCATAATGAGAAAAGGCTTTGCTACTTGTCACGGCTGCATCCCAGGTAATAATTCTGTTCAACCCAGCCAAATTACACTCTTAAAACGTGCTTATGAAACCGCTATTGCTTTCACTGAGTTTGCACAAGCACGGTAAGAGCGAGCAGAATTTAGCTCCATAGCTTTAAACATATCCAGTCAAGGAGTTTTATTTCAACTTGGGCTTTTGCAGATGGAAAGCAAAACATGCAAGTAAAATCTGGAAAAGACATATGTGCATTTTAATTTGAAATTGCTGAAACTCTTAAACCGGATTGTGTTTTATGTTACGCTGCCACAGTGAATAAAAATCAATACGTTTCTAAAGTTGAAAATAATTGCTTAAAAAAATATTGACCTATCTTTCAAAAATCTAAACCCAAAACTTACCTTGATCCAGAGTTTTTGATCGAGGGTCTGTACGGGCAGCACAACAGTCTCATCCCAAACTGGGTTGAGGTTCTTGTAGACTACCTTACTTCTGTAGAGAGTTTTCCCATTCAGTTTGAACTTCACATATGGGTCACTTGTACCTGTGATAATTAATAATAAATAGATTAGTATTGCCCCCACATAACCCCAGGATTTTAAGTTACATTTTCATAAAAAATAACAGTAATAAATAGAAATTACTTTATATATACATACATATACTTAATTACCTACATAAAAATTGCCAGTTTATACAGGAAATCTATTGAACAGAACCAGAAAGTTGTCTGAAAGCAGGCAACAAAAATTCCTCATAGTTTCCTTGATCTCCACTGTGTTAAAGAATGCTAATTATTCTTTGGTAATTTAGTTAACATTTTAATTTGGGAAAAGAGCAACAGAAGCAGGGATGAAGCACAGTTTACAGGCCAACTAACAACAGAGACAGTGGAAGAGAGAAAACGTGATCCTGTGACTATGAATATATAAAAAGACCAAAACTCAAAAGCATCGTAACTTGGATTGGAGCTCCAAGGAAACCAGTAACAATAGCTAAAATACCCATCAGGATTTCATCACTGGTGTCACTTGCCAATTTACTTAAAACGAAATTTGAAGTTTCAGTGAAAAAATACTGAAAAATTATTCACCAGCTTAGGATAAAAACCACACACAGAATAGACTCTGTAAAGACAACAAACAATATTCAGGTAACACATTTTTTAATCCAAGTGGCACAATTTGCCATGGCAATAATATCCCATATTTTTATGGAGCAGATGTCCATGGACAGAACGTGAGGCTCATGCCACTCGGCAGCAATAGAAAAACTTGCAGCTGTCAAAGGAAAACAGAAGAGGGAATCAACTTTTTATTATTGTTATTAAACCAGTGGCATCTGCACCAACAGCAACCACCGTGCAGGACACCATACAAAAGGGGGAACAAGGTACACGGAGAATTTAACTAGATGGTTGATTTAGTAATGCATACAGACTTTACAAAAAAAATCTCACAAACTGCAAATAAGGGAAAGAACAAAAGTATGGTGTAGCAGCATAAGCAATTAACTGATCCCAGGTGCTGTTCATCTGTCAGATTCAATATTGTCTGTATTATACCTTATATTTGGAATTAAACTTCCCTCCTAACAGTTCAGTTTCATTAGAAGAATAACAGCTAACGAGATGGTCCTGGCTGCCCCCCAGCCTGCAGCGTGTGCTGCCAGCAGGAAAAGACTGACTCCTACACCAGACTTCACATTCAGAAATAATCTGAACCTGTCCTCCCTGGTTCCCACTGAGCTACTGGCCGACAAATCTGTGACAGTTCAGGATAACCCAGAGTAAGACCGATACTCAGTCTTGTCAGTAGTTTGGTGAAATAGTGAGAAAGTGAAAAATCCATATTTAAACATCCGAAGCTCTGATCAGTGCTATGCGGAGACAGATTTAGACTCAAGAAAAAATAGCTATGTGTTAGCATCTATTTGAAATTACATAGTACTGTAAAGAACTGTGCTCCTGGGACATACAGAAATATTTAAGAATTATAGAAAGGGTTTTTTTTTTCCTGTTTTAATTTCAAAAGGGAAGAGTTGTAAAGCCCTGGCCAATTCTGCAAATAGAGGGTGTTTCATTCACAGAAGAAAAATACCAGTTGGTTTTCAAATGCTACCTGCAGCTAATCCTTTTCCTAAATAGTAAGCGTTAAAATTAACCTTTTTTTGTGAAAAGTGCTGAAAACTTAAAAAGAAGTTTCTTTTCTGCTCCTCTAAAAGAGAATAATAATAAGGGCCTGATCCAAAGCTGGGGAAGTCAGAGGGCAGCTTCTCATTGTTTTCAATGCGTTAGGGCTGGACTTTTCCCTCAAATACTTCTCAGAACTATAATTATACTCTTATATAAAATGTACAGCTTAAAACCAGCACACTTTCCATAATGAGTGGGAACACACAGATAAGTCATAGCCTCACACTGTGGGCAGTAGCCCTCAGAGGATGAAGAAGTTAAGAAATAACAGCATTAGTTAGTTTCTTCCAGCTCCTTTACAAAGAGAAGAGGAAAAAAAAAAAAAAAAAAAAGGAACTGGCTTTTATTTACAGGATAAGCAGGAGCCAGCAGCATTATTAAAAATAACAGTAATAGTAATAATGTCCACAACCTATTCTGTGCCTGAAATAGCAACTGGCTGAGACAAGGAAAGCAACTGATGAAATGAAAGCATGAAGAGGATGATGGAGGCAGGTGGTTTCTGGCCATAACTCATCTGCTTTTGGCACAGAAAACCCACGAACAAGGGCAAAACCTGAAAAGAGCAAAAGAAGAGACAGAGAAAGCAAACAGCCAGCAAGTTCAATATCTGCAAGTATAAAACTCCAAGCCCTTTCTCTGAGGATGGGAAGCAGGAAGACTGTAGCTAAGTAAGAGTCCCAATTGCATTATTGCTCTGAAAGCTTTCCAGGTTGTTATACAGTAAAGGAAAATAAGAGGGGGAAGGGCTGCCCAGCACTGCTCATGTGAGCCAGGCTTTAGCAAACATTCTTATATATATATATATATATATATATATATATATATATATATATATATATA
>NW_020799112.1:13764808-13770334 GCF_003259725.1 Athene cunicularia
TATAAGAGACAGGAATGTCTTCCTTTATATTTACATATATTTATATATATAAAAACATATATATATATAAAAGGAATATATAGTTATATAAAAATATATACATTTATATAAAAATATATTAAAAAGTAAGGGGGAAAAGCTATATTAAAAAGAGGCCTTTAATTAAATAAGATTGCCACTCTGGGATCAGGCCTTCATGCTTGTCAGCTTACTCTCAAAATAAACATCTCAAACCAGGGCCTCAGTGGTGTCACTTACTCCAGCAAGGCACGCTGGGTAATCCCTCGCTATCTTGACAGCTACATAATGTTCAAACTGTTTCACGGGTGAACGGCGGCACTTGCGCGAGAGAAAATATTAATGCCGGGAATTAATAGAAAAAGGGATGATGGTTTACAAAAGCCAAACAAGGAAAAGGTGTCAAGTTACTACCGGTGTTAATTGTTAGGGAAAATAATTGTGGAGGGGCACGGGTTTCGGCAGCGCTCGCCTGTCTGGCTGTCAGAGGGGTAACATCTCAACTAGGCAGGCGGGGGAAAGGGGTCGGCGGCGCAGGAGCACAGCTCCTGGATCATACAAATGATGGGCTGTCACCTCCACACTGGCAAACAGATGGACTCTCACCTCCGCGGCGGGAGCTGGCACACACCGGGGCTCAGTGGCGTTCGCTGGGGTGGACCTGGGTGGCCAGGAGAGGAATGATGGGAGCGGATGTGGTACCGCAGCCCTTTTTGGGGTTTTCAAGGTTTCCCGCAAGTTGCTCCCGTGATGTTAACTAAGCTCCTGTACCTCCCTGGGTCATTGTGTCCTTTTCTGTTTTTCTTTAATACAACTCACATTGCATCCAGATGATCAAAATAGGTTAAAAAGGAGATAAGGAATGAGAAATAACCCAGGTGGACAAGTCTCACCTGATGGGATCAACAACAGACTGCAAATTATTAACTCCATTTCAACACGAGGCTTGAAGCCTTCTGCATTCAAGATCAGAAAGATCTCTGGATCTATTAAAAGCAATTTATTCGAGACAATCTACAATCTAGCCAGAAAAGCCTAACTTCTCAAAAAAGCGCCAGATCAACTGGTCTAAAAAAAAGGATGTATTTTTTATAATTTTCCTTTAAACATCACAGGCACCTGATAATTTTCTGAAGAAGCCAGGCCATTTAAAAACAAAAAGTAAAGAAACTTTTCAGCAGCCAATGTAGTGAAGACAACCAAGTCAACAACTTTTAAGCACATGAACCCAAGCTCTTCTGCAAGGCAAGGTCTAAACTTGTTCATCTCAGTCGCATGAGCTGAAGCCACGTGTCAACTGGGTAATGCAAGGAGACATTATTCTTGGTATCAGTTGAGAATTTAGCTCAAGAAAAACACTTTTCTGGTGCGAAAAGCAAGGTGTGATGCTTTGAGGTTAATTTAAGTGTAATGCAATGACAAGGAGGTTCTCACACAGTAAAATATATGGACAAAATATACAAACTAAACAGGCTTATCTGCTTCTCAGCCTAAACCAAACGCAGCAAGAGTAAAAAAAATTTTAAAAAAAAAAAAAAAGGAAGACCTTTAAAGAAATCGTTCCATCAACTGGGCCTGTTTTCCCATTAGAGAAAGAACATGCATTTTAACACTGATGCTCCCTTGAATTTATTTCTGTAATCTCTACCTTACTTCTGTTTTCTTCCACTAACACTAAAAAGCAACGAGGGCAGGCAGACCAACCATCAGCTAAAATGTGAGCAAGTTCCAGTGAGAAAAGGTTGCTGGGACACAGCAGCAGGAGAGGGTTTACTAGCCCAAGAAACTGTTAATGGTGTTTTTAAATGGATACTGCTGCCCTCTAGCAGCTACCGAGAGATGTCTCACATCAACCGTGTTTAATACTACCACACACTTGCTTCATAATTAGGAAAACAAAACAAAACAAAACAAAACAAAACAACAACAACAAAAAAAAAAAAAAAAACACACACCAAAACCAAAAGACCCGATATAATTCCAAGCCACACACTATTTTATAGGAGTAAACTTACTGGAAATGTAGCAAATGAAACAAGTCTCAAAAAAAAAAAAAAAAAAAAAAAAAATTACCACCAAGTTGCCTTAAAATCCTGGAAAAAAAATAATCAAAGAACGGTTCGAAATATAATCTAGACCATCTTAAGTTTTGGTTAAAAACCTAAATTTTAATCTGAAGAAGGAAATGAAGGATTTCTTTTATAAGCACATAAAGAATAAATTTCTTAAAATCTTCCTAGAAATAGAATTACTGGAGTTATTTACAACAAGGAGTAAAAGACATTTTTAAATGGAACACACACTTTTCTTTTTAAGTGGAAAACCACTACATTCTTGTAGTGAAATAGCTGAGATCAAGGATTAAAGGGGAAATCAGAAAAAAGTATTCTGCTGGCAGGAAATTCAGGTAATTTTGGAAATTTGTGCCCAGCTAGTTTTACGTGGCCAGATGGAATTGAAACATTGCTTAGAAACCAGCATCACCAGTAGGTTCTAAAGGAAAACAAACCAACAGACAAGCAAAAAAATAACCCCAAAACAATCCCACAAACCAAAAAAACCCGACCACAACAAAAAACAAGATACAAAAAAGACAAGAGAAGTGTGAAGAATGCGTACAGATCCACAGCTGATGGGGCAAAAGAGGAAAAAAAGTCTGAACTGAACATTAATAGAACAAAAGCAGCAGACACAGGACGTTCTATGCAAGATACTTCAGAAATAGCATTTTTTTCAAAAAAGGAACTAAGATAAACTGCAAGACCCTACCAAAAGACCATGTGACATATGTTAGGGAGACAATGACATGAAGAATAGACCAGCTATGAAAAAAATAAGTCCAACTGAATGGCATATTCCCAGTCAGGGCTTAGGTATGGAAGCACCGGAAGGCACAAGGATAGGGCAGAAGCCACCAGCCAGCACTGACGGCCTTTGGCATAAATAGTTGCATCATCCTGTATTGTCAGTTTTTGGCCTTACAAAATCACCTCACAGGGGTCCCATAAAGACGCAGTGTGAGCTGCAATGCAGGCAGCTGCCCCCCCATGAGCCAGCTCCAACAACTGATAGAGTCTGATCAGTTTAAGAAACGTGTCATCTACATTACAATTACTTACAAAAGAAGAGTCATAGGGTATTGTCTGGGTCTTACATATTCTGTTTCTGTGTTGCCCATATTTCTTAATTTAACATTATTTAACATTAATCTACCAAAGGTGGCTATGCATATAAATGGATTAATTGCTGTTGTTTGAGCTCAATCTTTTTTCCTGAGGTTCCTATCTCTGTGCATTCTTTTCACACAGCCAGTCCAGGAGGGATGCTCACAGGGATCACTGTGTCTAAGGGCAAAGTTTCAACCACACACATTGCGCTTCCAGTAATGGGACTTGGTGTGCATAAACGCTCGCAGCACAAGTCCTTGTACACAGAGCTACAAAGGATCCAGAAAACATCAAAATAAGTACCCAGCACCATTCAAATTCTTAGCAGTTTTAAATTAGTCATGATTATGCCTTTCAAAAAGAAGTGTGAAAAGTTGCCTAATGCATCTCAATAATTAATAAATCTGAAGGACTAATGATCTAATTGCAGATACCCTGAAAACAGAGAAAGTCTAAATTAATCAGTGTGTTTGCAGAGAGCAATTCAGCCTAATTGCTCTGAGCATTTGCTTTCCAAATAATGGACTTACTCTAGACTGACAAACGCCCAGCGCAGCACAAATACAATCCCTTCCTGCACACCCAGGTATCAGCACGGACCCAGGCAGTGAATACCCCAGAGCTATGAGTGGTGGGCTACTGAAGGCGCATTACTGATTAAAGTTAAAAGAACACATCGTTCTGTCCTCTCATTTTATTTTTCTCCTGCGAGACTGAGCTTTGGCACAGCTTTCACTGATGTTAGGAGCTGCCCATGCGGAGCAGCACTGCCTCTCTGTCAGCACCAGGAGCCCACCGGGACCCTCTGGCAGTGGGTGGTGTTAGATGTGAGACCAGATGATGGTGTCCTCTGGATTGGGGAGGTGGGATGCACCCAGAAAGGTGACAGCACTTTCTGTATTTCTGCAACCCACCCTGCTCCTGTTGCACATTCAGCTGTACCATGAAAGAAATGAGAGCAAAACCAAAGTGCAGCACCAGGAAACAAGGGAAACCTGGAAGAAAGAAACAGAGACGGAGCACAAGGATCCTGTAAAAATCTAGAAAACACAAAACCACGTGGAAAAGACATGCACACAAAATTCAGGCTGGAGTAATGCAGCTGAGGGGCAAAAAAAAAGGCAACCACAGCCACTCACCAGCTGACATCACATCCCAGAAATGTATTTATTGTAACCACACCATTTAACAGAAGAAAAAATATACTCAAACTTTGAAAGTACAGGATTTGGAAACAGGAGGGGCTTCTCACCCTTACAGGCACTCCAAACCCAGTTTCTGTTTTTTTCTTATAGCCACAGAGCTGCATTTGTCAACTCAGGGAAGGTAACACTTCCTTACAGCTGTGCCATCACATTGCTGCTCAGTGTCACAGCGTCACGTTGTGCAAAGGCGATTCATACAAGCAGCAGCATGCACAGTCAGAGCATCTCAGAGTTATAAGGGAGCAGGACATTTCATATTTTATTAGACTGACTCAAACATCAGGCATCACCCTGCCCTGTGAAAGTGAACCAGCAAGTAGAAATGGGCTCCAGCCTCTCCCAGTTCGAAGCATGTGGAGCTAGAAGTTGCAAGCTTCACAAAAAAGGCTCAATGAGGCCATAAAACCACTAAGGGTGCAACAATGACAACACTGGTGATTAAGATTGCTTAATTTTTTTAAGCCAAGTAAGAGACAATTATCTTAATTTTCTGCATAACTACCAGTACACCACAGCTGTTCAATTAATAAAATGCATTTCTGCATGCTTACTACTTACAGTATTAGAACTACATAGATCACAAACTCCTCACCATCACCATGAAGTATCATGTCATCTATTAACAGTAAGACAAAACAAAGTACACAAAACCCAAAATCTTGGTAGATCCATAACCTCCAGTGTTTGCTTCATCCATTACAAGAACTATAAATACAGGAGGACCCACACACCGTCTCTAACATTAGGCACCAAATGCACACGCAGGTGATGCGAATGCCGCTCGCCACGCACACCTTGTCACCCGCTTCGGCAGCTCCTAACGTACTACTCAATTAGACTGTATCCCAGGAAGCATCAGTGGGAAGCAAATGAATCAAGTCTCCGAGCAAACCAATGACCAACAGGTTACACCTCTGCCACCCTGCATTCCCAAGAGGGACACACTGCTTTTTTGACTCAGAGAGGGATTTTTCAGAGCCTCTCCCCTTTCCATCAGATCCAAGATCCTAACAGCACTCTGCCTTCTTGGCTGGAGTACATAGATTGGGTGTTCCTATATGGTTGCTTTTTCCTTCCCTTCTTCCACTTCCAAAAAAGAAAAAAAAAAAAAAAAAAAAAAAAAAAAAAAAAAAAAA
>NW_020799112.1:13770384-13797687 GCF_003259725.1 Athene cunicularia
TTTTTTTTTTTTTTTCCCCAGAGCAATTGCAGATATCTTAATAACTGAATATTAAAATTTAGGAAATTTGCAAAACACGTTCAACCTGATTTCGGCTAAAAATGCTGGCATACGCTCTTCATGCCTGATTTTTCTGGTTTTTCTGCGAACATTTTTTTTTATTTAATGTAGCACATACTCCACGCAGTATTTGCAGTTAGTTTCCATCAATGACCAGGCAAGACGTTACCGCTGGGCATGACGACTTTATTTGAATAAAAAGAGGACATTGCTACCCCTACCTACGAACTCTGACACCCTGCCACCGCTCCTACCTAGCCAGAGTGGCAGTGCCCACACGCAGCTGACCAGAGGAGGTTTCAAACTCCACCACAGACATAAAGCACGGTCCCAGCATACCCGGCGTTTCCCACTGGAGAGCTCCAGCTGCACGCAGAAAACCATGGGGAAGCGGGACTGACACCCGCTCCCGGCCGCATTGCTCGAGCTCCGGCAGTCTGCTCTTCCTCAAACATGAGTGAGGATGACTTGGCCTTCAGCCCAAGCCACAGCCTGACTCGCAGGAATCGCTGGCTGCAGACATCATGTTCCTACATTCACATTCTTCAGAGCAGGCTGGTATACCCCAGCACAGCGGCTCTATCCGGCGGCGTGGTGGGGGGAGAAGAGGGAAGTCGCATTCTCCCAGCCCGCAAGTTTTTTCTGAGGTTTTCTCACACTGGAGAGATAAGCAAAGCTGACAACTTCCTGCTTTTAAAAGCACATTGCAAAAAGCACAGCGGTTGCAGGTCAGGCCTGAGTGTCACACAAAGATCCTACGTAACCAGTACAACAGCAGAGACCTATAAAGATGTGCATCAAGGGCATCAGCAGCATACATCTTTTTTTTTTTTAAGGATCCACCACTGCAACATGATGGTGACTGAAGAATAATCATTAAATCACTATTTTCCCCCGTCCCAGTGTCTGTGCAAAAAAAAAAAAAAAAAAGGCAGGAATTTTATTAAATGATGCATCACCTTACACACTTAGTTTACTAAATGAGTGGTCATTTGCCACAAAGCAAATGACCCAAAATGCTCCTTTCCCCCCTCTTGCTTATGTGTGTTGTCCAATGCTTCACCACGACAAGCATTTGCTTTCTTACGCAACAAAACATAGCCTAGAGCAAACTATGCTTTGTCTTCTCTAGAAATACAGCTCTGCTGGAATTACTCATTTACAGCACCTTTTCCATAGAAGCAGCTGGATGTGTCCTGGCTTGCGCAGCTTGCTAGTAACTGATGAACTGCTACACTGTTAGGAGATAAATGCTTCTGTTTAAAGAGTAAAGATCTTAATCTAAGTATTCATTCACTCCTTACAAAAGCCGGGAGGAAAAACGAGCATACACTTGGCCAAGAGTTACTGTTTAGTAAGAACATGAAAAACCAGCACAGAAAAAGTTAACTGAGATAACAGATAAGAGAAATCCCCAAAACAAGCACCTCATGCAAGAAAGCTTCTACATCCATACAGGTCCCTCCAGATGCAAACCTTCACAGGCCTTCAAGCTGTGTGAGCTTATTTTCTTTAAAACTCTATGAATAAACCCTATTGCTTCATTTCAAAGGAGAGAAATTGCTCATATCTTTTGCAATGCAAAAGTATTAGAACTGTTTCCACATGCAGAAAAAAATACGAAATAAAGAATAAATCTAAAATACAGAAAGATTGGACATATGGAAGAGCTCTCTGACAGGTTCAGATCAAAGGCCCTGAAGCAGCTGCTGCTGCGGAGCCCTACAAGCCTCCGCAGAGCCTCGGGCAGGACAGCTCTTCCCTTAACAGCAAGCAGAGAAACTACCGACTGGCTGCTTATGAGCACTTTTACTCCCTGCTGTAACAGTCTGACAGAGAGCCAGGTTAACAGCAGGCACTTTCACACAGTTTTTTTTCCAGGAATTCCCCAAATCTTTTCTAATTTGTTTGATAATGTCTTTTTTTTGTGTGTGTGTGTTGTCCTCCTTACATTGCATCCAAGTTTAGAGAGAGGATTGTTGGCTTAAAGCCCTCCTCCCATGATTTCCCTTTTAAAATCTTTGCAGATAACCCCAAAAGCACTCCTACAGCAGCTCCATCATTTAATACATTTCAAAATATTCTTTGGCTTTTTTTTTTTTTTTTTAAGCTCAAATAGAATTTCTCAAGGTTAATGAGACTGCAGTTCCTGAATAAGTACAGATGGTAAGTCCTGCCAAGGAGCTGCTTTGCAGCTGTGCAGTCAGGCAGGAGGAGCAGCAGGCAGAGGGCAGCTCCCTCCCCTGTGTACCTAAGGTGGATAAACCCAATCGCTGAGTGCTCTGGCCTGGGCAAGGGACACAAGTCAATGACTTGTTGCACCAGAGATAAGAAAAGAAGCCAACTGCAGCCAAACTGAAGTCAGTGAAAGGAGAGCCCTGTGAATTTTAAAGGAAATCAGCTGAAAGGTGGGGCTCACCACAACGATCTCTGATAACCAGGTTCCGGCCTTCCTTCAGGTGGATGGTCAGCAGGTAAGCAAAGGGGCTGGGCAGGTCACTCAAGCAATCGTTTGCTTCCTCTAGAGCCTAAGGAGAACAAAGAAATCAGTCACCGCTGCACACCTCCCGAAGCAAAGCACGAACAAAGCAGGTGTTCTCTCCGTTCTGCAGAGACAAAGTTCTCGTCTTTCCTTAGGGCAATCTTTTACAGAAATTAAAAAAAAAAAAAAAGAAAAAGATTTCTTTCCCAGGCTTTGTTTCATTATGTAAATAACTAATTATCAGCATCAGGTATATTCAACAAAGCAAGGGGTAACACAAGAGAGGGCTATACCTAAAAATGAGTGGCAACATTAACAATCATAAATGCATGCACAGGTTTTCCAAATCCTGCCAACTTACTGTATTTTCTTTCTAGCTCTTTCTTGTGCATTCAAAGAATATCTCAAGGTGGAAGGGGCCCATAATGCCCAAGTCCTTTCACACTCATCTGATGACCTCATGAGGAAGTACATGTTTCACATAGCTACTTGAGAGGACAGCATTTCTTTACACAGCTCTAAAAGAGAGAAATGCAGTGGGCAGAGCTAGTTGTGAGGTTTTGCAGTAGCAAATTTGAGAGGATTCCTGTTCATCAGAGATGCTGCCAGGGTTACACACCTCAGCAGCAGCATCCAGAGGCACATTCAGTGAAAACAGCCTCTGGACAGCACTTGAGAGGTTATCAAAGGGCAAAGGTAGAGAGGTTCATTCAGAATAGACAAATATCCTTTACATGAGAAGAGCACGTGTCAGAACTGCCAATGCCTTTTTGGTTTTGTTGTCCATCAAACCCTACAGCCATGTTAAGGTATCTGATGTCTTTATTTTTTAATCCAGTTTGTTCCTGGGCTGCTAGCTGAGTATTTATGCTGATGCTTTCATCAGTTACCAGTATGACATAGAAATTACAGAACACCGAAATAAAAATCAGAACATTTGGGTCTATTTAAAACATTAGCAACTGCTTTGCACCACACACACAAAACAACAACAACAACAACAACAACAAAAACAACAGAAAACCACCACTAAACAAACAAAAACCCAACACAAACAAAACAAAAAAAACCCACACAAGAAATCTACAGAAGGCTTTTTCATGTTCTGGGTGTTTAAATTTGTAAGAAGCAAAGAAGCAAAACCTAAAATAAACTGTATCTCTGATCAAGTTTCAAAATGCTCTCAAATGACTTACCATCTGATCATCAAAAATTTGAGATGATATGGAAGAGTCTAGATCCATTTCTCCGCATGGGTACTATAAAAAAGAAAAAGATACAATGAATTAGACAACAGTAATATAGGCATCAAAAAAATACTCCTAGTATCAGTCAAGAAAGTACTCATACATATGCATAACCAGTGAAGTTCTTTTACTTCTGCTTGTGGAACCCTCCCCTCCATAGTTTAGATACAATTTTCTTTTTCCTGTTTTACAGTAACTACACTTAGTCTCTTGAGTTTAAAATAATAAGCGCCTGCTTCAAGCTACCGGAATAAAACCTCCTCCCCAGTAGAGACCAGTGCTTTCGGTACTGAAGGTCCTTACCACAAACTCTCTTGATTGCTGAAGGTTATTTCATCTGGTGATTTACCGGTCAGCATTGCAATGCTGATCCCTATTCCTGGGCGGAATTTTATTTGTTGAATCTCCAAGTGTCCTCGCTAAGAAGAAATAAAAATTGCTAGAAGTGGTGGCAGCAGCAGCAGCAATATCTTGGCTTTAGAGAGCCGGCTGCTTTCTCACTTGACTACAATTCCTCCTTCATCACGCAAGAGGCAAGGTCCAGGAAGTTTTGTTTGGTTTGGTTTGTTGGGTTTTTTTTTAAAGAAAAAAATAAAAAAGCTCAGGGGAAGAGTTAGAAAGAAATGATCAAAGGGAAAGGGAAGAAGGATGTTGGACACGTACTTCCCCCCACATTCTGCAGTAACTGGAAGATCCAATGGATTTTTATTTAGTGCCCAGCAGAGGAAATCATACATGTTTTGTATGATCTGACTCATATAAAAACTTGAGGCTATGGTAGCATGGCATCTAGACTGTCTAGATACATAGAAAAGATTCATCAGTCAAGGCATCTCTGATGCTATTTTGACTGCTAGAATGGTCTATGGTCATCACTTTAGCTGAAGGGGACCTACATGCCTGAGCAACTCTTTTGGTCTAGTGCAGGGCAATCACAGCCCATTCAAATACAAAGATTTATACTAAGAATAACCTCAGCCTACAGAAATGCACACAAGGTGGAATTTGATCCTCATGTGAAAGTGTTATGAGTAGTATGGTAACATTCAAATCTCTCAGATGAGAGCTGCATTGTGTGGAGCACTATATAAACAAAAAAAAAAAAAAAAAAAAAAAAAGAACCAGCTCCCACACCAAAGATCATAAAACTTAGAGATACTGATATGCTGAAATAAATATAAATACACTTATGTGTAATACTTCTCCTCCTCCTCCCCCAAAAACCTTGTATTACATATCAGGAAGTACAGTAATCCAGCATTGCAAGTAAAATTTTACTTGCATGACAGACAAAATTTAACTTTATGGTTCCCACAGTAATCGTAACTTGGCCACCTTGCAAAAACACATTAAAAGTGGAAAAATTATCATCATAAAAAGCAGCAGAAGAGTTTCCTCGCACAACAGAGCTGAGTTACAGCTGCTAGGGGAACCCTAACTTTGAATTTCCTGACTAGCATGCATAAAATCTCACTTGTGTGCATTAAACCTGGTATTTCTCATAGTCTCTGGCTTCACAGGGATCTCCTTCAGGCACCATCATTGGCACTGATAATGGTTTCTCTTTACAGCTTGTTTTACATGGCATAAACACAGAATCAAAGAACTGTATTGAAATTATAATAATTTTAAAAGTACCCTCTCTGCTAGCTTGATATAATTTATAATGAAAAAATTACCCTTAAAGATATGATTTTGTCTTTATTCTGCTTTTGTTTACTTGCGTTACATTGACAGATTTTGAACAAAGATTATCATTTTAAATAAAAAAGCTTGTTTCTTCATTTTAGCTCCATATAATGTAAATTGCTATTATTCTGGGTAGCTAACTGCAATGAGATCACTGAATATAAACAAAAGCCTCGCTTGAAATATGGTCCTGAAGTCTTGATTTTTATCTAACTACGGTGATGTTTCTGAACTTTAAAGTGTAAACAAATGTGGCCACATCTAAGCAGGTCATCTGTCTAAAATCAAACAGGAGTGTGTGTGTGTGTATATATATATATATATATGGAAAAAAAAAATAAATATATATATATATATATACATGTAAATCAATCAAATGTTCCTCCTGGCAAGATTTACAACCTCTATCTCCTCGTTTTCTGCAGAAGAATGATTCAAAACACAAGGGCACTGAGTGCATCAGCAATGGGATGAGGCTTTGGGTTCCCAGTGACTCACTGCAAGGTTTTAGTAAGGAGACAAAGGAAATGGTGTTAAGGCACTTCAGCAATGACGCGTGACCACGGACAAAATCCAGCTGCAAAAAGGGGCATTAACGGTGCTCTTTGCAACTCGAATCATTGGGGGGCGGAGGGGGGGGGTGTTTCAATGCAGCTTCAGCTGCTTCTTCACCCCTCAAATTTGCTTTTGTGGGCTGCAGTAGAGAACAGATAAAGTAGATCTCTTAGCAAATGGAAATATGGTACCTATGGCAAGAGCCTTTACTGAAGAAGGCATGCTCCAAGCACTGACAGCTCTGTACTGAGAGTTCAGATGAGTGTAAAAAACCACAAGCCCACACTGAGCTCATGCATGAAGCTCGGAAAGTATCTCATGATATTGGGTGACCGAAGATAACGAGGAAATGAGTAGGTGGCATGTGACAAGCAATTCAGGGGGAAAAAAGCTCAACCTACATTTTCGCTTTTTTTAGTTTGTTTTGTTCCAGGGATCTGCCTTCCTTCTCATTTACCTCACTGATCAATGATGCCCACAAAAGAATGATGCAAACTATTGTAGTGCTCCTCTCAGCATCCCCACTCAGTATTAGAAGACCAAGAACCTCTTCAATAAACTGTTCCCATCCAAGGCACACAGGGTACAAATTCTGCAGCTGTTCAGTGGAGTACAAGAAAAGCTGAATGTTGACATTTTCACCAAATTCAACTGAAATATAATTAAATTTGTTCGACGTTCCTTATCTATTTCTATTTTCCTTTGCTTCACTCTCCTACATGAAGATTCTCTTTAGAAATTCTCTTTAGAAATTTCTCTTTAGAAAAAGAAATCTTTCTGCATTTAAAAGTTGTACATGAAGTCAGATTACAGGAAGGAAGGTAGGATATTCACATAGTGAGATTTGCCATAGAAGTAAATACTAAACTATTTACATACACAAGCACATATACAAATACACATTTTGGGAAAGATATAAATGCTGCAGAGAATAAGCCCAACTCAGACTGCACATTTAGAGGAAACGTCACATGAAGTTAAGCTACTCCATCACTATACAGGTACCTCCTCCTCCTCCTAAAGACTTAGTTTGCCCAAAGTCAAAGCAGGATTTAAAATTAACTTTGGTGCCGCTGCAGTAAATTTTAGGTTAGAGTTCGGGTCTACAACAGCAGGAAAGAACTGCTGCTATCATTATAACAACCTGGGAAAACTCCTAAAATAATGACACGTTCATAATGTCCATTCTAACGTATACTGAGTTGCTAGCACAGAACAAGGTGATATACTATTTCAGCTCTTTTTCTTACCTAGACCTCTGAATAATGGTACACTCCTGTAAAATGAAGCCAATGTGTTACAATTTAGCAACACTAAACTGGAAGTGATGGTCAATAACTACCAGTCTGACACTCTGCATCACAACAGACTAGGAGCTAACACTGATTTGCTTAGAATACACAGACCTCTGAGGTGCGGAACAAGCAGTTTTATATCAGAAAGGACCCTTTTCCTCACAGCATGCTGAATTAACCATCATTTTGAGCATGCAGTTAAAAAATGTTAATTGACCTGTGAAATCACCACTCCCAAAGGAGGACTTTAAACCAAAACGTCTGTTTCCCATGTTTGCATCTCGGGTGACTACAGAAAGCAGCTGCCATAACTGCAACAACTAGGTAATGGGAACAGGCCTAAAACAAAGTTCAAAATCTAACCTTCCCAGTGCAAAACTCAATGGGAGAAGATGCACTTCCACAAAACATAAACAAATTTTGCCTAAGATGTTTCATGCAGCCACAGTCTTCACCTGCTGTCTATATTATAAAGCCATCATGCAACTCCGGAGGATTCCCCATCTTGCTCAGGCCCAGCAGGAATCACTGTTTCATGTCAGATTTGAAGCACATAGGTCTCTGATCCTCCTGTTCATGGGACATTACGTCCAGCCACAGAAATACTGACCACAGAGACAGCAGGGAAGGGAAGAAGGACAAGACAGGGAATGCAGAAGAAACACTGATTTTGCACCTCCTCTAAATAATCCTAACGCAAACCCAAAGAACAGCCCTGAGAATGATGCTACATGTCCACTGTTCCCCGTCACGTGCATGATTTGGTTAATTCCAGGTACAGGCAGAGTTCACCTCACTCACCCATCACCTTTCACCTCTTGCTTTCAGTTGAGTCTTGAGCGGGCAGATGGTAAATTGGTTTTGCTAGATAGCAATCCTGGTAAACTCTATTAACTAAAAAGGGTAACTACAGCAAATGTATCAGCAGCACATTTTAGAGCTCAAGGGGCTGCAACTTTGACTTAAGCAAGCCATTCCAACAAATCTGAAAAATCTGAAATATCATAACCTTGCCAGAATTAAAAAAAAAAAATAAATAAAAAGGAGGCAGGGTTACTTTGCAGCTCTAGACTGACAGAAAGGATATCTGAATTAGTCTCCAGTAATATGTATATCATTTATGCTTATTTTTATCCCCCCCTTCCTTCCTTGAATAGGACCCCCTCCTCCACACCTTTACAACCCAGCAATTAAGAAGCACAACGAGCCCAAGGCGGCCGCTGAGCCTGGCTGATGCCCAAGGCACCTACCTGTGCCCCCTCGTCTGTCAGAGCAGCGCTCAGGCGGGCGCTCTGCAGCAGCTCTAAGAGGCCATCACTGGATTTCCTCTTTCCCTCGGACACGGGGATGCCTGCGACTTGCGCATCCAGGTGGGTGACTGTCACCTCCGTACGTGTCGCCTGCTGCGACACCCACGGCCAGTCCTCTCCCGCCGGCCTCACCGAAGCACTTCTGCTTTTCAGGGACACCACAGACCTGGAAAAGCTCTTGGGGGAGCAGCTTGACAACACCTGAGTACTCGAATAAGTTGTTTGTTCTTCTGTAAGAGTCTCCACCTCCAGCATGTCAGGCACTGACACGCTCAGGCGTCGGTCTAAGGAGTGGACCTTCCTTTCTACCATTTTGCTAGACCTCTTCTTTGTCTTCTTCACGCTTAGGTTCTGCAGGAACGGTCTAGTTTTCTGCTTCAGGGATCCCCAGACGGATGGTTTATCCAAGTCCATTGCTGCAAGGGGAAATCTCAGCAATGCCTCCTGCACAAAACCAGCTTCAGCAATTCCCAGGGTGACTGAAAGGAACGTAGGAAGAAGGCAAGTCAATCATGAAACTGAACAGCCGCTGAAGATTATGATTCATGTTGTCTCATCTTGAAACTTTCTGTCATTTTTCTAAACAGTTAAAACAAAGCATGTTGCATTAGTAAGTGCTACCAAATACAATCTGGTGGGTAGGTTGGATTATTTAGGAGGAAAACAGCCAGAACAACTATTTAATCCTACGCTAAAACGCAATGTCTGTCCACTATTTTACAATTCCTAAGAGGAGATGTTCTATTTCTTCTTCTGACAAGTCCCAATTTGCAAAAATTTGAGATTTATCCAATTTGAAACTGTTTCTGTACAAAATTTACTGATGGGAGTTAAAATGTGATAATGCTAGCACACAAAAAATGCTGGCAAAGCTGACACCATAATTTCTGTTGATGCTTTTCCAGCCTATGCTGGGTTTTTCTGGGCTACTTCCTAGGCCACATGGATTCTTACACAACATATTAGTGGACAAGCACAACACAAAAAACAGCTTCACAAACTAAGTGGCTGAGGCTGAAGAGGACACACAGGACATGAGAAATCCTAGCTGAGACCCCAAAATGCTCCCTTATGTTAACCCACTGCCGGCGAGAGGTGCTGTTGCAGGATTAATTTTCCTCAAAAAGAAGGCAATTGAGAGAAAACAAAGATAAAAATGAATTGATGGATCACTTACAGATTTTGAGAATCTACCGGTGGACTCTTGTCTTTGAGTTGATTCATACTGAGCATTTATACAGTAGGGAGGGACAAGAAGAAAGGAGCCAAAACAAAATCACCTACTGTATCTGCATCGTGAGGGGAGTGGTCAAATGGATACCTCTGTGCACAGGAATATCCTCATAGATGCTGTCTTCCGTGGTTAACAGCTGAGCAACCATCCTTATTCTATGAAACAGAGAGTCAAATCATCATCAAAACACATAAAGAAAAAAGCTGATGAAACCTGCAGATTTATTCCTTTACAGTCCCAAAGACAGGCACACAGCGGTTACCTATGTCCTTAGAAATTTATACCCATTAACTACATGACTGCTGCTTCCAAAACTCACAGCCTATTTAAATTCTAACAATTGCACAGTTAACCAAAAATTACTTATCCCACTGTTTTCCTGATCATCAGGGAAAATGCCAGAACAGGAAACAGAAATACAACTGTTGGATGAATCCAGATAGAGAAATCACTGTTTGCTTACATTCATTAATTTGAATGAGATAGTATAGCTGGTTACTTTAATAACTTAAATAATTTTATGACTCAACCCACCATACTTGCAGAGTGTTCAGGCATCTACGAAAAAATGCTCTAACTGTATTAACAGGTAACTAAAACCGCACAATTATCCCCCCACTTGTATTGCCATATAAATGATATCAGCATCATTGTACTCCATACAAATAATAAGATTTAATTACATTACATGTATTCACTAGGCAGTAACAAATTTTGCCCAAACAGGAAAGTGTGCTAGTATAGACATAATCAGCTTAAGACAGTATTTTCACCTCGATCTCCAGAAGTCAGACCCAGTATCAAAGTGCACATGGACAAACTGAAATTTTTTCCCTCACAGCATCACTGAGAAGCAGAAACAATTTTCTGAGCCTCACAGAGGGAGATCTGAGGCACAAAAAGGCATGGAAGGGCTTTCTTTTCTCACTGAACAGGGGGTGAAGTGCAAGATTCTTAGATTTACAAGGAGGAGAAAAGAAATAAATGCCAACACTAACACACTGGACTGGAGATGCAGGGATGCTCGTGTTGGGGCAGCACCTGATGCTCTGCGCAAGCTCAGAGCCGCGGCTGGACCTGCTCTCGTCAGCTCACAGCTTTCACTTCGGCTCTTCTCTCTTTAAATAGAAACTTGACAAGGCAGCTGCAAGCCTCTTTGGTAGTGTTACATCACATACCAATAACAAATTATTAGGCTAAACACATTTGCACGAAACATTATGAAACACACTGATGGGACTCATTTAAACAACTCATCTATTGCCAGTGCTCTCTGCTTTGCTCGCCTACATGCACAGAAACCTGCTGAAGTAAAGACAGTGTAAATAAAGGCAGGACCCAGCTCAACATCCACTTCCCAAGGCTTCCCATTCCCTTCCTGTTATTCTCCACCAAACTCATTTTGATGACCCACTGCTGCTGGCTTTATTTTGTTTGCTTTGAGATTTTGTTTCCTAGCAGCGGACTTGTTCCTGTAGGTTTTTCCAGATACTTTCCCCAAATTGAATGTTTTTTCCAGTTATATTCCCTCAGTTGCTGAACAGAAAGGCCCATTTAGCAAGGATGGTGCAGGGACCATACTGTATCTGAGACCCACCTGCATTTAACCCAGAATGAGCAAAGTCCTCCTCAGACCAGGCAGAATCACAGTAGAAATTAAAAAAAAAAAAACAAAAAAAAACCAACCACAACCAAGGAAGAAAAGGGGGAAAGTTTCTGGGTTTTGGTCAAGACAGCAGGGATAGCTCCAGCTAGCTGCCACCTAGCAGCTCCCACTGCAGCTCCCGTGCTGGGACAACACAATGGTGATATTTGTTGCACAGCAAGCACCAGGTTTCCTGAACTGAGGCCACAGAAGAAACAAGCCCATCCCTGGACTGTTAAGAAGTTTGGCCGTACTCTGAACCTTTACACCCACACTCCTGTTGCAGCTGTAACTTTTCATTCATAAATACTGTATTTCCAAAAAAATGAATCCAAATGATTATAATATGCAAATAAAAACACACAATCTTTTCTAATCTGAGAAAAATACAGTCTAAGGGGCATATGCACTCTGACATCAGCCATCCACAGACCAGCACTTTTTGCACTTCCCCAGTTCAATCAGAAAGAGCACATCACCACCACGTCCACAAGTCTGTTACCCAGAGAGGTCACTGGAAGATGAAGGTGATGTTGGAGTCAGGGATGCCAGGGTTCTTGGGGTACCCTCCTGTCACACCAGCACGTATTCACATGCGCAACTGTTCTTTCTTCCTACATCAGTTTTTCTCTAGTTTTCCTTTCCATACTGAGCAACAATAGAAACACATAATTTTAAAGAGCGATAAAATCTCCTTCACTTGTAAAAAGTGTGTTCTTGATACCAACATGTTGTTCATGTACTCCTTATCCTCCACAGGCCAGAGGTTTCCCTCTTCCTTCTACAGCCTCAGAATTTCAGTGCCAATCGTATCACCAAATATTCCCTAAGCAACCACAGGGAAGAGTGTACTTTGCCAAAGTCTTTATTCTTTCCCTGCATCAGTGGCACAAATCTGTAAATAGTAATCATTAAAGGAGAAACATTTCCTGTTATCAATTTTAACTCCGTTGTTTTTAATTTAATTGAATGGCTCCTTGTTCTTACGTAATAAGAAAAAAAAAATCTTTTTAGCCTGTCTTCTTCAGCCTTCTCTTTAATATGCTGCTAAATCTTAAACACTCAGAAGAATCGATACCCGTTTCATCTCTTCCTTCAGAGAGACCACTTTTGTTTTCACCTGTCATTTTTATTATATCCTTTTCTTTTGCTGTCTCCTCCTCTTTTGGGGGCAATAGGGGCAAGAAGGACAGGGTTTGTAACAGAAAAGTTGGTCGCATCTCACCATCTGACTGATAAAACAAATATTTCTAGCGTTTTTTTTCTCCCCTAAGTATCTTCTAATTATGGTCCTTGGGATTTTTCTGTGTGTGCTTTGGTTTCTCTCACTGTAACACTCCCTACATACTCCCATAAATTGTTACAATATTTAGAGCTAAATTATTTTCTTAGATGTTCTAACAGGTGGCTATAAGAGATATTTCAAATGCCACTGAAAGCCTAGAGAAATCATTCTGCAGTTCTACTTCACTTACTGTCTTGTCAGGAAGCCAGAAAAGCCACAAGTGAGAAATACTGCAAGACGCTCTGAAAACATTATAAAAGTGCCCAATTTAACTAAACTGACAAATAAACCCAAATTTATTTACATACTGGAAATTATTGGATACATTCTCTTTCTTCACTGAGTAACCATTCCCTGCACACCCAGAATTGCACAATGCTCACTGAAGCACCCCTAAACGCTCCCTGCTAACGCTTTTAAGACGCATCCTCAAAGCCAGTGAGAAGATAAAAATGCAACTGAGCATACCACCACCACTATTACAACTTTCATAAAGCTAGTAATCATTGCACTCAATTTGTTTATCCAATTACGGTGAAAACGTTGGGTCAGTTTGCGTGCCATCCATCTTCATAATGTCTGATTCAGCCAGTATGTTTTCAGCTACAACTAGATGCTAGACAACACTCAAACCCATCGTAGCTGAAAATACTAACATACATTAGAGATTGTTAGGAAGATGTTCCTCACTTGCATGCATTTTAACATAAATCCCAACTGGAAGGAACTAATGAAACTCCCTCACCGTAAAACCTCTACTGATTCTGGATGTTCTGGCATAGGTTATTCACCCCAATCTCTGACTGTTCGGCAACAGATTCACTGGCTTAAAACCTAACACAGGAGACTTTGTACAAGCAAGGGTAATTACACTTCTTCTATGCAGCACGGTATTTGGCTACTGAAAGTTACAAAAAGAGTATAACCCCTTTAAATTTATAATGTCTGAATTCAGTGTGCTGAGAAATGAGGCTGACCTCAAGAAGGAGATAAGGGAGCAGGGTAGAAAGGGGCTGGGATCCGTTATTCGCAGCCTTTTGCCTTTTGCTATTAATTCCACCCTCTGGCCCTAGGAGCCATAAATTAAACCATTCCTCCCTGTGAAAAAAAAAAAAAAAAAAAAAAAAAAAAAAAAAAAAAAAAAAAAAAAAAAAAGAGGAAAATAGCTCTCAGCTGGCTAAACCACAACAGTATGTGCTGGGTGGTTATTTCTATAGCAGATCATACAAAGTTTTTCTCATCACTGTGTCTAGAACACAGTCAAACACAAATCGTTACTAAGAGTGGAATTACTTCAGAAAATAAACCTACACTTCCACCTTTGCAATGATTTATTTCAGTACCTTATCTGGAAATGAAGTAAGTTTATTATAAACATCAACAGCCACAGATATAAGAGAATATCACCCACATAAAGGAACCATTTGTTCAGAGTTACCAGTTTCCCCTGGAGCATTTCAAACCCAACAGCAGTTACACTCATACGTGATATACGGAAAACATTTAAAAGAAAAGGGAATACCTTACCAGGGGTAGGATGTCCCTTGGATTATTAACACCTTCAAGCGTTGTGCTGCTTTTGCAGAGAAAACAAGTCCAAAATGAAAGGCTGACCTAGGTGGGCCTGAGGCCATTCCTCTCTGAGTATGATCACAGGAGCTAACAGGGGACACTGAATTAGATACATACATCACAATACTGAGAAACTGAGACAGCCTTTTCTTCCTGCAGCTGTGTCTTGCAGCATATGCTAAATACCTGTACTTAAATTTGACAAGGCACCAGAAAAAGTCTAATCTCAATCTGATTCTGCACAGGCTAATTACCCTGGGGAAATCAGCGTTAGAAATATTTTTAGTAGTAACAAGCATCAAAGGGAGCGCACTGCTGAAGTGTAGCTAACATCTTCATCGCACAGGCGACTTGCTGCAGAAGCAGGGTCATGCCTTGGCCAGCTTCCAAATCTTGCCACTGCATTTGAGCTTAAGCTTCAGATGATGCCAGTCTGTTGATACAGATCCTGCTCTTCTATCGCTTTATTATTACAGACTCATTTGCAAAGCGTAGTGGGATGCTAAACTTAAATATGACATAAAAACTTGACCTGTTGCTTACAACCAAATTAGTACAAGTGCTTCATAAAAGACAATTTTATATGCTTCAATATTTGAATGAAAATAAGATGACCAAAAGAAACCAGCCTTATTTTCTTGATGTAAATGGGAAGAAATCTACAGTCCTTGCAAAAAATCCAAAATACTAATCTAGGGTAAATACAAAGCTTAAGAAAAACCTGTTTATTATATGCAGATAATACAGGCATCTTAAGCAAGACTTTGTGGAGGGGTGTTGTTTTCGTTTGGGTGTTGGTTGGGTTGCTGGTTTTTTTTCCACAGATCCCTGGGTTTTTAGGCTCTGGGATTTTAGATCCCATTCTTGGCTTTTCATTTTTTAATTGTCTCAAATGTGATGAGCTCCATCTTTCAAACACATGAAACAAGCGCACGTCTTCCTCCACTTATCACACAGGAGATGAACAAGGATGCTCTAACTCCTTAGAGACTCTTTTGCACAATCTGGAGAGCTTTTTTCTCAACATTTATGAGCAGACAGTAACTATGAGAAGTAACAGAACAACCAGCTGCTACAAGCATCTTAAAATAGCATCTGATAGTGAAAGTTACTGGGAAAAAAAACCTGCACCTGCCTCCAGCTTATAAAAAGTATTGCTTTCAGTTTGTTTTTGTCTATTCTAAAACAGAAGAAAAATGATGAGTATGTATGGGAGAAAGGAAGGAGGAAGTGTTTGGGTGTATTTTTACAAAAATATTTCACAAGTTCCTTCTACTCTTTCAGCTTCTTTCAAAATATTGTAGCTTGTAATTATACCTGTGCAAACCAGAAGGCCCCTTCTTCCTTCTTTTCAATCTAATTCTTGGGACTGCACCAAGCTGGTACAATCAAATACGATCGCTACAGTGCAGTCACACTTGTCAAGCATCAGACCTCTCCAGGGACACCTGTGCATGAGGATCTGCTTCCTGCAGCCCCGTACCGCAGGGGATGACGTGCACATCAAATCAGACTCTAAGATAGATCCTGGAGTGACGGACTCCGCCCTTGGAAGGCACTGTGCCATGTGCTGAGACCATGACAGCTACGGGGATATTTCTTTACCATCGACTATATGTGTTTTATAATTTGCCTTATTGTTCCCAACCACATTGGGTGATCCCTGGGAAAGCTGGTACCTAGAGCAGGGCACCTACAGGAGCAGAGGAAGAGGGAAAGCTGATGAGCAGCAAGGGAAAGGAGAGATGTAGTACAGAATAAGAGTAAGATAAGGAGAGCTCTAAAATAAATAGAAAACTTAGACATTTATCAGGGCTCACATGAGAAGCAACACAAGATCAAGAGAGAGGCAGGGACACGTGTACTGAAGGAGCTGGTGCTCATCTGGAGGAGCTCCAGTGGGAATCCAGCCCTGCAGCCTCCCTTCCTCCTCACTCTCTCCTTCAAGCCCTTGTTCATCTCTCTCATAACAAAAGGTATATTTTTATAACAAGAGGTGTACATAAATAGATTATCCCTTTTCATAACTCCGAGGGAAAACAAACCTAGGAAGGAAATTGGAGACTCATTTCCACTGGAGGCCAAATCAGCCAGTGTCTTTTACTAGCACTTAAGTCACATATTTAAATAAAAGAAGTTTGTGTTTAAATGCAAATTACTTGGGCACTGCCAGCATTCCTCCCTAAATAACTGTCACACTACTTAATAAAACTCAGTGACTATATAGGAAAATCTATTAAAAGCTCTACATGATTCTTCAACAACAATGTACCAAAGTGGCTTAAACAGAACACTTTTAATCTGTAGAAATAACCTGATAGTATCTTGAGCAGGACAAAAACCTGCGCCAAGCAGGCTGTTACAGTTTGCCCTCTTTTCTTCCTTACCACAGTGTGTTCCTATTCCCAACAGCAACATGACACGTGCCAGGGCCGGCAACGTAGGGTACATAGGAAAGTAGAGGTTACTTTGAATCTGTATTGACCTGTGTGATTAAATGTCCTTTCGTATTTAACATCTCCACATAGTTTGGGTATATCTGTAGATAAAATGACCCAGTGTTTTATGGTCTCTTACTTCACAAAGGTAGAAGGCTGAAGTCAACTGTCCCTAAAGAAAATAGATTGGTATGTTGTAGTGTATCACTGAATGAGGGAACTGCACCGGTAATAGCCCTCATTTTCTGCAAGAACCACAAGTCTTACAGAAAATCACTGCACTTAGATATATGGTGGTGTGCACTGCCACCAAGAAAGCTGAAAGGGAGGCTGGAAAACCCCCCCACACACAAAGCCCTTAGGAAGCTCCTGGTGAAGCCAAATGTCTGAGGGTTTCAGTGCCATCTCCTGCACTATCAGTTGATCATCAGTACAACTAACTTGTACCCAGTTAACAGCACAGAGACTGATGATGGACAGAGACCACAACCACAAGTGAAACGTAGAGCCTAGGAGAAGCACAGGGGAGTTTAAATGAAGAATAAAACAAATATTTAGCATTCAAAGCATGAGTGGTGTCCCCCAGGGCTCAGTTTTGGAGCCACTTCTGTTTAACATCTGTATTGATGACCTACACAAGGGTATTGAATGCACCCTCAGTCAGTTTGCAGCTGACACCCAGTTGGGTGGGAGTGTTGATCTGCTCGAGGGTAGGGAGGCTCTGCAGAGAGACCTGGACAGGCTGGAGCCATGGGCTGAGCCCAACTGGGGGAGTTTCAATAAGGGCAAATGCCGGGGGCTGCCCTTGGGCCACAACAACCCCCAGCAGCGCTACAGGCTTGGGGAGGAGTGGCTGGAGAGCTGCCAGTCAGAGAGGGACCTGGGGGGTGATTGACAGCCGGCTGAACAGGAGCCAGCAGTGTGCCCAGGGGGCCAAGAAGGCCAATGGCATCCTGGCTTGTGTCAGCAATAGCGTGGCCAGCAGGGACAGGGAAGGGATCTGACCCCTGTACTCGGCACTGGTGAGGCCGCCCCTCGATTCCTGTGTTCAGTGTTGGGCCCCTCACTACAAAAACGACATTGAATGACTCAAGCGTGTCCAGAGAAGGGCAACAGAGCTGGTGCAGGGTCTGGAGCACAGGTCGTACGGGGAGCAGCTGAGGGAACTGGGGGTGTTTAGTCTGGAGAAGAGGAGGCTGAGGGGAGACCTCATCGCCCTCTACAGCTCCCTGAAAGGAGGTTGCAGAGAGCTGGGGATGAGTCTCTTGAACCAAGAAACAAGCAATAGGACAAGAGGGAATGGCCCCAAGTTGTGCCAAGGAGTTTAGACCAGATATTAGGAAGCATTTTTTTTTAGAGAATGGGTTGTTGGGCATTGGAATGGGCTGCCCAGGGAGGCGGTGGAGTCCCCATCCCCGGAGGGGTTTAAGAGCAGAGTCAACTTAGCACTGAGGGATATGGTGTAGTCGGAAACTGTTAATGTTGGGTTGATAGTTGGACTGGATATCTTCAAGGTCTTTTCCAGCCCAGATGATTCTGTGACAACACTGATTCATAGCCACAGTAAATCTGTGTCTGACCTCCAGGCTATATCCGGTAAACAAGTGTTTATTTGGGGGAAAACAAAAGCCCCTCCTTGGCACTGGTGTGTTTTTCTAGGGAAGTATTGCTGGAAGAAACACAGTATTTCTTAAATCTCCAAGAAATCAGCTGTGAGGATGCAGAACTATTGCACACTTATACCCATGCTACAAGCACAGTAACTTAAGCACAAAACTCCCACACACATTTATTTCAAAGTACATGAATGTATTAGTGGGCTTCATAGATCTTCAGCTACTCCAAAGTTCAGTTACAAAGGATCCTGAAGTAAGACACTCAGAAAAACACTGAAGCAGGAACAAATAATTACTAAGGGACAACTGAAAACACAGATCTTTCAAAGCCATATTTTTGTATCGGCTGAATGGCAATAAGGGTATGGTATACCCACCACAGAAAGGGGGAAAAAGGCAATTTTAGGAGAAATTTTAATAATCAGCAGTAAGATATGCTTTTACAGATTACAGCAGTTTAGATAACAAGATTAACCCATAAATTATACAACTAACTTCATCAAGCTAAGCAGCAAGACATCTAGTCTGATAACAAACAATGTAGAAAAGAAGTACATACAAAACTAATCATTCATGTCAAGAAAACTTATCTTGCTTAAGCCTGACTTCTGGGTAAAACTTTCAATAAGCAAGATTCTATTACACATGGAAAAGCAAATACATCAATATACACCCTTCTCCTGGACTAAAGGAGCTTCATCCTCATTCATAGCTGTGATTGTGGTGAATAAATTTGGTCCTGGACAATAACTTAGTACTTTAAATGTGAAGAAGCCAATGCATACAACTAAAACCAGTCACATTGCTCCCTTGCAGTCATGACCGTAAAATGTTCAGTACACAAATAGCAGCACAAATCCTAGGTCCAAACTGAGAGTTTCTCACATGCTACTTTCCAGTGGCAGACCCATGAAGCCATTAACTTCTGTCCAAATAAAAGCCTCCTTTATTTTTTTTTTTCCAACAGTAAAGACTAAATGTATGCCAGCACATGTTTCTAAATGCCAATCATTTCTCACAGAAGAGAAACAGCTTTGAGGTTTATCTTTCCATACATCATTTGACTTTTCAATCTCCTGGCACTAGAAACATACACCTTGTCTCTGAGTTCTGTTACAGCATTATTTTCCCACTGAGAAGATCAGATAAAGTTGGTAAATATAACTCATGTTCACTGGAAATTACACTTTGGCACTTCGCAAGTCTTAACATTGGGGTTCCAGTTTCCTAAACCTGACGTCCCTAAGTATTGACATCTTTATCAAGAAAACCGTAAATTATGTCTCCAGTAACTATTTTAAGTTTGGCTGAAAGGGTCAAAAATTAAAATACAAGAACTTGCTACAATCCCATGCAGGGATGAATATTAAGTTATTGGTTCAGAATTTTACCTGCAGAAGTTCAGAGAACTTCAACTCTGTAGTAAAGCCTGGCTTTGTTAATTCCAGGGCATTACTGGAAGCGATCTAATCAGAAAAGCTCCCCCAAACAGAAATACTAGCATTGCTGAGCTAGGATGATGCATCTAATTTAAAATTTTCTTTCGGCTCTTATAATTGGTTTATATGACAAGCCTTCTCTGTAGCTTTCATTTTCCACATCTTTGTCCTCACTGTAGTTACAGGCAGTTTTTATGTAAGAATTAAGTTCACTGGCATTACACTAGCATTCTGGTCACATGATCTAATGTCATGGACAATTTTCTTCAGTGCTTTCAGTTTCTAATCCAGAATTTTTCAACATATTCTGTCCTCTCTGGGCCTAGTAAGGGCTTCTTTGATATATTACACTGACTGCATGCCATGTCAGTGACTGTCAGAGATCAGGTCCTGGGGACATGGACCACTGATCTCACCCCGTATGGCCATCATCCATTGCACAGAACCGGTTGCTGGAGTTGTTGTCCCACAGTCAGGGCTAACATGGGTATCACACAGCAGTGCTCGATCCCACTGCCTGCCTCACTTCAGCATTACTCATTCACACCTCCCTTAAACGTATTTTGGGAGAAGGAGGAAGAAGGAAGCGCTCCACAGTGAGGAACACTGCTGTGGACCAGTGATTCATGGCAGAACAAGCCTGCATCTTTAAAAGCATTATTCATTCCCACTGCACACCTTCAAATGGCAGGGTGATTACCTTATCTGTTGGCATGAGACACCCAAACCTCAACATAAAAGTATTAGAATTCAAGAGATGTTCTATTTAGAGCCAGAGTTTTCTGGATTTTATCCCATTTCAGTTGCATCAGACTGAAGAACATAAATCCTAGGTCCCAACAGAGAGCTCCTGGCATGTTACTTTCAAGTGGCCGACCCATGAAGACATTAACTTCTGTCCAAATAAAACTACTCTTACTGTGAAAAACTACAGACACATTACACAGCCCTTTAAAAAAACCTCAGTCCTGATTCATGCGGGGTAAATTTGCCATAGGCAGGGTGGGGTAAAATTTGCTAAACTTCAAATACCTTCCCTTAAGCCTATGTACAGCTCCTTCCTCATGCTGCCCAACCGCACTGGCTGCTTATTTGCACACTGTTACCACAGTAGGTTTTTTTGGTTTTAATTCTCCTTTCAGGCATACATAGCTCCAAGCAGGATAGTTTAGAACAGGTCCAACTGACCGATATGCTTGCCATTATCATGCCCTATTCACATATTTTCGAATTAAGTTTTAAGTGCATAAGTTATGATCACCATAATTAACAAACAAAGAGCAGAGTTTATTAATCGTGGATGTTTAGTTCTGGTGAACACTACCTAAAAGGCATTCTAATTCAGCTATCGTAATTATACAATTTCCTGTATTTATTAATGGATTAAAACCACTTACAACTCAAAACCAAAACTTTTGCAACAGGTATCAATAAAAACCTTTCAAGTTATAGGTACTGGCAAGAGTCACTAATTTGGCAAGTGCCCTAGAACACGAACTGCCCACAGTTAGCTAAATAGGTTTGGAGGTTGTCTGGTTCAAACAACTTTTGCACCTAAGTAGATGAATGCTTGATCTTCTTCAGCTTTCATTTGCTTAGGATCAAAGGCTGGACAGAGTTCTTGCTAAATGTTTCTATGAGGCATTCAAAGTTGTTTGGTGGATTTTAGGAACCAGAAACCTTCCTGAACGGGAGGAAACAGGCTGCATCTTCCCCTAAGCTAGTAATGAGTTTTGTGTCCTAAATTATAGTTTTACAAAGTTAAACATCACTCAGCCACTTAGACATTAAATTTAAAAAAAAAAAAAAAAAAAAAAAAAAAAAAAAAAAAAAAAAAAAAAAATCACACCTCAACCCCAAAGGTACTACCCACAATTACCACTCTCTGAATTTGGGAAGGGAGCGTATATTCCAAAATAACTACAGGCAATCCCAAATAGCAGAACTTCTACAATATCCACTACAATATAACTGGAATTAGATGTTTGCACTCAAAAAGAAAAACAAGACAAAACAAAACTCTACAGTTAATTGTTTCCAAGTACAAGAAGCCAGGAACAAAGCCTGCTATTGAATGAGCATTAATGATTTGCCATTTGTTTCTGCAGATGTTTCCCATGAGAGAAGACAGCAAAAAACATTCTAATTGAAACCCAGGGAAGCAGTGACAAGGAGCTGAGTTATGTTACTTCATTTAGATATTTTTATTTGAAATTGTCAAAAGCATTAGGTTCAATAGGATTTTACTTTAAGGGGAACTTGTATCCAATAAAATTTCAAAGAACTGAGCTCCATAATCCCTCCTCACTTAAACCCAAATGAGACAGGCTTTTAAAATAAATTTCACAGCCATGATAATACGAGCTAAGAGAGTCTGCCCCATCCTTACTGACAGCTCCAGATCATCGCCAATTCCACATCAATAGCAACAAAGACAAATGCCTGCTCAAATAAATTAGTATGGCCATCTGATTTCCATTCATCTCCATTAAGAGATTATCAAACAATACAGATTATATACCTTGTCTGGGCTAGAACTCACTTCTAGAGCAGGACTTACCGATTTAGGAGCAAAGAATGAAAGCACACACTCATAAATCCTGAAGAGACAAAAGCGCTGCTTCTGTGTCCTAATTTATGGTGTTACAGAGACCTGGAAATCCTTTATTTCCAAATTAGCTCTTATCTCTGATCTTAAGGCAAAGCTATACAATTCCAAGAATTTCAAAAACAATGAAGTCTGCCCAGACCTAAAGCTTCCAGTAAAAACAAAATTTACTTTGCATACTACAAATGTAGTTCTTAGGAATGGGCAACAGGAAGAATTGTCAAGGGTACAAGTACTTCCCAGAAAGGAAGGATATGAATAAGATATCCCTTTTTTTTTTTTTCCCCCATCCCAAGAGGCCAACAAAACAAAACAATGATCTCAAAACCTACATTACTATTTTGCTTGTATTTTAGCAAGTTGTTTTGGTGGGAAAGTGAAAACAAACTAGTGAAGGAGCATCTGTGTAAATACATATGAAACAGGCACCTACCACAGCGGGCAGAAAAGTCACCCTCTGGGTCATTTAGCTCCAGCTCACACCATACACTAACCAAGAAACCAGAAGCAAGCATTCAAGCTAACTAGTTTTAATTAGGGACCACCTGCAAGTGTCACCAAGAGGTTCTCCTGTAAGACCAAAGGTGGTCACACTATGCATCCTACCTATCCCCACACAGAAGGGTCCTCTCTGGCGGCAAAGGGGGCTGGACACCTACATGACCAAACTGGAAATGTTCCAGCTCTAACTCCACAAGCAGCCTTGACGGCTCCCAGATCAAGGGTCTCTTACTTAAGGCAGGCAGCAGCCAAAGTCAACGGGAAGGCAGGGACACGCACAGTTTGTCACCGTCAGCCCTGATGCAGGGTTTAACAGGAGGCCGTGCAAGCATCAAAAACAAAGGTTGAAAAAATGCCTGTCACCTTAAAAAAAAAAAAAAAAAAAAAAGCAGTATACATTTAAGAAAACAGAATGCAAAAATGAAATCATAACATCCTCCAGATTTTCACACAATAATCCAATTATTTCACGAGTGATAAAACAATGAAGCTTTGCAGCACTAGTGTAGCCTTACAAAATGTCAGACCAAACTGCACTCTTAGCAGATGGTTATGAATAGCCAGGGAATCAAAATTTAAGGAAACACAGCACACTATTTACTTCGGGTTTTTCCCCCAGTGTGAAAACTGAAGTTAAATCTAACATCCAGCTGCTTGGAGTTGTTCTGAATGAAGTAGTAGTGATCTGAGAAAAACCCATCCAAATTTTCATCACATATAGCACTTAAGTGGACTGCATCACTCCAAATATCAAATTAGCTCAATAAACTGTCTCTAACTCCGACCAAAAGAAGATGCTCAGGGAAAGAATATAAGGTCGGGAAATTATGTAGTGATCCTGCCTGCAAAATAATCTCCTGGTTTCCAGGAATCTGTGATTTAGGGCCTTCTTCAGCTAGAAATTGTATCTGAATCTTTGTGATTAACAGTCATAGCATAATTTTTCTCTATTAATTTGTCTAATAACTTTTAAAATTCATTTATATCTTAAATGGGAAGATACTGCAGTAATGAGTTCCATAGATAAATCATGCTTGTGTGAAATGATATCTCCTTTTATTGAAAAGTACCTTTTAAAAAAATTATTGAATTTTGCTCCTTTATTCTCACCTTTCTAAAATCTTGAGTTATGTGAACTTATGAGTAACTGTTCTCTATTTAATCCATATCACTCAATTTTTTCCCATTGCTGCTTTATCCTCCCTAATGATCGCTCCCAATTGGGAAGTACAGATCATCACGGAGCCTGGTTAATGTTGTACCATACAGACATCTAAACTGGCACACACACAACAAATACAAAATATCTTTTTTTTCCTGAGATAATTGATTTGTCTGAATTTATAATGCAGTGCAAAACTCTGTTCAGAACCATTCTAGGAATGTTTCAAGGGAAATTAATTAACATTTTCCAGTTTTATCACTAAGTGTAACTAAACAGTTATATTTTAAACTGCAACAATAGGTTAACAGGTTTAAAATTTGCCTATGATTGGTTGTGCAGTTTTTTTCAAATGACTACTTTTTTGATAAATAAGACAACTAGTAATTCCTAAATACTTTTTAAAAAATTACAGTAAGAGCCTCCTTTCTATCAATGCAGAGCAGCTACATGATGAGTTAGGGCACACAAAGGCACATGCGTGCAAGTATTTACCCCAGCACTGCAGGTGCCAAAAGCCAAGTTTGATTTAGGGGGTGGCATCCTCAGGGAAGGAGAGACAGACTGTACATCCATAGTGCCTTCCTACTCAGATGATGCCCAAAATCCAGGGAAGATGGAGCACATCTAATAAACAAAGTCTCCATTAACAAGACTTCCTTATTACTGATCCCTAAATTGGACAAAAACCATCTGCCCACACAGCAATCACCCCACTCCATGGCAATGCTGGTAAACCTGTAGTTACACCCAAACAAATTTCTTCAAGTGAGAAATTGCCAGGCACATAATAAGGTGATCAATCACTTGATCAAACACGGGAAACTTTGGCACAGTTTCTCTTCATTCTCGGTATTCAACAGGACCCTCACACAGAATGGAATGGAGAGTTAATCCTTACATGGAAGACAGAAAGACATCCTTTCTATTGAGACACACCAACTGCCTAAATATGAATATCCCCTCTGCTTCTAGGACTTGATTTTATAGCATCATGTCAAAAACACAGGTTACGCTGATACTCAATTTGGAATTTGAGTTTGAGGCGCTTGTGCTTCTGACAACCACACGATCCTACAGAGACCAATTTAGTCTTGAGAAACAGCCCCCCGGACCCAGGGAACACAACTGCTTAAGTTTAGTAGGAATAGATTGAGGAAAAACATTCCTTTTGCTTATAAACAAGCTTCTGTGCAAGTGTGTTATCTAATAAATACAACTGGAAGTAAAATGGGAATGTGGGAAGGGTGCCAACGTAAATCCTCCAAGTCTGAGGAAATCGGGAGCAATTTTCCACTCAAGGATGGAAACGGCGCAGAGGAAATGCAGAGCATATTTAGCATGCTCTACTCTCCTCTGCTAAGGTAAAGCTTCCCTCTCTCCCATGCCAGCAGGTCGCTGCCAGGCAGAAGGACCCCAAGCAGCACGGAGATGAGAGACCCCACGTCTCTGTACCTTGGGAGACTGAAATTCAAAGCCCCATGCTAAAATTAGTTCATGGTATAGGAGTGACCAAAATGGATAAAACGCTGAGATTTTCATAACAAAGTGATGGCGCAAGCTGTTACACATGTCCTGCATGAATTTCACAGCCGTTGGTGGAGGCCTCACAGCAACCTTCAGCTATCAGCAAGAAATTAGTTTTAAAGATAAGGCAGGCAAATCAGCACAGTGTAGACGAAAGCAGCAGAAGCCGCCACTCAATCTTCTTCGGAAATCTTTGTGGGAAGAACCGAGATGCTTCTGGGGTGAAGTTTATCCCCTGTCCCGAGCCCACCCCAGCCACACACAAGGCCTAGCCCCAGCTTTATCACAGGCAGCCCCAAATGCCAGTGAACTTCAACATTCAAAGCACAACCCCTGTTTTCCTCAGAAGCATTTCTTGGCTGAGAAGGTACATTCTGAATAATTATCTGTTCAAGTAAGAGGAATTTCATCAGTGCAGTTAGTTGGAAAGCAGCAGTTTATATTACTAAATGCAAAAGCCACTGGGGGGGAAAAAAAAAAAAAAAAAAAAAAAAAAAACAAACCAACTTGCAGTGAAGTTGAGCCAGTTATGGTAGTAATTACCTGGAATGACATGATAAGCAATACTTCTAACCCTCTGTTACAGTCTTATGCACTGTCCAAAAGAGGATGATTACAGGAACCCACGTGCTATTTAGACACCCACCTTCCACCGCCTGCGGTATCCTTCCTCATACCCTTTTTTTCTTAATCAACACCTTAAATGCACACATCTACAAACTGTTCTGTAGCTTCTCTAATATAATCAAAGTTAAACATTTCTTAACAGCACCAAATTTACCGTTCTTATGAAAAAAGGGAAAAGACCCCAAAATTTTTAAGAAATAAAATCTTCACTATTTCCTTCAAATCATTCTTCCCACAGCTACTGCAAAGTGAAACTACACGTACTGAATCCATCTTGAGGCTACACCATATGAAAGTCTATTTGCTTTACAATAAGCTATTTTATGATGGTATTGAACAGCAGCAAGAAATGAAACAAGTAAGATTATTACTCAAATATACCCATTCATCCTGTCTACCCACTCACCGGTATCATCTTCTGAGAATGAATCAAAATCACTACAAAATACCTGACAAATCCCACAGCTTAATCATGGAAAGTTAATGCAAAAATATACAGGTGAGAATTTCTATTTTCTTAATGCAACGTAGCAGTAATTCAACTTCAGTGTGCTTTGAGCAGCTGACTGTCATAAAACTAAGGGCACCAACCGTTTAGGTCTTTTTTTGCCAGATGCCATAGTTGTGCTATGCTAACATCACAGAAAAATTACAGTATTTCATTACAAGCACATGAACAGATTTTTTTTTTTTTTTAAAGGACTATACCTTACATCTTAAATTTCCCTTAAAGGTATACTTAAAGCAACTTTGCTACATTGATGTACCTGTGTGAATATTCTCCTTTGTTGTTTGTTTTTATCCTAGGGACCGTTTTATTATTAAGTGGTTATTTCTTTAACTAAAGTCAATAACCAAGCCAATTTCAGTAAACAAGTACACACAGGGATGAATCAGTTCAGTGAAAGTTGGCTGGGAAAAGAGACGATTTCTCCAGCATAATTTTCTCATACAGATTAAAATATATATATATATATATATATATTTTTTTTTTTTTTTTTTTTTTTTTTT
>NW_020799112.1:13797737-13812963 GCF_003259725.1 Athene cunicularia
CCCTCCCCGGACCGTGTCCCTCGGGGCATCCCCAGCCCCCAAAAACATCCCCTCCCAGAGCTTCATCCTTCCTCGCCCCCCACACTATTTCCCCCAGGGCATCCCCCACCCAAATCCAAAACCCGCAGGGTTTTGACCCAAAGGCCGAGGGGCAGAGGGCCGGGGGGCTGCAGCACACACACACACACTCCCCACACACACCCCCCCGGACTGCCCTGAGCGAGGGTGGAGCTAGAAAGGAAACTACGTGAATGACCACAGGCAAAGGGAAATAAAATCAAGCGCAGCGCTGCCACGGAACGTTTCTTGGTTGCACCTCCCAATGCTGCTTCTTGGCTGCATCTCCAGGTGCCCAGCAAGGGAGCCAAGTAGCACAGCTCTGCGTTTCAGGCAAGAAAACTGAGGCAGGATTGGGTAAAATGACTGGCGTACCTGACACGTCTGCAGCTGCGACAAGAGCCCACACGTGTTTCTTCATGAGTCAGTCACAGCATGGAAAGGCAAATGCTGCCCCGCACCCCTCCTGCACCAGCTTGTTTCTGGGGCGCTCTGGGTGTCACACTCCACCACACACCTTCCCGGAGACCTCACACGCGTCACACCTCTCGCCGGTGATGTTTAACCTCCACTGAGTGTGGCATCACTACGTAAGGTGCAGAGCAATGAGAGGGTGGAAAAAAAGAAAAAAGTTTAGCGACGGAATTTATTTACATTCCATGCCTATCGTTCCGATCAACAGAAATTGCATGTTACCTAAGAGCGTGGCTGACGTAGTGACACCTCATGTCATCTACTGAAACTTGGTGATGCAATCACGTTATGCCATTGCAAAATAGAAATTGTCATGCGCATGTGGGTAAAGCTTTGTCACAGTGCAAAGAATCGTTCCACTGGCCGCTGAATAGAAACATGAATGAAGAAAGCCTTTACTCCAATTCCGTCAACCAATTCTGGAGGAGAGCAATTCGCACATATGCGCAGTCCCACATGGATCCACTATATCAGGAACAAGGAGCTACGTATCAGTAAGATTATTGCCTGGACATGCAAGTAATTTTACAGAATCGGGGGGGGGGGGAAGAAGAAAAAAAAAAAAAAGACAAAACTTTATTTTGCTTCCTGACTCAAAGATCATGTTTGACTAGCCAGATCCTAACGTTTCAGCACAGCCCCAATGACATCGGTTACTGTGGTCAACATCATGTCAAGAAGCGTGCATGTAACTTCCCAAAGTTTTGTTAAACGCTGAGCAGCCCAGTTTTACTCAGCTCATGCAATCAAAAATTTAAGTGGAAGTTGGCTGAGAACAGAAAAATTAACAACCACCTAAACTGAAAACAGAGAAAAAAGCAAGCTTGTGCCACTAATATTTTTGTCATCCTTTCATCTAAGCCAAAAAAGTTATCAGCTTCAGATAATTTCAGATAATTAGGTAAGTTTGGAAGAAGAACAACGGTCTTTAAAACACTTTTCTGTTAGTTCCGTGATCCCACAAAATGTGTATCAACGATAGTTCTGTGTATGTTTCATCAGACTACAGCCAAGAGAGAAAAAACTATAAACGTGCCCAAGGGCAATCTAATAAAGGCAGCTGCTGATTTTTGGAGTAGCAAAAAAAGTAGTGCATGTGTGTATCTGCCAAAATAAAATGTAACAGTGCTCCTTGGATGCAACAGGAAGAAGAGAGAGATACAAAAATTAAATTCTTGTACCCACTATCCACCAAAATGAGAAGAGCTTGCCCTGAGCTAGTGGCAATAAAAAGATAAACCAATTAACTCTTACAAGGCTACCCAAATATGGACTCTTAAAAAGATTAACTTGAGAAATTGTCTTCTCCTGGACATCATATAACTTTATTAAGCTCCACGTAAATATTTAAGGTGTCTTTGGTGGTAACTGCTGCAGCTACCTTGGAACGTGACAGCTACCAGGACTGCGTGTGGCCTTTGTGCTTTACCCCATCGGGACCCTGTCACTGCTTAAATTTGTCCATCAACAGTACACATGCAAGAGGTGGAAAACCAGTACGTGTTCACTGTGTGCCACGTTGGGAAAATAGTAGAATGATGGGACTAGAGTAAAAAGATTTTTGAGGAGGTGCCAAGTGAGCTGAAAAAACCCCTTGTTCTGTAATAGCATTGGTTTCATTTTTTCACCAAAACATGCCACTGCGAAGAGACAGTCAGACTGAGGAGTCATATCTGGTTTCCAGTTCCTGTGAAGGCCAGTGGATGTGGGGTCTCATTACTACTCTCCAGCCTGTGTAGACGCTTTCCTTTGATCTATTCATGGTCATGTTTCCTCTATTTGATACATTCATAGTAATCTAAAACTTTTTCTAGAACACCCACTTATAGCAAAGAGACAAGAAACCAGAACTATTGAGAACTTGTCCAATCTTTACCTTATACTTGAAGCAATACACCTATTTACTAGTATTCATGTTAACTCTTCATATTTTTTAATAAATGCTGGTGCTTATTTTACCCATTAAAAAAAAAAAATAGCAGATAGTGTGCTATGGTCAGACCTCCAATTTGATGGCTTATTGGAGATGCTTCTCAGTTAACTAAACATTCCCTGCCGTGTACTGACTTTTTTCAGAAGTGAGTGTGCCTTACACTTTCTAAAGTAGAGTTGCAAAGAAAATACTCCCTGCATGAATGGAAGGGAGTGATGGTAGGAATCAGCCCAAATTTGGTGAAAGCCACTGCAAGAACAGTGGTGGGATGCTGAGGCCACAACACACTGAATGTCAAAGGTCTTTGCTCCTTCACTGCTGACCAAGAAAGGAAAGGGAGGCCAACACTGGACAGATCCTCTGGGGAATCACTTTACATCTCTGGAAGGCTGAAGGGAAGAGAGGAGGGGTCATGACACTTTGGAAGTATCACCAAAACCCTAGCAAAGCCAGCAAAACATCAGGGTAAAACATGAAGGGAGCCAGCATGAGGATATCTAATGTATCCAATGCACTCTGCAGCCATCAAGAGCCAAGATATTCATTATTATAACATTAACTCATTAAGTATAGGACTTAAAGATAAACACTATTTAAATCCCACTGTAAAATACACCATCAAAAAACCAAATGCACAGCTAAAACCACAGCAAACAATCAACAGGAGAAATTTAAATGTGTATATCTAAACAAGATTCTTATTACCTTTCCAGGAGTACTCAAGGATCTTCCTTTTCATACACATAAATGTTTTTCTTCTAAATTTTAATAAGGAAAGCATTATCACCTCCTCTGAGGAAAGAAAGGAGAAAAATGCATAATTGAGAACCACAGTCAGCATTATCAAATCCTACTCATCTTTTGTGTGAATGTCTCATTTTCTCATAAGAGAAAGAAGAGCTCTCTTCTCTCATTATTAAAAATGCAACTTTTCTCCTTTGCCCTATTTTTTTTCCCCCCTGTAGTGACTGCTGAAAGAAAAAATTACCTCATCATCCTTTATCAAAACTTGGCCAAAGTTGATCTGTGTGAGGCTGCTTAAGATACTGCTTTTAGCTGCATTCCTAATCACAGGTTCAGCTGCAACCCCCCAGAGATACAAAAGTGAAGCCTTAGTACCCAGCCCACCGCTCTGCATGGCCTGTTCCCAGCAGGGTTATAAGGAACAGGCTTGCGGGCATGGGGCACAAGGAGATCAAATCATAAAAGAAAACACTCCTTCCATGTGTGTTAAAACACCCTTTCTCCTGACCTCATCCGTAGTGTATCTAATAGCACACATCTTTGGAGCTCAGTCAGATAAAAAGCATTTGAGTGACTCCTCCTCATGTCTCCTATCTTACCTACACCACAAGGTGTTCCCTGGTAACACCACCAGAAGCTTTGAAGATCCCCTTACCGTGGTTCTGAGCAATTCCGTTTGCCCCCACCTATTCACCACCAACTCCACTGACTTGTTTACAGAAGTTTAATAGATTGTTTTTCACATTTGTTAGTCTAGGGCACAAACCCTCAGGTAGATAACTGATAAAAGCTTTTCAAAAACCCAAGGTGAAATCTCCTGCAAGAGTTAAGTGTTGTGTTTTACTGCTTTTATTCCAAAGTCGGACAGTTGGGTCCCGGGAGTCCGGATGACCCCAACGCAGAGAATTCCAAGTCTCTAAGATGCAGTTCATTTTCCTTGCAGCTGAGTCCCTGATTTAGAGGCGAAATCTGGAGGATGACCAAGGATGTGCTTGCTCTCCAAGCCTGTGAGCATGAAGCCATTCCAGAATGCAGACTGAGCCAGCTTCAACGTTTAAGTCATTCTGTGCAGTTACACAAGTAAATGTACTCAAGACCTTAGGAGACTTAAGCGTGTCAGTAGTCTAGGATTAAGACATGAATGATGATAATTTGTTATGGTTTGACTACTCTATTTCAACTCCATCAGATTACACTGAAAAAATATGTATTTTTAGCCCACTTCTTATCATTCACCTTAAAGGCTAAACGTGTTGTTATACATGGTTTAGGGCTGTATCCTCTGCTCTGAAATGTCACTGACAATTTTTTGTCTGAGTAGCAGAAATGCCATATAGTGAAACCTGAGCTTAAATTTCAAAGAAATGAAACCATCACAGCCTCAAGCTTCCTCTTCTCTCTTTTTCAGTCACATGCCCATGTTTGTGAGCAACTCAACCATTTCAAGTCATTCAGTGCTGACTACATTTTGATCAGCTGTAGCTAGTGAGAAAGAATGAAGATGCAAGACAATTGTTTCAACCCCTTGGGTTTATCAATAGCTTTTAAAAACTATTTACATAGGCTGCATTTTGTAACAGATCTTATAACTTAGTATCTCTGTAATAATTTTCCTGACACAATTCACTGAGCAGCAGAGGACTGTTTCTTGTGCAAACAATGAACTTGGAGAACATTTGAAAATTCAGCTTCTGATTCATCCCAGAAGTAGTGCAGTGCTATGAGCTCCTGAGAGCAGCTGAGAACTTGTAGAACAAAAATGTATCCAGGAAATTAAATTTGGAATTGTATCCAAGAATGTCCAAGAATTTACCAGCATTGATCAATTCATCCTCATACATCTCGGAAGGGTTGTCATAAAAATGACTAATACAAGCTAAGGTTTTGTTTTGTGATTGGCTAAAGTTTAGATAGGAAACTACTGACAATCAGGAATTGAACATGAAGTTTTGATCCTTCCAGTAACAGCAAAGTGTTTGGTAGGGAAGGAAGAGATGAGTGACTTGTTTTGGTTGGGGATTTCTGCTTGTACTTCAACAGGGAAAACTGGGTCCCTGGATTTTTCGGCTTCTAATCCTGTGCTCTTAACAGAGCCCAGTGAGGCATTTGGTCCTTGAAATAGATGAGGCTGGCACCCTTGCTGCTTCTCTGGTTTTGCTGTTCAGTAGGTGCTTCAGGCAATGGTGAGATCTTGCCATGGGAGAATGAAGGTCCCAGCTCTTGCTGAGCTTCAAACACAGGAGGAACCCAGAGCCAGACGTCAGCATCTCCCATATTCAATCCACTTTTGCTTGGACCTCAGCTAAACTGCTCTGCACATATTGCTCATTCCTTTTTATCAGCTTTCAGCATTAAGCCAAAAGGTAGCTACAGCTTAAAACATACCACTGACACTCTTAATTGTCTTGTGACAGATAGAGAATACCAAGGGCTCTGGTCAGTGACGCGTTAAGATTTTTTTTTTCTTACCCTACAGCAATCTCTTGCCTAGTGAACTTCTCTTTAAATCTTCAAGCCGACTTCTGTAACCTAGGGCACTGAGAAACATCACCAGCATGATGATCTGAACACATCTACTGAAGTCAGAGAATCTTTGCTCTTCAGAATAATATGCTTTTCTTCATATTCTTCCCTTTCTGTTCTTTTAAAGTGTTTGGAGATGAACTCCAGCAACAGAAAACACAAGCCATAGAGACTCTGAACAATGCAAGTTATGAAGAAACACAGGGTTGGAAAAAATGAAAAAATAGTCTTCCAGTATTTTTGTAAAATTTTCCCTGAATATCCTCTCCCTGTTCCTTCATGTACAGTTATTAAAAGCAGATTATTGGTGTACATTATCCCCACTTTCTCAAAGTGGTCCTCATGGGAAAAACATGCAAACATAAACTAGAAGCATAATACAGCATGCTCTAGACAAGTCCTGGATGAACAGGGACATGAATTTAAGGGTTGTAGCCTGTTCCAGACTCTACCAAGTAAGATATTGTTCTTTTATGTCTAATTTTCAAAAAAGTGCACCTTCAAGAGAGTATTCTCCTACCTTGCACCACCTCTCTGGGAACTGACATTTGCTCAAAAATTGCGATCTAAATCGTGATCTGAGATAGCTAAAGGCAGAAAAAGTTACACATGAAAAGTTTTAACACAGAAGAGTCTCCAACTGTGTTTATTAATCATTGATAGCTAAGCAGCAAGCTTTATATTCTTCAAAGCCGACTTGAATAAGTAGCTACATTCATTTCTGCTACTGTTAATGTTTTTCTATTATATCGTAGCTCTTAATCACTTTATTATAGTACAAAATCTCATTAAGCCTAAATCCAAACTCTAAAACCAGGAGCACAGCAGCATCAATCCATGGTTTAATAATACATATTTCCAGTAAATTGTTTAATCAGACTCACTAGAATTGTTGACTAAAGGAATGGGTTTTGCACATACTTCTAGATGTTGAATAAACTCTGTAACATTAAGGGCCCTGGGCTAAACAAGTGTTTACATGTAGATAGGGCCATAAGTCTACTTAGAGCCTCACTTAGCGATGGTCTCCAAGTGTTATCTCATAAGCAAATAGAAAGACTTTGTTCTAGAAAGCACTGACCTATGAGCCCTTTATTTAACCTTGTAATTTAAATTACTTTTTAATATTTAAGACCCAGAAATGACCAAAGGTTAGCTGAGAACTCCTATAACTAAGCTTAACAAAAGTTTCATAACAACAACCAAAGGTGACCAGTCTGCAAAGTCGGGCCAACGGTCTCCTACACCCTTAGATCCCTAGAGTACATGGATCCCTAAGGGTCTTGGTGGGGGTATTAAAGGCTATTGTGCTTCCTAGGCCAAGGAGAGCTGTACTTGCCAAAGAGGTTACCAATTCCATCTGCTCACTACCACCCCATGCCAGACATTATCACACTCAGATCTGTCAGCAGAGCTGCAGCTGCGAGATCTCATTAATCCTCTTCTGTCAAAATAAACTGCACTAGCAGAACCCTATTAATTAAAACTAGTTCACCTTCCTCCCTTGTCTGCTGCAGTCATGTCCTAACTAGCTCATACAGGAGCATCTCCGTGGTCCCCATGTCCCTTTCCTGTTCTGAGCTGCTCCAAGAAGGCTGGAGATACCTAAATATGTAGGAGGTATAATAAAACTCATCAAGCAAAGCACAGTTCCTATGCTTTAGTGCGATATGATCAGAAATGTTAAAAACAAGCAGTGCCCACAGCAGGCACTAGCTGGAGAGGTGCCAAGTGTGATCAAAGGCTGTTAACATCAGCACAGCTTCTCACCCTGCTCCCAGCCATTGTTCTTCACCACAGCTATTTCTAACAGGAGAGATACTTTGCAGAGGGGTTTGACAGTCTTCAAAGCAGATCTGTCATCCAGGCGATCTTCAGAACAGCCTACCGGGAGGGAAGGAAATTGTGTCAGGACAAGGAAATAATAAGAATAACTGCCTATTTTTGTAACGATGGATTTGTTAGTACTGGATCATTCCACTGATCCATCAATTTTTCTGCCCAGCCTCCATCAGGGACCAATATTTGTCAGAGCTCAAGAAAGAGGAAACCCCAGAAAATCGGCATATGGTCTATTGCACAATGCTGGAAATTCGGGGAAATTGTCCTCAGTGGCTTCAGGAATGGTTGAGTTTGCATCTGATAGCACAATACCCAGGAGCAATTATTCTAGCAATGTTTTTCCTACTTCGTCTGTCTATGCTCTTCAGAATATATAAACAGTAATGCTGAATTACAGTAACTGGTGAATGTCTGTTTCCCGGCAAAGCTGCTGGTCTCCATTTCTCATTCACTTTGCTTATTGTAAAACAGATGTGATGATTTCCCAGCCTAGGAAAACCTACCAGCGATGCAAAGCAAAGAGTGGGTTTGTGAAAAGGTGAAGATCTAACGTTACTGTAGAGGGTGGTGGTGGAAGAGGCACAGGGTGGAACCTGAAGTGCTGGGGTAAGGCCTCAGCTGCTATGATTTAAAACAGCCCCTGAGGCTGCTCTCATTTACTTTGGAGCCTTTCCTAGAACAAGGTTGAACATTCTGCAGACAGGACATGAAACACAAAAGCCTTTTGCACAGGCAAAAGTAAATGAAACAATCCCTGAGCACAAGATGCTAATCCCGCCTCTTTAAAAGCCCAGGTGTTTTAACTGAGAACTTAAACCCTTGCTTAAGTGAGGCCAGGTGAAAACCCCACCTCTGTGTACACAGCTATGTTTCCTTTCCTCTGGGTTTGACAGAATCCAGTTTGAGTGCAGATAATTAGGGAAGAAGCACAGAGCAGCCTCTGATATAACAAAAATTAAAAGTGGGTGAAGGTGTAGAAGGTGGTTGAGGTGTAGAAGCAAGAGTTAGAACTTAGCATTGAGAGCACTTGTTACAATTCACCTTCCACATTTCTAAGTTTTTTTTATGGAGGATCACCACAGCCATTCAGCCCCTGTAAACTACAAGTGCTAGTCTAAAGATTCATGGTACTGCAGCCTTAAAAAGATGCATAATCCTCGTCTCAGCAGTTTCAGGTGGATATAAAATGAATATATATACACGGAAGTATTTCAAGCTTGCTTTTCCCCCCCCCTCCCCAAAAAACCCAACAGGTTACAGTTAAGGTTTTTAATATAAACGATTCACCTAAGGAGTAGGTGGGTGAAAGGGGAGACAGAGCACTAAAAGTTGAGAGTGATGTTTCTAGGTAACAACCAAAGATGACAACCAGGTGCTTTATACACCCGGCCTCAGCACTGCTGATAAGAGATATATAAGCATCAATAAACTGGGAATAAAAGCATATTCTGCTTTGCATAGGGATATGAATAAAAGGTTATGGAACAGAATTACCAAGCCAGATTCTTATGTCTGTACATTTACCATCCTCGATATCTAAAGCTAAGATATGGCAAAATGACAGAGGAAGAGAAAAACAACCTGTTGAGTGTGGGTGTTTTAAAGGGCTTTCTAATGCTTAGCATAATATATGCACTTTTATGGCATTTCTATAATCACATGGCAAGATGTTCCAATGTTATGTATCATGTAAGCATCTTGTCGTTCATTCTCTTTATGTATCTCAAACTGATCCAAATAATTTAGTGTCTGAGAAAGGTTAGGCAGCCAATTTAGAAGAGATCTGCTTCTTCAAAAAAAAAAACAGGTTTTTTACCTCTGTAGGAAAATACTTGCTGCTTAAATTCTCTGAACTTTTGTAGGTACTTAAACGTTTTCCAAATTTGGTAAGAGAAATTTGCCAGTAATCCCTTCACAAAAGCTGTGCTGCTGCTTTGGCAACTACAGATTCTCAACTCATTCCGTGACCATTTAGAGGACAAACTACAGAAGTTTCCACCCTGTAGCACAGGCTGCTGTTGCACTGTTTGCTTTACAAAGCATACTATTAACTCCCTGCAACGCAGGCTATCACAGTGCAGTTTTAGCACCAAAGCATCTTTCTTTTGCTGAATCCCGGAGACAACTGAGGGCAATTCCATTGTTTGTCTGGTTCAGTAGAAACTAGAGCTTCAAATCTCCCACAGTTCCGGGGAAAAGTGTTTCCTCATGTTAACTTTTAATACTTCCTTTCAACACAGCCAGAATTTCCATGTTGCAAGCTGTGATCTAGCAGCTGGTGAAGGAAATTGTGACATGACACCTCTTACACCAGGAGGATAAGACCAAAGAATTCTTACTTTCCTTTTAACCCTCATGTACAACTTTTAAAGACTCTTGCTGGGCGATGGGATTGAGGGGAATGGAGGTGATTAACAGAAAGAGGGAGAGTTGTCCAGCAGTAACACAAGAGGTTAAGAGTTGATAGCAGGCAGGCAAGTCACACCACATCTCCTCCTTGCTGGAATCACACTGCAATCAAGGCATTTCTGGCAGCCAGCTGCTGCTACAGACTGTCTCCACCTATGTTTTACAAGAAGAGGACCAAAGAGCAATTCTGTGGGATCAGGAAAGAGGGGAACCAACCTAGACTATTTGCTGGCAAGGAGAGATCAAGCACATAGAGGGAACAAGGAAAGGTCATGGGAGCCTAAAACTTCTTTTTCACATGGCAAGACAGAAACTACACTAGCGTATATATGTCTGAATATAGTGCTAAAAAGGGTCAAATGATGCCAGTCAAACATCCACATAAATGCCAATCAAGCCAGCACTACACTCATATCTTTGAACTTCAAACAGTATAATTCACCAGGCACCAGCTGGTAAGTGCTTTTATTTGTTTTCCTATGCATATTCCTTTCCAAGAGATGAGGCATTCAATTCTGCTGAAGGCCAAGTGTGAAATTATAATTACAATGGTGTCTAAGTGGAGCAAACTCGGAATCCTTCCAGACTCTGACCTTGAAAACATGTGAGTAACCTGGAAAGTTAGATAGGGGACTATGGGGAGAAAGAGGATATGTATTGGGCAAAAGAAACATATTTATTTTCTGAAAAGGTACAAGGTCTTCTCCCCACCACCAGTAAACACCTTAACATGTAATTTAGGAAAGAAGGTAGGTTATCACCCAGCTTTGCAGTCACAGGTAACCCTACTACATTGGATCAATCCAGAGGAATATCCACAACCTTTACTTGCTATTCCAGATGCCACTAGACACTCTGATGGTACCTTAGGACCAATCTAGATCTATTTCATAGGAGACAAGCTAGAGAAAGCAGGATTCCTCAGAAAAATATCAGCTTAGAGCATCAAGACTATTTCCTCTCTCCTAGATTCCTTTAACAGCAAGACAGTAGCTTTGTACTAAGAGCAGATAGTCCCTGAAAGACAACCATTGTGTCACATTAGAATAACAAAGGGATTCTAAAGGTCTATGCCAATATTGGCAACAAACTTGGCAACCCCCGATAAAACCAAGCAATATTCTCCAGTCAGTACCCGAATAATTTTCCACGCCCAGCCTAGCTCACATTCCGCTGTTCCTCTGCCTGTGGCCAATACTCCAGGATGTTCCAGAACTAGATAGGGAGGAAAAAAACCCTAAGACTCTTAAGTTATAGGCCTAGTGGAAAAAGCAAAGACACTCTAAGCAGCAAAACTGAAATGAGCAGGGGATTCAACATCTCAACACTCACCTGTTCCACCTGGAAAAAGGGAGAGGACGCAGCTCCTACCATCCCTACCATGGGCACAGACGGGAACAGACAGCTCTGCTGCTCACTGGTCTAGGACAGCACAAGGTGAGTTACTGCAATACATTATAGTTCCTTTTCATACTGTTGCAGCTCAACTTAGTTAAATAAAAGATGCCTTCAGGCTACCCTCCCACCCCCTCTAATCTTGTATTCAAGCACCCAACATATTTTTTCCTCCCCTCTTCATGGAAGTTGGCAGTAATTTTGCTAAACAATTATATTCTGGGGAGACAAAACTATTCTAGCGCCTTTCCTTCTCCCAGAATTCACACAAAATTCTTCCCAAATAGCCTGACCTTTGAGTTCTGTTCTTTATTCAGCTCTGGAAACCCTGTCAGTGAGGCTGTCCCACTTTGCGTAGTTTTGCATCACTTGGAAAAAAACAAACTGGGTGCATAAATTTGAGTGTCTATTTTGGCGGATGCAAGCTGATAATCAGGTTTGCCTGAACCCATCTCCTCTGTAGCTATGAAAGAGAAGCTGAGGTTCAACAGCCTTTTAATCACTGGTGTCAGCAGAATGAGACTCTGCCTCCTCAGACCCCTTCAGATCCTCCTGCAACTTGCTACTCACCCAACTTGGTCCAGCTGGGGAGCAGATCACTCAGCCAGAGCCTCTGAGGAGATAACCATGTCCAGCAGCGAGTTGTTACAGGGATAACCCGGGGAACAGTAATATTTTCCAAAATCGTAACTATGTGCAAAGGACCCCACTGATCACACCGCAAGGTCCATTATGGTTCCTTCAAATCACTCCTTCTCAGTAGAATTATTGTTCTTGTCCTGGTTCCCAAAACCAGACAAGATTAACTAGGTCAGACATGGAATCTTACAAAGCAAGTCACTGTCCACCTGAAGCAAGTTCCCTGTTTAAAGGTTATTTATTAATATTTGTATTGAATTTGTCTTTCTGAAAAAATGTACAAGATGAAAATATTTGCCCTTTTTGGTTCCTAGAGCCTGGGAAACAAAAACACACTAGTGTGAACTACTGCTTCATTTGCCTTTATGAATATTTCAGAGCTGTGTTTTACATAGCTTTTAATGTGAAAGAGTGGGAATGCTTGCAAACTGATTCTAATTTGTGGCCTATCCAAAGAGCAACTGTTTCCCCTCCACCTTTTGTACTTTCAGAATGAAAAGTGAAACTTTGCATGGGTGTCAAATTTAGTACTCCAGTTTTTACAGAGAAATTAAATGAAGGGCTTTTTTCTTAAAAAAAAAAAAAAAAAAAGGATCAAAATGTCACATTTCCAGAAGGAAATATCCTTCCTTTAAACACCTGGAACCTCAAAAACTAGGAAAAACCATGAACAAGGAATGAAGTCTAATCTAAAATTGAAGACTTTTACACAACAGTAAATGTGATGGAAAATGCTGCTTCTTTATGAGTCTATCACTTCTAACAGCTGATATAGTAGTGATGCACAAAGAGAATCTTGTTTATAACACAGGTAGTTAAATAGACAACATCTTTAGGAATTTGCCAAATGTCATTACAAACCCCAAATTATCTTTGGGTACTCAGTTTAATTGAAACTGGGAAAGTTATTTTTATACCACTGTAAGCGTTACAAACATCCTGTTCAGACTACAACATTAATATCCTCCAATAGCTGTAGTAAGTCAGGGACTTCAAGGATAAAACTTAAGAGCAGGGAAAACAGTTTCAGAAATAGTACGTGCACAGTTTAAGTGTGCTTTCAGTAAGACAGATCGCCTTTTGAGTCATTCTTTTCCTGCATGCTGTTCTTTATTCAGAGTCTGATGCTCCTGTATGATTTAGTAAAGTTATAAAAATGCATGAAATATTTCTCTCCAGTGTTGGCAATACAAGACAGACTTGATGGAAGTCTCTCCTTTTCCTCCCCCTGAAATGAATATTTTCTCTCTCTTTTGCTTCTTGCTGACAGGAGAACACCACATCATAGACTTGCTATAGCATATTAATTCCTTCTGGTTATAGAAGCCCATGCATTCTCTTGCATGTATAAATGGCAAGTGGATATGTCAAATACACATTTCCACTATTAACTGTCTTTCCATTTTAGATGATCAGAGCATCTAAACTCCGCAGAAAAATAGTTGCTGTTATTGAAAAGAAAGCTCAGATTCTTTCCTTGTTTGTCTTGAATAGGAACTGCTTTATACCTGATTAAGATCAGAAAAGTTTGTTAGCCTATACTCATTGGCATCGCCTGATGTCTTTCATGTTCTTTACCTCTAAGCTTCATGCCCATAGTACTTCAGAAAGCAGTACCACTCTTACATGAGGAAGTGAAATAGAAGCATCTGGAGCATCTTCTGACCTGAGGCTCTAAGGCTGTTGACACAGGCTGGTTTCTGGGTGCCTCTACATTTTTGGCAGATTTGTGTCTGTGATTTGCTGTTCATACTGGAAGATGGCTGTTTCTGCAGTGTGCACCAAGCAAATGGGCTTAGGCTGTCCTCACCCTCAGCATCAAGCAAACACTCCTCCTTTGTAGTTCAGCTGCAGTTTTTAGTCTCAGATGAGCTGGAAGGTCCAAAAACCAGAGAGAGCAGGTCTGACAATAGCAGAGACACCAGGTACAGAGAGTGAGGAAAATGCAGTTGTGCAGCTGGGGTACTGAATGGCCATTAAGTGTCAGCAAAAGCAATAAAAAGCACAGGAGGGAAAGAAATACTGTCTTCTGACTTTCCTAAGACACTGAAGATGAACCGTTGATACTCAGTGGACAGGTGAAAAGGATGTATTGTAGTCTGCAAGAAATCCATGCTGAATCTGAAAGTCAGATAAGGAGGAAAACCATGCTAACAAATGGATGTACAGAAATATCAAGACCTTGAGTTCAAAGTACAGCTAAAGCATCATTAGTGTTCAGAGTCTGTAAATGATCCCATGTCCTGGAAATCTGGCTTTCAAGACTATCAGTTTACAGTTGCACAATGAGAAGGCAGCTGATGTTTAGACATTTTTGAGAGGAACTGAACTAGACAATGTGGCATCAGTCACTTCCCCTCAGATCACCAGCATCAAATTTGTGATTCTTATTTGTGTAAGCTCCAAGTACATTGATATTTGGCATGGGGAACAGGACAGAAATTAAATCAAGCCACAAGCTGACTTTAAGCAAAACTAGGAGTTAAACCCCTGGGAGACAACAGAGCATGTGAAGCACAAGCCTACAGGTCTGAATACCAACTCACCCCCATCCAAGACTACCACTAATAAAAAGATCCCAGGGCTATGTGCCAGCCAGGAAATATGCTCCTGGTTATGCAAACAGCCAGCAAAAGTTCAGAGAACATGTACAAGCAGGAATTACACCAAATAACAGGATCTGGGCACATTCAGGGGAAAAGCCCAACCGCAGACTTACTGAGCTGACTAAACCAAACCCTGGAGAAAGGGGGGGTGTGCATCAACAGCTCACCTGAACCCTTCACGCTCCAAACTTGGCATTGCACTGAGGGGGCTGAAGGTCTGGCCACCAAAGGAGCAAAGGAAATAAAATATTTATCATGGAAGAGTACACATAAGAGAAAGAAAACCAGTTAGATTCATTAAAATGTATCAGGTAAGGTCCAGAATATTTGTGCTGTCGACTGTTCAAGTACTTGTACCTTCCCGAGAACAGCAAGAGACTGGTCAGGGAGCCATCAGGCTTTCTTAGGAATAGGGCTGTAAGGTTTATCTGTAATTCCTTTCACCAGAAAAAAAGGTGTGACATGCAAATAGCTGGATAAAAGAGTACAAACATATCTGAAAAATGTAAACTGACCAAAGAGAAAGGTATCACCACCTCCACTGTTGCAAAGACTGTTAAATCTTAGATGTCTAAACACTCAGCAAGTTCAAGAGATGCTGGGG
>NW_020799112.1:13813013-13862225 GCF_003259725.1 Athene cunicularia
GGGGGGGGGGTGTGTGCAGGTGGGGGGTGCATGTGGGGAACCATCTGCTACTTATTATCCTGGAAGGAAAAATATCACCAGAAAGTTTGACTTACCTTCACCATACAAGTTGAATGCCCACTGATGACAAATTTGTCAGATACCACAGCTCAGAGTAGTCTGTGGGCAGTGACCCAAAAACCAGTGAGAAAGGCAAGAGGAGCACAGAGGCCCAGATAACCATGAGATGGTAACTGGGTGCCCAGACATTTTTCAGGAACTAGGCAGTACATGCTGGCATGCATCAGCCTTCCTCCCTTCCACACAGGGGAGAAGAGGCATCTTCTGACAGGGATTTTTACTCATCCTTAACAAAGCCTTTGACTTCCCTCTGCAGCATTGGGACCCAGGGCACTGAGACAGGGTATGGGCTGCACAGCCATACAGCTCGCCAGTTTTCCCATCTGTGTGCTCCTCCTGTTCACATTAATGATGACCCTGCTTGAACACAAGCCTTTCAGAAGACATTTCCAATCACTCCTCCATGCCCCAGTGCCCATGTCCTTTTGACAACTAGCTTTGGGGAATCCTGGGTTTAGCAGGCAAGCGTACACATACAAGTCAGGTGGGCATACCTGCACCCAGCAATCTGAAAAATCTGAGCTTTAAGTTTTGTATGAAGGATTCATTCAAATACCCAACCTTCCAAGATTATCTTCACAGTCAGACTAGCCCTTCAAGAGCTCCTTGCAGTGAAATAATGACTAATTTCATGCTAGAACATGTCATTTGCATAAGGAGTTTTGCTAGTGTTCAGGTCTTGTGTTCAGCCTTGCACATAGATAAGCATTAATCTTGATCTACAGCACCTTGCAAAGACATTCCTGCCCTCCTAGACAAGGAGAGAAACAGTGAAGATTTATGGACCAGAAGGTAAAAATCCATTTTGGGTTGCACTGTTTTTCTTTTATAATAAATGATTAGTGAGAAAAAGAAAAGTTTTAAATTGGCAACATGCTCTTTATTCCATCCAACAGTTAGCTGCAAGTTAAATACATCTAAACCGTAATACATCATTCCTGATGAACATGAAAAGAGATCAAAAGTATTAAACAGGCCTGTGGTGATATGCAAGAGCTACAGCCAAAAGTTACAGCCTGTACTAAAGGGGTCAGATACCCCTCCTACAGGACAGGTATAAAACAGTGGGCTGAATCAGTCTAACTCAATGAGTCATTTCAATAAATTGTACTATATTATTTCCTATTTAAACTAGTAAATTACTCGTTATGTAGGAAATGGTGATAATTAAGATATTCAGATTGTCTCTAATCCACTTACAAGAAAGGCCAAAAGAAATTGCTTCAGAGTTCACACACCTGGTGGTGCTTTGCCCTACCTTCCTGTATGACCACATTCCTTTGTGCAAGCGCTCTGCCCATGCTGCTCCTCGAGCCTCATATCGCACTTGGTGATTGCTTAGCAAACAGGTCCTGCTTTAATTAGTGTCCTAAACTAATTATGACTGCACATAATGTACAGACTTCTCCCTTCTGCTGAGATGGGCACACTACAGACACAGCTAACTTCTTTACAAGTTGCAAAGAAATTCTTGTCCTTCTAGACAAGGAGAGGAGGAGTGAAGATTTATGGACCAGCAGGTAAAAATCTATTTGGGGTTGCACAATTTTTCTTTTATAATAAATGATTAGTTGCCTTTCAGCCTTGTCTTTGTTGGTTATAGCTGAGGCCATGGGGCATCAAGTAGGTCTTGGGACTAGGGCTGACACGGTGCTAGAGGGCTGTGATAAAAATCTGCTTTCCAAACCCCACCTGGGGTATTTTCAGTGTAGTTTCGCACAAGAAGCATTCAAGTGCTCGAAGACTCCATCCCAAGGGAAGCAGGCTCTTTAGAAAGAGATTCCGTTCCTTATTGTCTCCAGATAAATCCTTAGCCACAAAAAGGAAGTAATCCTTTGCCTCCATGCTTTGGTACGTTATCTGTAATGAAAGTGTCCCTTCCTTATTGCTTTTTAGACTTCAAGGATTAGTTAGGGGATGGTTTCGTACAGTGTTTGTAGAGCACACAGCCTAACAGGACCCTGAAGCTGTAAATGATGATATGACCAGACTGAAGTAAAGTATATATGCTCCCAAATCAGACTGATTTCCCCTATGCCTTTAATTCATCCTCAGAAGGATGCTAAAAAATGTTTAATTCATTTCTGTGAAGGTCCACACAATTTGACCAAGACTTAGTAAAAGTCTTGAAAAATTTGTGTCACTCCCAGTTGGTCTGATTCCTCCAGAAGCGAGCACAAAAGGACACAAGCACTGCTGGAAGTGAATCCCATCAGTCTTCCTACAGCAGGATTCATCTCAGTCCAGTATTACACTTGGGCAGTGTGGGCTCAAGTCCTCACCTCCGTGGCCTACATCTAGGAGGACCTTTTCATACCTTATCAGCATAAACCAGATCTTTTACAGTCATGGAATCATTCCTCCTTCTACACCCCTGATTTAGGGTGGGGAAGCCTGTTTGGTTTTTGCTGCCACTGTGTGGTCATTGAGAGCAAAGATCTTAAAGCAAGATGCTCTGTCATCACTCCACAGCCATGATCACAGACTCTGGCCCCTGTATTTTTTTTATACAGGTGATTTATGTAGCTTATTTACAGGCAAAAATAGATATTATCAAATAAATATAGATTTTTATGAGATGAAAGCTGAGAAATTAGGGCCTGAGCATGAGTCTCCTGGTGAGACTAAAGCAGAGTCTTATGTTGATGGAAGCTCTCAGCATCCCCAGGAACATAGGTTTTCTGCAGCCCTCAACTCCAAAGGTGAAAGTGGAGCCCAAGGGACTTAAAATTAGCACACCAAAAAAAATCATGTCTTCCCTCCACACTGTAATTGTTAAATAAGAGTCCTCACTATCTTCCTGTGGCACTTCCTATTTGTATCCACTAAACAGTTCAGCATTTTTAATTCAAATACAGGTAAACTCTCTCCCACCACCATGTAAAGCCATCTCTGGGGTAAACCATGTGAAAATTTTGAGCAAGTCCAAAAACCAAATTAATTGAGTGCAATACAGTGCAGAGGCAAAATGAAAACAAAAAATGCAAAAAATTCTCATGTCTATGTGAATGTTAGCATAGATGTATGGAAACCCTTAAAAGCTTCTTCCAGATCCCATTTTGGATCTGGCACACTGAGGCTTATCGCCCTGTGAACTTAAAGGCTCAGAGTAACCAAACCTCTATGAAACATCTGAGCAGCAGTCACTCACCGATTCACAGATAAGTGCTGACCGCAGAGGAACAGCAGGAAGCAAAGGGCAGCATCTCAAAGCCATCCAATTCCCAGGTCTTGGGAGCCTACACAGGATGAACAGAAATGTAGAAAACTGCAGGCAATAAGAACAGACAACATGAGAGTTTCCAAGGGCAGCTGCTTCCATTTGACTTCTGAACTTTTGCTTCTATTCTCATAGCAAAGCAAACCTGTGTGTTTTACACAGCTGTAAGTAACCAGAGCATCCCTCCAGCTTTGTCCAGTTCCCGCACAGCTGTAGTGTAACAGAAGTGGGTATAAGATGCCATTTCAAATCCCCCAAGTTTAGGGTCAACAGAACTTGCCCCCTTCCTTCCCATGATTTAGAGCAGCCTGAAATGTGCTTTAAATTACACTGCCTGTACCTGAGAGGCCAACCCAGAGCAAGCTGGAGGAGCACTTTCACCAGCCCCACCAATCACTGCCATCAGTGGTTTTCTGCTCTAGCGAGGCAAATTTCTTTGGAAACCCATATATGAGCACATGGGCTTACGTTAAATAGATCCATTCCTTATCCTACCTTCTGTCATATCAGCTGCTGTTTGTTTAGGAAATGAGCTGAGGTTTGAAATCTATTCATATGGCTATGACACTCCCTCATTTAATCCTGCCTGTTAAACAGCTTCTGGAGAAGACACCCATTACAAGGTCTGATCACTTCCTCAAGTATTTACTCCATTTTTTTATTCCATGGCCTAGAATGACAACATCCCTATACCACCGACTGCAAGACCCAGGATACATACATACACATCTTTGTAGGTATTAAAGTTTAAAATTTCCTCTAAGATGGAACCAAAAAAGTTCTGTTTTAAAGCAGTCTTTTCCCATTAACACACACAACTTGCTGGCAGCTTATAATTTTCCCCGAAAGCTAAAGCTTACTATTAAAATCAGGCTTTTCCTGTCAAAGCAATGTTTTACATGCAACGTGCAAGCAAATTTTATGAAGAAAGGAGGAAAAATGAAAAGCTTAATTTGCAGAGACCTTTTAAGTCTTAAAGCAGCAATTTTGTGCATCATCTCCCATCTGGCCAGTGTTAAAACCTTGAAAGTGGTGAAGCCTGAAACACTACAGAACTCAAAGTGCTTGATCATTACTTTTTTTTTCAGTGCTAAATATTGGCTCAAATTCAAAACGTAGGCAGTATGTCAGCTACTGCTGTGTTTTCACACTGCATTATTCAGAGAAAAACATTTTGGGTTACTTTGTAGAAAGGCAACACCTGCAGCTCCACTATGAATTTGCTCTGCTCCTTTCATCCTAGAGGGATGTCAGAATATCTGAGATTCTTGTATCGGGTAAAAGTTTGTAAGCAAGGGGACACCCCCACCCAGTAACGTGAGGGTAATATTTATGACCGGCCATCTCAAAAAGATCCGTGCACTCTGGTATGATTTACGGTCTGTGAACACATTTTATTGATAAGTACTCTGCATTTAATTGCATCATTTTGATAAACATGACAGTGGACACAAACACCAACTTCCCCCAGCACAGTCAGGTGTTGGAACTCAGAAAGACTGGTTGATATATATATGCAAGATGGAGAAAAATCCCCTCAAATGTAACCACCTACTGACCAATAAGATGGACAAAAATCCATTCCTGCTCCAGTATTATGCTTCTGCTTTAGCATTATCTATACTAGTAATGGTCTGAAGATGGAGAATTTATTTACAATATTTCCCCCAGTTAAGAGGAAGAAGCCTCTGGAAGATCTGTCTGGCAGGATTACTGGATTTGCTTGGTAAAACTAAATTACTTCATTGATCTTCACAGACATCCTCCTTCCTTTTAAAGTCCATGTGAAGAGGAAGGCATAAGGACTGAAAAAATCAGAGCCTAAATGTAGCTGGAAAACAGACTAGAAGGCTTGATTACATTTTCCATCAAGTTACCTCGGCTTATTGCATTGCAGTCCTCGAGAATTTGATTAGCAATTTCTCCTCTTCATTCATCCTCATGACATCTGGATTTCAAACCTCTGATCCATATCTGCAAACATGCTAATACAGATTCCAGCTAAGTCTTGTTGCTACCCACTCCTGACATACTAGAATTTAAGTGTCAGAAGCTGTACTTTATTCATGGTTAACTAGTGCAAGTTCCCCACAGGCAGAAATAAGGGAAGCCCAGGGCGGACCTGGATTGAAGTCAAAGTGAGGTACATGAAGCAAGACGTTTTTCAGTGGTGTTTACACAAAATGAAAAATTACCTCTTAAAAAAAGGAAGATTTTAAAGTGAATTTCATGACTTTTGCTTTGACACAGGTCCCGTCTTTAGGCTTGTGGAGCGTGCATGGGCACAGCCAGGTCTCTGGCACATGCCAAAGAGCACTTAGAAGCAGATGAATTGTGCTTGCATGGAATCAGAGGAAGATACAGAGCTCAGTTCCCCTGCAGCACACATCATCCCACAGCAGATGCCATGCTGGAGACAGTGATGCTAGTTTAAAGCATAAAAACAGCTTTACCAGGATATCAATTCTAAGACCAAAAGACAATGAGTATCATCAACTAATGTTGTTATCACAGTATATCTTTGCTTGTCACAGGGCTCTTTTGCAAGACTGCAAGACAAAAAGAACAAACTTCCCTACATCCTCTACTGCCTGAATATTCGTTTTGGTTTTTCAGGCCATCTCGGGGACTTATACAAAGATCAAGCATCCCTAACTCCCAAAGCTTTCTAGCAGTATCTTTACAAGCTTACTCTCATGCAGTATTACCGATACCACTACCACACCAAAGACGAACCCACAATTTGGAGGTTTAGCCTGGTAGTTTACAAAAAAAAAAAAAAAAAAGATCCAGCTGCAGGTCCCGTTGGATTCTATGGATCATACAACATTACAGCAGGCAAAGAGGGAGGTGTGGAAAGCTTACAGGGACTCAGCTGAAGAACAGCTCCAGGGGGGGACCACAGACAGAGTGGTTTTACAGGTGCTTGTCTTCAGGGAGCATTTGTTTTGCAAAGCTCAAGAAATCATCAAGAAAGGGTGGTTTGGGGTTACACCGCCTGCAAAGACATGGGGAGCTGCAGCACCTGCTTTTGGGAGAGAGGAGCTGGAGGGCTTCGCAGCTCAGTGCACAGGCAAGGCCCATGCCAGCAGATGGCATCGGGAAACCATAAATCCATGAGCAGGACGCAAGCTCTCAGCTAGTCCTGCTGCCTCCAGCTCTGCAGCAATCCTTCACTCATCTAGACAGGACAGCGTTAGATGCAATACACTGATAAGTGTAATTATGCTGCATTAACTCAGGATTTTCTGCTGCAGCATAAAAATGCTTCAGCTCCATTTATTTACATCCTGCCCTTGCTGTGGGTAGGCTAATAGCTGTCCACAGAAACAGAAGGTGGTAAGTGGAAATTTGATGGGCTGCCTGTTGATACACAGAAAAAGTGGCGTGGCAAGGGCAAATATTATTCTCCTCAGCCAACCCAGCACTCTTCTCACTCGTCTCAGCTGCAGGAAGCTCATGATGTGAATTCGGTCTCAACATACCTGCATATATGGGCAGGTGGAGAGGCTTGTAAATATTGTGGTTGAATTTTAATCGGATTATTTTTCTTTATTTGCACTATATTTAGGTACTCCAAGAAAATTCCTCTCCCATTTATCATATCACAGAGCACCTGAAATTCAGCTCACAGTTCCACAACCTTCTCAGAAAAATTATACGTCAATTACTGACAAAATGTGGGAGGGAATCACTTGCTAAGTACAAGAAATATTTTGTTTCCAACTGTTGTCCCACAGCAAGAGGCCAGCGTAGTTTAGCCAGCAAAGTCTCTAAAAAACTGTTCCCAGCAATTGCTTCAGAGGCTGGGGTATGGGAAAAATGCTGCCGTAGTGACAGCAAAGGGAAACACTGAGGAACAGAAGAGAGCAGCTGCAATTACAGGGCTAAGCTTTGGCCAAGAGAAGTTGTATTTATAATATCACTGAACTTCTGAATTTTATCCATTCCAGGTACTGTTCTATAGCCTTTGCTTCCAAATCTTATAAAGTTGTCTCCAAATCTTATAAAGTCTTTTCCTCGCGTTACTCTTTCGTTCTATAGATTACTCGGAGGGCTTCCAGTTTTAAGGACAGCAATATTTACATTTGCTGCTGCATACCTCCTTCCAGAGCCATGTCTTGGGGCTTTTAGGAGTATGCCTGAGCAAACACGACTCTTTATATAGACTTCAAGAAGAGGTAACTTGGGTAAACACTGTGTGACTTAAAACCTTGAAAGCTAATATTTGGCAAGCTCTTGTGTTCACAACTTTGGAAAGGCTTGCCTCTGGAAATAAAGCAAGAATATCTTCTTGAAAAAAAAAAAAAAAAATCAGAGTGGCAAATCCACGCCCAGTACTAACACTGGAATTCCTGACTTCATACATTATCCTATGCTGGGAACAACCATACCCAAATGCTAGTTTTATAAAGCCAGGTTTTACAGATGCAGACCCCCAGGACAAGACTTTCAAGAGTAGTCTTTGTACCTGTCTGATCTGTATGGGCAAGTTGCCCCATAGATTATGAAAAAAATGAGTCTCAGCACAGCAAAAGCAGAAGGACTGGAGGCAGCAAGGGATTGATAAAAGAAAACCGAGGACTTGACTTGGTGGAGAAGTAGCTGTAAACGTGTTGTGGGCTGTAAAATGTGCCCCAGCCTTAAGACCCTTGTTCCCAGTAAGTTGGAACAAGTCCCTCACAGTTTCAGCAGATGCTCCATGAAAAGCTGCAGTTGTAAAAGTGGCCCTGAACTTTTTTGCGAGCTCATACGATTTCACAGCTCTTCATGTATTGGCCTACTACTGCAACAAAGCTTTCAGTTCTGCAAGTTAGTGATAAGGAGGGAAAAAACACAGCAAATAGGTCCCACCACCTAAGCAATGCTCAAACAGTACCTTCCTCTTCCAAAGTAATTCAAAGACCAATAACACCATCCTACTTTTCAAACATGAAAACTAAGGCATAGAAAAGGGGATGAGCTGTACCCACAGCTGACTGGCAGTCTCACTAGAGCAGATCCTTAAAGATTATGTTATCTGTGCATTTGTTTGATCCCATTGTATCTTTCAGAAGGAGCAAAACCCACCTACCTTTCTTGTGCCTCTGCTTCCAAACACCTCAGCTGACTAGAAAAGGAGCACAAGGATTGTTTTCCCAGGAGGATATGTGAAATAACACAGTAAGCAATTCTCTAGAGCTATCTGGCTCGATGTACAAACCAAAGGGGTCATAATTTGCAAAACAGCTGCACTCAGCTCCATAAAGGTCTTGGGGATTAATTTCTCACACATGCTGCAGTGGATATTTATCCAAATTTTTCCTGCACTTCAATGGACTTTGGACTCAGTTCCAGCTTTCCCAGTGTCCATTTAGGAATTGCTTTCACACTGCAGGTGGTCCTGCTCCACAGTGAATGGCACTTCCACAGGGACATTGGCTGTGGGTTACCATAGCCAAGAGCACAGAGCATGCTGGTGAGGTCTTTACCAGGGCAACACAAACTGTTGCAGTGTCACATCTTTGGCAGGCTCTCCAGGGACCTTCACAGATGTTTTGGAAGCTATTATGCAGCAATAGCTTGAGGAGAACGCAGCAGGAACTCTGCACTCTCATCTCCTCTGCACTCATCTCCTTGCAACCCCTTCCTGCCACATTATAGCAATGATAATTCTTAATTTTATTTGTTGTTTGTGTGACAGAAAGAGATGAAGAGTTGAACATATTGAGGAACTGCTAAAAATACCATTTGTAGATAGCTCTATGCATCACTTGCTTCCATTCCCAGGAGCCACCAGGATTTGAAAATGAGAAGTGATCAACATCATAAGCAGCCCCACACCACCATTTATATTTGGGCACTGGAGATAATGGTAGTACAACCTTATTCACAAGCAAAGGTTTTAATCTTTCCAGCATGCAATAAGGGAGCATGACCAGCAATGAGAAAAATCTCAGTGCATGCAGGTATTTGAATAAGCACAAAAAGCTCCTGGCATCTATCCAACCCAAATTGCTCTCTCCTTTGATGTTGGATTCTATCTACCTCATGTAATGGCCCATTGATTTGGTTGTCAGCAAGAACTGGACCTGAGGCACATACCTTTGGAGGTAGATGACTAATCCAATTAAGTGGAAGCAACAGAAAGTCAAGATCCCTCTTGTATTCTGGACGTGAGAGGGAAAGAGGCATAAACAACAGAATTTTATTCACTGAAAGAAGTTAATTCAAGAGTCTAATTTGGGAAACTTGCCACAAACATTCATGGAAGTGATTTTACTAGTATAATTAATAACTTTCCATCAGTTTATCTCCACATGTTTTCATGGTAGCTGGTATTACTGCTTTGATTTTACAGAAAATCAAAGACAGATGAAATATCTTCTCCAAATACCTTCTTCCTTCCAGGGCAGTAGCAGATCCTGGAACAAAACATAGGTCTCGAGTAATACCTGTATATTTAGATCATGCAAGGCTCACCTTCTGATCCACTTTGAAGTTTGTGTTCAGACAGGCTCTTCAGAAGCTGCTACATAAACCCAAAGAGATAATTTCTGGATTACTTCACTTATCCACACCTGTTTCAATGCAATTCCTTTTTGCAGACCAATTTGGTATCCCTTTTTCCCCAGCTCCCTTTCTAAGTGTTGCAAAGCCTTCCACACAGTGCCTGTTTCATGGTGAACTATGTTTTCATAGGTGGCCCCACTACCTCACTAAGCAAGAGCTGTCTAGCCGCAAGTAGTCTCAAGCTCCTACATATAAACCCTGGGAACCTCATTTGCTCTTTACCCTTAAATTATTGATATCAAGCATCAGTAAAACCTCTTCCCTGGATGCCCTTCTCATGAGGCAAGCTGTTTCTTTGTTCAACACTCAGTGATCCTTCCATCAAAATTGCAACCTAGACATGAGAAAACTTTCCACCCAATTCCCCTTTCCCTCAGCCGAGGGAGGATGCTGCCAAGGATAGAAGTCAAAAGCAGCAGCTGCCTGGCAGCAGTCACTTATAGTTTTGGACAAACTGAGAAGAGTAGAGTCTTTGGGGTAGTTACAAGGTTCCCTCCAGGAAAATAGTATCTGAATATTAAAGACAAAACTGCAGTGTTGAAGTATCATGGTAGCAGGGGACGAGCAAGAGCCCTTACACTTACATCATGTGTTCACAGCTGTTAAGAGCAATGATTGCCTCTGAAAGAACATACAAGGAATCTGGAATCTGCTTTTCTAGATATATCTTTTAACCTTGCTGTTGAATGCAAGCTGTTATTGATATACTTTCATTTTTCCTACCCGGCCCCTCTGGCAGCTCTAGATCTGATTTCCCTCCTCCTGGCACTGCAAGGGATTAGAAATTCCTTGAAGACCAAAACAAGATGCATGGCTTAGAAGGGACCCAGATGATGTCCTAACGCAAATTGCAAGAGTTGACCTCTGCACTGCATTCTAATGCAAAATGTCAGCAGCACCAGGAAACATCAAAGCAGTCCTTGAATTGCCACATTTTTCTGAACACTTCTTTATAGGTCTACAGGAAGTCGGTGTCCTAAAATACCGTAACAGCCTCACTGCCCCTTTAGAGACACTAGGATTTCAATAAACAGCTACTTCACCTCAAATGTAGTCACTCATCTCAGCCACCTCTGTCACAGCCTACCCTAAATATTCCCATGTTAGCATTCACTGCCATCACCCCTTTTCAACAAGCTGAATACCGCTCAAAAGGGACACCCCAGCAGCTTTGGGCCCTGACAATTCACACACCATAGGATAACTCATACAGCTACTGCATGTTTCCAGGCTTGGGTAGATGCTCCATTAAAAGACTCAAACTTAAAGTGGAGTATTATCATAGGAAAAATAAAACTTCCTATCAGTAGCAACTTCACATCAGATAAAGAAACAGCAACACGAGGCCTGAACGGGAAGTCCCTTTCCATCGGGACTTTTAATAAGTAACTCAAATTCACATAAATCAGTCTGCATTGTTATGCCCACACAATTCTGACTCTGCCAGGGAAATCCATAACCATCACTGCAAATATTAGCCTTTAACAATTTGTTCCAATGGATTTGAAGATAAGCAGCAACCACAACCATCTGCTAACAAATACAGGTTATCTGAGAGCTAAACTGCCAGCTGCACCTGCAAATCAAACTTTTACATTTTCCCTGGGACGTACATTTGGGCATACAACCCAGAAATTTTGAGAGGATTCTTCCAGAGTGTTTCTGAAAAAAAAAATATTTAACTGATTAATCAATCAGCTCTGGCCACAATCCTGCCATTCCTGTTCAGAGTTTATGCACACGTAGAAGAGGGGCACACAGGGCAAACTTTAATTTCACATTTTGGACACTGGGACAAAAAATTCCCAGGAGGAATATCACAAGATTTTCACACACCAGACTTTCCCTCAGTATTTATAACAGCAGAAAAACTGGGCAGAGGGTTGGGAATGCAAGATGAATCCTCCTTGGTCTTACTTACACTTCCAAATACAGCCACATTCTCTGCCTCAAAGCAATTAAAAATATAAGCCTTAGCTAGAGCAGAAGGTTTTCTATGCTTTTGTCTTGCTTTGACTCAAGTGGAATTTCTGGGGTCTGTCCCTCAATTGAGGCTCTTCCAGTATTTAGGGAATCCTTGACATTTCTGCATGTGTGTCATGTGCAAGCTCATACAGCAGCTACGACTTCATGGGAGCACTAGTCTTCTTGGGCACCTGACTATTCAGAAATGTTCCAAATTCCCTAAAAAAAATCATACCAGAAACCCCCTAACCATATCTCCAAGCTCTCCTTTCAGTCTCAAAGTTGTGCAGTTGTGCTCACCAGCAACCCCAGCTCCCTGAGAATGACTTGGCTTCTGGATTAGAATTACCCCGTTTGACCAAAATACTTAGCTAGCTTTTTGCTCAGCCTATTTTGGTGAATACTGCTCATTAAGGAATTTGTTTAAAGAGACAGGAAAATCTCCCTTTCCTTTGTTTTTAAATGGATCAAATGCAATGTAACCCTAAGCAATTTCTGTGGCTAAAAGCAGTAAGTACAGGTAGCCAAGGCGTGCTGGCAGGTGGATCACCACTCAGTAAACACACATTACTCACCTCACAGCAACCGAGCAACCCAGCTCTTCATTTCAACTTTCAAATGGTAATTAATGACAACGGCATGAAAAATGTAATCTAATCTAATGATCCTTCTATAAATCATCACATGTTTACAGAGAGGGCAAAAAGGAAGTTCTAACAGAGCTGGGCATGTGCGGCCCCCACTCCACACCCAAATTTCTGCTCTGCCTCCCAGAAATCTGCTTTTATTTCACTTTTATCATCATCATGTGTTTAACACCAGAAAAGCCTATGTGGGAAACAAAGGTCAAATACAGTGATATATTTTAGTGATAGGAATGGGCCACAAAACTATCACAGCTGAATCAGTCTCCAGTTTCTAGCTAACCTTTGATAGTTCACAATGATTTATTCTGTATTCAGATCCAGAACTGCACCTAGTCATGGCTGAATTTGTAACATCTATATACCTGGATCTGAATGGAGATTTTCCGTGTTTGCAAAGTTCAAAACCTAATCAAAGCACTTAACCAATTCATCAGGTTCTTCTGAGGTAATATTTTTTCCTATTCCTATGTTTGGACTCAGGTTCCATATTTCAGTGGCTCTATCATAGTTCCTAACAAAATAAGATAAAATACTCTCTAGCCACCTTACTCCTTTCTCATAGCCGATGCTCATGTGTGACTTGATGTCAAGAGTAGAAGAGGCCAAAAGTCTCACTGCTGCGAACTACAATGTTTAGATTCAGGACATGAGAAACAACAACTTCAGAAAATCCCTCCTTTTTATTATTATTGCTGGCACATATTAGCAAATACTTGCCCTGACTTTTGGCATGGATGCTAAAGGATGTTCTCAGTCTCGTACATCAGACGAAGGAGCAGTGACTGGAAGGGAGTTTCTTGGGCCCAGCTAAACAGCAGCTCTTCCAGCAAGGTTTGCTAATAAACCCTGGCCAGCATTACCAGCAAATGACAACTCAGGACCTCAGAGCCAGACCATGAACCAAAAAAACCACCAAACAAAAAACCCCAACTGATAAATGCAAGAAAATCCAGACTAGGGATCTCCTCCTTCAGGTGAGTCAGCTTAGTGCCTTTGTTTCTTCTCCCTACATAGCCTGAAGGGGGAAAGTCATTGCAAATTTGAGAAGGAAAAATCCATTCTGGCTTTGCCTTTCCCACAAACAGCTCTGCCAATGCACCAGCACCTGCTCCAATTCTCAGCAGACAGGAGTTTGCAGCAGACAAATCTCCTCCACACTGGCACTTCGTTGGCAGCCTCACCAGGACTTGCAGCCCAAAGGCTGTAACAAGCCATCCCGACTAAACTGCTGTCACCCCTAAAGAGCTTTCTTTGTCTGAAGGAAGAAAATGGGCTCCAGTTCCACTGACAGGAAAGCTGTCGTCCTTGTCATGAATAAGCAGCCAGCCTTTATCTCTGCAGGTGCCAGCTTTGCACACACACCCCCAAAATTCAGCCTTTTTTTTTTTTCTTTTTCCTCTTGTTCTGTCATCACAACTCAGTGGCAGTAGCACTTTATTTCATTCCATTTTATGGTTCACATGTGCAGCATTGTCTTGTTCAAATTATGAAGGCACAAACACCACCTGCCACTGGTTTGTTGGGTTTTAATCTGCTTTTTCTGTGTGTTCAGGTAATCCACGCTGCCATTTTCTAGGCATCAATAACTCCATAATTTCTAGTTGCTTTACCCAAAGCTTCATAACCTGAAATCTTGTGGCTATGAAAAACCTAGGTTTGATTTAAAGGAGTAGAATCAGCAAGTTACAAAAATTACTTGTAGTAACATGAGTGACCCTGTGCTAAAAACAAAAATAAAGAGAAAGCAAGAGACAAAAGGAAAAGACAGAGAGAACAAACAGCAACACCAGAAGGATATATACTGCAATCCAGACAAGAGCAAAAATAAAAAGCAGAGACACAAAGTACTTCAATCCAAGCTTCATTCCCAAGGAGGTTTCCAAACCTTGCACAGGGTACATTTCCCTCTTACAAGTACACTCACATCAGCACAACTCCTCTGGAGGTTGGGATAGTATCGTATCGCTAAAAGCACAGGATCAGGCCCTACAGGAGACATGAATAACATTTCAGTGTTCACGATTCCTCTTTCTCCTCTGCCTGGATTTCCTATGGCATTTTTCTGGGATTAGCATGATATGCCCCGTTTTCCAGAAAGGTGCATTGGACACCTACTAAGTGCTTTTTCTTCAAGGATGTGTTAATAGCGGCAGCCTTGCCAGAAGTACACTCAGATAGAAAGTTTTGGGCTCAAACCTTCTCCTGCAGAAATGTCTCCTACCCATGCTTCCTCTCCCACCCCCCGCATACACTTCACTAGAAGCATGCCCGCAGTGTTTTCAGATAACTTTGCAGGAACCAATCCTGCAGCTGAACACGTTTCCAAAAAGGAACAAAGACACATTTACCCAAGCAAAAGAAATATTTGAAAATTCAGATGATTAAATGCAGCTTGCTGCTCATTTTACCTCTGTGGTCTCCAGCAAGTGCCATAAATCCTAGTTTCACTTCAAGACAAATTGTCACATTATAGCCCTGCTATACAGGCATACACACATTCCTTGCTATAAAGAGAAGGAGAGAAATCCATGCCAGATTAGGACATATGGAATCTCTGTTTATGGATAAATCATTTTTAAAACTTCTCTCTCTTCATGAGTCATATGTGAATTGCTGAAAGTGTCCTGTCAACAATAGTTTATTTACATACAGAACTAATTAGCATTATTATAGCAGACTGGAGAAGCAGGATTATAGCTAGGAGACATCATAAAATGAGCGATGCCATTTTAGGAAGGATGGGGAACAGAGGTTTGCAGATCTCTATCCCAGAAGTATATGAATTGGCCACCTTCCAAAGATGTCAAGATGAAACTCATTTTTAACATATCTTCCATTATCAATAATATTACTTCAAAATTAAAAGCCCAAGTCCTAATTTGTATTAGCTTGATGTTTGTTTGCAATATGCAGTTCAGAGTAGAGCCTGGTCAGCGTGTTTTGCTTACAGTCCACTTTCTTAGTTTCACATGTTAGCACTGCAATATTATTTTAGATTTGCAGTACTACATTTATAATTTTGAAAAGTTTTAAATGCCCAAAAACTTTTATCTTCCGTATTGAAGATTATTTAAAGTCAGCAACTAAATTTTAAACTAAATTAAATTTACACAGCTTCTTTAAACTACTGAGCATAGTACATACAGCTACTCTGAGACTTGCATAGACCTTTCAACATTAATAAGTGGAACAAGGTAATTACATGCTCCAGTAGCTCATAGGGGTCTAGAAGTTATCACCACATAACCTGCTTTAGATGGAAGAAGAAATCGTCTCTGCTAGAGCTGGGAGCATAATTCAAAGACATTTCCATAAATATATAAACACTGTGAAATGAATTCACGTGATGTGTAACCATTTCATTTTCAGAGCTGCTAATGTGTTTGCTCATTAATTTGTCAGGAATATTCACTTTGATTTGCTCCATTTACCTTAGGAGGGTGTTCAACAGCAAACCAGTCAAAACTGCAAAATCAGACCATGCAAAATGAGGGCATCTTCAAGAAGTGTTGCTGACATAGCTCTAAATGGTCCTTGCACAAACGTCTTCCCACCCAGAATAGCCAATGCAGAAAGACCAAGGGCCAGAAGCTGCTTCGAACACTGGAGAGGATCTCCCACCCCACGCACACTTGACTGATGGAGATACCTCCTCCTATGCTCCACAGGGAGAACTGTCCCCTCTTACATATTTCTGACAGGATCACTCCCCAGGCAGACACGCTGCTCCTCACCGAGTGCCTGCCTCCTGGGGCTGAACCTCCTCACTGCCTGTGACAAAGCAGATTAGCATACAGAAGGCTCTGGAAAAGCTCAAAGTCTTCGCAGTTTTAGTTCATAAATGCTTTCAGGCAGGTTCCAGATTTCCCTGTGATCATTTCCAACAATTTCAGCCTGTAACGGGTAAGTTTTCCTTGCAGAGCTTCCGAAGCAGAGTCCCTCCCTTGGAGGCACTGCCTGCCTAGCACCCCCACACCCCCGCCTGCTCCCCACGCAGGATCGGGCCCTTCGCGGGGAGATGGAAAACCTCCCCATGGCAGCCCCACAAGGGATAAAACACTAATGCCTCAAGCCTTCCTCACCCTTTGGGATGGACAAAGCCAGCTACAAGACGCACCAGCTCTTCCACCTCTGCAGATGGCTGTACAGCTGTGACAGTCGCAACATAACATGATGGCTTTGCTCTCTGTCACCCTTTAGTCACCTGTGGCTTTTGCACACCCACTGGCACATCTGGCTACGAGTCCCGTTCCCACACGCCCAGCCTGTGCGGGCAGGTCAGCACTGCTGGCTGGGGAGCGTGCACCGAACCCTGGCATGGGAGCAAGGGCTGGCAAGCAGAAAGTGTGGCCAAGCTCGTAAGCAAGCAAGTGAAAACTTGCACAGCCTGGGGTGTCTAGAAATGGTCTGAAAAGGTATTAGATAAGTACAGAGCATTTTTGCCATCTGAACAGCTTTTCTGTTTGTATTTGGAGCAGCTGTACACAGTTTAGGGTGTTTTGCTTGGTGGTTTGTGTTTGGTTTTTTGTTTTTGTGGGGTTTTTTGGTTTGGGTTTTTTTTAAGCATGTTCCTAATATTTCCCCTTGTCTAGAGTTTTTCAGTTTCTGACCACTTTTAATGATCAACAACAGCTGACGAATGCAAAGATTCAGACCTGGTGAAGTTACAGTGTTTAGAAGCCAAGGAACAAACTTTTACCTTTGCAAAGAACTGAATTTGACAGAAGTGAGGGGCAGAGCCCACTCCAGCACCACAAGCCTTACTGGGGGCGTTACCAGGACTACACTGGTTTTACCTCAGTGAGAGCACCAACACACAAGCCCTGGGCTGGAGGCAAGAGCAATAAATACTGGCAAGAACACTGTCAGCCCTTGCTCACCAGCTTTGAGATCTAGAGAGCGATTCTGGCATTGGGGGCAGGAGTGGGTGGGAGGTGAATGGAAACAAATACTGGGAGCCTCAAGAAAGTGTTTATATTTCCTAAGTGAGGCTTGGCAAAGCCTGCCAGGTGAGATAAGCATTTCCACACAAGCTAACAGAAACAGATGACCTTAAGGTACTTCCTTCCCAGCTCCACCCCACGGATCCATTTGGGATGACAGTTTCTCCGGAGGAGATGCCGGCACCCCCCAGCTCTGCAGCACTGCCCTAGAGCCAGATCCGTCCTGCAGGTACAGAGCACATGTGCTGGGCTGGGCTTCCAAGCACCACTACAGTTTGCCTTGCATACTCCCCAAAGTGATATTTGAAACTGCAGCTTCCATTTATTCACATCTTTAGAGAGATATTTTTGTTCCTTTCCTCCTGGAATTTTGATCTCTGAACACTTGAATAAGGAGCATGTTGACTGTGTTATGATGGGGGCAGCAGGGATATTCTCCTGTCACTACAGCACATGCACTTAATACACAAGAGGCTCTCAGTGAGTCAGGTTTCACTCCTGACATTGGTTTTTCTGTGTGAACCATTTATTTTGCTGAGTTGGCATTTATACACCCTCCCCCTTTCACCATTTGAAATCTGAGGCACTTATAAGCCTGAAGTCGTAACTTTTTTTTTTTTTTTTTTTTTTCCCCAGAAAGCTAAGCTCACTGGTGTTTACATGTGGCCACCCAAATTCCAACCCAAGCTGCTGAAGCCTTGTTTCACTGTTCATGAAGCACGTAAGGCCTGGCTGGTGCTGGTTCCCACATTCCTGATCTGGACAAGCCAGATTAAAGCTCCTCACTCATAGCATGCACCTCTCCCCCATGCATCTAAATTTACAGAGATGAATCTACACAAAGGAAAGCCTGAACAAGCGCAAACTAATTTTTCCACAAATTTAAGTGCAGTATAGCTTTCCCTTCCTGCCTTCTCTCACCATCATCCAGCTGTGCCCATAAACCAGAGTCTGACGAACCAATGCAGGAGTTGAAGGGAGCTATTAAATCTGCTCCCTAGAGCTTTAACACTTGCAGCAATTTGTAGTGGAATTATTCTCCCAACTCAGTTTGCAGCCTACCTCCATGCAGGGTTCAGTGTTGGGGTTGAGCAACCTGCTATCTGCAAATCCACTCCAACTAAGGTCAGATACTGGGGGCCACGCATGGCTCGGATGGGCACACATCCCTGCGCTGGCATTCCAGCCAGGGAACGAAGGCCAAGTTCAGCCTCTTCTTCTTGAAATGCATTATTGTGAACGTTAGCTAATCTGCAAGATATGCCAACTATCTGGCAAGCAACTCCAGGCAGCACTGTTTGTTTAGGATAGGACTGGGCTCTGGGAATCCAAATTAGACGTGGTTTTTTTATATCTACCTCAGTCAGAAATGTTCGAAGGTGTGCTGGGCTTTAGGAAGCAGGGAAACAGCAAACCAGGCCACAATCCTGGAGCTTTATGAAGGTTTGTGTGTTTCTTTTTTTTAGTTATTGCTTTGCCTCCTCCTTAGATTCTTTGGGAAGCCAGAAGCCAAGGTGTATTTCTATACTAAGTTCTTATCTCCACAGAACAGATGCACTGATCTGGTTTTCAGTAATGGATTATAGAAACTGGTTTGTGGCATTTTGTCTGGATTTTTCTTTTTTTTTTTAATTTCCCCTCCTCTGGGGAGATCCTCAAACACTTTACTAGTGAGCTCTGGAAAAGTGAAAAGGGTGCTCTATCAGCACTCCAGCCCTCCTTCATTGCCACCACTGCTCCAGAGGAAAAGCAGACCCGCAAGTCTCAGCAATGATCGAGGATGAACTAGTTGGTTCCTCAGCAGATCATCACACTGTTCTAGAACCTTGGACCCACCCCACAGTGCTGATTCCACAGCTTTCAGATGTTCATTCAAATACCTACATCAAGCATCCCAGCAGTCTGATCGCAGTACGTGGGAGCTCACAAAAAGCTCAGGCAGATGAAGAGCTGTTGCTCTTTCTCTCTTGTCCCAGTATCGGTAAAGAAGGGGAATAAGTTGGGACCAGCTGGAGCACCTGTGCTCCTACCACCATGCACAGCAGCCAAGCTAGGAAATCTCAAACAGCCAAATAAACACAGACCAGGTCTCATTTCAAGGATTAGAAAGCAGTTTTGTCATAGCTATAGAAGATTAACATTATATTTAAGCTTTGCAATTACTCACTCTTAAAGGAATTGCCATTCTCAGTCCCTTTCCAAGAGCAGCTGCCCTTGGGCTGGAGCAGGACAGCTGATGGTCCCAGTCCAGGGATCCTCTAAACCTTCTTCCAGGGAGCACAGCCTACAGACTTCCCCACCTTTAGGCAAACTGAAGCTACCTCTTGCCACAGCCTTTATGGCATAATCAATCTGGCTAATTATGCCTCTCAGCTGTGTGATTGCAGATTAACTGGTTCTCTTTAACCCTTTCCAGTCTGGTGGCATGGGGGTCATCGTCACATCTCTCCTACCCACTTGTGGGCAGGTCCAACCATTCTTGGTTAGAACCACGTGTCCTTCCCTGCATATCAGCAAAATACTTTAATCAATTCAGGAATAACATTTCCATCTTGGCTAATTGAACTTCAGCCTGTTTGCATTCACATCGTTCCCGGACACGTACCAAGGCTGTAGAAACACATCTCCTTGGGCTTCCTTCACAGTCCACAATAATCACTGTAGGTCTTTCAGTCAATGTAAGAAAATCTCTACAGGAAACCTGGGTGAAATTTTTACAAAGGGCTTTGTTCACTGAGAGTAGTAACAGTAAGTACAAAGCACCAGTTAGTCTCTGAACAGCCTGACTCTCTATCTTAAAGAGGTGAAGCAGAAACCCACATAAAACTGGAGTGAACACTCACCAGGGAAACCTGCCCTGAAATTACCCTCTAGGATCTGCCTGTTGAGGCAGGGCGAAGGTTTTGTGCATAATAAACTTGCATTTATCTGGAAATAAATGGCAAATAGCTCCATTTGTCTTTTATTCTCTTGTTAATGCATGAACCTGGGGATTATTATCCTTGCAATGCCAAAGACTTGCAGATGACCTTTTCATCTGGACAAGATTTCCTTCATTTGGAGGATACCTTTCATCAATCCATTCAGCCTTTTTACCTATACCTTTGACCTCACAGTTTTCAAGAAACCGTTTGAAGAGTCTGCCATTTTAACTCCATTAATCGTGATTTTTAGTTGATTTAAAGTATTGTTACACAGCTCTGGGGTGGTGAGGAGTCCTGTGACCAGTTCTTGTCAAAAAATATCCACAATATCATAATTAACTCCATAAGCATGAGCTGTAACGCAGGCAAAGCATAAAGGAAAGAGGCAGGCTGAGCTATCATTATTTTTGCATTAGCCATCTCTAGCCATTTATCTGATGTCTCTGTTTACTCTCCCTCAGAGTACCTCAAAGAGGAAATGATTGTCGGGACAAAAAAAACCAACCCACCCTCATAAGAGCGTGAAAACATGATTTTATTATTTTGTATGTTATCTGTGATATTTGCTGCAAATTTTGAGTTTTCATTCCATTTTTATAAAATCTAGGTATGTTAGCTCTCATCCTACACATCTGGGGGAAGGGCAGGGAATGAAGATTCCCTGGGATGTAAACGATGCGAAATACTGAGAGGCCAAGTAAAAAGTGATACTTTTGGAGAGAGGAATGATGTTGAGTAAAAATTCCAGGTTCCTGTCAACAAAAACATTTTCAAGGAACCCAAGCTCATACTTTTCTCCTTGTTACCTCTACAGTAAATGTGGTTATGTATATTTTGCCATTTCATTTCCTCCCACTTTTCTCTTTCTGCTACCTACTCCAGCTGTTCCTTTTCTCTCTCCCCTCTTGCCTCCAGTTTGTGCTTATAACTAATTGCTTCTGTAGTAGATTGTGAGTAAAAAAATTGAGCCTGCTTTCAAACATTTGACCCCCAATAGCAAATATCATACATCAGTGGAATAATTAATATGCTTAATCCTAAAAATTCTGTTCTCATGTTTAAATCAGAAGGTTAAGACATCGATTGGTCCAGCTTTCAATAATGCATTCACAGATTTATTTTCTAATGAGGAGCAATAGGTTTCTATACCCAGGCTGGGGAAAGAAGAAAGGCTGCTCCTCGGAAGGCTTTCTTGTTTGCAATTATATTTGTCTCCCTTCTTTTCATTGCCCTGGCCATTAACCCCAAGTCCAGCCATTTTATCTAAAAAGTTGCTGTGTTTCTAAGGGATTTTTCAACACATGCTGCTTATTCCCAGCCGTGCAGTGATCCAGAGACACGTAACACTCTGTAGGTGATATGTCTCTGCTCAGCCCAGTTTCACACCAGTGTTCCTCCACTACCGGACCTCCAATACACCTACACCTGATCTACCCTAAAGTCAGCAAGAAATAGGCCTACAGCATCAGGTACGACAGAGAAAGAAGTGAAATGCATGAATAAACTCATCTCCTTGAGAATTCATCTTCACAGAAACATCCCTTGTAAAAAAAAAAAAAAAAAGCCAGGAAACATGCTGAATCTCCAAAATGCTGCAGATAATGATTAAGACCTTGCTGAAATGAGATACTCATTTCTCTGTGTCATTTTCATTCTTTCCTACAGATTGCCTTTACCTTGGACACAGATGGAAGAATTTCTTTCCTTTACTGCAGTTTCTCTTCTGTCAGAGAAGGCGGCATAAACCAGTGAATGCTCTCTGTTAGAGTAATCAGAATACATGGACAAGGCATTTATAGTTGTTCTGCTTTAATATATGTGGCTGCCTACGAAAAGGTTTGTTCTACCCAGAAAATACCCTCGCATACTGGCAGCTTGATGTTTTCTCTTCTTGTCCTGAAGAAAGGGCTAAAATATTGGATTACATGGTATCCAACACAACTCCAGGAAAGACACACCTTTCCAGAGGAGCACTTGTCAAAAGGGGGCTGGTATTGCAAAAATTAATAATATCAATGTTTATTTTGTTTTGGGAAAGATATTGTGGGGTTTTTTTTTCCCCCCAGTGAAAATAACCACAAGCACCAGGATCTGTTCTTTACTTCATTTTTCAGCCCTCAGTTTTCGTTTTCCTTTGTCCTTCTGTTGAGAAAGCAAAGAGAACACACGCAGGAACCCTGGAGAAAAAAAAAAATAAAAGGAAAATATGGATTGAGAAAACTTTAAAAATTACACCCAAGATGAGTCATTTTTCTGAAGTTCTATTTTGATTTTCATGAGGCTATTTCACTGGAATATCAAAATATATGGGGAAAGAAAGTTAATAATGTTTGGACTATAATAGAATATTGACCTATTTTACCTCTGAGAGAGGAGAGGAATAAATCTAGGAATAAATCTAAGTCATAGTACATCCTGTTGCAGTCAGCTCCTTTCCTGCAGCAAATTGGTGGGAAGCAGTGGCCATCATTATTATTATCATCATCATTATTATAATAATACTTAGAAATGTTGATTGTCATTATAGTGCATGCCAGAAAGAGCTGTGAAGTGCATTTTATTTCTCACAAAAGATCCTAGGGGTGCAAACTACACAAAAATATGATTCAGTCTCCTTTGTCTGTGTATTTCCATGCTGGGTTTAGACGTTTTTGAACTTTAATGTTAGAGAAAAATCATCAGTGATTTGTTTATGACATAAAAATATTTTTTTTTTTATGAAGTAGCTTACAGGAATGCTTTTCCTGTTTGATCTAGAGGGTGCTCTGGGTGCTCCAGAAGGACTCTGGACCAGAGTTGTGCTGTGTAAGGCTTTGTGCTGTGAGATACAAGCATTTAATGAAGATAAGCTGATTCTTAAATGAACAAACATGTATGTTAATTGTTTTCTGTGATATAATGGTAATGGATGTATTAGCAAACTCCAGATTCAATTAAGGAAAAGAGATAAGCCCCTCTTGTTGATAACAGTCTATTTCATGCACGCCGAGGATACAGGGGAACAATATATTAATTAAATACCAGGTACTAGAGATCATTTAGGAAAGGACACGACTGAGAGAAAGAAGTAAAATACTGGGAGTAGAAATGGAAAGAGACTGAGGGTAGGGAATCATGTCAACTTGTTGCTTGTAAAGAGCTGGTATCAGAAGTTATCCTCCTTAACCACCATATTAAATTAAAAGCTCATTCATTGCACGTGTTCATCTGTGCCACACATGGGTCCCTGACCCTACCAGGCAGTCACTGACATACATCCTGAAAGACAAGACTGTTGCAAATACAGGGAGAAATGAAGTTGCCTTGCCAGAAGCCTTGGGACCACACTGCCAGCAGGACCAGTAGATCTGGAGAGGAAAAACAGAAACAGCTCTGGGGATGTCCCAGCCTGGACAGGCTTGCTTTGCCTTGCTCATTTTCAGGCAGGTAGGTGGTTGGTCAGGATATGAAGGACACCTACACAAGACCCATCACCATCTGTGAGTGGCTAGCGCAGAAGTTATACTGTACTTCTCATCTACTGCAAACACAGAGATTGAAGAGTCTGTCTCAAATCACCAGGAATCAAACCGTGGGCTGCGGGGAGTGAGGAGATGCTTTTACATCTTACCCTGGGCATATTTATATGTAACATATCCCTGATATACAAGTATTTTACATCATTGCAATGATGAAGAGTTTTCTTTGGAAAATGGGTAAAGAGGAGACTGATACAGAAAGGAGTCTGGAAACAAAGATGCTTCCCTAATCTGGTAGTACACTGAGAGAAGAGGAACCAAATATCCAGGATTTTGTCACGAACACGGTTTATTAGGGCAGAATTGCTCCAAGTGCTGCCTAATAAGAGGTGCTCTACTGAGCTGTGGTTATTAAGGTATGTGAGGTACAAGCTTTCCCTTCATTTGGCTCTCTAGAATCAACAGTAACATCTTGTAACATGAAGAGATATGAAGATCATAACGTATGGTCCATAGGATACAGTCAGAATATCTGTCACGGCAAATACCTCAGCTGCTTTGCCATTCTGTACCTTGAGCAAATAATTTTTTCTTTCCCCCATCTCTGAACCTGTTTCCCAGCTTTACTTGGCATTCTTTTTCCTTTGCTGAAACTCTGAATTCAACCTTGGGGAAGTTCACACCACATCTTGTACTGAGCTCTTAATCCAGTATTATCACATTCTGGGTTGTCTTGTATCTACACTGGGGTGTTTATGATGATTGAATGAACCTGATCTCAGACAGTGTTGATTTCATGTCAGCAGATCTTCTTGAACCTTCTCCACTTTTTTCAAAGTCCCTTCTGACAAAACCAAGGACCCTTGGGTAATATTTCCTATTTATTTTGCTCTCTAAAGCTAATGTGAGCAGATGCACTGAGAATGACAAAAGTTAAACAGCCTCAAAAATAGCTTTCCAGCCCCTGAGGCAAAAGTTTAAGCCACTTTTTAAACTTTTCTTTTCCTTCTCTCAAAGCAGCCTGAGAAAAACCTGGTGTTGAGACAATGATTAATTTAGAAGTTGCTGCATTCCCTTGTTTTACTCGTTAACCAGGTTTAAAATGAAGGCTTTGTGTTTCAGAGGCAACAAAACAACTGCAACAAGAAGTAATTGTACATCACTGTTGGGTATCACCAGTCAAAGAAAATGAAATAATTTGTAAAATGCTTCTATTTTCCTGGGCTGATGTACCTTGTAAACTGTTTTATTCCTTCGATACTGCCTTACTTAAAGCTCACTCAAGCAGTTCAGGCAATTCACAAGCAATGGGGCTCTGATCCCGCTGCCTTCCTGCAGATCTCGTGGTATTTTCTGAAGAGTTCCCTCCCAAGATAAATTCTTCCTCTCCATCCAAATCTTCTTTCCTGATTTTGCTTCTTTATCTAAGGCACAGATCTGTTTTGCTTCTGTTCTGGAGTTAACCAGAAATTCTTCACCCCAGAGATAGTTGCATTACCACCAGGGGCTACATTATTCCTATGAAAATCATCAGAACAAGGAATGAGAAAATGTAAAATATCTTTGAACAGGCACTATGTCATTAAAAGTGAACTAAAACTTCATACTCTGGGAAAAAAATTATGAGGAATTAAAAACAACCATTCCTTTTTACTAAAACAATACTGGGTCATGCTGTCCACTCTTTCATCCTTGCAACAATTTAGGCAAGTGCCTGTGTGATCACCTAAGAACCTTTGATTTTTCACCCCTTGTTTTACAGTGCTTTCAGCTATCCAAGTGTAAGCATATACAGCACCACATGATTTACAAGACCTACTGAATGCCACACAGATACCACTAACAGCCTTGAATACAGCTAAGAACTATTTTATTACCAAGCATGTTTATACAAAATACGTATTAAAGATTTCAAAGAATCTAAATATGTACAAAAAATAAAGCCTGTTCACAGGATACTGAGAAAAGTTAGGTCTAAAATCACTGAATATATGCAAAGACTAAGTTCTGCTAACCATCAGCAACTGGGTAGCAAGACTCCATCAACCACTTTGTTTTCTTTTGGTTGTTTTGTTTGGCTTTTGTTCTAATTAAAGACATGCCGAAATGTTCAGGGGTTTATTGATCTTCAGAATATAATTAGAGATCAGATCTAATAGTGTTATTCATTTGTAGAGATAAAGGGATAGCACTGTTAAAAAGCCACAGCCATTCAGGAAATGCACTGGTAAACACTTATATATGTGTTGTATCCACACACATGTGCACAAGCGTGTATGTGTATAAGAACATTTGAATATTGAATGTTAAAATGAATATTTCTCGTTTAGCTTTGTAACGTGCTGTTACAATGCTTCAGAGCCGAGCCAAAAGTAAAGCAGTAGCAAGTGGCAGTAGCTAGCTCCCATTTCTGCGTATGCCAAGGGAACAGCTTCGCTCCGTGCCCACTGCAAGCGCTACATGGAGGACCTGGGTGTGATGCACTCCCGACTGCATTCAGTATCTCTCAACGGTCAGCCAGTAAAGACCAAAAACCACAAGGCATGGCATGATCAGGTGTCAGTTCCTGTCAGGGTACCTTGGTAGCACGACTGCATTTATTCCTGTACTTGGACCTTTGCAGCCACTCAAATCTCACATGACTTATTTAAACTCTTTGGAGGTTAAAAGCAACCAGACCCAACCTGCTGTTCTCAAAGGCAGACCTTTCCCCCAGGGACACTGAAGTCCCACTCCTGTCATCACTGGTGAAGATGATGCCGAGCAGCTCGGTTTGGCTCCTGCTCTGAACCAGCCTTTGAAGCCCAGCTCCTCTTTACTGATAACTGAGCATTCATTTTCGATCTCTCTCCAGTTGTAGGCCTCATGGGCTTCTGTAACAGCCTGATAGAGCAGGTGTAGCAATGTAAATCTATCAATAATAATCTTGCTTTTCTTAGTTACCTTCCACGTGCCTTGTCTGAGTAGCTCCTGGATTCCCAGCACCAGCAGTGTGAAAATCACTGCTGCAGAGCTTCTAGTTCCTCTTTGTAAATCCTCCTCTGGAGAGCAGGCACTGTGTCTCAGTGCTGAATCAGCATTTGTCAACTCCACAGGTTTGATTAGACCTGACAGGAGATCTTGTATTTTTCCTATCAGTAAATGCCAGAGACGAGCCCATACAGCCTTTACGCGATTTTCTCCATTTCTTATTTTCTTCATCCACGACATCGTTCTGCTCTCACTTCATTCATATTGTAGCTTCACTCCTCTTTCACTGCAAGTGAAGGAAACACATGTTCAGTAGAAAAAAAGGCTGCTTCGGCTAGTACTATCTGCTACAGGATAGTTTTGTTCCTTCCTCATGCCTGAGCTAGTGCTCCTATAGCTAAATACCTGGCAAGAGCATCACAGGAGAAACACTGAGGCCACCAAGCTTCAGCAAGAACATGTGCCTAAGTCAGATGGCTGGCTGGAGCTGGTGGAGTGAAATCTGGGGCCTCAGAACAGATCCTAAAGCATTATCTCCTCTGAACGCAGCATGCCTGGTAGTGCCGATGACTGGGTAAATGCCTTGCAAGCCAAAGCAGCATAGCAAATTTGAACACTTCACCTCTCTGAAAGGAAACCAATGCCTACTTCCAGTATTCAGCTTCCAGGCTAGATTTCCCTTTTCACTTTTTCTATGCCAAACCCCTGTCCTTCAGGTGGTTGCCTTCAGCTTTCCCAGAACAGCTCAAGAAACGGCTGAAGTGAAGGAAAACGATCATCGACATTTTTGTCACAGTGAGCAGATGCAGGTTAATGACAGATTGGTGACAGCCCTCACGTTCCTGCCTGCATTGTCAACCTGTAGCATATGAAGGAGAGGCTGTTTATGGCACTCTCTGGTCAGCTTTGCAATTTAAAACACTTTGTGATACTGTTTTCAAAATCTTCATGCTCAGTGTCAAGTGAAAAGAAAGCAGGGAATCAAACGTTAAATGTCTGCAAGGCTCATGACAGCAATGTCTGCGCCAAAGAAATCTGGCATGTCTGAACTCCTCATCCCAAGAAGGTGTGTTTTTTTCCCCTTTCTCCTCCACTCTCTATCTTTCTTTTCTTCTCAGCTTCCCACCACATCCTGAGGTTTGAGTCACTGTGGGCTGTACTTTTATCAACAATGAAACACAGAGACACCTTTCACAGCTGCTGAGCTGGTTTTTTGCTTGGTATTTGGCTTTATAAAGGCTAGCTGTTTGCTTTTGGAGATTTCACACACATATGTACACAGCCTTAGACTCGCACACAAAGAATCCTCCGTTTGCTTATGCCGTAGCAAAGCAGCACAGCTGTACACCACTGAATCTGCCATCAGAGGCAATTGCTGCTCTCCTATCACCCTGGAGCAATAAGGTGATGCCAGATAGGCTAGCTGGTAGACCACAGTTTAATTAGAGCCCTGCAAAATAAAAAATTAATAGTAATAAAAAAAGATAGATGATGAGCCTTTTCAGGATGCCAGATACACTGCAAAGTGACAACAGCATCAAGATTAATGTTACTGATTTGGGATCCTTACATCGAAAATTCTTTTTAGAGCTACGAAATCTTTTTAGAGCTGCATTTGCAGCTTCTCATTTCAACAAAGTTTCTCAATCTGCTGCATTCCCCAAGCACAGGGAAATGTTATTACCTGGGCTGGACCAACAAGTGGGGTGAGTCACTCTTCCAGGGACACATCCCACTACTGCCCGGCACAGCAGCCCGTTCCCACATGTGCCAATACCTCTCAAAACTAGCCTGTTTCTGTGGCACTAGAAAACTTGATTAACTTTCCAGCTCGATATCACTTCTCCCCTCCCCATCCCAACCCTAGCACACTGTTTTTCATTTTCGCACTGCCTCTGCACTTCCTGATTCCCTCTTGCACCGAAAATGATGAACTCCAGCGAGAAAGTCTCCTCTGATGGTATTTCCTGCCTGTCAAACAACAGGAAGCATCAGAATCCTTGTGAGAAAACCATTTCTCATGAAACTAGTGGGTTAATAAGCTGGGCCCAGATGGCTTGGATAGGTTTGGAGAGCATTCACATTGTTATCTAAGCGTTAGGATGTTTATCTGAACTTCTGATCCTGTTGAGGTTTGGCTATCTCTTTCAGGTTCCATGTAAACTTTGACGTTGTCTACTGTGCTTTCTCTGGCCAAACGCATTTCACAAGGAGGGTTTTTTATACCTTCTCATCAGCTCAGAGTATGCACATTGCTTCGAGCTGCTCTAGTTGCATAAGGATACTCTATCATGGCATTGCTTCTTGTAGTTTGCTCTGACTTGTGGGGTTTCAGCTCACACATATCCTAACAAGTGGGGATCTGTGCAAGTATGTTGATAAATCCCTTAGCTAATCCCTTTGACATGAGCAACCAACCATTCATTCAAAACTCTTCCAAGTAAACAAAGTGAAAATTTTCTTCTTCAGTGTGTTTCAGTCATCTAAAACTGGGAAAAGGAAATATATTGTGGTGTTTAGTTCACCCATCACATAAATTGAAAAGGCAACAGTTGAATCAAAGAGTATACATCGTCCAAACTTGTTAATGAATATTGGAAGAAAAGACTTGAAAGAGTTTAGGTTCACTTCCCAGATAATTTGTGAATCAGAAAAGGATCTACAGTCCTGCTTGGGAAAGCAGGGTGTTCCTGTTGAATTTATCATTTACCCTTAACAATAAACACATGCTTAAATCCACGTAAGACGAGTGAAGTTAAAGAGTACTGAGCTGGGACACTGTCATGGAACATTTTCAGCTGTTTTCAACCCTGGAATTTTTCCCCTACATCCTGCAGAAGCTGACAGAAATCCCCGAGGCAGCCGAGGGCATTTGGGTATTCATTTCTGCATGTCAAAATTTCCCCGTAGGCTTTGCAAAACTTGAATCAGCTCTGCTTTGTATTTGTCTGAATGACAAATGTTAGCTACTGATTTCTCTTGGAGATGGTATAGTTCCAGAAATCAAAGGTTCAATTTTGCTGTAGTGGTAAATGGAAATAAAAGACAGGCAAACTACCAATTTCCTGCCTGAAATGAAAGTAGCTACTGAGATGCAATAAAAAAAAAGTCAAAGATTCAAACTGCGTTATTCAGCAGAGCTTCTCAGGACATACCTGAAAGTGTCTCTTCACTTTATTTTTCTCATCTATTCCCAGGTAGACCAGACTCTCTTTACTGTGATGTGTTGGCAGCAAATAACATTTCATGAGACAGATACAGCCTGCAAGGTCCTGTCTGCTGTTCTTACTAACAATTTTTCCCCCTCATCTGTGTCTGCTTCATCTGAAACAAACAGTCTACATGTCAGATGTTCATTATATTGATGATGTCCCAATGACAACCAATTTATTTTCCTGCCTGCACCTCTAAGAATTGTATTAGTAATGATGTCTATCTGCTCTAGAGATGCTTTGTAAAAACTGATGGACTGCCATGAGGATAGTTAATTACATCTTCGTAAAGGAACACAATTAAGTTTGCAGGTAAAAAAATTGCTCTGGGGTTAAAAATGTATTTTCAAATTAGTTTTCCTGGTGGGTAGGATGTTTAATTTTCATTTCAGTAGCCATACTGGAGAATTGATCTCAGAGATCTGGTAAGATGAATGAATGCTCTCTAAAGCAGAGATGACACCCATCAGAGCTGTCTGTCAACCTTTAGCCAATGTGATATTTGGTGGTAAAACCAGGAAAACAACATAAATGTATGACAGTGCATCTAACCATGAGGGACCCCCTGCAGTATAGATACTGAAGCATCCCCCAAGACTGTCACCCAGTTACACAGGGCACTGCTGAAACTGCAACTCTTGATTTGCATTTCTATCAAGGCTTCCTGGGATGACAATAAGGAAATGTCAGCCCCTACAGAGATCTCCAGTACCGCTAAAGCCTGTAAAGAAAAATCACACAAAATGCTCATCCGGGGCATGGGTGTGTGTTTGCCACTGAAACTATAAGTACGTGGCATTCCCAGCTTGCACGAGCCTCCGTGGGACACTTGGCCATCCCATAATGGGATGCAGGGCTTGGAGGACCACCAACATCTGGATCCTTTGCCCAGAAAGGGGCAGCGTGAGGACACGTTGGCCAGACAGCGACTGACTCATTCACTCAAGCCAGCAGAAAGTCTCTTGGTTCTCTTGAACCTTAGGGCTCTCTCATCCGTGGTTTCCAAACTGTCCTGACTCTGGTAAAGCCTGGACTTTCTGCAACAGCTTTGTTTGACTCCTCCTTGTGATCATTTATCCTTTCAGCTCAGTCTGCTCCGATGTTTTCCACATCACCTCTGAGATATTTACTTTCCACATTAGCTATACATATTTATTATTTTTAGCTGACCAATTCCTTTCTGAAGGCAAATCACTTTTTCACAGCATTTTGGAAACTAACCCAAGAAGATGCCAGAATGTAATGAAAATACATTTAGCAATACCTCCCTGCAATACAAAACATACCTCATTTAACATACAGATCTCTTCAAATGCTTCAACCTGCTTCCCAGAGCACACAATTCTGCAGTTCAAACCTGGAAACAAATAAATAAAAGTGGCTACATGCATACATAGACACACACACATATAAATCCTTATCCAAGTCTATTTTAGCATGTCAGAAACCAGAAACTGTTGAGGTAAAAAAGGACATAAAGAAGAAACTCCTTTGTGTACTACTAATTTAAAAATAGTCTATCATAGTTATTTCCAGAATATGTCAGCATATAATTTAAAACAAATGTTTTAGATGAAAACGGAGCTTTTCAAATTACTTGCGGCAAATAATATTTATAATATTGATTTTATTTGTGGTCTTTTCTCTCCTGTTTTGTGCTAAGCCACTCATTACTGGAAGATATTTACCATACAGTTTGGACAAGCAATTGCCAATCTGTTGTCTTTTTTAAAATTGTACAGTATGATATTTTGTTAGTTGATTTCAGTAATAATGATTATACTGCTTGGCTCAATTGCATGCTAATATTTTTTGATTGGGGAGACAGAGGAGCTTAAAACAAACAAACAAAAAAACCAAATAGTGAATGCTAATAAATGTACCTCCAGGTGAAATATCTGGTGAAAACAATTCGTTTAATGAGTTGCAAAAAAAAAAAAAAAAAAAAAAAAAAAAAAAAAACCCAAAAAAAAAACCAACCAAAACCTGCAGAAATTGGGGCAAGTATTAATCACAGTGTAACCAGAATCTTCATGCTGACTAAACTTTCCAGTCTATTCAAGAGACAATTTGTGAGTTGGGTTTTAAGTACTATACCTGTTCCAGCTGACTGAACAAAAACAAAAAAAAGACTGTTCTGGAAAAAAGCTAGATGAGAGGTTTGATCTGGGCTGTGTTTGGGAACGCTAGGAATATTTTTTGCCTTCCTGGTTCCCATGTCTGGAGACCCCTCTCCATTGCGGATGCTGCTGATGCTGCTCAGGCCGCTCTCTTCCCAGGTTAAAAGTCTCCTCTGGCCAACCCAGAGCACCAGATCTGATGGATCTTATCCACTGAGAAAAAGCTGTACACCAACGCTATGGATTTTCCATACACGCACAAGAGACTAAATCAAACCTCCAGATACAAAAAACCCTCCCATTCTTCAGCAAAGTTTGGATTGGGGTTTAGATCCAAACTCCATGGCTCGGGATCGTTGCCAATTCTGTCGTGTCTTTCCATTCCTCTTTCTGGACACGATCAATAGTGGCCGTGCCAGTAGAAATGAGCGTTAGAAGCTGTTTTTAGAACTCTGCTAATTTGTGTGAAAGCAAAAAAGGAGCAAGAATACTCAAAATGAAGCCTCACTTCATGAAATTTCCATCTCCATTCTGGAGACTTGGGGTTTGGACGAGGTTCAGTTTTAAGGTGCTTAGCACACAACTCACCACCTAATGACTGCCATGCCAGCCAAGACCTGGTTCTGCTCCGTTTCAGCACAGTTTAAACTCGTCGCTGAAATCAATGGATGAACTTGAGATTTCACCATAGTAACATGGAAGAAAAATTTAAAGGCCTTGGGAATTTGCTCCTTTTGATGGATTTTGAATGCTTTAGCCTAATTCTTTACTACATTGTACTGACCCTAGCATTAAACCTCTTGAAATCAATGAATGGACCAGCTTTGATGAGCTCTGCATTCAGCCTATTCTGAGAAGAGCATCAATCCATCATACTACAAGAAGAATTAAAGTGTGTGGGTAGGTATGCCTGTGAGAAAAATATTTTAAATTATTCCTGTTCTTTTACTCATTTCAAACATTAATGATAGAATTCATGCTCTCTTTATAAGCAAATTATCTATGAGACTTTCACATGCATGAGCCATAAATATTGTATTCAGTCAGGTTCCTGCTACATTATTAATAGATATTCTGTTTACACCCACCAGATTTGATAGAAAACATTGCCTGCTCTGTCAGGAATACATAAGAACTAGTTGGCACCCATGAAATAAAAGCTGCTTGATGTAAATTGCTTCAGAGCTAGACTTACAAAATGTTTATTCAAGGCCTTGCAACAATCTGTTTGGATACACCACAGATAGGGAACATGTCACCTACAATGCTGCTGAGCAGCGGTTCCAGTTAAATCATTTTAATGATAATATAAGCCATGCTGCAAAGAACCCCTTGCAGAGACTGCAAGCCATGCCATGTTTAAGAAGAGATGATTTGTTATTAATTTTTCTTTAAGGTGGGCTGATAAACTGAGGCATTTGCTGGACCACCTCAGCAGACCCACATGGGGCCTTTTGGTGACAGCGCATCCTTGGAGTGAAAAGCTGGGGTGCAGATGGCCGGGAACACCCCCCAACCAACTACCCACCATGGTGCCTCCGCCTGCATTCAATACTTTACCAGTTTGTCAACAATTTTAAAGGTCTTTTGGGATTAAAAGAAAAAAAACCCACAACACTATATGGTACTAAATTATCTGTTTATCTTAGGGGTTGCAAATCACAAACTTTTGTGGGGGACCAGGACTGAAAAGTCACCTTTCTATATACAGGAAGAGGCTTTGCTATCTGAGCATCATACAAGGAATATCACATCTGAATGACAACCTACAGGTAAGCTTTCTAGTCTCCAGTAGCAGCAACATCTAGGGCACCTGGGTCATTTATCTGTTTGCTCAGAGGACACCTCCCAAGGATCTAACCAAATAGTCCATTAGAGTCTGCACACCATGAAGAGATTCTGACTCCAGGCACTTGCAGCCAGGTGCTGCCCAAGAATCAGCCAGGTGACACAGAGCAGTGGTGACAGAACCCAGTGTCCCCACCAGACTGCGATGAGTGGGGTAACTGGTGTGTGACCAGTGTCGTGGCACACTGGTTGCCAGTCACAGCTAGAGCAAGCTGTTGGTGATGTGCAAAGGGAAAAAACACTGATCTGTAATGAGCACCGACTACTCCGTGGGAGAGATCACAGATTTTTTTTTCTTTGTTTCTAAGCTTGCTTCAGCATAGAGCAGGTGCAGAGCTGGCAGCCAGGAGCAGCAAAGACTAGAAAATGTTGAGCTGAGTAAGGAGAAAATGATGGTGACCCACCATATGGATAATCTTTCCTCCCCAAAGACCCTGTAGTGCTGTCTGCAGCTGAGCTCTCTCTTTAGTCACTCATAAACTGAGTTTGTAGGATTGGAGAGGTTTGTGGAAATCAGTGCAGCCTCCGAGTTTTAAGTAACAGAACTACATACGATGGCCCTACGCCATTCTGTGCAAGTATCAGACATATGGTTGCTACAGGGTTAGAGCCACATCTATCTCCTCACCTTTTTCCTAATTGCCTGATTTTTCTATTCCCCACTGCTTTTAACTCATTGTGTCTTGTTAAGCTGATGGACAGGCTTGGCAACTGTGCCTTCTTAAGAATAAAAAAAGCATTGTCTTGCCAGGGAGATTTTAGAGACGATTCTCCATGCATCTGGAATGAGGCAAACCACGAAACTCCTGTGTCCCCTTAAAGCTCCACTTTAACTGGCCAGAGGGTGCCTAAAGACAGTGCTATAAAATACCAACCCATTGGCCTGTAGGTAATGTACCAGTGTTGAAGGAAGAACATTTTTAAAAGGCTAGATCACTCTGCTCCTTAAGCTCCCTTGTATTCTCCCTGTAAATCTGGCCACACTCACCATGACTGATCTAAAATATTCCATTTTTAATTAGTTCCAGGCTTGCAAATGTGATTGCTACATCTGCACGACACAGCAGTGCCAAATCAAAGTCTGAGGCTGATGAACGAGTACTGCACAGTTTAAAGACCTGTTGAAGGAGAAAATAGGGCTACTCTACTATTGGAAATGCCTTCTGGAAAGTTTGGAACAGACAGGTCTCCACCTCAATCTCACAGCCCCATTAAAAATGAGCAACCGGGGGATATTCTTCAACTTCTCCCAGATTAAAGAAACAGCTCTCAGAAATAATCCAAATTCATAAAGCTATGCTGTTCTGAAGATGTCTCCCTGCAGAGATTCTACCAGTAATTGTGTCTGGAGGCTGGGAAACACCTTGATGTACTGAAATGGTGTTCTGAAGCTGTCGCTGACTGTGTCGGGGTCTGGGTTACTTTCTCACTGGGGGCATCCCACAACACAGGGATGGAACACCCATCCCATCTGCTCCCATGTGACATGCCTTTGCTCTCCATGACAGTAAATCTCTACCTTCAGAGTCCTCTTCCGGTAGTATCTAATGACGCTGTTTCTTCTCTGTCAGAGGCAGAAGCTGTTAACAAGGATGAGACCTAAATGCCGATAGAAGGCACATTGTCCTGATATTCAGGTGCAACATTTTCTCCATAAATACAAGTTTCTTTACCACAGAGGTCTGTTAAGCAGCTACTTGAAATACAAAGCACTTAAGAGGACAGTTAAAGAATTCCTTGAGAAATTATAAGACAGACAATAACATGAGAAGGAATGCATCACTAATAATAAAGCATACGAGCACAACTGATAGACAGAGAGACAGATAGACTGGGAGATAGTCATGAGTATTATTCTGTGGAATTTTATGCCAACTGAAACTAACATTTTTGTGGTTCACAGAAATCGTTGCTGTCCCTAATTAGATGTCATGACTAAGCCATCATAAGTCTGTGCATATGCTTTTTTTTTTTTTTTTTCTTTTGTAAATGTTCTGTGTTACTCTTTTACCCTCTTGAGAGCAAGGTTGAAACTCTCTCACAAGGACTAGGAGGTTAAATCTAAACCATTACAAACTGCGGCTTACATAAATCTAACCATATGCGCTTTTGGAATGTCTCTATATTTTAAACTGCAGGTCTGTGTGTAACTGTTCATGCTTTCAAGTCTCAAATTCAATAAAATACAACTCTGAATGTCTCTCTGCTCTAATATCTCTCGTGCAAGGATACTAGCACCTGGTTTACCACTGCATCAAAGCTGATCACAAAATCATTTTGTTTGCAACAGTTTACAGCTCCTGTGGCTATGGGCTGCTTACAGAGAGGTGCTGAGTTGGAGTATGAGACTGGAGGTTGAGTTCCTGAGGGTGAATTGTCTAGAGGTGAAGCGCCTTTCCTTTCCTGAAGACTGAATCTCTGGCTAGCTAGAATACAAGCCTGCCGTCTGTTTCTGCCTTGCTTTGTCAGGATTAGCAGCACCTACCTGGGATCTGCTCTGTTGACCGTGGCTGTCAATTAAAACTAAACACATTTCAGCGTGGCTGCCAGCCAAAAACACAGAACCTGCCAAATAGTAAACAGCAAAGGTCTGCCTAGTTTCAAAACAATTGTGCCACCACTGTGAGAAGAGTGTGCTTATAATTCCACTGTAATCCAACGGCTGCCTGTGCCAATTTCTAGCTGATAAATGAGGTCTTCAAAAGGAGCCATCCAGAGCTCAGTCTGCCTGCTATCAGATACTCTTTCTTCAATTTGAGGATCTCCAAAATTTTCTATTTTGTAATAACTGCTCCCAAAATGCACCTGATTAATAACAACATCTTTGCTCAGCAAGCAATGAGGATGCTAAAATGCATCAGACAGAGATAAAACAAAAGAGTGCAGGTCAAAGACCACAAGTGAATTTAGGTTTCTAGAATGAGTATCTATTTTTAACTTCCATTAAAGAATCGATTAAGCTTATGTAATTCATTAATGAGGGAAATTATTTTTGGTAAAACCATTACTGATGGCAAAACTTTCCCATAACTGTATTCTGAGTGAACAATGCAATCATCACATGGTGTTTCAAACCAACAAAAAGGAGTATCAGCTATAAAAAAAAAGTCCTCTGCAATTTCTAAACTGGGAATGGATAGTCACAAAAAGAAATGATTGAAAAAGAAAGATACGTTGAGTTTTGCCTGAAAGTTTTGGGACATTTTGGCCTTTCAAAGAGGATGTCTTAAAGCTACTTGCACTTGTGGCAGCAGGGAAGAAATAGGGCTAAAGAACAATCCTCTCATCCCACCTCCATGGGCCTCCGAGCAAAAACTTGGCTCTAATTCTCTGGAACTTGGATGCAAACAGTTTTTATTTCCTGAACTATTCAAGAGCAATAGGAAATACATAAGAAGAGATCACAGGTGCAGTGGGGAATGGTGACAACTATACAAGCAGTGCATAACGTGGGCAGGCTTGCACAAACCGCTGCAGAGATGATATTAAGATGAGTGGAGACTTATTTCCTGGCATCACAAGGGCCAGACCTTGGAGTTCTGCAGATTTCTTTTTTTGGTTTGTAAATCATCCTTAAAACCTAGAGGAAATATGTCTTTAATTTTATATTTAAAATGGAAACCAAAGATGCCAGAGCACATTTTACTGTGTTAAACTGAACTTGGTAAAGCCTATGACAGCCATGTTTTCTTTTGCCAGAGATATCCACTTGCCTTTTCAATTATGCTTAGATTCAGTCCAGAAATATGATGGTGCTGGGCCTAAATAGGGCTCACATGCTCCAACTTTCACCATTATTGCCTCAAATCTTGACTGTGAAGATCTGACAACATGAGCAGACAGGTAGATCAAAGGAAAGAAATATGGAGACACTAATAACTAAATAGTCTACTTCAATCCCTGCCTTATATTCTGAAAGCCCCTAAAGCACATTACAAATTGGGTTCTTTAGCTCCCCAAAGCATTTAATTCACCCATGTAATAAAACCATCTCAGGAGGTGGGATAGGAAGGAGGGAAGAGAGACACAGATGTTTAACATCAGCCCAACAAAATAATTTTAAATCAAGAAAAAGAAACTAATATCCCAAAAATCTTATTTATGTAAACATCAGATACTGAGACTCTCACCTCTTGACTTTGAGTTTTCTATAATGCAGGTAATGGTTCCATGATTCATAATTTACAAAGTTTTCAAAGTGTTTTGGTAGCCCATAGGAAGCAAAATATTATATGTTACTGGCTGGTCTTCACTGAATTCTCCTCTGCCCATCCAAGAAAGATAAAGGAATGCTGCAACTTTAGGGAACTACCATAATATAAAATCTCAATCTAGGCATCATCAAGGTACAGCAAGATGTCATAGTCACCCTGACTTCTCTAATCTTCTGAGTGGGAATAGCATCATCAAGGAGGGGAATAGTGCCAGAATCAATAGGGTAAGATATTTTTCTATCTGTACATAGCTGTATAGCAACATTTTCTTTACTATGAAGGTGCTTACCATCTGTCCTTCCATTTGAGCATGATGGGCAGCAGTGGCATGGTATTTTTGGCAGCAAACAGAAAAACAGGTTGGCTGCCTCTGGACTTGCCCACCTTCTCTCAGCAGCAGCCTCAAACACTGTTTTGTTTTGACACGTGTTTCCAATAAAAACACAAGGTTCATATTGACAAGAGGAATGCTGGACCAGACCACTGGCATTTCAGAGCAGCCACAAATCCTGCTTTCTCTGAGCCCCCAAGGGTCAATTCCACGCAGCAAGAATCCCCACTCTAATTATTCACGTTCTTCCACAACCAGCTTCCTTATCTAGTGAGCTACTGTCAGCAGAAGCTGATTTTTTCAATTATTTAAAGAGACAATGTCAGCTCAGCTACGCTCTATTTACATAAAATCTTTCCTGTTACCTCTGCTATGCCTGCTTTAAATACCACTCTGAAGTTTGGATACAGACAGTGGAAGTTTTCTTCTTTACAGCAAATACCCTAAAGAGATGCTCTGGTGACCCATGTAAGGGCTGGGCTACTAAGATACGTGAATGAGAACAAAGTGTTGCCACTGGCATATGTTGTTGGAATGTCCTTAGTTTCATGGCATAGCTAGACAGTCAAAGATTTTTTGAGTTTTTTTTCCTCAGAAGTACCATTTAAGAGCTTGTGATCTGGAAAATGTCTTGCTCCTGACTTGAAAAGGGCTCTTCCTATAACCTAGCAAGGGACAGAAGATAGTCTAAGGGAGGGAAATTGTTCCCAAGAACCATGGTTCCTAGCTCCCTGTTATAATGACAAGAGATCGGGGTATTAAAGAAATAAAATCCTAGTCTGTGTTTCTCCCCCACTTCCTCTTACAAACGAGCGAGGAGCAGGAAAGGCTATGAGGGTCTCTTGCAGTTTGTCCAGTCCGAGCAGGTATGTACAAGGTCCACGTGGTCTGGGAAGGGATCATGCATGGCCTTTTGTACCCTCAGGCTGGGTAGAGGGAATCCAGCTTGCTCCATCAATGTATCTCTTCAGGTACACAAAAATGCCCCTTGCAAACCCTCCAGCAGGAATTACGATGCCATGAGCTGGATTTTCCTCCACATGTCAAGAGACCATCATCAAAGGGATGAAGAAGCAATGCAGCTGGCATGAGCAGGCTCCAAAAATCCTACAAAATCCTAGTAAAATAACTGGGAAAAGGGCACTGGCTCCTACTCATCCCCTGCAGGGGCAAGAGACTTCTGTAGCGAGTCTCCTTTATTCATCAGTCTCAAATAAATGCTCCATGTGTTAAGAATCGTGTCTACACAGGGAACAAGCAGTACAGCCAAGATGACCAATACCATGGGCCTTTTCCTCTCACCTTCTGAACAAGTAAAGTATATTGTGGAGTTTATTTTTTAAAATAAATTCTACTCAGATTCACCAAAACAGCCAAAGGAAAATAATAATAATAAAGAACACAGAAAAAAAACACTCCCGAGACACATTAGTATTACATGCCCTGAACTGCCAAGTCTTCACATTTCATCTCACGCTGGTACAAGGATAACGGAAGCCTGAACAAATTTTTTGAACCAGCAAGTCAGGTTCTCAGGAGAACACTTCAGATCATTTGTTGTCCTTCTGCTTTGATGTACTCTACAATCTCACATGAAATCAGGCTTCAGCAGGAATGGGCAGGCTCCGTGTACCAAAGGCAATGGCTCCCCTCCTAGGAAGCTAATCAAAACCACCTAGTGCCAGAGGAGGGAAGGCAAAAGCAAGGAACCAACAAATAACTAAATAAATACAATTGCTACCCCTTAAATAACCTTGTCATCAAAACACAGAAGTACACAGATAACTTGATCCTTCTTCTGAGCAAACACACTGTGCATATTTAACTTGACAGGTTTTTCAAGAGTCATATTCCATAGCTTTCCATATTGTCCTCAGCAGGACACAGCCGACAGTCTGGAAAATAATATCTTCTCTAACTTCACTACGCCCTCCCCCACTTTTTTTTTTTCTTGTAATCATCCATATTATTAATAGGAGGCAGCTGGTTCCCATTAATGTTGGGAAAAGTGGTCTATCTCAGGAATTATGGTTTAAATTGGCTTGTAGTCTGGGGGAATTAGCCATCTGCACCTGGCCTAACATGGATATTTTCAGCCATACTAACCATAAACAGGGCTTTGTTCTAGTTGTATCCACTTGAGTCTTTCACTCTGTCTTTTTTTTTTTCCCTTAGAGAGTGGAAAAAAAAAAGGATAAAACACATTAACCCTTTCACAGAATTAATCAAAACCTAACTGCTTTGTTAGCGTCCTGCCTTTTATTTTGTGTTGGTAACTGAGCACATCATTTCAGTTTGAATGAGGCCCAGCACAAGTCCTGTAGCTTTTCAGAGGCTGAACAAAATTGGCAAGAGGAAGAGCCAGTTGTTTGGCAAGACAGCTGTGATTTAGCAATAACTTCATGACGTCCACATGAAGCATAATACCATGTGGGCAGGAAGGGCTGCGTACCAGAATAAAGCGAGAGAGAGAGAGGGAGGGTTGCAGTAAGTAAAGCAAAAACACCAAGGCATTGCAAATTACTCTGAAGAACGTGCTATAATATAACAGGAATGTAGGTTTTGGGGTAGGTTTTTTTTTCCCCCTCCCATTTTATGTCCATGTTTGGAAAAATTATTGTGTTTATCCAGCACTTGGGCTGAGATAAGAAAAATGGATTCAAAGGTGAGCAAAAATAAATGACATCATCAGGTCAGAGGACTGCTTTCTTTGTCTCACAGCCTTGGAAGTGTAGGTATAAGCTCTATCCCATCCCCAAACTCTGTAGGAAATCCATCCACAACTGCAGTTACAGGAATAAGTCGTTTATTCTACAGGAGAACCTACCCAAATATTTGACCACTTTTTTTTTCTTTTTAAGCAGCTGGATCTTTACAGACATTTGCAAAATACTCAATTTTCTCTCTCTCTCTCTCTCTCTCTCCACATCAATCTTCCTACCTTAGCAACTATAAATCACCAGTGTTAACATGTTTAAAAACTGTATGGACAAAGTCTGGGAGGATAGGTTCATCCGTGGCTGTTAAATACAATGATCTGGATAAGATTTCTGGCTTGAAAGTCACTGAACTCCTGCACACTGGAACCTATGAGGCTCTGCCAAGGGACTGCTCAGTCTGCTCACATCCAAAGCTCCTACTCTCCCTACAGACAGGATATTGCATTAGCCATGTGTCCTGGTTTCAGCTGGGATAGGGTTAATTTTCTTCCTAGTAGCTTATACAGTGCTGTGTTTTGGATTTAGTGGGAACATCCACGGTGAGAACACTATAATGTTCATACATAGTTATGAGGGCCTGTATTGGAAGCAAAAATACACACCTTAATCTGACAGCTTCAGATATTAGGGGCTTTTTTCTGAACAAAGCCAGCTTCATTGGTCACTTTGTGGTGCAGCATACCATCTCACCCAGACTTACCCCTGGACCATCACACTGAGGTGCCAAATGCAATTTTGTGCCAATAGAGACACTCCAGTCCCCTCTATCAAATGCCAACCTACAGGTTCTGGCAATGCACATCTCAAGTGTAAGGGTCCAGAGAGCTCCTTACAGCTCCCTCATGCTCCCACCTGGCTGAGTAGCTTGATCTAATGGCCTTTGCTTGCTAACTCATTTTGCAGGATCCAGCTGAAACAAGCAGCAGGAATGCTGACCTCTCTTGCAGGAGCCTACTGCCATGCTATTTGCAGCTTCTCTAGGATCAGGAAGTGCCAAAATCTCAGAAAGCAGCTTGGATCTTCCAGGCCAATTTAGAGTCTCAAGAGGCCCAGATAGTTTGGATAACCTACAGTCAAAGCATTACAATTTATGGGAGCTTATCCAAACCAAACTCAGATTCAAGTCACTCACCCATCGGTAACCGAAACACCTCTCAGAACAAGGTGTGCTGCCAAGTGCTAGCAACCAGCTATGAGGTGGGGCCAGGCAGCATGGAGATAGGAGGTCAGCTGGGGATGGGCTGCTGGGGCCAGGGCTTGAAGGGCAGGGAAGGTGCAATCACCCCTTGTGTTCAAACAAGGGCAAACAGCAGGCAGCAGAAGGAAACAGAGCATAATGGAGGTGGTTTTAATAAACAACAACGTGAAACCAGTTTATCTGCCCCTACGCAGATGGAAATCAGAAGGAACTGGTTCATGAGATCAGGGAAGAATGCTGAAGCCACAAAGGGGAAAGATGTAAACTAAATCCACGATGAAGATCAGCGTAGGTCCCAGGGGGTTGAAGCTGAATGTCTGTGCCCCATCCTCTGCTAAAGGCTCTGTGAGCACCTTGTCTGCCTGAATGTAGAGTTTAGTAAAAGGGAATGAAAGTGAGGAGGTGGGGGCACAATCCTTAATCTTAGTGACCTCTTAAGAGTTTATTGAGACAGCCACAAATTCCTGGAAATGAGATTTCCCACCTCTTCAGGGGCCAGGTTTTAAGTATAGAAGCCAGAGTAATGAATCTTGCACAAGAAAGGTATATTTTAAAAAAAAGAATAAAAATGACACAACTTTAATAACTTAGAGGAAAGGTACCTGTGATCCCCACATGTCTGAATCCACATTTCAGACACAGTACCTCAAGGCAAATACAAACCAAAAACAAGGGCTCCCCTGTGACTTGCTCCTTTGCCTGACTTCATGCACAACAAACCAGCCCATGACTTCCACCTGCTCTTCGCTGCTTCTCTTCCAAATGGAAGTCCTCAGAACTAATCTTCAGAGTAATTAGTACAGTGCCTGGTACAACGCAAACCTCCTCTCCATCTGTACACTGGCTGGACAGTTATACTTCTTTGTGACTGTGCAGATCACAAAATCCAGACCAAAAAGTGCAAAAGCCAGAGACCAAGTCTCCTGGCTGAAGAGATGCAGCTGTGGAATAAACTTGCAGAGGAAATGAGACAAATCCAGTTAGAGCACCTTTGGGAAACAATGAAAACCATTCCCATTTTCCATCATGAGCAGGATGACATTCACAGCATCCCCATCCCTCCACATCTGACGGAAAGAGATCTTTTTAACCATAAAGACGACAAGAACCAGAGATATCCCAACTTTGCTTTTGCTGACCTTTTTTTCTTCCTCATAAGAAACACTCAGACATTATATCGCTGTGGTAACCAGAAGGATAAACCATCAGGAAGCTCAGTATAAGAACAAGGAATATAGCGATGGGAAATATTTCAGGAGTTTGTGGAGCTGCACAGTTCCTTAAACCTCTACAGGAGATTGAGACTGGGGAGTGTACAGACAAGGGAACTATTTGCAAAGATTCATTTCAGTATCACAGCAGCGTAAAGAACCCATGGGTTTAATGCAATACACAAGGATTCACAGAGAGGCAGAACAGTAAGCAATGCTCAGGGCAGCACTAACAGCGTGATCTGGAGTGTATCACAGGTCCTTGCTACAGGCCTTTTTCTGCCTAAGCCCTGCTTCTGATCTCAGTGCTGCCCTCCAAGTTTTTTTCCAAGCATGATACCTCCCCTCTGGGCCCAAAGGAATTCAAACTTATCCCCTTAGGTTTGTTTCTTTCAAGGGTAAATATCCTAAGACTTACATTCATAACACTCTTTCCCTTTCCATCCTCCCCAATTCAAAAGATGCGTATCTTTCTAGGCATCTTGGAAATCACCACTGCTTTTGGCTATTTTTTCCCCAAAGGTTTACTGACTGTCTCGGCACTGCTTGCAGTGGTTTATATACCTGTAACCAAATACCATTAGCAATCCTGTCTAGCTGCCCATGTACCCCTTCTTCTACAATGCCAGCAGCGCTTTCCTTTTCCCCCGTGAAGTTACCTCTCAGGAGCATGCTTTCACAAATAAGGTTTCCAGTCTTGCAGGTTATCCACCAAGCCAGGGTTCCTGTGTGAGGCTAATTTGATCATGGAACATGTAGTTATTTCTGTTCTTCCTTCTTGATCTTTACTGTCTTTCTGGGGAAACTGAGCTGATAAATTCATTTGTCTTCCAGATGCTGTAGCTAGCTGAAGGGCTCTAAGTCACTGAGCTCTGGGCAGGACTATCACTCTGGCGAAGACACCCTGAAGAACTTCATTTGCAAGAGTGAAAGCAGAAAAGATGGATAGGTGCTGAGCAGCACCCAGAATTGAGAAGCCTACAAAATCTGTTAGATGCATACATATAGGGTCAAGAGATCTGTGCAATTCCTGAGCATTCCTGAGCTTACGGGAGCAAACCACAAAGCCTTAAATGTCAGACTGGTAAGAGGGAGATAAAATGTGGCAGGGATTTGACTGGGGCAGGTACTCTAAGGAAATAGGAAATCAATGGCTGACCTTAAGATCAAGTGAGTATGGTATAGCCCAGGTGATGAGGCAGAGATTTTAAATGAGGTTTAGTGGAGATGGAGATGAAGAAAGGGCAGAAGAGAGATGAAAGAAAGGAAATCCACATACAGATGGGCTAGCAGGGCTTTTACTTTTGGTTGGGGTTTTTCTATTTTGCTCCCTCTGTTCAGGAAAGTCTTGAAACAAATGGGTAATAAGCTGAAGAATTCATGAAGCCCAACATTTATTCCCCATTGTGACAAGAATATCTCGGTTTCAAAGCAAAAGGCAGGCAGGCCACAGATCAGAGACTACCACAGAGAAATGAACCTACTGAAATTAAGGTGGAGAGATCCACCACAGGGTTGTTGACTCAATGTCTTGGATGACCTCATAAAACCTATTTGTCTGTGTTATGATGAACAAATAGAATGGAGAAAGCTCTTATGTGCACATTTAAGGACAGGAAAAAATAGCTGTAGGGACTGGGAACACAATTTATATCTTTTGAGCGCTACGTCTCCTTCCAGTTCTCCCTACATGCTGCTCTCAGGCAGTCACCATCACCTAACATCCCTTTAATAACATACCTGTAACGAATGTATTTGTTTCCATCCTATTCCTGAGTTGTGGTGCACATCCATATCACAAATCACCCTTATTGATGCATTTCAAACCCAAACATCCTGGAACACCCTGGATCTTGGAGACCGAGCTTACCCTCTGGGCAGAGTTGGTGCTTGTAGAAGACAGTTTTGTGTCGCCAGTCTCATCACACGAGGGCCTCTGAAAATCCAAAGTTTAACATGCTGCTTGGCTCCAGCAAAAGTGCAATCTTGTAGCAAAATAAATGGAAGAAAAAACTCCTCATAGCACAAAGCCCTAATTCACGGAGTAGATTTCATTGTGGGAATAGCACATATCTGTCTTACAGACCTTAAAGAATCCCACACACTTTGCTTATTTCAGAACCTGACTCCATGAAACGCAACACTGCAGGATAATCATATTTATTTGTTTGGTTTTCCACTTTGTTCAGTTATCCCAGCTTAAATCTAAGCCAAATGTTACGCTAAGAAAACCCCATGGATATACATGTTTTTTGATTTACTAACAGGAGTAAGAAAATAGGTTACAACAGCCAAGACCAAAGGTCCTCATTTGTAACCATTTATCCTCATGTAGTTAAAGGTCACCCACAAATTATAGACTGTGGGTTCTAGCACCATTTTATATATATAAATATACATGTATATTTACAACTGCTGCATACTTATTTTCCACAGTGTGGTGCCCAATGTTGCTGCTACAGACCGAAATGGAGCTGCCATACAGGAAGGCTGAGTGGTGCTATATTTAACACAGAAATAATTTTTTCATTGGGTGGAAGTGGGATAGGAGGAAGAGAGAGGTAACATGGTAAAAATCAGTTGTGCCTGAGACAGCCAAAAGGTAACTGTTGTGGTTTGTGAGCTAAATGGTTGCTGGTGCCCCAGATGAAATAAAGAAACAAACCTAGAAAGCCACCCCATTAAAAAACCACACACCAAAACAGAAAAAATAAATTAAACAACCCAAAACTCAAACAAAATAAACTGGTTTGCAACTATTCCTATCCTTTTTTCAAATTAAGGAGAATTGCAAGCTGAAGCTCTAAACATCAGAATGTCTAAATAACAATGAGATTTGTGAAGAATTATAAAATTGAGGACATATTACTTATTTCTCATTTAAGATTATTTAGGCATGAGCCTTTCAACATTTCTCTGTAGCTCCTGACATTTGAAAAACTGCATTCTCAGGAAAATACATGACTTTGGGAATCAACACTTTAAGAAAAACTGCAAATACTGTGGAACTATCACTAGAACTGTGAAAGTGGGCAATAAGCCTGTATAAATTGATTACCCAGCAAGTTTATATGCTCGGTGAAATTATTAAGGAGTAATTTGTAGTAACCTACAAAAAAGATATCAGGTTAAGCAGATGATGTGTTACCATGCAGCGAACACTTATGCAAGTGAGATGTAGCCTCCAGATTATTTGTAACTTGTCATTTGAAATTAGACTTCAAAGCTGACCACGCTTTGAGTGAGGGTTGGTCTAGATGACCTCTAGGGGTCTCTTCCAACCTGAAATATTCTATGATTTTAAGATTTTGGCATATATATCTCCAAGTGGTGGTGGTGGTGGTGAATCCAAAATGCATAAAGGAAAAAAACCTGGTTGAAAAGTAAGGGGGGGGGGGGGGGTATGTTTGGCATTTAAATAATATCCTCCCTGCAAAATATTTTTTGAAGTTTTGACATTTTCTGAGCAGTTCTTCATTTAAATGATATAGGCCCTTCAGTTCAATGCTACTAGGCGAGGTTTGCTGCAACTGTTTACTTACAACCGCTGTCGTAAGGGACTGCGTGTACTCTGCCATTAGAGCCTGCTGCGGTAGGTATGGGCTGACGCCGTCTCCCTTTAAACTCCTACAGCTCCTTTTCCGAGCTTCTACTTTTATTTCTGGTCACACTTTTCATGAAATGTCACAGCAAACTTCTTAAGTCCCTCGGGGTAATTGAGATTCTCTTGCAGACCCAACCGCCCTGCATACCCTCCTCAGGAAGATTAACCAGTGAAAATACAGAACTGTGTGTTTCTTACAAAAGATTTGTCTCATTGTAAAACCACCCTTCACATTCCAGCTTCAAATGGACATTTCTCACTTTGCTTTTTCCTTGCTCTCTCACTCCAACCCTGTACATGCACAACAGCCCAAGAGATTTGAGATGAGGTAGTCAGAGAGCAGCTCAGCACTTTGGTGGGAGCATCAGGAATCCTGCACTGTGGCAGCTTTCTGTGCTGCCCACGGACGGACAGAGATGGCAGCCTTAGTGCTGTGCAAATCCAGAAAGTAAAGAGGTAAATATATGGCACTTCACCCCAAAGGTGGGAAATCAAAACATGGCACACACAGGACAAAGAGAGGAGAAACCAAGCCCTGCCTCTCCTTGCTTTCTGCTCCCTTGGAGAATCACACAAGTACAAAACCATGAAAACAATAACCCCAGCTGCAAAGGCAATGAAGCAATTTGTTAGGGAGATGACATTTTTAATGAGAAACACTTGCTGGAGGAGAACAAAAGGCCCTGTTTGGTCAGAGAGATGCTCTTGATACTCTTCTGAAGTGCATGAAAAAGTAATTTCATTTAAGCGTCATACACAGAGCAGCTGAATTTCCTGAGGCTCCAGATGTTGTCCTGTGCAGATGCTGAACAAATGGAACTCTGTCCTGATGAAATGAAAAGAAAAAAGAAAGCCTTCCTAAACCAAAACCCATGCACCAGAGCTTTTCACATCTTAAAAGAAGAAACATTTAAAAAAAAAAAAAAAAAAACTAAGTGCACACAGGTTATGAGAAACTGGGGGCTGAGCTTTTGTTTCTCTCTGTTGAGAGGTAGACATAACACCAGGCTGAGAGCAGCTGCCTTCCAGCACAGAGGGAAGAAGATGCCTCCAGTATAGTCTCACCAGTCAGAGAGAAGTGGTCTCAGAGTTTAGACAAAAAAGCAGATCAGAGGACTGAGAAAGAACATCCCTTAACTAGTTTCTTTTTTTAAAAAAAATTACATATAGGTCAAATGAGCTAGTTTTGTCTGAACTCAGGCAAACCTGATTCTTAGATGACCTAATGTAAGCATCAACAAACCAGGTAGCAGCCATGGTGCTGGTGACTCACAGAGGAGCATTGTGCTTTGGAGAAACCTGCTTGAAGCAATTCAATAAAAGTGAATTGACCTTAGGATGGAAAAATCAATTTTTACAGAATTATTGGGTGTGATCTAATGACTGTACTGTATAACCCAAATTCCAACAATAGGTAATGCTTTTAAGCATGTTACCAGGTTTTGTTTCATGCGTACGTTGCCAAAATAATCCCTTTGCATACATAGAAAGTAGTCAGTGAAACTTAACTTCTGGTAAGCGCTTATGAGAGGCTTCTGCAAGCAAGCAATCTTTTAATTTATATTTTAAAGAGGTTTGCATTAACGTCTGCCCCTACCAGCAGTCACCAGTATACTGACAATCTCCAAGTCTTGATTGCTAATGAGGAGGAAGATCACTGGAGTAGAGAGAAACTAAATTCAAATAAGATTTTTTTCCAGGCTCATCTTTCCTCTGAGAACACCCTACAGCACAGCATGCTTGAGCCATGTGGGATACAGGAGCTTTAATCCCACAAAATTTTTGCTACGAGGGCTTTGGTGAAGAGAGCACTTTTGCATTTAAACACCAACAGCAAATGCTGCCACATGAGCCACCATAAAGGAGACAAACAGGGAGTGGTGCTGAGGGACTGAGGACTTCAGGGCAATAAGAGACAGGTGAACAAGGCAGCATATTTTTAAGAATGAGCGAGT
>NW_020799112.1:13862275-13930734 GCF_003259725.1 Athene cunicularia
AAAACATTTAAAAAAAAAAAAAAAAAAAGAGAGAAAAACATGCAAACTGAGGAGAAAGGAAGTTCTTGAAAGTGGCAGTGTTGGACATAGGATAAACTGTTCTTAATTGCCCTATAGATAACTGAAGGATACAAGAATCTGGATTTGCAAAATACCAAGTTTTGGCTCTGTCACCTCTTTTTCTTGGCTTTGCTCTGTTTCTCTCTGACAGTTATCTGGCTGAGATCACACTGATTTTGTTCCCTAGGAAGGGCAGATTCTGCAAACTTTTATTGAGCCAGAAGTTACTGGAACTTTCCTGGGGCGAGTGACGGATTCAGAATCAACAACTGAAAAACTATAATCAATATTTCAATCTGTTGTTCATACATTAAAAGCACAAGCCTGCTTCCTAACTTGAGATTGCACAAATTTATCTCCAGAATTTTGGTGAGGACGAAGGTTTTAGTGCCTCAGTGATAAAACCTTTTGAAATATGAGATCAGACCAAGATCAGCTCTCACGTTAACGAAGACTCGTGAAATATAATGACCTTGATACTAGGATACTTCATTCCTCAACTTTGGGATGGGTGACAGAAGTAGACGTAGATGATTACTAGGCTTTGTAAGCCATACAGGGCCTATACAGATTCAGATATAAGTCAGAATAGCCTTAGGCCTGCCGGCTTACGCTCTAATTTTTTTTTTCCTGCCCTTTTAGGCTCTGAAAAATGGAGACTATTCACTCTTTCTTTTAAAGCACAAGTCTCCTTCTGACACAGCATTATCCTTTTGCTAAGTGGTAGCAGATGACAGAGTCTAAAGCACCGCATGAACATTCTTACCTCTTGCATAGGGCCCCTTCCTAAGAAGCAAGGCTGACACATACAACTCTGCCTTTGAAAAAAAGCAGTAATAAAAGCCAGGTTTGTGATGCTGGTCCATCAGCAGGTGGTACTGTGTAGTCAGTTTATAATGAACAAAGTGAGAATGATATTGTTTTAAAGTGGAATTTGGAATGGACAGTTAGCATCACATCTGACATGAACCTGATGGGCAAAAAACTAAGCGACTGAAATGAGGAGCAAGTAAGCCAATGGGTGTGTTAAGTAGATCTGAATACGAATAGAACCAAAACTTTTAAAAAGAAAACAACTAAGTGCACACAGGTTATGAGAAACTGGGGGCTGAGCTTTTGTTTCTCTCTGTTGAGAGGTAGACATAACACCAGGCTGAGAGCAGCTGCCTTCCAGCACAGAGGGAAGAAGATGCCTCCAGTATAGTCTCACCAGTCAGAGAGAAGTGGTCTCAGAGTTTAGACAAAAAAGCAGATCAGAGGACTGAGAAAGAACATCCCTTAACTAGTTTCTTTTTTAAAAAAAAATTACATATAGGTCAAATGAGCTAGTTTTGTCTGAACTCAGGCAAACCTGATTCTTAGATGACCTAATGTAAGCATCAACAAACCAGGTAGCAGCCATGGTGCTGGTGACTCACAGAGGAGCATTGTGCTTTGGAGAAACCTGCTTGAAGCAATTCAATAAAAGTGAATTGACCTTAGGATGGAAAAATCAATTTTTACAGAATTATTGGGTGTGATCTAATGACTGTACTGTATAACCCAAATTCCAACAATAGGTAATGCTTTTAAGCATGTTACCAGGTTTTGTTTCATGCGTACGTTGCCAAAATAATCCCTTTGCATACATAGAAAGTAGTCAGTGAAACTTAACTTCTGGTAAGTGCTTATGAGAGGCTTCTGCAAGCAAGCAATCTTTTAATTTATATTTTAAAGAGGTTTGCATTAACGTCTGCCCCTACCAGCAGTCACCAGTATACTGACAATCTCCAAGTCTTGATTGCTAATGAGGAGGAAGATCACTGGAGTAGAGAGAAACTAAATTCAAATAAGATTTTTTTCCAGGCTCATCTTTCCTCTGAGAACACCCTACAGCACAGCATGCTTGAGCCATGTGGGATACAGGAGCTTTAATCCCACAAAATTTTTGCTACGAGGGCTTTGGTGAAGAGAGCACTTTTGCATTTCCACACCAACAGCAAATGCTGCCACATGAGCCACCATAAAGGAGACAAACAGGGAGTGGTGCTGAGGGACTGAGGACTTCAGGGCAATAAGAGACAGGTGAACAAGGCAGCATATTTTTAAGAATGAGCGAGTTTTTAGGAATAACACCATTCCCGCACAAGCACTGTTAAGTCCTGCTCTTGGAACTAAGTAATACAGAATCTCAATGCAATCTCATCTTGTCTCTCTTCTGCGTCATCTTCCCCAGCAATCCAAGGATCATCTGCATGGCAGATGCTAAGTCTTCATCCGACAGAGAAGCCAGTGGAGATGGGCTGTGTTGAAGCACACCAACAGAGAGCAGTTTGATGCTTCGGCAGAATGCTGCAGGGGGAAGCTGGCACAGGGCACAGAGGGCAGGTACGCTCTCCTTGTGAATCTCCAAGCAACAGGGAGCCAGGTAAACCTTTGGTAGTGTAGCAAAATCCAGGGTATTATTAGAAAAAACAAGGATTCAAAATCCCAAGTGTCTGTATCAGTCTTTACAGGGACCTCTTGGCCTTCTCATATGATTTTAGATTTTAGAAGAATTTTTCAAAAACCCTCCTGGGCATAAATATAAAATAATTCCTTACTATTATCTGGAATATCTAGCTTCCTCATGGATTGCTAAGTGAACACACTTAACCCCTTGAAAACACCAGGGAATGATGATTTCCTCTTTTTGGAATCAAATGTTCATTTTCATGGGTCATTAGAGATGGATAGCTCTAAAGTAAAGGTAGTCTAAACCTTTAAACTCCCCTGTCTTTTAGCAAGGGGAGAAAACCAGGAGAAAGACAAAGAGAAATTAAATAATGAACATTTGCAAGGCCACTAATGAGCTACTGCGGGTCATTACTTTTATTTCCAATAGGAATTTAAATTACAAACTGTTTTGAGAATCACTTGCATTAGGCATTTACTTTATAATGAATGTGACTGTAATTTTAAAAAGCTGGTGTACAGGATGGTAGAGAGGCCATAAAAAACCCAAGTTACATATTGAATTGTGTGTACACATAATGACTGTATTATTTCTAGGGAATTAACTTTTTTTCCCCCCCTAACTTTCCAGACTCTGAATCATTTTCTAATAGGATCTCAACAGGCAATAGTATTAAAAATGTGTTAGATGTTAGCATCTGGGCCAGGAAAAGCATGACAATCTAATATAGAAAGTCTAACCAGGGCATTCATCCAAGCCTGCCATCCATCTTTCCATTCTCTGCAGTGTCTCTCCCTCTTCAGGGTACATAGATTGAGCAAATCCTTGGAATAATGGCATTTAAATGAGGTAAAGCCTACCTGACAATGTTTCCTTGCCAGTCAGTTGCAGGTGCCAGGGAACTGATACCCAGACTACAACTCGTCTTCCTCTCAGTAATGGCAGTTTGAACTGAGAAGTCATTTCAGTACATGAAAGCAGACTAAAAACAGCAATCTCATTCCATTAAAGGGAAAAGAGAACCCCAAAGCCCCAGGCATCATGATTTTGACACTTGATTTTCATTCCACAGTGGAACAAAAATGAAACCTTTCAACAATTCTCATAAAAACTTTCAGGAGAGAGAGACAAGCCAGAGTAATGAACTTGCTGGGTGGGTAAGATCAGCAAACTGGAACAGCAACATGGGGAGAATTTGAAAAATGGCTCTGACTCCATGTCTTCATATTTGATACAGAAGATTCAGTTTCAAGATCTTCCTCTAAATTAAACAAATCTTATTATAGCTTTAAGCAGCCTGATCAACAAAAACTCTTCCAATTTTTGATAAAATTGTTTCTTTAATAGGAAGGTTTTTAGCTATAATTTCCTTTGTCTGATTCTAATCCTTGGGACTGTGGAAAAAAAAAAAGAATTTTTTTTTGTCCAGCATGAAAGTCACTGTCTACATTTAGGATGTGCATTTACCATCTTCCTATTTATCCCAGTAGAACAGATAAGGTCACACTGGGAAAAGAAAAGATCTAAACGAAAAATATCTATGTATTTTCAGTATGTATATTTTTTCTGAGGTATCTAGCGTAGTTAAAAATTAATTAGTCAGCTGCACAGAATATCATATTTGGCTGTTAGTGTGCTCAATTAAAGTCTTACTTCAGTAGTGCAGACTGTCAGGAAAACTGTTAAGAAACTATCTGTCTTTGAAGGCTTAAAATTGCCAAAGGCAAGATAAAGAGAGAAGGAAGAAAAGGCATTTTAAAGAAATTATCCTATTCACTTGTAATAGCTTAGGAATCTTCGTCAGCAGAGAATGAAAGGAAACAAATTACTCTAATACACTTCCAGCAGGTTCAGTGTGCAACGGTTAAGCTCCCTCTGAGATAGATTTGAATAAAGGAGCTGAACTCAAGGTTTGTTCAAAAGTTAAAACTAGAGCTTTAGTGTTTCGAAATAGTTTGTTTTCCTCCTCAGATACGCAGAACGTGGGAAGAACAATGGACAGGACCTCTTTGGACAAATCTTATCATGGTCTGGAAAAAAAAAACCCTTTAGAACAAGACTGTGTGCTTCAGTGAATCCCGATAGAAGGCTCTTCCAAAAGCCCATCTCACTGATGGTTAAAAGCTTTCTCATTTCCAGCCCCACTGTGTTCACAGGCAGGTTCTGTCTTTGCTGGAAGTGGCATTTCATAAGGCAGACTCTTAACGAGGCTTGCAGCAACTTGGCCAACAGCCAACCTAGATGATAACTTCATCTGATGCTTGTTGATGTTCTCCCCCGGCCTAATGTCTTCCTTTTCATTTTCAATCTCTTCTTGCAGCAACATGGACCAAGTGTTGCTTTACATTACTTGTATTACAGTGGTCCTTGGAATTTCCAGCAAATTTGGGAATGTGCAAGATGATTCCTGCTTAGGAGGGTTTGTGGTCTATATAGAGGGGGAAAAAAAAAAAAAAAAAAAAAAAAGAGGGAAAGAGACAGAAAATTATGAAAGTATTGAACAAACAGAAAACCTGTCTTCCAACTTTTTCAGTCCAATCTGATGCCTCCATAGGCCTCGCTATCACTTCCAGGGAGAGGTCATCGTCCTGTTTTCTAAGAATATCAGAGATGCTCTCTGAGGACCTGTTTATCTTTAAATATTTACAGAATACTGCAATTATTTTACTGTCTAATCCTTTCTCTCATTAAGTAGGCAAATGGTTGCTGAAATGGAACATTTCAGAGAGTATTGCTTCTGCAGCCCAGTAAATCTACTCTATCAAAAAGGCCAAAAATTTCCAGCTCTAGTTTCCTACTTATCCCTATAAGGCTGCGTAGAATTGTTTTCATGTCAGCCAAGCTATATACAATTTCCACCAACTGTTCTAAAGAAGTATTCGTTTCTTTGAAAAGCCACTTAAAACATCAATATAACAACAGGATACTGTTTCTTCTTCTAACACAGACATTCCACTCATGCCAATCAACTCACCCTACATCAACCAGGAGATCTCTTGCAATCATTCAACCTATAGGGAGACATGACGCATCATATGAATTTGGAAAACACATCTCTTCCAGTTCCTGGGCTTCAGCTATAATTTGTATGTCTGTTTGGATGACCCCATGAACACATTAGTCCTTCTGGCAAACATATAACAGCATCACAGTTCTAGCTCAAAGTGGTAAAATAACAATTTGACCTGCAACGAAAATTTGGTCTAATTGTAGTGCCTGCAGCAAAGTGTAGCTCAATCTATCTCAAATAATCACCAGCCAGCAAATTCTAGACAGGACATAAAGATGAGGAAGGACAGAATAAAAGACTAATAAAAACACGAGCAGTGAGGTTCTTGTAGATTATTGTCAGAAATCTATATAGATACCCACTGGAAAACAGAGTCTTGTAGCAGGGTGAAGGTATTGAGATCAGATCTCAGCCAAGCAGAAGTTTTTAAAGTTACCGTACTGTGTGGCCCACAAAAAAGCCTCCGTTAACAGCGTTAATACAGTTCTCGCTTCCTGTAAAACGCACAACCATCAAAGCCTAGATGGTCTTTGAATTACCCTGCTGAATGAACCTGACATGATTTAGAAATCTGATACAGAAGTGCGGTTGCAGTTTTATCGCCCATCAAATTATAAACATCTCTCTAAAGTCCTGTCTAGTATATGTGCTTCCAGCCAGGCTGGGAGGGCTCTAAAGACAATATACATTTAAGTGAACACATTTTACACCTAGTATAGGGACACCTCTGTGTTTCTAATAACTCTGGCTGCTTACAGAAAGTAATTTCTGTGTTTAGTTTAGCACTGACTCGGGAAATGCCTAACAAAGACAGTATGTTTTTTATTATTATTATTGTTTTAAGCAAGAGACAAAACAAGAGGGAACAAAAGTTAAAGCTGTTGTGACTGAATAGTGTTTATTTTAATTCCAAAGAAAAAAAAAAAAGATTTACATCCAAGACTTAAGTATTTGCAATGTCCTTATTAGTCAGAGTGCATAAAAACACAAGTGAGAGGAAACAGTATCTGCAGTGGACAAACCAGGCTACCCAGATGTTAGAGGACTTTCACAGAATTGCTATCTGAAAGTGATTATTAAAGCCACTAAGGTGTGAAGCAGAGCAGTGCTCGTTTTTATTACAAGAGAGACTATGTGTAAGCATGCCTGTGTATTACGCTATTGCATGTTGCATCCATTATTCACTGTTATTTTCAACTTACAACTTTGCTCTTGGCCATGAATGTTTACCTCAGCACAATTGGGAAGAAGCTGCTATATAAATTACTCAAATTACTGAGAAACATTAGAAACATCAAACATTTGGTTCTGCATTTTGTTTAGAATATTTTCTGAAAAACTCCAATTTTTGGCTTAGTATTCTCATCTGAAATCATTCAGTCTCATAATATTTCATAAGGACATTTACAGACCTGCTTTGAGAAAGAGAGGCCTGCAAATTAGTGACAGAAACTTCATTTTGGCTTTAATTAAATGTATTATTGCAGATCCAGGGATATTAAAAATAGTCTACTGCAGATGGACTCGTGCTTATATACTGAATCACAGGTTCCTTCAAATGAAATATTTCATTGGCAAGTTCCTCATAACTACTTATTGCTGCACTACAGGGCAAGCCAGTCAGTAAGACAAAAATCTATTAAAAATACTTTCTAATGTTTTCACTCCAGAAGTAAAGTACAGTAATAATTTTCTTATATTAGTTTTACATAAATACAAAGACTAGAAACTCCTCCCTAGAAATGTCTTAAGGCAGGGGCTGACACTCTGTGCAGAACCTCTTGGGAGCACCATGCCATGTTCACGCTGTCGTCAAGGAGGGAACGAAAGGAAAAAATGGTTTTTAACAACTTTTTGCACCCTCCTAAATGTAGACTGTGCAGGACTTGTACAGTTGGAAAGTAGAACAGCACTCTGTGGTAGCGTAGTAAAAATCATCTCCCTGGGATCTCTCTGCTAATCGTCTGTTATGTTCATTTTCATGGGTTCTTGGATGGTGATTTATGGGGTTTATCTCCAAGCTGAGAAATCCCATAGCATAACAAAGCATTGCTTGATTCAATAACTGGTAGATCTGTCTCTTAAAGACCCTTTCCCATTTTAGTTTTCATTACCAATGTGGAAGACAGAAGACAATAACCACGGGCCTTGTTCATAGATTTTTCTATGAAGTTGCCTGCCTTCATAAAGAAGTCCTTGAAGAGTGGGCATTTGTCCAAAGGCACGGATGAGCAATGGAAACTACCGCCACACCTCTGCTCCTTGAGAATGGCACATTTCACTTTCAATTGTCCCTTACAAACTTGGTAGCTGGTCCAAAGTGAAACAAATAGCTGTTATTCCAAGCTTCAATAGAGGAGCAGTGGATGAAAGTTAAGTGGGTAAGACTGGGATAAGAGACTGGATTGAACATGCTGAGGTATATGAGGCTTTAAAGGAAAAAAAAAATAAATTGCCGTAATCGAGAGGTTTGCTCCACAGGGAGGGTCCAAAGACAGGGCCAGAACTAGAAGTCTGAAGAGTTATTTTAGCAGCAGTAATTTCATCAGATTGAAAGAGCCAAACCAAGTCCTTCAGCCAGGAGGAACAGTTGGATGGAGCAGAGAAGTAACTGTGGATTTGTAAAACAAAGGGGTTACATTCTCTCCCCTTCTGTGACTGACCCACTGTTGTGATTTTGCATGTTCACTGTCATGCTCAAGAGCATGTGGAGTGCAGTCAGAGGCAAAAAGGAGGAAGGAGAGGCAGTAGGAAGTCAAAAGTCCTATGAAAAGAAAGTCTGGAGTAAAAATAGCATGAAAGCCCCATTCTGCTAGCATGGAGCCAGATGTGGCAATGTAACGTATCTAGCAATAATATGGATCTCAGATGGTGTTTACATGTCCATTTCTTTTTATATTAATGTTATATTATTATTATTACTGAATAATAATGCATCCACTGCATATGTAGGGGCGGCATCTCCTCTGAGCTATAGTGCAAAGCTATATTACTACATTATCACACAACTTTGGCTGCTTCACCTCCTCCTCCCTCCTGAATACTCAGCCTCCCAGACAAGCCTTTATCTTAGAAAATCTTAAAGTGTTTAAGAGGGAGGAAACCAGTAAGGTTCTATAAAAATTGAATAAGGTATTACTGAAAATATCCTGAAACTGTATTAGCTCCATTCTTCTTTTCCAGCAGTGCAAATCAGAAGGTACACCAATGTAGTTACACTGATGTTCCGTTGGAAGATACTACCATAGGTAAGATCCATAGAGTGAAATTGTCTCCAGCATTAATTTGGGTTAATATCTCTTGTAAAGCTATTAACCCTAATTAGGATCACTGTAGATCCTTAGCATTAGTATTTCACTCATTTTTCAAACTATGTCTTAAAAGCCGTGCAGTTTTGTCACCACTACTGGTGTTCAGAGTTTACTCCAGAATACCTCTTCTGTGTGTAGAACTCCCCCTATTTTTCCAGCCTAAATGAACCACTGGTTTGTTCCCTACAATGATATGAGAAGAAAAAGTGACCTAACATTTCTCACCAAAAAAATCCCAACCCAAGCAGAGCAGCCCCTACACTTGTGACATCTCAGGCCAGATCCTGATCCACTCCATCCCCAACAAAGCTGTTCTGACAGGTGGTAGGGACCTGAGGAGGGAGCAGGAGATGAAGATGAAGGAGATGAGGCTGGTTCCCTGGTGATATGGATTATAATAATCCTCTTGTGCTTCATCACAGCCACTCACCCAAGTCTTTTGTGTCAGATGGATACTTGGATTCACAACTCTGACTAACAAACTAAACCAACATTTTCTGTCAAAGAATTTTAGGGTTTCAGGACGATGAGCAACATGCTGGAATAATTTTAAAAACAAAAAACAAACCAGAATAACAATAGATAGCTGTGCTGTTCCTTTTACTTTGATGGGGTTTAGGCAGAGGGATTCACAAGTAAATACAACACTCCATCAGGATGGATAGATCATGTTTGTTATATCCAAGATTCTCCCTGCCCTGGCCCCCCACTATCTCTTTTGTGTGGTTGCTGATAGTCACAGCTTCTTCATGGGACAGGACCATGAAATAAGTTTTACTATTGCTGTCACATGTGCACCACAGAGACTTCCTGAACACTCACAGCAAGAAGGCATCTTCCTCCTGGTGGGGTGTCCTCATCTACCCTGGCTTCCCTTCCACATCCATCATAGAACCATGGAACCATTCAGGTTGGAAAAGACCCTTGGGATCATGGAGTCCAACCATCAGCCCTACTCTACAAAGTTCTCCCCTACACCATATCCCTCAACATCTCATCCAAATGACCTGTAAACACATCCAGGGATGTGACCCCACCCCCTCCCTGGGCAGCCTATTCCACTGTCTGACCACTCTTTCGGTGAAAATTTTTTTCCTAATGACCAGCCTGAACCTCTCCTGTTGGAGTTTAAAGCCATTCCCTCTTGTTCTATCCCTTATCTGTGAGAAGAGACCAGCACCAACCTCTCTACAATGTCCTTTCAGGTAGGTGCAGAGAGTGATGAGGTCTCTCCTCAGCCTTCTCCTCCTCAAACTGAACAGTCCCAGCTCCTTCAATGGCTCCTCATAGGATCTGTTCTTTAGGCCCTTCACCAGCTTCCTTGCCCTCCTCTGATCATCAGGTGAATGAGATTTCAAAATTGCTCCCCCATCTCATCCAGACACAGACACACCCTCAGTAAGAGTCATAGCTATTTCTTACCTTGGTAGATAACAGATTGCTGTTGAAAGTTTAAGGTTGTTCAGAGTAATTCTGTGAATAAGCAGTACTAAGTAAATATATCTACACACAGAGACCCAGAAGGCGTTTCTGAGTGCACGGGGGAACATTCAACTCTTCTGTGTTTTTGGCTGAATATAAAATTACATACAAACACTTAGATTTGCTTTAAACATTCACGCCACCTTCCATACAGGCACATCCTAAATTTTGTTTCCCTCTGGATCAATATAAACCACCAAGAATCCATAATTCTGTCTATCCCAATCCCTCACTGACCAGCTTATTATTTTACACTTCAAAAGCAAAGTAAGAAACATCCTCAGATATCATCATCACACCATTTTCCACATACAACATCTCTTCTTCATCCCTTTTTGAAAAACTCCTGTATCTGCACTTAACAGACATGAATGCAAACACAGAGAAAGTATGATTCAGTTCTGTACTTGTGCCGGTCTGACACATGCCAGTTTTAAAGAAGTTTACATCCACTGGTCTCTATGTGTTTCAAGGTTACATGGCTGAAATCCTGTGATCAGAACCAGCCCTAGGACTAGCTTACTCAGCAAAGCAAGCAAGCAAACAAACAAACAAAAAATCCTTGCATGCTCAAATATGCAGCACTGAATGATTTTTGGTTTTCTCTTGGTTTATATCAGCATACGAACATCTATATATCTCCACAGATTTAATTTACAAGCGTATATAGCAGCAGTAGCAGAAAGCTAAAATAAGCCCACTATTTTAATAAAAAGCAAATCTAACAGAGGATGCTATTAGGTTCTAGCGTTATGTCACACAGCAGGAAAGAAGATTGAATAGTAAGGATTTTGCCTCTGAAATATGTTGGTAATTTAAAAGTCTTTGGGATTTGATGGCTCGGCATATTTGCGTATAATTCACCTCAGTTGGGCAGTTCCAGTACAATCTGAAATTAAAGAAGTCATCCTATAAGAAACTAAGATTTTGTGATTTTTATCAGTTTAAAGGGGAGCTAAGGGCTATTCAAGCTACCAGTGACAACTTGGCAGTTCAGAGGCAAGCAGGCACTCGGTTTAGACATCAGTGCAGAGAGGTCTGCCTCAGCTGACTCTGCAGTCACCCACAAAGCATCGCCCCACCCCAGAGTTTTCTCCATTTGAAAGCTCTTTGGGGATATTCAGAAGATGGATGCTGGTGTCAGCTCAGCTCTCAGTGGGAAAATACCCACATGGCACAAGCAGACATGCCAGAGCTGTCAGCCTGACATCTCTGCACAGTGAGAGAGGCTACAGACAACACAGAGACTGAGTTATCCTTTAGGTACCGAATGGAATACAGGCGCAGCATGAAAACAGGAAGGTTATTTCAACAGTGGCAGGACAAAATGGCTCTGAATGCTAACTATAATAAATCTTTTAAAAGTATAAGCTTTGAGTATCTGAAAATTTTTAATCTTAAATAGTGACTTTGAAAGCTGATCAAACAGAACAAAGGAGTTGCTCGATGCCTGAAATACCTGGCAGCAATCACTGTACCCCTTTTTGTCACTGGTTATTCAAGATGTTTCTCCCATTTCTGGCTCTATTTACACATCAAGCAATTAAAATGCTCTTCAGTGATGCCATCCTACAGTTAAACCATGCTGCTTACCTGCAGTGCCCCATGAATAAAACCTGGTTTCACAAATTCTAATAAATCAGTTTTATACAGATGAATCCTGTCCCTGATACCTTTGATATGCAGAATCTGTACATAGCAGAGGGGAAGTTGGGGAGTGAATTTCTATTGCTTAAGGTCTGATCTCAATGTGCAAAGCAAAGTCTTGAGATCAGAAAAATGCATTTGCTTCTGAGAAATATTCTACGTGCATGAACATGTTAGGAAGATGGCTTCTCCTAACTCTGGATTGAGAGCTCTTTCTGTGGCCCTTTGTTCAGAAGCAGAAAAAGGTAAGGAGAGACTGGAGATGATCTGGGTAAGAGGCTTAAAACTTACTGATATAGCTCCAAACCAAAGGTGACTAAACTCTGCCTGTTTGCCCAAACTCTAAAAAGCTCTACCCAACAAACTGAGCAGTCAATGGCAAGAACTGGCTACAGTGTCAGGCGTGGAGAAAAACAAATAACTTGCTTGTTGATGCTTTTGCTGATGCAACAGAGAATCACGTGGTGGGGGAAATAATCTGTGTTTCACAGGAGTTGTAGTTGTTGTTATGCTTATAAAGTTTCCAAAGTGGCCCCAAGACATTGGCTTTTATGGAAAACTGAAATCTCATCTGACTTACTAAGCAAAGCTAGCTGGCTCTGGAGAGCAGAAAGCAGAGCTTCCTCTAGCTCTCAAGGCTACACATCAGCCAGGTCTCATTTGTGCCCATTGTGACTGGCATCTCCATGCTGCTTCTCCCTCCTCTGGCCCATGCCCCTAGGCTGGTGGCAGCCTGCCACGAGCAGCCGCAGCGTCCCCTCTCCACCCCAAGGGCCCCACAAGTTCTCTGGCACTGGCCAGCACAACCCTCTTGCTGTTCCCCTGCTTTCATAACTTGTTCCCACTCCTGCATAGGCAAGAGACCCACAGAAGCTATCCTTCAAATAATCCCTCAGAAATCACTTCATCATGTAACAACACCTCCCATGACCCGCTTACCAAAGGACAGCGGATGACCAGTGTTACCGCCTGTCCGCTTTAATGTCTAAGTGAAACTGGAGTAGAAGACGGTTCAAAAGATTTCCACACACAGGTTCATGCCAGGGTTCTACCAGATGACTCCCAAAAGTCAGTTTAACCCACAACCTTTTAAGGATCCAGTCAACATTTCTTCAGTGATACAAAATAAACAGGGGAAAAACTTTCACAGGAATCTGAAGCTGAACCCACAGGCTTTATAAAAGTTGACATGTGCATATGAGAAAATTACAATTTTTTTCTCTGACAGGATCTATTTTCACCCATATAAATCTGGAGATTTTATGTTTGTCAACAGACATATATACCTCGTACACACTGGGCACACTTCTCAAGGGTCAACTTGAAAACATGCTCCATCAACTCCAGGCCAGCGTCTCCAGCCACTCCATGAATTGGGAACCAGGATTTGGTAAGGGGAAGCCCTCACAGTTGTTTCACAACAATGTACCTTGAAGCATCCATAAAGGTCAGAACTATGTTGAGGCTTGCAAAAGGGCTCAAGGTTCAAATGCAGGAGTCACCAGCAATTCACCTCCTCCAGGGTAATAGAAGAGCAGAAAACTGTGTTACCTGCAGAGGTTTATATTCACCACAGAGTGGCTAACTACCTTTAATTGCTGACAGGCTCCCAGTGCCAATGATAATATCTGAGAAACTAAAGCCTTGCAGCCAGAAATTACAGCTGATTGCCTTACCCTGGAGACAATTAACTCCCATTAGCTGAGGAGGATCTCAGGGAACAGGCAAGTTGAAAGGGAGGTTAAGGAAGGTTGTCCCATGATGATGGGATTCATTTGCTGCTTAGGGCATGATGCCCCACCAGTCAGATGGAGAACTCATCCCAACTTCCTTGAGTGGCAGAAAGATAAACGAAGGAAAACACCTGTACCTAGCCAGCTCCTCCTGAGAAGAAAGCGTATGTCCTTCTGGCACCCGATATCCTGAACAGCCTTAGGAAGCATGCACATTATCTAAGAGATGTCCCAATACTCGGTTGTCCGCAGACACAAGGCAGAAGCGACCTGATGAAACACACTGAAACTGGTCTTTCCAACCCATTCACAAGCACAGATGTTTTGATAAATATGTGCTGCAACTGGCAAAGTTTTTTCATCTGCCTTCAGTGTCACTGGATCTGGAATTGCTTCCATATTACCCTCTTAGTTGTTAAACCAAGACCTTGAGGGGGAAAGAAGGGGGAAAGTGGGGGGAGCATAACAGTCTCTTATGTTAAATTCACCTCATGCGCGAGCACGTAAAGCCAGAGAAGTTTGCTGCCTCATGCTGGGAGTCTACGTCTCAGCTTCTGGCAGTGGAACAAAACCCTGGAAGCAGTCTGGAGGCATTCGCATGTTTTGCTGCTTGCTTTGGCTACTGTCAAAGCAGGCTAAGCCCAGTGTGCTCTTTATAGAAATATGTTTGCAAGGCATTTTTCTGAAAAGGGTCACAATGAAAATACCTGCAATTTAGATTTCTCAACCTCCTCCTTTTTTAAAAAAAAAATATTTAAAAAGCTGATTTTCAAATTGTTCAGATAACAATGGCAATCTTATCCATACGAAAATTAAAACTGGCTAAAATGAGTCTTTCAGACTACCCTCTGTATGCCTTATGTTTTATTCATAACAGAACATATTCTCTCCTGTGTGATCTTGCTAGGATATAAAATATATTCAGATTCTGACTCCTACCTAGGGAGGGTCTGAAAGTCTTTCCAGAGCACTCCGAAGGCAGTGCATTTGACCCCGCACTGCTCGGGAGGAGCGCAGCACCATGCAGCACGCCTCAACCAGCAGGAGGTTGATAGTTCTCCTTCCAGAAGTTACAAGGCACCTGCAGGTGACTATGGGGCACCAACATCCACCCTGCTTTTGAAGTTAATTTAGCAGCCTATATTGATTTCTCTGATGCCTTGGCTAAGCAGCTTCCATTGTATTTTAAAGTTTTATGTTGCCTTTTGGTGACATGGAGAATACATTTTGTTCCAGCTTCCTGAAGTGCCTGCTTTGCAAATGGAGCTGGGATCAGCTGCTTAACTACCCTCCATACCTAACACTGCAAATCCACGTTTTTCCTTGGCAATTCAGGGTTAAGGGTTGTCTCCAGTTATCTGTGTTAGATTCCCTTTGGAAAGAGCACTGAGGGCAGCGAGAGCCCATGGGAGAGGGAAGAGTTTAATCATGAACCAAATCACAGCCTGAACAGCAAGCCAATTGCTCTAGTTAGCTGTCCTGAGAGGGACAGAGGAAGGAAGCAAACCAAGAGTACATTACTTTCGAGACTTCCATCATCACTAAAATCATTTTACACCTGAAGTGTCAGGAATGAAATTATCCTGGTGATATTCCCCCAGTAGATGAATCAGAAAGAGCTGTTGAAATGTGCCTGTGAATCTAAGTCTAGTTACTCTCAATCCTACTCATTGCTGCAACTCTGCAAATTTTCTCCATTTTGCATTGGCTCAAACTCTCTCCTACTGCTGTGTGAAGATGTGAAGTACGGCATAAAGGGCAAAGGAGCTGAATTTGATTGTTCTGGGTCCTTGCTCGTGTTCTGATTGAAATATGAGATATTATCTACTTTTCCTTCACATCAGAACACCCTCAAACTGGTAGCTCTGAAATTAAACCCCTTTGAGGCTCCCTGATAATGCACTTCAGCAAGTAACTCCCAATCAAAATGAATCTTGGTATTTCTGAAAGACACCAGGATCATGCCAGCACATCTATTTAGACTGGATGACAGACTCATTTGGGCAAGTCCTTCTGCCTCTGTTTCTCCTTCCTAACAAAATAAGGATACAAATTAAACACTCAATAGACTGAAGTTCTCATCCCAGTTCCAAATATTTTTTTCTCCATTTTTTAGTGTCCTTCAAGATAGAAGAAGTAGAATGCTTGATGGTTTTTTTCACTGCTGTCATTTTCATCTGTTGTTCATCACAAAGCAGACTGGGGGATTTTTTTGATACTGATAGATGTCTTATCTTTACATGTCAAAAATCAAGGCAGAAAAATATTTTGGAATGTGAAAAATATGAAAAATATAAGGAAGGAATGGAATGGAATGGAATGGAATGGAATGGAATGGAATGGAATGGAATGGAAAAGGAAAAATGCTACATGAAGTACACATTATTAAGAAAAGTGCTAAGAAAACTTATCCCAACCTTGGGGTAACAATATGTATCAAACAAAATAAAGTAGCCTCTGCAAATAGAGTATAGTAAGGAATACTCTAGGATCTTTTCTAATGTATCAGCTATTTAGGAAAAGGATTGGATTATACCACTGAATGAAGTGGGGGGACACTATTAAAGGGACATGTAACAGTCAGATTTTTAATGTAATTAGATCATGGGCTGGTGATGGGCACTGGACCTTCAGCTGCACACTGTCTTGGTTTTAACTCTCTCTGGAAGGGTGTAGGCCAATAAGGGAGGATGGATTGAGTAGGTGGTCTTTAAAGCATGCAACAGGAAGAAAGAGCAATGTCACGTGTAAAAAAAAAAATCAAAATTGCAACAACAGCTAGTCTGTCTTTCTTTTCCTGAAACCTGTTGAAGCTGTGGTATGTTTTACACATTAACCTCCCCATACCACGAGCAGCACAGGGCCAGACAATACTGAGGTGATAGGTCACTGAAGCAATAAAGCAATGCTTTATTAATATCTGAGCTCCTAAAAATACAAGCCCAAATTCCTTCCAGATATTCAAGTGGGTGATGGAAGTTTTATTTGTGGGTTAAACCATAGAGCAAACTGCAACGCTTATGCCCCCTTAAATCATACAGCCTCCTCAGAAGGACTAAAATTCCCTCTGAATTGCATTACCCAGAGTTTGTAAATGTCTGAAAGGCATAAACCACTGATGCATGGAATTTTTCTTTTCCCTCCTGCCATTTCTCCAGCTTTCCCACACAGATCACTGCTTTCTCCCAACCACTTCAAGAACAATATATATTTCTGCCTCAAAATCCATGCACTATCTCTCCTGATCCAGGGAGTCAGATTACACTGAGATTCAAAACATACTTCCTCACTGAACAAATTAGACATTCATCTTTCCCCCTACAAGAAAATATCTGTTTGCAAACCAGGTGTGACTTGGAGTGGTCACCTCCAGGGTTTCCTTCAGAAACAACTTGAAGGCCTTGGAGAGAAGTTACTGGTTGTCACAACCTGACTGTAGGCAAGAGCTAACAATGCCTTGATGCACACCCAGCGCACAGTACCGACCTGGGCTGGACACAGAGCTGGACCGTATCCTTGGACAAGGTGTCCCTATGCAAAGCTGGCTCTGCCTCTTCCTGCAGTCCTCTGCAGGGTCCCATTTGCCTAGCACTGAAGGTTTCCTCCTGCCGGAGACACATGTTAAGCCACAACAAACCTGCTGAGCAGTTCTGTTCTGCTCCCCATCATTCCTGCCAGATTCACTTCACATGACATCTAGCCCTGGTTCCCAAGGATATTTTCTGCATACAACGAACTTCTCTCCCCTTCAAATGCTCATTAACTCTATCCCAGCCAAAACCAGCCCAAGTTACCAGTGTATTCAGAAGGCACTTATTTCTCTGTCTTCATTTCCAAGTAAGACACTCAAAAACCCCAAATGCCAAAGCCGAGGTGATCTGGTCTACTTCACCTTTAATTTTCTGTCTCTCCAGCTTACTATATGATGCATTCTGTATCCAAAGTAGATTGCTCAGGTTTGAGTACTTGGATTTTTTTTTTTTTTCATAAGCTATACCTGGAGCTCTCAAAAACATTTTTACAGTCATCCTGTGGAGGAGCTTAGCATGAGCTCAGTCTTTGCTTCTCATCCTCGTTTAATGCAAACACCATCAAATCTCAGGTGTGTGCACCCAAGCCCTTCTCTATTAGTCACCAAATCTGTGATTCCATGCAAGAGTTTTTCATAACCACCACACTAAAGACACTCTCATCTTTGAATAACACAGCTAATAATTCTGGTATAAAATACCTGTGGTAAAGAGCAAAGGCAGAAAAAAAGTCCCTCTCTGATCAGTTTTGTATTGAGAGTGATGTCAATAATAAGTTAAAAATTTTATTATATATCTGTGTAACACTACAGCTGACTCAAATACCCTTGCATTTTAAAGCTCCACTTATATTCTGTTCCAGGCATAACCTCCAGAAACCTTTCTAACAAGAAATGGACTTTTCCTGATTTCTCTCAGTGTTTCCCTCTGCAAGGCTGATGACTATAAGGCTGGCAGCATCTCCAAGAGTTAAGAACAGAGTAATCACTTAACACACACAGGCTGAATTCAGGTAAGAGTATGAAAAACAATGTGCTTTTCCAAATTCACATTGACTAGCCATAACTTCTTCCATTTATGAAACTGATTCAGAACTGTTAAAACAACAGGGATGTTCAGACTGCCTCTGGTTGTGACAGAAATACACAATTTTGTCACTGTCTTCCAAAAAAAACGAGGATGATACTGATGCTGGGTGAGGGAGGAAAGCAAATGTGAGCCAAGATTTCTGATGCCGAAGTACATTGATATAAACGTAGCTCTATGAAGCTTGCAGAAGGTTGTCTTCAGCATGTGTTCGTTTGCTCCTGAATCTTTTTGCCCATCTTCCCAAGCCAGTGATCTGTAACTACACATCACAGTGTTGGCTTTTGAACTCTTAAAAACCCATCTGTAGGATTTTGATTTTGTTCACTCCAAAGGCAGGAGCTGTGTGCAGCACTGCAGCTTCTGCCAGGGATTTCACAGGCCTGCGCTGCCAGATGATGAATACTGGCGTGCCAATAAGTTTCTGTGTCTGTTTTCATACCTGGGACTCGTAGTGGATAAATAAACACTGAAGTGGCACAACTAGTTCTGCATGAAATTGGTGAATAGGCCCGAACCAGTGTTTGCTAACAAATCCCCACTCCATTCATTTCCTCCTTCCTCCTTCTAGGAGGATTCCTCTTTCCTTGGGATTTTTTTTTATCATTATCCTTATTTTTTAAAAAAGATATAATATTTCTCAATGCCGCATACTTCTTTGAACCTCCGATCATTGCAACTAATCGCTTAATTGTGGGTTGGTTGGAGATACCAGGCATTCCAAATGAGCTTTTCCAGGTACCAGGCAATCAAACCCTGCCAGATTTCCCAACTGCACTTAGCTCAGTGGAGTGAATCCAAGTGGGTTTGGCAAGTCAGCTGCTCCCGCCACCCACACACGCACACCTACCGGTATTTTATTTGCTAAGCAACTCTTTCTTCTCCCCCTCGTCCCACCCACCACAGTTGCTTGGCCAGGAGGGGAATTTGTAGTTCAGCAGTTCAAAAGAAAGCTCATTCATCCTGCACTAAAAACTGTGGCAGGGGCATGACTGCCCTGTTCTGACTTGTCTGGTGTGATCAAGATGCTCCAGCACTGAGCTCCCATCTGGAGAGACATGTGGAAGTCCTCCTGCTGTCACACCAAGCAGTGTTGGCATTGCAGGGCTCTGGCTTGCTCTTAAGCCTGGAGATGAGCAGGATTCTCTGCTGACAGCCGAAGGAGCTTCTTGCTGCCAGGCAGCTGGGAGCCAAGGCATCGAAAAGTCCACCCTCCCAGCTTTTCCAAAGCAACACATGCAAGCTCCATGGTTACATAAATCTCCAGTGAATAAGATATAAGAAACTAAATAAAAGCAAAGGCCTTCAGCATTATAAGCACCTCAAACAACGTGAGGACTTATTTTTCATGTTTTATTACTTCCATCACTGTTTTTATTCTCCTTGCAGAATAGTCAGCATTGAGGCAATATTAAAAGCAGCTGAACAGTAAACTTCCAAAAGGACACAGCCAACGCTCAAAACATTGTTTGCTTCCCTTTCATCTACACCTATGAAGAAAAACTGAATGAAAACACAAGTTAATATTTCTGGAGAACCAACAAAAATGTCTTTCTGCCACCAGACTCCCAGCTGCATTTCCACAGGAATCAGCTACCAAAATGCACTCCCTGAAGTCCTGCTCACACTATTTGCTGATTGTGGTGCACAGGATTATCTGATCTGATAAAGCTCGGGTTTTTTTCCCCTCCTAACATGGCAGTGCTCATTTCAGGGGGCAAATAGTGCTTTTCAAAAGAAGCGGGGCAAAGGTAGAAAGAAATATTGAATGTTGTATTTCTTCATCAATCATGGAAAATAAAAAGGATATATAAGCAGAAACTATCCTTTCTTCTACCCCTTGCAAATCATCTGTATCTGAGGCAAACTCAACATTTCAGTTGGTAGGTTGTTTCTCCTGGTCCAAAGTCACTTGTACCATTTACCTCAGGAGGTTCAGATGTTACTCCAAGATCAGACACGTCCTCTGTGAAACAAGTCCAGGAAAGCCGGAGTCCTGCATTCATCCACCTAACTCACCCTGGCTTGGAAATAAATGCAATTACAACCAAGGGAAGGAGTTCATTCAACTTTGCTGTTGAATGTGATGCCTGTTCAGTGCTTGGCATTGTGCTGATCAGTTGCTGCTCCCTGTGAAGGGCACCCTCCCACAGCTTCTTTATGAGTCCATGGGATAAACAGAGGCCCAGGGACAGTGACAACTCTGACTGAAGCACGCCTGTGTTTCTTACATCCTCATCTTACCCTCTGCTTTATCTGTAATTAATATCTGTAAAATGCTTTGAACTTTCTTTTTCTTTTATCTCAGTCATGGTGCAGTCCCTGGATGCAATGAGTTGAAGCAGTCTCCTGGAGGGATCTAGGCTGGCAAATGGGAGGAATCTCCACCTGCTTATCATTTGTGTTTTGCAGTATTAAACATGATTGTAGTCAAGCACTTCTTGCAAACTTTAATATTAATGTGGGGGTTTTTGGTCAACAAGCTAAGTCTACTTGGTTCTGGTTCAGATCAAGCTGTGATTTTCCGAAGTGACTGACCAAGTTTCTCTCAACAGCTTGCTTCTGCAATGGCTTGAGTGATAAGTACATGCCTCTGTAATATGAGAAACTTCAGGGAGGTTTAAGGAAGGGCTTATGAACCAAACCAATCTGAGGCAGTGGAGTTCTTAACAGTGTCAAAATACAACCCATGTGGCTAGTTTGATTCCTCTGTATGTCTACAAATTTCCTTCCATGACAAGTATAAAGTACAAACCAAAGTTTTAATTTGTGACACAGTTGCACAAAGTAATTTGCTATGGAAAGTTTCAAAGTAATTCAGCACCAGCCCCCTTCTTAGTTTTGAGGGTTTTTTTATTGTTTTTTTTTTATTTCTACTATCTCTAATTACAGGCATGAAATCCAGGTAATAAGTGGGTTACATTTTCTGCTAAGAAAATTATGTCTATAATTATAGGCATATGTTCAACTGAGATATTGTGGCATCCAGCGCTTCCACAAAGATGATAATTGTCAACCTTTGCACTGTAATTAAGTCTAAATGGGAATCCTAATCATTTTCCAAATGAGCAAACAGTAAGCCTATCTTGATTGGCTCTGTTGTGGCAATGAATGAAACTGATTTACTCTATGAGTTAATTAAGTTTTATGAAAGCCCATGCCCCCCTCTCTGCAAAACCCACATTGTCAGCAAATATTTGAGCTAATTAGTGCTGTATTGTTTTAATGCTCTGTGATAGTATTACCTGCATTATCCTATTAGGAGCCCTGGTTTTCTACAAGCTTGATTTCAAGTTTTCCCCCTTGGAGCAACTACTTTGCTTTTGATTCACCCGTTTCTTGGGTTCACGGCCGTCTTTTCCCTTTGAGGCTTATGATTTCAGCAAGGCTTATGAACAAAAGAGGATGCTATGCAGTTTGGTGCTCAACCTTCCTTACAAATATTCTTTATGTCTAACTGTGACTTAACAGGCTTGGTGTAAATGATCTCATCTCACAGGCTTTCTTTTCACTGCCATTCATGCAGGATACTTTTTCCTTTCAAATGCCAGTGCAGCCAGCCCAGCAGGACTCTGCTAAGGATGGACCACACGAGGAGGTCCTGTGGATTGCTGGATGCCATGTATCATCCCGGGTAAACAGTTACACTACACGAGCCAACCAGAACCAACGTGACTTGCTCTTGCCTTTTGTTCCCACATTTAGGACCTCATAACCATCCACTTACAGTTAAAGAGATCTTTTGAACTCTGATTTGCTCCATTCCTACCAAGATAGCAATTGCCTATAACTGTGCAGGAGAAGAGTCAGGAAACTCTTCCACATCACTTCAAGCCTGGTTGCCCAAGGTAGCCACACGTGTGCCCAGGAGACCCAAACACAGGTTCAGGTAGTGGCTGATAGGACCTGCCACAGCTGAGGATAGAGAAGGGGGGAAATTTTGGATCTGCTCATCAGCCCATACCAATCAGCACAGGCACACTAAGTCAGTGCAGATACACTGATTTATTACATGAGAAGACCCGAGTTTGTTTCCCTACTATCTCTGCTCTGTCTGCTTTCTCACCTTAGTTGTTTGCCTAGAAGAACATATTTATTCTTCCTTTCATGAAGGACCTGAGCTGCAAAATAAATGCAGAGTAAAATGTTTCCAATCCACTTGCCCAAATATAATGATTTGTGCAATTTAGTGGAAAAAATCACAGAGCTGAAAAAATATATGTGCTTCCTGTGGCGAGAGCACCTGAAAGGCAATGAAATTCCATTACCTGAAACAAGCCCATAAACAGCATTACAGAGCAGCCACTTGTCAGTGCTAGATGCTATTTGTGGGAAGCCACTAATTGCAGCTTTCATAAAACGGTTTGACTCTCTTCCAGGCTGATGCACAGTGCATTCCAAGTGGGTGATTTAGAAGCTGCAGAAAGCCAAATGCCCCAGCCACAGGGGAAAGTTGCCACTTTTGGACTCCCTAAGGAATGCTCCCCAGCTCAGCAAGATGTTGGCCACTTCTTGTCATCTAACTGCCTTCCATGCTGTCAGTGTCTCCTCCTCCATCAGAGCAACCATGAAAATCAGGGGCCTCTGGGAGCAGGAATGATAGCACACATTGTAAGTGACAACCTCTGTCTCCAGCAGATTCCTGGGATTTAGAATTATAGGAAAACTAGGCAGAAAGACTAAGATTGTAATCCATTTGTCTAAACAGAGACAGTTAATGTCACTTGAGATGTAATACTCAAGGCCTCACAGTACTAGCAGATACAATGCTGGTCCTACAGGAGACCTTCTCCCTCCTGGAAGGACAGATGGAGGGCAGACGGGCCATAGTGAGCATCCCAATAAGTTTGTGAAGATTACAGTTAGGCAACAGAGTCATGGCACAAATGGCTTTCTCATGGCCATACAGTGAGCTTACAGCAGAAGTAGATCTTTCCCATCTAATGCTTTAGCAAAAGACCTTTCTTCCTAATCACCTTTCTTCTTATGTAACATGGTCTCCCTTACAGAACAAATAAGGGAAATGAAATTTAAGTCAAACTTCTCATCTTCGTTCTGAATCCAAAACACACATGCTTCACCTCTGACCGTAGGATTGCTCCATATCTTGCCCCCTGAATCTATAGAGATGACACAATAGGACATGCTTGATTGGCAGGTAGGAAAACTGGCATGCAGCAGTGTGATTCATCAGTCCTTTCAGAGCACACAGAGAAGACAATCTGCTGATGTTTGGATAGTTTGCATGTTCTTATCTCAGTGGAACTTGTTCACACAAGCAAGGTTTGACTTTATGTTATCCTAAGCCTTGCCCTATACTTGTCCTAGTAGCTGAAAACAAGTTATTTTAGCCAAAGGCTCCAAAATTCTCACTCCTTTTTTAAATAAAAATAAACTGATCAGTGAATTGAAAAAAGAAAAAAAAAAGAAAAAAAAGGACGAGAAAAAAACAGAACAGTATTTTCAGTGGCTCATGAGCTGGAAAAACAACATTTTTTAATGAGGGAAAAAAAAAAAAAGATTAAGGCCACTCAGCAGCTGAAAAAGCAAGCACTTATTAAAACAAAATATTTAATGTTCACAGCCATTCAATGGTTGGAAAAGCATGTTCTAATGACCACGTTTAATAATGTTTAGAGCCACCCAGGGCCTTGAAAAGCAACTTCTTGCCTAACCTTATAGAGCTGCTGATTCTAATAAATAACATGCATGTTGAACCCATGTGTAGTGAATTAGATTCCTTATAACTTCTGGGGAGAAAAGGGTTAAAAACCCAAAGCTCAAAGTGCCCCTCTTCTGTGAACTGAGGGAAGTTAGAGACAGGTAACTGGTAAGAGAGGAGAGAAAGGGAGAGGTTACTGCAGAAAGGAGCTGAGCTCTCTACTGTTCTTCCCAGTGGGGAATATCCAACATCCAGAGGCTCACCACTTTGTCACAGTATGAGAAACTGGAGAACAAATACAGGTTTTTTATTGTCAGGAAAAAGGAGAGATCATGCCGTTGCAGACACCCACTGCTTCTTCACAGACAGAAGGCACTGGAAATTGTAACTGGGCAAAAGAGGCCAGGGACAGATAAAGGTGTGTCTCCAAGCACCCTGCAACACAAAATATTCTTCTTCAGTTTGATAATCTAATGGCTTGTCCTGAGGCAGCATCAAAAATCCATTATATTAGAACAGATTATATATGCTGGGGAATGGTCCTACTTTAACCGCTTCCTACTCAGAAATGCCTCTGCATATTGAAAAAAGGTCTTAATTCTGCTGCATTTAAACCAAAAAGTACTCAGGGTCTAGTCTTAAGAAAGCTGAGGTGTGGTGAACTTAGCCCTATGAGGCTTTCAGCAGCATGACTGCCTTGATTTTGAAACAGTGCTGCAATTTGTTGTCAATATTCACTCTCCTCTAATTTTCATATGTGGAAAATAAGTGCTTGGGGTCATCTCACCTTGTTGACAGGGATTCAGGGAGTCATTTTGAGTCTCTCTGTGCATTTGGAGCCTTTCCAGAAGCTCAGCATGGTACCTGCAAAGCAATTTGTCTTTGCAAAAATATTTTGCCATTTAAAGCCACTAAGTGGCGGGGAAAAGCAAGTCCTGAAAATATATGTTGTGCTTAGTGCCGGTTCATAGCTGTACATGCTGAGGGTTTTAACTGTAATGCAGTAACCCCTCCTAGAGAAACCCGTTCCTAGGCTGCTGTTAAGAGTACCCTTTCCACCCAGCAGAAACAGGAGGAATCAATGTACGTTAATCAAGGTATCAGATATAAGAGAGATCTATCAACAAATAGAAATAGGACCAGTCCGCTGGCATGGTGCCAGGCAGCAAATACAGATACAGTACGCTGCAGCAAAGGCTCCCGGCCCGGTGACGAGATGACAGTCAACTGCAGTGTTTCAGCTCATGCTTGCAGAACCCTGTTGTGCCCATCTGACCCTACATCAATGGCCAGTGCTGAGCTCAGACTGTAATTAAGATGATGACAGGAGTTTCTCTGAAAATCTGACTTCAGCTGCCTCAAAGGAACTGACATTTCTTGGGTAAAACTGGAAGCTTCAACTGTTTAATTTTGGATGACACTTAGCTGCAATGTCCCAGCTCATAGCAGTAACTCTGTCTGAAAGAAGGTCTCCATTAAGGGCACACTAACCTAAATGTCAGAGCCTCACCTTTCATCCCCAGTGAAATAGTTTTCTATTCAGAGGGAAAACATACTGGTTAGTTTTCCCATGCTGGTTTTGTGTTCCCAGCTAAAAGGCACAAGCAGCTTTGGTGAAAAGCAACATTCTATCTGCAAAGCAACATCAGGTAATTTGAATCTATCGGCCACTTCAGATGCCGCCCGTGGTCAGTAACAGGGCCACCTCCATGGCAGGATTTGGGGTTCTGGAGCTTGGAGAAGAGAGACACCAGAAAATCAGCAAGCTGTACAGTGATACAAAGAGTTAAACAGAGCTTTAAGGGTGCAGCATACTGGATGATCACAGCTGGGAACCACACATCTGCCACAGAGCCTAAGCTGTTTTTCAAGAGAGATCTCTCACAAAAGTTGTATCTACATCAGAGTGTCCTGCCTGGTCCACAGGAGCCCTTTACAGTGTCCCCCAGCCCAAACTGAACTTCCTCCTCTGTGAAGGAAGAGTTTAGCATGGAAGTACAACATTAGGAAAACTTGCAGCCTGGAGGGGTTTAGGCAGAGCACGCACACAGTCCCAGGTCCCACAGCTCCTTGGCTCTGCACCTGGAAGAGGCATCCCTGAGACCGGTAGCTCAGCTCCCAGGAGACCTGGGAGGATCCCAGGATAACAGGTCCCAGCACGGATGCAGCAGTCCATGGGTGCCAGCCAGGTGCCCCACTGCCTTAGTGTGCCCTCCTGTACAACTAGTAGGCCTCGCTGCTGCAAAGGCACTGCACAAAGGTTTTCCTCCCCACAGCTGCAAACAGCAGAAATCTTCATAAAACACACTGAAAATCCCTTTGCTGCTTCCTGCACAGGGTTGCTGGTGACTGACCTCCACCATGCCCACCTCCCTCACACACCTCCCACCATCTGATCTTCTGCCAAGAGATGACACGACTCTGCCTCGGTGGGCTCTGGCCTGCATCCAGCACAGTGAATATTCAGAGCATGGCTGGGAGACCTAGCCCTGCCCTGCCACGGGCCCAGGGCACCCAACCACCAGACAGCAGCCAGCTGGTAAACCTGGGTTTTCATTTCACTCCATAAAGACAATTACAATATTTGTGCACCACTTCCAACACGCAACATCATCTGAGGGATAAACCCTCATCAGCAAGGGCAGAAAGGGGGTCCTTCTCCCACCTCAGCATCCAGAGATTGTGATTTTAAACATCTTCTGGCTCCTGCACCTAGCTTGGTTACCCTCTCCTTACTGCCAGGCCCAAAATGTTGAGGTTTTCTTAAAAATCCTGAGACCTTTCAATTACTGGCATGGTTCAGGTGAAACTGCTTTGTTTTTTATGGATAATGTGAAATTAAGAAACTGGCCTTTCCTACCTCTTCTTCCCCTTATAAATTGTTCTTAATTGGAGCTGAGATGGAAGTTAGACTGGTGCTAAAAGATCAGGCAGGGTGAGCTGCAGAAGAGAGATGTGGGCAAGGTACTGATTGCTGGGGATCAGCCCCAAAGAAGGATCGGGGGCAGGGGGGAACCCAAAAGATTGAAGGTAGCAGTTCAACAGGACACATCTGTTGCCGCTCCTAGCAACATTCAAGCATCCTGTAAGAAACTAGTGGTTGCTTCTCATGGGACTTTGCCCTTTTCTGCAAACATCTTGACAAAATCCTGCAGCTTAGCATCCACAGCAGCTCCCACCACCTGCTCTTTCTAGCCTCCAGCCCTGGGTTTGTCCAGGCTCTCACAGATACTGTGCAGATGAGAGCAGGCTACAAGAATCCCGGGGAGGAAGCACATGTCTCTCTGTGTATCTAAATGAAAAATGCCCCGGATCCAGTTTCCTCCTCTTAAGACTGTAAGAAACACATGTGCTGTTTTCTCCCATGGAGTTGTAGGGAACCACCTTAAAATCTACAGCAGGTTTGACAACAGCTGCAGCAAGATTAATGTTTTAACTGCATTAGTATCCTTATTGGTACTAAGTGGTTTTTCATGTATTTGCTCTTCCACAGTGGTACTACAGGATATTTACCCACTAGGAATGCTATAATTTAAACAATAAAAGTATGCGATTCTCTTTTCTACTGTACCAAATTTTCACTCATGGATTCCCAATTAATTTTTTGGGATTGCTCGTGATTTAAAGTGGTGCAAACAAAGAAAAAGAGGAACAAAACTCTAGATCTGGGGAGTAAGGATGTTAAAGCTGAGCAATGGGGAGGGCTGGCTGGGGAGGCCAGGTGACAAAAAATACTCTGTTACAAAAGGACACCCTGCTGTCCTCCAAATTTCTCCTGCTCCAGAAAGTTTTATGGAGTGAAAGCAGATGAGTAAACTGTATGAAACAAGTTGAGAAGTAAAGATCTGATGTCAGGAGATGACAAATACAGTAAAGTGAACTTGCATAGTTAAGAGAAATGGAAGGAGATGGAGAGATGGGGCTGTCAATGTGAAACATGCACTTTCCTTGAGCTCCAGTAGTAATTAGAAAGGGGGAACGGGGTCTGGCTGTGGTGAGAGATGGCTGGAAACAAGTAGGATTCACCTTGTCCTGAGGAACAAGAAAATAACCAAAATTAAATGAATAATTAATACACTCATTTCCTAGCACAGTCCTGAAATATAATTATAACAATTTATTTTAGGAGTATTATTATTTGTTTCATTGAATCTTTGTTTAGAAACAAACAAACAAAAAAAAAAAAAAAAAAAAAAAAAAAAAAAAAAAAAAAAAAAAAAAGAAGCTCTATCTACAGAGGTATGTTGAAATATCCTTATGCTTGCTCTGTCAGCCTTTGCCAGCTGAGCGAAACTGCAGAGACAGAGCTTTCCCTGACCATGCTGTCATCATTCCTCTGTGCGAAAAGAATAATAGAGGGACTAAAACTTGACAGAAGACAATGTCTTTCTCAGCTGCCTTTGCCCTCAAATCATCCCAAAGGTACTTAGCTCCCAGGGGGGAATCATGATCCAAACATTTTAAGGATGGGAAGGAAAAAGTGTGAGGGGAATCTTTCAGGAATTTGGCCACATCTGCTGCTACAATTTTACTGCCTCACATCTGAAAAAGTCCATGTAAGGCAAAACAGAACAATTGCTCTTTAAAAAAATATTCACCAGCTTAGCATGTAGGGCACCTGTTGAAGTGGATACCTTTACAGCCACATCTTAACAGTCCAAGAGCAATGTGCTTGCAGCTTCTGCATCATCAGCCCAGTGTCTAATAAGATGGAAATAAATTGGCTGAAGGAGTTTAGGAACACAGAGGACTTTTCTGTCGTCCTCATTCAAACTGCACTAGTGGAACTGAAGTCAGCAAACAGGAGTGTTATGGAGTTGCAACCCGCTTAACAACAAATTCGGGTTTATGTCCTGAAAAACATTTTTAAACTATTCAGAAGAAATAAATGGGGGCTTTTAGTAAAGGATTGCTATAAATCAAAGGTATCTCAGTGGCTCTAGCAACAACAAATTCTGATTTCAGAAACTGTTGTTCATTAAAGAAATGAAGAGACTTCAACTTGTTCAAAGGTTAAGCTCAAATTACCAGTAACATAGAAACTCTAAAGCCTGGGATTGGAAGGAAAAGTGGGAAAATAGTGAGATGTTACTTAAACATCAAGTGAAAGAGTTGAAAAGGTGTGAAAATGTGTTTTGCTTTGCTGAAAACAGCCAAACCATTGCAGTGAGTGTACCGGGTCTGTTGGAAAATGGAGGCCTCTGAATCTGCAAGTATCATTACAGTGCAACAGAGGTTCCCAAGAACATGAGGAGTTAAATCTTCCTTTCCATTGACAGGACTATTTTTTTCTCCTGCTCTGAGAAATAACCTGGTTAGGCTCCTTGGAACAGCTGTTTTCTACCATCCTTTTCATCTGTTTTTCAAATTACCCAGATATTAAGTGATTATTTCTTATGATTTCAGTCTGAGACCATCTGGAATTCTTGAAAACTCCCATCACTTCAGGTTTCCCTTCCACATCCTTTACATCCTGTCTTCCTCTCTTTGGTCTCAAAATTAATTTTTGCCCTAACATGATGATGTTCTTGAACTTGGAGATCTGGCAGGTTCTCAATTCAGAGGGTACAGGCAAGCACGTGGAGGAAAAGGGTATTAATTATTCTTCATGAATCCTGACTATTTTCAAAATCTTGTCCTTCTAGTAGTAATTCCAAGGGAAAGCACCGTCTGAGTTGACTGTAAAACGGCTGCTGTTGTAAAATAATTCCTCAAAAGTCTTTGGGGAATGCAAACTACGTGACCAGTCCTCAGCCTCTTGCTGAAATAAGGAAATTGCTCTCCTTCCCCTTCCACCCAGTAGATCTCCACTACAATGGTCAAATCCATGACCTCGATGCCTAACCTGAAGTGTATTCCAAAGGTGAGTCAATGCTTAAGCTGCAGACCAGAGACCTGAAGAGCTCAGTGGTGGAACATTAACCAATGTCTATGACATGGAAGTTATCAAACAACAGGATGGGCAGCATAAGCATGGCTGTAAAGGAGTCAAGGGAAAGAATGACTGTATACCTTAAAGGAATGAAATATGATGTTCTAGGTCACGGCATGATGCACTTGACAGATCTGTGACAACGTGGCATCTCAAGACTTTAAATGCAGCAAATGTATTTTGCTAGTTTTGTAATAAAATACTGCATATTCTTAAATCTGCCACCTGCTGCCCGTGTTACTCAATGTGCATCCTAAATCAGGTATCCCTCATTACAATTTCACTTGGTTTCCCTCTCTCCAAACCATCAAACACACCTTTGCTCCCCTTGCACCGACCTAAACTGATTCATCAGGGGTCAGCACCGCGTTCTCCTCTGCAGTGCAGCAATAAAGTAGGACTTGTGATTTCTCATTTGATTTTCCTACACAGATTCCTCAATGGAATACACTAGGGACTCAAAATGAGTTTTATTTGTCTGCCTTCAGGTCATTTGTGGTGATTGCTTACTCTTTGTAAAGGTTACAACTGTCAGCACCGTGCTGCTTTGATATAGCAGTCTGACACTAAGAACAGCACACGGACAACACGTAGATGTTGCAGTCTCTCCTGCTGTCACATCATCTCATCCTCATGATATCACCAAGGCTTAGAAGGACCTTATCTTGCAAGTCAGTCTTTCTCCCTGTGAATAAACAGTGATGGATTTTGTGTCCTGGGTTGTCACTTTCAATGTGAAGGAGCAGAGGGGTGCGTGATCCCCGCCTGTGTGAGCCACACCACAGCCCAGCATTGGGTCCTATTCCACAACTGTGAGAGGGGTGAGCTGCTGAGTCTGCTGAGAAAGGGGGAATTTTAGAATCTGCCTGTCTAAGCACAACTGAGAGGTAAGTGTGTGAGTGATGTGCAGGGTCTGGGAGTGCTCGGTTATCTCACTCGCTCTGACACAGAAGTCTTCACCACACCCTCACCACTCTGTGGCCCATGAAACCGACCCTGCTTGAAGCCTTCAGTGGCAGATAATCTAGGCAAAAAGATGTACCAGTGCAGCTACACATCTTTCAGGGTCTAAGGTGTGATCTCTATGTGGCAGGTGTACTGACTTGCTTGAAATGAGACTTAGCACCTGTAGTATATCACTGCTGACAGCCCCCTCGGCAGTCAGAGGATGACCTCTCACCTAGGACCCCTGTGGCCTAAAGGCTCATAAGCAACTGGAATGAAATAAAAGCAGTGTCCAGCAAGAATCACAGACTGAAGAATCATCTTGAGAAGTATTTATCTATCTGATTGATCTGGATTGGACTGTGCTGAGCCTGGGAAATAAACTCAGGACTGAAGTTCTGCTGTTTTCTAAAGCTACCTGACAGCATTGCTGCTGAATTGGCACCACTGAGATCATTGAACGATGGGATGAATGTTTGTCCCACCTGGATTTTGAACACTCAGCAGCTCCCAGGCACCAACGCCCTTCCTCACAAGCACATCCATCATGACTGGCATTGATGGATTAGCCAAGGAGTGACTGGACGTGAACTAATGAGCACCATTCTGCAAAGGCAGACGCATGCTAAAAGGGCAGCATAATGGAAGCTTTCATTCCACAGGATGCATCTGCACTGGAGACCTTGTCTGGCCACAGCTTTGCAAACCCACAAGCCTCTAGTCTGTTTGGGATGCAGAACATTGTAAAACTTCTGAGAGCAGCTAAGAATAGGTAAAGTCCTTGCCCTGCTGCGTGGCCTCCCCATGGCCCACAGAGTCCAGCTAGCACAGCAGCCTTTGTGGAGGTGTCCAAGCCCCCCCACATCTACTGGGATAAGGATCAGGGCATGCCATGAATGGTCGTAAAATATCTACGGATGTTGACACCAGGCCCAGGTCTGGGTGGAAGCTGTGATAGTTAGATCCTCTTCTGAAAGAAAGTTTAAGATGGAGACAAGTGGGTTGAGACAGTTCCCAGGATCACAGGGGAAAATGACACTCATAGGACACCCAACAGCCTCTCAAGACTAAGAACCTTAGCATGTGTCCGTCTGGATGGGCAGGTCCTTCCTCCAGCCTAAGGCACCATTTCTTTGCAGCTATGCCCTCAGACTGAGCTCCCAGTTTCTTTTCTCAGACTTGCTCTAGTTCTGCCTCACTCTTCCTTCTCTGTTCTGTTTTGTTGTCCTCTCTTCCAGGTCTACGTGCATGAATCTCCATGTGCTATGGTAGAAACCTACCTGTTCAAAAATTTCTTTGAACTAGAATTACCTAGAAAACTCAAAAAGTGGCCAGTTTTATCTGTGAAAGGCAAAATTTTCCCTCTTCACAAGATGATCTCCAGAATATTTTATTTAACACCCTGGAGTCTGCAGCAACTGTTTCCCATTTGTAGCATCTTTTTTTCCATATGACACGTGTGACCAAAACTCTGATGTAAATACTGTGGCATTACATATCTTCATGAGTACACACTGTCACATTCTCTTTTGAAGATAACTGGCAGCATACTGAATGCAAAGAACAGCTGGAAGTAGGGAAGCAAGAAGGAGATCAGATGAAACTGTGAATAAATACCATAGGGATTGTGTAGTGTGGGTGTTAGCTGGGAGATTCCTAGAAAACAGCACTAAAATAACAGTCCCTTGTCTTTAAAAATTATTTACTTGTTCATCTAGACCCAAGTATCAATTCACAGAGAACTACTAGGGGTGAATAAGAATACAGCCAATGCAGATTTGATGGCTGCCTTTTGTCAGAAAGGGACATTTCACACCCATCAAATATTTAATTAATGCCCATACAGCTTTAGGAATCCACCACAGGGTTTCTATTCCCAGAGTTTCAGTCTGGGAGAGGCAGCTCCACAGAGCACGTTACAGCACAGATCTTCCTCGGTGCAACATCTGGCAGCAGAATGGTAATTGATGTTGTATAAAAAATAGATCATCTGTATGCTATTTTCCACCCTCCTCAGGAGGGAACCTTTTAATTGGCTGATAATATCCCCGCTTTGGTCTGTCCTCTGAGAGGTTTATATAAATCAGGCTTCTAAAAGGTCAAGGGATTCCCAAGGGAGGATCCATAAAGAACAGAAAGTTTATGCCACAGCAGTCCTACCGCCTCCCCACAAGATACACAGAGGAACCACAAAGGTCCAGATCCACCCCTCTCATGGTCATGAAACTCCTGCTGAGCCAAACCTCCCACTAATGAACATTTGCTTCTGTCTCACCAGGAAAATCCCAGTGAGTGGCACCATCCATCCAGTTCCAGCTGTGAATTTTTAGGGGAGGGGAGTTGGGGCTCCCCTCCTGGTGCTGCAGCTCCTGCATCAGGCAGTGGCAGCCACTCAGGCTCCTTCCCGATGGGGCCTGTGTATGGTGTGTTTGGCAGGAGACTCTCCTGACACCCTCCATCCTCCTGGCTGCTTCAGAAGCGACCATCTCAGCTACCACTTACTGTGCTTATAATGTCCCCTGAGAGATGTATTGAGTTTGTGTTTCTCAGAGCAGACGGGTTCCTCCAGCACCCCAGATGAATTTACAAGCTCTTTCCGTGTGACACACACACCTATTGCTTTTTGCTCTGCTGGAGGGCCACCACTGCCAGCCAGCGAGCAGCTCATCGGTCAGGCTGTGCTGCGTGGCCCTGGCACCCGGCTTGCTGCTGGAGCTGCGCGGTGGAAGAGGAATCTGATCTCTGCAGGTTGAGAGAGATGGGCAAGTGGCATTTGCTCCATGTCACCATTCCTGCTGCCCTCTTCCCCATCAGGACTGGACTGTGCTTTTCCTATTCTTCCTGCTACAGCTGCCAGAAGAAGGCAGCAGCCCCCCTTCAATTCCCTGCGTTGCATTCAAATGCTTTGACCTTTTCGACGCTCCACACTTCAGCCATTCTGGTTTTCTCTGGTTTGCAAATTCATTAAGCCAGAAAGAGGGAGAGGGCACGATCTTCTTAATATGGAAAACAAGAGCTCATGCAACTGTGGTTTGCCAACAAGCCACTCAAAGGCACAGATGTGGGCATGCAAATTAAATGACAAGCAGCTAGGCCGTAGAAAGGCTAAGGTGAGAGGAAATTAAAGGTGGGAAATGAAAGAGCATTTGCAGCTGTGATGCTGCGTTATAACTGCACCCCCTGCCATGGGACTCCAGCCTAAGGGCAGGAAGAAAACTAGTATCCTGCCTCAGAGACAAGATTATTTCACTAACTCAAATTAGCACGAGGATGGGTTACAGATCACTGTTTACTTAACCGAGCAAATCCAAATCTTGGACAGAATTGGTTTGCAACCAGCTGCATCTGACCAGCTGCATGGTGGGTTAATGACAGAAGTCAGATCAATTTGTGGTCTTTGGCTTCAAAAAGGAAATCAAAAAAGAAAGAAAGAAAGAAAAAGAGCATCTATTTGCCTTCATTTCCTGCATTGATAAAGTTGCTTCCAAAACTCGAAATTACTCTCCTCTTGAGAAAGGAATTAATTAGCATCATAATATATCTTCAAAGTTCCAAGAAGAATAAAGGGATCTGGCACAAAGCAGGATTCCTGGCATGGAAATCAGCCCCTCATCTAAGCAGCGGGGGTGATTGTACAGGCATATTAGTGTGAAACAGGGGGATGCACTTCTATTTGCTGCTGGAAGAATTTTGATTAATAAATCAAAATCCCGATCATGTCTGGAGGAGCTAGTAAGGCACCTAGTGTTTGAGGAGGACTGGTAACTGTCGTGTGCTAAGGGCTTGATTCAGCTCCATGGGAAGCAACAGGAATGTTGTCACGGAGTCTGGGGGGACAGACATCAGTCACCAAGCCTATGCTTCAGCTGAGAGTATGCTGCCTTCTCCCAAGGATTAGTTCAGTAGCCTCCACGCAAAACATGCATCTTCCTTCTGTGCCACCAACCAAAGTACAATGTGTTTTAAGTTAGGAAAAAATCATTCATTTATATCCTTAGACAATTTCAGCTACCAGCACTACCGCTAAAATATAATGTTCTTTATGCCTTATTTATTGAGGCATCTTGATAACATATCTGGAGACACTCTGTAGACACATTGAAAAAAGGCATCCCCGTGTCAGACAACACGGGCCACAGAAATGAAAGATGATGTAACAACAGATGAAGGCACTTCATCACAGTTCTGCTGTTTGCAAAATTCAGAAGAGTAATAAAGTGATGGGTGCAAGAGTCACAACCCGCCACACATCTAAATGCCACCGTAGCAGTAGGAGCACGTTGTAAATCACCGCAGAAGATGACTTGGAGGTGGTGTCTGAAGGACAAATAGCCATTGCTTCATCGGCCACTGACACTCAGGCAGGCAAGCCGTGGCTGTGGTGGGCTCTGTCACTTGGAAAATGATAAGCCAGATAATGTCAAAACTGAAAAGTAATCCTTACAGTCCTACCTGACTTGAATGGAAAAGTCTGAAATAAAACAGATGTTGGGAACAAAGAATGGTTTTATGTACTCTTTGTGACTGGCATCTGTCAGTTCATCTCACATTCTTCCTCAAAGGTTTCTGCTGACATTAAACAAGAGTGTAGATAATTCTAATCTCATACTTAATAGAAAGGAGGGTGGAAACAAAAGAGGTCACTAGAAATGCAATTACGTTTTGCAGTCGAGGGTGAGCAGGCAGGTGCAAGCAGTTACTGAGCAATCCACTGCTTCGGACAGAGCCATTTGAGATGGTTGCACTTGTTATCTTCAATCTGTTTACAGAGGAGTAATTGAAAGGAGAGATGTCTATCAGGCCAAGTGTAACAGTTTGTTCATGCTTTTCTGCCCTTTCAGTGTAGATGAAACGATGGCAGGAGTGATAAAGGACAAGGATCCGCAAGGTGTGAAACCTATCTGATTGGCACCAGGAGATGTTGTGATGGGCACATGGTCAAGTTCGCCACCATGACAATGTTATTTTTACAGCTTGTGACTCATTTTGGTTTGTGCAACTGTTACAAAGCTGCTTCTGGCCACAGGGACACACGCTTGACCGGAGCTGGATTCAGTATGGATTTTGTGCAGGTCACTGTGTCTGTGTCTTAAAAAGGCAGCTCTGGGAGCAGAGCCTGCAAGCCTGGGGTGAACAGGACAGCTGTGCCCAGAGCAGCAGGGTGAGAAAGCGATGCCATTAGCTGTGTACCCAAGACATGCCCAGGAAAGAGGGCCTTCTAGCTTCACTTTACTACTTCATTTACTCCATTTTACAGTTTCACTTACTGTTTTCTCAGTGCTGTAACAGGAAAACTCTGTATTAGGCACTTTCAAACAAAAATTGGTGGTGAGTGAAGGATGCAGGTTTTTTTTTCCCTTCTCAGACCAAGAGCTGTGCACTGAGCAGACTTCCTAGAGTGTGCTGCAGAAACGGGGAGTGAGACCCGTGATGATCATTCCTGCAAAAATGTGTACTGACACAACAAATTTAATACTGATGCATGTAAATATGTAGTGAGAAAAAAAAATATTTCTGGGATATGCTTTTGTCCCAAATTCAGAAACTTTCCTACTTAGAAGATCCCTTGAAGCCAGCAAAGATAAAATGCAAAGTGCAAGATGGAAAGTGTAAGGAAGCAGGCTGTAGGTAAGCCCAGCTCAAGCCATAGCAAAAGCCTCTCTACATGGAGCTCTATCAAGAATTCACACTGCAGGAAGGAAAAAAATTTCTTATTCCTATTGCATTTCCTTCCACCCCATGCCCATAAATTGCTCACAGCATAACCTGTCTTGGAGAAGTAACAGTCAAAACCCAAAATATTTAGTATTCTCCTGATTTAGCTGCTTTATGCTAGTCAAAGACAATAGCTTGTGTGAGGGAATTAGCTAGAAAGTCATGGCAAGGCTTTGTGCTAAGTCAGAGCTGTTGTGTGTACGTGGGAACAGCAGCATGCTCACAAGGTAGCGACAACAACAGCCAAGTAGAAAAATAAAACCATGGCACATGGTTTTCACATTCTTCTAATGGAAAGTGCCAGCCACGTAGTAGGGAAGCAAGTGAACGTTCGGAAAGACCTGGCACAGAGAGGGTAAAACTACTGCTCTAGCTGCAGACTGCGAAATGCCACAGCAGGCGTTTGCTCAGTGCCACGATTACCAGAGAACATCACTCAGAAAGGAAAACCTAGAAAGTTGCATTGAATACTGGAAGACATAAGGAAAATCAGGCTATTCTATACTTCCCACCAGATTTAGAAGAACAAAGTCAGGCACAGGAAACTTCAGACCGTGTTGTCACTCACTGCACTGTTTAATCCATGGCTAAAAGAGTGTCTGAAAGGTTATTTATTACTTGGAAGAAGAAAAAAACTGGCACAAGGGGAAAAGGAGAAGGGCTCATAGTGATCCTGGTCCCAAATAAATAAATCCAACAACACTTTATGAGAAATATGAAGATGTAGGAAGTCTGGACTAAGCTCCAAGTATCTCCCTGATTTCTGGGATGATTTTATCATCAGACGTAATTCTGGGCTGTGTTTGGTAGAAAATATATATATAAAAAGAAGAAAACACCATCCTATGTCTCGAACCTTTTAAGTTTGCTAGAGGTTGCTTAACGATTCAGACATTCCCTGAATGCACATATGTAAAACAAAACCCACCAGCCATGCTACCCTCAAATCCCATTTATTCATTTTCATGCTCTTTTGTCCTTGACACTCCAGCTGGCACCAGCAACGGCCACAGCAAGTAGCAGGGAGCATCCCCTATGCCTCGGTAGCTCCAGAAGAAGGGTTGTGAGAAATCTCAGTAGGAAGCCTGCACAGCAAAGATTTTTTTTTCCATCCCTTTTTGAAGGTGCAATGTGACTGAAGAACTCAGATAAGGCTCCAAATGTATCCATCCTTTGAGGTGAGTACTTGCAGCCAGAACCTGTTGTACAGACCAAGGCTGAAGATTCCCACTGTCACAGATAGGAACGGGTTTAGGCTCCACACACACAGTTTCTCTCCTCTCTTTTCCATAAGTAAAAAGCAGTTCCAGCTATAGGGCTGCATTCCCTGCTGATAAAGATGATTGTACTGCACTGGATTGCTCCACAGTCAGTTTACTGGAGAAAGTAGTGAAGAAAGCCCCTAGAGTTTTAACAGATTTAAATAAAAACTAACATGGATGAATGTGACTCCTTGTGTCCTAATAAATACACAATACAAAACACTGCCAAACTAGGGGCTTGAATCTAGGGTTGAGATTTGTGGCTAGCCAGAACCCAAATCCAAACCCAGCCCTGGCTCCCTCCCAGGTGAGTCTGAATTTCATGTCTTCAGCTTTTCTAACGTTGTTGCTTATGCAGGGCCTGAAACTAGCCAACATCCTCACGGTAAATTTGGTTTCCTTCTTGCTCTGAGGGCCAGGGAATGGCAGAGCAGAGCACAGAGAGCAGTTTGTCTTTTGCAACCTGTCTTCAGCTCCATAGATCAATTTGTGAAATTAAATTCAAGGCGTGAATGGCCCCACCGCCCAACTGCTCCAGTATCGATTTAGCCCACGCTGTCTGTGCCCCGCACAATATTTATGCCAAAGAGCATAAAGAAAAAATGTTGCTTCTTCAATATACTCTGACATTCAGCAGAAAAAAAGAAATGAAGGCAAGCAGGGGTGGGGGAAGGAAAGAGAAAATCAGTCAGTTCCCAGAATAAAAGCACAGACATGTGTGTCAAATGGTTTTGTCTGGAGTGGGACCAGGTGGCGGAAGGATGCTGCAGTTAGGAAAATACTCAGCTTTCCCTCCTAGCAGACGTGTCTGCATAATTGCAATTTGGTCGGGCCATGTTGGTGCTCTGCTAACTTTGCTGAGGCAAAACTCCCTCCAAGGCTAAATAATTTAGCATGGCAGAAATGAAGAGGAGAAAATGAGGTTCAAGTTACTTGCTGGAGGGTACTTTGATGGAGAGGAGTCAATCAGTAGGGAAATCAGTATAAATAAAGCCCTCGCCCAAATTTTCCTCAAGGTTTGGATGTTAATCTCACCTTGCAGGGATTACGCAGATAATCTGAGCAGGGAGACTCCCATTTGATTTTAAGAAGACTGCCCTTCATAGTGATTTTGAAGCTTAGACCTGTAGTAGCCACTCGTGGGCTCTGGTGAGCTGGAAGCTGCACACAAACCCGCAGTGGTGGGCAAGAACGTGTCAGTGCCCAGAAACCAGACCTGCCGTTCTCAAAACAAGGACATGTGGCAAATCTTTGGAGGACTTGCTCTGAACTCATGCCTCTGAGCCAGGTTTCACCAGGATATTCAACAGAACAGGGAGATACTGTTAAATTTTTCATTTACCCACCCACAACCCATCAGCTGGTTTTACCAGGGAGAAGAAATGTCAAAAGCAGCTTCTTCCCCAGCCCAGGCGAGGGACTGAACAGATTCACTCATTAGCTTGGTGGCACTGTTATCTGTCTTTTCTCTCTTGCCCTCCATTTGCTGTCTGGTATATTACAATTCACTCTGATCTTTCAACCACTTCCCCTTTGTTCACCTCTCTTTTGTATTTCCTTTTCTGCAAATACTCCAGCAAATGAGCTCCCCGGCAGGAACAAAGACATTTAAGGGTAATGTTGCTATCCCTGCAGGAAAAAGGTTTTCAAATTTATCATCATGTATGGAGCTAGGAAATATTTCATAAGCTAGACTTTCTTTTTTTGCTGATACAGGTCATCCAAAACATTTCACAAGTTTAGGTTGATTAATGTGAGATGGCCTTAGTAGAAAAATGGGTAGTGGTGGTAGGGAACAGCAAAGTTTGTCTTTCACATTTAGAGAATAAAATACTTCTGGCTTTCAGCAGCACTTAGGTTTATATTTACTTCAGTTTTATATAGCAGGTCTTTCAAAGCCTCAGAAATTTAAAAAGAAACACATTAATTTGGTAAAAAAATAATCTCTTTTATGTCTGACTTCCATTTTTCTTAAATAATGCAAAAATCATTTCCAGTTGAGAGGAGTCATTCTTTCTATTCTCATATCAGTTACATGTCATTAAGGTCTTCTAAGATACATTTAGCCAATGAACTAATAGAAATAAACCACGTGATTGGCAAAGCCAACTCTCTAATTAGAAAGACTTCCAACAAATTGACCACAGATGAGATAAAGGGCAGGATAAGCAAAAGGGCTATATAAATTACTTGCCATGAACTATCTACCATCCCAAGCAAACTGACAGCAATAGACCTAGGCAGCATATTCTGTCACCTTTCATTTCAGATCTTGATTTAATCAGTAGCAAAAATCCTGCTCTGCTTATGAGGGAAAGGTATAAGAAATTTAAATTCTAGCCGGGTATTTTGTACATCAGGAATGGCTTTTGTGTCTCCATGTGCAACTGTTCTCTCCTTGCCTTGTACCTGCACTCCTGAGGATTTTAGTATGACCTGTAAGGGAGCCAGATCCAGGCGCTGACCATAAAGGACCCCAGCACACATCAGTACATCGTCAGGGGTGCAGGTATGAGAGATAAGAGCATCACCTCCAGAGACCATTCTTTGCTGTTATGGCACTGGTGTGAAAACAAGGGAAGCAGACTATTTCCCCATGGACCTATCCAAGAAGAGAGATGCCCACACCAGGAGCTTGTGCTGGACTGGGGAGGGGCAGCATCACCGTTGGACACCCCAGCATGCCTGTGTTTGCAGGAGTAGCTCTGGAAGCCAACCTGTCTGCAAGCCTCTCACTAGGTCCAACTGCCAGCTACTTGTGTCTGTCAATGACCTGGGGATTTTGGAAAGTACTTCATCAATTTCCAAAGGAGCATTTAAAAAAAAAAAAGACTCTTAAGACCATCAGAGGTCAATATTCAGGATGACATGTATTGATGTGTCCATCCAGGGAGACAAAGGCCTTGCAGACTGCTCTCAGCTGAAAGCAAGGCGGGTGTCGAGGAAAAGACAAGAAACTCTCCTAAGAACATTTTCCAAGCCTTTGGTTTTCATGTTGCCAAGATCATTTTCTGCACTGGACAGGGGTGTGTACAGCATGTTAAACAAGGCCTCATAACGGCTATCTGCAGAGATTGCATCAGACGGCATGATAAATCATTTCAAATAAAGGTATGGGATGATATCCAGAGACTTCAGGCTTCAATCTAATTAGGCGTCTGGGAGCAGTGTTGAGCTGCTGGACGAGCAGGGGGTTGTGCACAGATCCAGGGCACTATGGCCAGTACCTACATTTAGGGCACATCCAGACCTCCCACCCTGTGGGCTATGATGCTGTGGGGTACCATCGAGGTAACCAGCATAATGTAGTGATGGTGGTGGTCTCAGTGGGGAGGGACAAACCGGATAAGTGCGCTTACCTACTCTTAAATCGGTGTACGGGCAAACAAAAATCACTTTGTAATAAGGTTCCAGCACCAGGAAGCTTGTATTTCTTCTGGTGACACGTCAAGGCCCATGACATCATGCCTCGGTGTCATGGCCCCACATCATTTTATCATGAGGTAATCAGGTCAGCCCCGGAGCAAGGGCCCTTTAAATCAAGCTCTGGGAGTCAGGGGCTGTTTCTGATCGAATGACAGCCGTGGGGAGAAGGTGCCATTCACAGCCTCCAGAGCGGGTCTGTCATGCAGCTGCACATCTCAGGAGGGAGAGGAGGGGGGGAAAAAAATAACCCAACACCCAGGTGTTTGTAGTTTGTCCTTGCTTGGAGGCAGCCAGATGCTTTAGCATTTCAGAAAGAGAATAGGAGGTGGAGGAAGGGGAGGGAAAGAAATACCCTTTGGTTTTCACAAGGAGACAGACAGAAATGAGAGAGTCCATTAGATGTTAATAAATTATCCTGCAATATGCCAGGCAGACAAGGCCAGCTCCTTAACTCCATAGCTGGCAGCGCTAGGCAGAGATGCCAATTTATACGTGTCTGACACACAGAGACTGCAATGTTTTGCAATAACATGCCAGACTACCTGGTGCTCTTCCCTACTGCACCAAATGCTTCCTAAGGGTCCGCCACTGGCAGCACCATGATTTAAGACCAGGGTGAATATGTGACCTGCAAGGCTAGTTAAAGCACTAAAATAAATTGCCAGAGGAGGGTATGGAACCAGCAGCAGCAGCAATTTTTAACAGCAGGTTCGACATCCTGCCTGCAGCCAGAGGGACGGAGCAAAAAACCTTGTAAAGTCCTCCCCAATGTAGTTTTCATGATTTCATGATTTAGAGAAGCAGTGTTGAAAGGTCTGAGCCCCGTTCTACATATTTGCTGCTGTGTGACCTGGAAAAATCAGAAAAAAAGGAAAAAAAAAAAACAAACAAACAAACAAAGAAAACACCAAAAAAAAAAAAAAACAAACCCAGAATATTTTATACCCTTACTTTGTTTCTCTTAATCTTCATCTATTAAGTGGTCTTCAAATGCAATTTTAGAGGCCTTCCTCCTTTGCAGCTCTCGATATACAGTAGACCAAGGAAGAGGCTCTGCCGTCACCAAGAGAGATGATTCCTTTGCAAAGGTTTGTAGTGCTTATATGAGCCTCACAGATTACAGCCTTGTCTGGAGCAAATATCCTGGCAACAGTCTCAGTTCATGCTCTGCTACATAGACCCTGCAGAAGTAGCTCAGTCCCAACCTGCAGTCTGGGGACTGTCCTCTTCCAAATCCACCAGGCACAGAGCTAAATCCTGGAAAGATCTTTTGCCGCCTTGCACAAAGTTTGATGGAGTTGCGTCTAGTTAACAACCTGAACTGGTAAATTAAAAATAGTTTTGCCTTGTTACCAGAATATCCCTCCAAACTTCAAAGCCAGGAGGTGAACTGCAAGCCAACCCATGTGTTATTTTTTTAATCATCTCAGAACTTTTAAGTTGATCTGAGTTCCGCAGGGTGGATGTGTGAGATTTGAAGGTCTGAGTCTGTCAGGATTGAAACAGTGCCAGATCAGAGCCCAACAGTTGAGATACAAAGTATTTCCCAGGAGGATGATAAGCACCCTCACCTTGAGCCTAAATAATTTTGCTGCCAGGGCTTATTCTGTCACTGGGTGCACTCAGAGCTCCACAGGACTGAGTCAACAGTGCATCAGTTACACCATTTACCCAAATGAAGATAATGACATGACAAGTAAAATCAATTTTCATATGGTCTCTAAGCTGAGATTTGCTTCCAGAGGTTAAAGACACAGGGCAATACCTTTCAATGAAGCTAAACAATTTATAGCAGCTGAGGATCTATCCTTCAGAGCTTAACTGCTAAGGGCAGGGAGAAATTAATTTCTGAATCCAGTGCATGTTCAGCCAGGCTTAAAGCAAATGGGGATTATTATTCTTTTCAGGTGAAAAGCAGATTATAAAATAAACATACACTGTAGGCTTAAAAGAAAGTCTCTGGGGAGACAGTTGGATTCAGAAAGAAATTAGTCAGAAAGCAACTTCTGAAAGCATTGAATATTCTTTGCCATTTCCCAATCGATTCTTAACTCAGAAAGCAAGAAAACAGCCAACACTTCTAATAGATGCTTTTGGAAGTGCAGTCTGCCCAGCAGCATGATTTGTGGGGCTTGCTTGAGTTCCTGGCAGTCACTGCAGATGAATCAGTGGTTTCTTTTTTAACATCTTCTGTGATAATAGTCTGGCAGTGAGGAGAAGTGTTGCTTTTCTGCAATTGAGCTTTGCAGGATGCTGTCCTCTTTGGTAAAGCAGACATTAAGGTTCAAAATCCGAGAAAGCTCTAATGTAGAGAATATGTCCTAAAAATACCAATGCTGCAGATCGATTTTCCCTTTGCCAACATATTTACCCTTTTTTTTCCCCTCTCTCTTTTCTTTTTTCATCTGAGATCAGTGCCACATTCTCAAGCACCTGGGCAAATTAATAATACCTTTCCTTTATTTCAGGTTCCTGCAGTTTTAACTACTTGGTCTCCCTCCTCAAAGCATGTGCAGAGAGCCTGCATAAGCACAGGCTGACTCAGGGGTAGAGGACCTGAGAATCAGACCAATTGCCTCCCCTTAAACTCCATCAGGATATTTTCAATCCAAACCCTTTCTTCCCCACCTAAAATGGCTAAGCTGGGTCTTGCTATTTAAAACTGTATCATTCCAGGAAAATAAATAAAAGACTTCAGTGAGATTGCTGCTCACTAGCAAGCTTTCTAGCAACCAGTCTTCCTGGCACAATCTTCTCATTAATTTAGCTGCAGAGTTTGGGCCATTAAGCCAAATCACAGTGTAGCACCCAAAATGTTGGCCTGGGACCTCTCCTTGTGAAAACTCCCACTAATCCCTCGGGACGGGACTCAAATGTGGCTGAACAATCAAGCCTCAGTGATTCCTCAGTGACTAATGAAATCTGGCAAGGGAAAAGGAGATAAATGGTGGAAAACAAAACAAAACAAAACAAAACCCTCGCCAGCGCACAGGGGAGTTTTTCGAGGCCTCTGCATTAGGAGACAAAAGCCTCTCACAGGCTCAGCTCAGCTTGACGCTATTGACAGTGGAACCTTTGCAGCAGATTTCTCTCAGTGTGAATTCCTGTCCCTGAAGTGTGCTTTATCCCCCCTAAACAGCAAACAACAAAACAAGTTAGCAGAGGAGTCACTTCAGTTCTTGAAGATACAGCCATTGACTAGGGGCTTTACCTTCCACCTCCACATAAACACCAGCCAAGTCCTGCACAAACAAATCATCTGGAGAACTGAGTGAAGAAAAAAAAGAACAAAAGCAGCAAAACACTAAACACAGCCTTCTTTTCACCTCTTTCAGTGCTCAGCCAGGCACAGTAAATGGATGTTTCCCTAGGGTTGAGTAAGGAGGGTTGAATTAGTGCTTTACAAACAGGTGTACGTACCCAAACCCGTAGTTTCTCAGGTTATGGATAAAAAGGTTGGTAACATAACAGTACATATCCCCAGTATTGCTCACACGTAAGCAGGACCGACCAAGCATGTGCATAAAAGCGGCTGCTAACTTGCTTTTCCTTTTCAAATACTTCAGTGTTTGACACTTTCTGCATGGCTTGCTATAACCAGGAATCAATAATATTTTCTTGTTTTTATGCTTTCTTTAGTTTACTACTAAAAAATAATGGGGAAGATCAGTTCCAGTTTATCATTTCACCCAGTGCATTTAGAAATTCAAGGGATGGGCAAGCGTCTTCTGATCCTTTCTTCAAACACTGAATGTAACCCACTTTTGTGGCCTCTCAAATGTTACGATGGTCCTTCCTAGCTCTCATTATAAAGAGGTCACGGCAGGTGCTGCCTCCCTGGTCCTCATCAATCCTTCACGGAGTCTCAAAGTCTCACAGTCTGTCTTCTCATACATTATCCCTACCTTTAAAACTGAAAATAGAAACCATGGGTGTTGTGGCATTGATCCCCCAAAATACTTGTACTTTCTCTGACTGATGCTGGTTGTTCAGTGCTTTGCAGTTGAGGATGAAAGTCTTTGGCGTGCTGAACCCAGATCAGTGCCACCGACAGCTGAACCTTTGATTAGTCACAACTGAAAGAGAAATTTTGGCTTCTCTGTACAGTCATTCTGGCCTTCCTTTACACTTCACTTGGGATCTGGGATCCTGACATTATTTAGGGTTCCTGAGAGCAAAGACACCTTAGTTCAGTTTAGCCTTTGACTTGAGATCAGCTGCACTGGCTCGTGCTGACCAACATGTTTCCCTGCATGGCACAAATGGTGACAGGTAGCAGGAAAAGAAACATCAACCACACTCACATCTCCTCGAAACATGACCTTGCTGCCCTCTTTCCCTGTGTTTTTCATGTGTTAACTCTCCATTTTGTTATTTTCATCACTTGAAGCGCTAGAATAAAATTCAAGCCCCTTGCTCACAACCACAACAAACATGATTTGTGTGCGGTACCAACTACAGGGACTAGTAGGGTAAAAACACTGCCCCTTTCTGCTGGTGGGCTTACACTGACCCAGAGCCACAGGGATCAGGGCAGTCCAGATATTTGTTCTCTTCACAGACACATTTTTCTCAGAGGCTCACACATCATCCCATAGCCCTTTCTCTATGCCTTGGCTTCAAGAGGCTTTGGAAGACATACTTGCTGAGCCCTTCCGCCAAGCTTTGTGCAGCACCTACTTACGGTCCTGAAGGAATGTGAGAGCACAATTTTCAGGAAAGGAGATTCAGAGATGAAAAGTGCACAGGAAGAAACATGACCTGCATCTCGAGCAACAAGCCCACGCTCTGCTCCCCTGCCAGGAAAAAACTATAGTGAAGTCAGTAACTCTCACTCAGCAGAGACCAGCACTTCCAGGGCAGAGAATATACCAATCCTTCCTTAAGCCAGGTCTTTTCCTTGCCCTTCCCTACAGCAAAACAACTTGCGTTCATTAATGATGCACCTTCTGAACAGAAATGTCCTCCTTTTCCATCAGTACCTGGGGTTTCAGCTGACACCTGCGGAGGATTCCTGCAGGCAGGACTCCCCCTGCAAAGCAAGTGCCGGATACAGGTGTGAGGAACTGAGGAATTCTGTCTGTGCCTCTCAGTGTATCAGAATAAGTAAAGGCTAAGTCCCATTCCTGACCCCGGAACCACTCTCTACTTCTGCTCCTAGTCTGGACCTCTAATCTCTACCAGAAAGGTTAGAAAACTGTGCTAGAAAAATCTAGCTCCCAATGCACCCGCTCACGGATTTTCCCCTTTATCAGGGTAGACAGTAAGGATGGAAAATCCAGAGTTTAAACAGAACCAAGAATGGCTGTTGTTCAGTCATCCACTTTGTATTTTTTCAAAGCCTTATTAGGAGTTGATTGACAAAGAAGAAAAGAAATAAAAGGAATAACAAATCCATAGCCTGCCTAGCAGGCAAAAGGCGAGAATGCAACCATTTTACAAGACTGATAAACTGAAATGAACACAAACTCCACAGCCATGACCTTTGAAAGTGTCACTTATACTGAGAGCATCGGCATGGAATAGTGCTTCTGATTTGTGCTGTGATCGGAAGCACTGAGAAAATCCAATCTGCACTCTGTCATCGGCTGAGGCCTATCAGCCTTTGCCAGTTAATTTAGAAAAGCCCAGGATGTTTTGTGCTGCAAAGTAAGAGTGAACATCTGCCCTCCTTCCCTTGGTTGCCCACTGGATCCAAAAGACCTTTTCATGGGCTATATAACATGGATGTGACTTTTCCAGCCTCTCCCCAGCCTAAACCTGATTTCCCCAATTCAGTGTATAGGGATAATATGGGGTTGTCATGGCCAGCACTACTGCCTTCGTTAGCTTGGTAGCCTCTCCATCAGAAAGCAGCACTGCTGTTTTCCCTTCTGATCTACTTGACTGTCCTAGAACAAGGAGACCCACCGGACCAGGTAATGTCCAACCAACCAGCAAAGCTTCCCTCTGCTTGACACTACAGGTCTTTTATGACATTTGGAAAAGATCTTACACTGCCCAAAGTCTTTTTTAGACGAGATCAATTCCCTCCAAAGATACCTTCTTCAAAGACAGGCAGGGATGGAATAAACGTGGGTGCATATGCTTGCCCAAGTCTGAACCTATACAGTCAGATTACATCCACAACAAAGTCAGTCTCTCACAGATCTACTTTTTACACACTCATGCATGGAGTTATATCAAGGATGACAACATTGATATAGACATGTGCTAAAAGTGGTATGGGGGAGGTAACATGAGCCAGAGAGTCCTTGAAGAGCCTGCTTGTGTCTGGTTAAAAAGGAAAACACTTCCTACGTTACATTTTACAGTGATTCAGTAATTGAGTAGACAATCCAAGGGAAGCATCATCACAAGGTACAAACTCTGGCCCAGAAAATCATCTATTCCTACACTTTTTTCCTAGCTGTTAAACAGAGATGGGACACTGCCACAAATTTAACTCACTAGTTTACTCTCACCTAGTGTAATTGGTTTCAGCTGAAAATAGTTTGTATTACTCCCTGTATGAACCCAGAAGCTCTGTAAAGTAAATCTGGTATTTTTAACCATGCAAACAATCAATATGCCTTGGAAAAAACACAGTGAGCGTATCTGCAGCCTGATTTTGCCAGCCCATAAACTATGATTCTTTTATACAAGTCTTGGTTCATTTGGGAAAGCTTTTCTAGGCTGAACAGCATCTCCATACCATTTGAAGTTAAAGCAGAAAGTCTGATAATGAAGAAATATAAAACTGAAAAAAGCATATGTCACTGTGTAGATTAAGTAACATGATTTCTGTCTAATAATACAGTACAGGAGAGAGGGGAGTAGGGGAGAAGTACTGGCAAAGGAGAAGGGCTATTAAGCTAATAGGCAAAGCTGGTACAAAAACACGGGAGAAATAACTGGCCACAAACCGGAAAGTAGAATTTAAATTATAAAATTCCTCATCATTAGAGCACATGTTTCTGGAAGGGCGGTTTCATCAGGAGGACCTTTTGGCCTTCAATTCCCAAGTAATATGTTAAAAGTATTATGGCCTTGTAGGGGGTTAAACTACATCTCTGCCATGGATGAGCTTGGCTCCATGGGCATAGCCATCAGCTGGGAAGAGAGTTTTTGCAAAAAGTCCATTGCATTTTAGCAAGAACATGAAAAAAATTCCTTGCCCTTTTCCCCTATGGCCAACTCTGTCTTGTTCAGCACAAATCTTCCCCTCTCATCTATGTTAAGATGTTGTCAGGATAGTAAACGATTAACTGATTTCTCAGAGGACTTTTCACATTTACCATTCTGGAAGACTAAGATTAATTCACCTTGAAACTAAAGCAAAGGGACTGGCAATGACTGGAGAGCCCTGTAAATGTATCTTTCAGAACCCTTTTTCAGCTCTTTACGGACTTCGTGAAGCTGCACATCGTTTCTAAAAATTTGAAAAATTGGGTTTTTTTCAATTGCAGAACAGCTGTCTTCATCCCACGGATTTTCTTTGCCCTCTTTCAGATTGACTAAAAATATGGAATAAAATTACAGTATCACAGCCTGCCATGGCTTCAGGACCCCATCCTCCATACCCTGCCATTGCATCCTGATGACTTTGCCCACAGCACTACAAGTAATCCATTTCTAAATTAAAAGGCAAGTGTGATACAAGTTTTTTTTTTTCCCCTTTTTTGTGCTCCTGAAGTATGAATAAAGAGAAATTCCTGAGCACAAGTAGATACTCCATGAATAATTCATCAGCCCCATGTTCTCTTCCAGATGTAGAGACCCATGTGCAGATTCCTGTGCCTTTGAGTCTCCTGGGGGGCTTGGATACATTTGAGAGACTTCTCTTATGCTAAATCTGATTTCAGCTCCTAGACCTGTGCTAGCAGCTTTTTCAGGCTGCAAGCAAACTCCCCAGTGAATTCCTTCATCTCCTTCTCTTTGTTTGTTCTTCCTTTCATTTGCTTTGTCCAAGATGCTTACACAAAATCACCCCCTCCTTCACAACTCTTGCAGAAAGGAATAAAACATAGAGAAATGTTTTACATTTACCCACAGAAGTACGTCTCTCTTATCATAGATGTGTGTTCCCTCAGGTTTAACTGTGTGAACACACATCTGATTGCAGAGGAGTATTACCAGATCCTGCTTTGCATCAGACAGGTCAGAAAAAGTACAGAGTTCTTCCCTGGACATTTCGCTTTTTTGTTTTACAGAAAGATGTTGGTTTGCATTAAATGAATGGCAGAACAACACTGATAAAGTATTCCTTCAGTTTTTAAGCTGCCTAATATAATAGAGAATATTAATCAAAGCACAAAAGAGAATCATATGTGTCCCTAATCACAAATGTCATTAGAATTACTTTCCAGCTTTAGAAAGTTCTTTCCAAGTCGTATCTTGAGTGGTAGTTACTAAATTGGGCTGAAAGTCTTCCATCTATTCTATTTTCTCCCCAGAAACACATTATTTTAAAATTATCTCAATGATTTTTTGAAAATCTCTTTTTAATATTGATGGGGAAAAGAAAGGGGAGGGTGGGTTTTTTTACTTTGAACTGGTTTTCATCCAAGAGTATTCAGATTCGGGTCCTTTTTCACAGTGTTCAAACCTGAAAAATTTAGAGGTCTTTTTTCAATGAGAAATGTAATTTTTCTATTAAAAAAAAAAAAGTTACCAGCGTTTCAACCAGCTCAAGGCAGAAAATACCTGCTGAAATACCAAATATTAGATCCAGACCCTGCTCATTCCCAGCGCTGCCAAGGGGGTCACCTCAAGATTTCTCTTTGCCATAGATCTCACATAACCAAGAAAGCTTCACAACAGCAATGAGAGTGTGCCACAAGAAGGACATTTATGGTGAGAAAAACACAACGGAGTACTTAGCTAAATCCTTCTCCAAAGTGTAGTCTTGCAACAATTAGAGTCAACCGCAAAGTGACTCCTATTTTATAGCAAGTATTGCTATCAACTTCCAGACAGTTCAGAATTGGTAATACTTGCATTGACTGAAAAGATGATGCTGCCCTGGGTCACAATATTATGCAAACACATATGCTAGAGGGAGCACCTTACTGCTTGCTCTCCCCTAAGTTTTATCCATGTCCTCCTGCAGCCATCCGAGAGAGCAGCAGGACCGTAGAGACAGAAACAGAACAACTGGCCATGCACAAGGGCTGTCAACTGCAGAAAGAAAAATTGAGAACAGATACAGAAAAATATTTCTGTTCATACTCATTTATAGTCTTTAGGCAGTACAAGGAGAGCCAGCACGCATGCAAAAAGTCAGCTGCACGTGTGCCTTTCCCGCTGACTGTATCTTGCTTATAACAGCGCTCACACCACCACCAAATACTTTTAAGGTTTTACTACTCTCCATATTCCATGTGGCGGGTTTGTGAGGCCATCAGCTTTCATACACACACACAAAAAGAAATAAATCTGAATTCAGCATGAGGGAATTTTACAATTGAGTTTATTTGGGAGTGTGCCAGTTCAGGGAAGGAAGATAGATATTGTTTTAAGATGTGTTTATTTGCAATCCTTACACCTACACACACATTCGATTATTAATGAGGGTATCATAAACAGGGCTCTGTGCATGCCTGTTTCTCTGGAAAGAAGCTGAGCGGAAAGGAAATGACAAAACATTTTCTAGAGTCCCTACTATGCTTATAAAATGACTATTCCAACTGTGAAATAATCCTTTGACTACTCCTGGATACCACAGATAAAAATCACGGGTGTCAATGTACTACCAGAATGTGTCTAAGTGTTAATTTCTGTGCAGCATTAACACCAACGGATTACCTTTACTCACACTTGAACTGGGCCCACTGGGTCTACATCATCAGGGCACCTCCGCTGACCGGAGACACACTTGGTCCTCAGCCTGGCTGTCCACATGGCCACGAGCAAGAGCAGCCGCTAACACTTGGCACCTGGTTATTAGTGTTTATTAGTGGAAATGTTTCATGCTGTATAAGTCAGCCCTACTGCGTGCATGGGTATATTTAGGTGTACTACACCACGGCATAAGTCAGCTTGATCAAGACAATATTGCTGCTTATCGAGCCAGAGTGTCAGTCACCTGTGAAAGCAGAGAGGGTTAAAGGCTGACACAGGGGCTGTGTGGGTCACCCTTAGGAACAATGGCTGGAGGTGCTCACAGTCAGGCTAACACATAACTCATTTAGCACATTACAAGTTTTAGGCAGTTTGGGGAGAATTGTTATTTGAGAAAATCAGCAGGACATCAACAGGTACTCAGGGTCTGACCTCCTTGTGCACTTCTGAAACCCCCAGGAGAGCCCCCAGCTGCAGTTTAAGGCACCTAATTACTGTAAACACTCCTGGGTGATTCTGTGAGAACCAAGTAAAAATACATTTTTCTTTCCTCCCTGGATTGGAAATGAAACAAACACCTGATTGGCTGAATCTGAAGAGAACGATAACGTGAAACTTTTTCAAAGGGCCCATTTTAAAACTCTCGATACCTTCCAATGAATAAACAATATCTTTCTTGTGCCTTGCAGTTTTTCTGATTTACCGCTGTATTTTGACAATGAAATTATCAGACAATTGTGGTGAGATTTAAAGCAAGAGAATCAGAACACAGAAAGACAGGAAGGAGGAAAAGGAAAAAATTGGAGCCAGCTAGTATGTCAACAGGAATGACACCCTAGAGGAAGAATGTGAGCTATCCATCTATATTTCACCATCGAACCAGTGATACATCATTTCGCAATTAATTCTTAAAGCTAAAAACATTAAGTATTGATTCCAATTACCTCTAAGGTTTAATTACTTGTCTTCTTTCCTTAAGATCTCCAATGTAAAATAGCAGTTTACAAGGCTGTGTTGTACAAAACCACAACAGGTGGTGAGAGCAAAGCAGCTTTGGACACTAAAGGAGAATCCAGTACACTTAGTCTGGTTGGGAACTTTTCCCTGCTTGCTATTTAGTTGTGCAAAACCAAATTTGCACTTTATTTGATTTTTAGCAGTATTAAATCTGTGGTCTCAGCGACGAGCCAAGCAATCCAAATAAATTCTGAGCCCATTGACACAGAGAGAAAAATTGTATTTTTATAGTTGTGCACCCAGAAGGTTTGCCCAGTGGTTGGGGTGTTTAGTCCAGGTCTCAGGACCTCTGAACTGAACTCCTCACAGTGTTACAGACCTCCTAAAGGCCCCTGCTCATCTCCCTTGGATACTGACTCCATCTAGTATGGTACCTCAGTCCCAGGGAGCGCGTTGGGATCCGGACCCACCTGCGTCTTTACTGTTTCGTTCTTCAATTTAAGGTACAGAAGCATATGGGTGGTGATTAAAACCATGGCTTTTCCTGAAGGTGCATCAGGGCAGGTGTGTAATTCAAGCTACAGATAGGAACCTTGTGCCTTGCAGTTTCAAAGGACTTGTGTTGTTGTAAACCCCAGAGCTTCATTGACTTCTGCACCACAAAAGTAGCCTGCATGTATTTTCTGCTCACCACAACTACACCAAATTCCCAAGCAACCCCTGACATTAGGTGAATAATTATATAATTAGGAATGATTTAGACAGCTGGATTTTGCATATGGATAGGTGTTTAATGAGACACTGCAGTGGAGCAAAGGGGCCTGATTTGAATTTCAGTCTCCTTCAGCTATTCCACAAAGGTAAAGCCATCTCAACAGTGGCAGTCACATGGATTTGCCCTCTGGAGAAGAGCAGGAAAATAAAACAGGTGAAAAATCCAATTGAAGTTTCCACATTAGTGGCTCAAGTGCTTGGATGCTTCATCTCCTGGTTGCAGTTTTCCCAAGACCATTGTTCTCATTATAAACAGTTGACTCGGAAACATTGCAAAAGATTTCAAATAAAGCATTCCCGCCCCATCCCCTGCTGCTCTCTTCCCAATACACAGAGATGCTTAAAACAAACCAGATGTGCCTCATAAGGCTGTTTTGTGATAAAATCCTCAGAAGGCTCTTGCTCTCCCAGCCTGTCCTCGAGTATTAGAAGTGGCCAGCTCATTTCCGTAAGTTATTATGCAAAATAGCCTGACAGGCCAGGGTGCTGGGGAGATGATTTCCCTTCTCTAATGTGACTTTCACACTCTCCTGATGATATACAACTTTAATAAAAAGCATAAGAAGAAAGTTCAGCTGAGCTGGGCATGTGGTGCACAAGTCAATCCCATTCCCCCCTCGGGCACTAATTTAAAACATATCCCAGGATGCTGATAGTCATTCAGCATGCTGAGAGCCTGGTGAAAATGCACACAAGTTCATGTTCTGGAAGGTCATAAACAGGCAATGTCACTTTTGCATAAGGATTCCTAGGTGAGCTTCATTTCCAGCACAAAGTTAGGATTGCATTTAGCTCGGTTGATAAGCAGACACAATACTAATTGGCTATGTAGTAGACTTTTAATCCCTTTAAGTTTTAGATGAGTATTTTTTTGTGCTGTATTTTATACCCGGTGGAGTCCCAAGTGGCCTGAGAGGTTCCTGACAGAGCACAGAGTTGGATATTTTAAATCTGAAGGTGTTTTCAGGTAGTACCAAAACAGCAGTGCCAGCCCACCATGAGCTCTCCTGGGGCTTGACCAACCTTCAGCAGAAGCTAAAACTACCCTTGGCTTTTCACAGCCCTTTTAAAACCTGAGAAGCACAGATAATAGATTACAACTATACCCTAGCTAACCACATAAGCCCAAGTACCCCAAGTGCATGCAGAGAAGATGGGTATGAGAGAGGGAAGGAAGTGATAGAAAAGGAGAAGGAAATGGGAGAAAAGAGTAGCATAAGTACATACAGTATCTGCTTGTAATTGCTCAGATCATCTGAACTGCCCTTTGCTGAAAGCTACCATTCCCTGTAGTCCTCCCCTCCATCACTCAGCCTTAATTTTTCTAAATTCTTCATGCATATGTCAGCTCAGGTATAAAGACCTTCAGGACAAAGCATGGGCCAGGCACATTCTGTGTGAGGTTTCTCATTCCCCCAGAACCCCCTCCTCTACAACCAGCCATGCAGAAGGCTCCCATTTGTCAGAGTGATTCAAATCCCTCATCAAAATTCAGCCAAATGGTGTTTGCAGAGTGACGACCCTCCTTTGGGTCATTATTATGTAAGGAGATAAATTGGAAAGAGAGAATGAAAAGACCCAGGTGAACGGTCAGACAATGGGAAGACTGCAGTGATCCCAGTGCTGCCATGTGCTTCACGTTCATCCTCAATGCTTAAGGAATCATCTTCTCTTTCCAAAAATGACAGCTCCCTTTAATAGAATAAAAGCTTATGAGCTGCCCCATAGAGAGAAAAGAAGGAATTTTTTTTCCTAAGAGGGAGGCTGATTTTCACTGTAGCTCCAGTAGCAGTGGGAATTAATAATTTCTATGATATCACCTCATGCAGGGGTTATACTGAAGCAACTATGCTGAAGAAAGGCTTAAATTTCTTTTTGGATTTTTGTGGGGCTATTGCAGTGTTGTAGTCCTGACACCCTGAGCAGGACCACGTTGCACTGGGCATTATATAAATATAGGTGGAAATAAGGATCCTTGTTCCACATCCAAGACAAGCAATACAGTAGACACACTTGATGGGGATGGGGAAAAAGAAATGGTAAAATCAATGTCGGCTGCCATCAGGGCAGAGCAATGAGGATGTCTTCTGGTTCTCAGGTAATAATAGGCATGTCTATTTTAATGCATAATCTCTTTAATGAATCACAGTGGGTGAAGTCACAGATGCTCAAGCTGAGGGGTACAGAGGGTTAAGAACACAAAGCAAACTCATGCTGTTTCTAGTGACAGCATTTGTCATTGCTTCACATCACATTGGATTGAGCAGTGAAATATGCAACTAAAATAATTTTCAAGAAACTAATTACCACTTTGGTTTGTTTGGGATTTTTTTCACATTAAAAACCTTATTTCTTTTGGAATTAGAGTATGGGAAAAAAAAAAAAACACAACCCACAAGTTCAGCTGCAGTTCACTTATCCCCTCCACAAGTAGAATTTGTTCTCCTGAGTCCCTTTTGAAAGGGCATCTTGACATTTGTACAGGAAACTATTTAAAGATGTGAATGCCATTACTTGCTTTCTCCAAATCTGAGATCTCCCAGTTTTGAGAAGTGGCAGTAGGTGCTGTACAAAACACAGAATGGACAGCCTCTATCCCAGGGGCTGTAGCAGAGGCTGGGCAGAAAAGAACAGATGAGAAACAAAGAGGTAGAGGAGAAGAAACAAGAAGAGAATATTAGGGAGTGCAGGCACCATGGCCTCGCATGGCAGCTCACCAGCAGCTGCCCAGCTCAGGCTCAAAACCTGTCCTCACAAACTGGAAATCATGACATTATCTTTGGTATTTGGAAGAGCCAGGGAGCTAAATAAGGATGAAAAATTCATGAGGTAGGGGGAAAAAAAGAGTGACAAGCCAAGTGATGCTATTTATTCTATATGTTTTGGTCTTCCTCATGGCACAGAGTGCACAAAGAGCCCCAGCTGGTCAAGGGGCCTGTGTTTCTCACCTTGAGGTTTTTCCTCCCACAAAGATGAAAACAGGAGAAAAGGGGCTGACAGCAAAGCTCCCTTACCGCTCTCTCTTTACCCCGCTCCTTTTTCTCCCCCCTGTCCTGAGGCTATCTGGGGACATTTGTATCCAAAAATATACAGGCGCATAAAAAAAAAAAAAAAAAAAAAAAAAAGTCCTGAGCATCCAATAACATTCATCAAAGAGACAGCCCATGCTCGTTCTGATGACAATGGTGCTAATCTTATCCCCTGGCTGCTGCCCAGAAGTGACATAATGCTTAGAAATGTGTGTTTGCTTTAGAGGCTATTTACCACAGGCGGGGAGAGGGGAGAGAAATGGCAAAGGCAGGAAACTAGCTGGATTTGTGGGCACCACAGACCGGATCCTCGGTCTATCGCAGTCCATTTGCACAGCTCTGTGTCACTTTTACAGATCCATCAATACAGACAGAGCTGAGCAAAAGGATCCTTGTGCAAAGGACTTTGAGCCCTTTTGGATCCCAAGTGTATGGGAGCTGAATGTGTGTGCATGAGCAAGAGAGAACGACACGAACATGGAGCAAAGTGTCACCTGGCCACAATTCCCTCTTCAATACCTGGGCTGAGGTGACCCCATTTAGCAGCAAAAGAAGGTCACCTCTTTTAGTAGTGTTTTATTTCAAGACTGACTTTGTTTCTTCAGCATGAACTCTGGAGTGGTTTAAAAGCAACGGGACCTGCTCTTTAAGCGTTGCTACAGTAAAAAATAAGTGGTTAACTGGGGAGACATCGATCTGCATGAACTTTGGTCTAAATTAAGAACACTCCCATCAAAAATCCCAAATGCAGACATGATGTACTCATGCAAAGCAAAGCCAGATTCCTAATAGGAAAATTACTTCAGCATCTTACCAGGTTAATCTATGCCACTATAAAGCCTTCCTGCCAAGTACAGGCCCCTCATCCAGATCTGTGTTGGAGGCAGTGTAGTCAAACGAGTTGTTAAAATCACAGCCAGCTCCCAAACTGCCTGTTGAAGGCTAATTCCAGAGCACCCAGGTCCCTCCTGGCCCCGACATGGGGCTTTCCAAGCTACTCAGAGCAGATGGGAAGGAACAGAGTCCCTGTGCTACCCTGTCACCCTGCCCCAGGGACCGGGCACGCAGGGACACCCCCACTGTCCATGCTAATGCAACCACAGCAGAGTCCCTCCAGAGAGAATGAGAAAATTCTGCCCTTTTAGAAATGGATCTGAATTTTACATATATTTATATAACACACACACGTGTATATATGTTGTGCTACTGTCAGACACAGCATGATGGGTAGTCTGTAGTTTCAGGGACCATCAAACAGGAAATGAGGTTTGCACTATTTGACCTGGAATAGATACATAGGGACTAGGAAAGCAAGAGAAACCGTTTAAAACCATGGTTCTAAATACACATTTCATGCAGATTTTACTAATCCACTGCTACCAATTAGTACCATGTGAGAACAGAGGACACTATTTTGAAACTTCACAATGTAATAAATGAATCATCATTACATAATCATTGAAGATCCAATATGTTTGCAACCAATAAATATTCGGAAAGCATAGAATGAGGGCTTGATTAGATCTAAAGTAAACATTTAGTGCCTCACTGTCTTGATAAGAGCAAAAGACACCCAACACAGGGTTGTACCAAAGCCTGTTGGCTCTCAAGGCAAATACGCTCACCACCTCCGCTCCCCAGTTTTTGTACTCCTCTTTGCTAGTCAGAGGAAAAGCTACCGAGATGTGACATGTTTCCCCCTTCCTCCTTCACAGGGATGCTGGACATGGTATTCTTGTAACAAGGCATGTCTGGGTTACAAACCTTACCAGCAGGAAAGCCTGAGACTAAATTTGGTATAGGTGAAGTGCTGGGAGACCCTTCAGAGCAGTTTCACCTGACATTGCACACCTTGAGCCGTACTCTCTGCAAACAAACTATGAGGAACAGCCTCTACCACAGGAATCTTGTAGCTAACCAAACAAAAAACGCTGATGGGAAGCAAAGGCAAAGAGAGCAGAACATAACAGCACCAAAAAGAAAACCCATCTCCTGACTCTAGGATTCACCAGCCTGCTCCTGCTCAGCATCTCCATCAGTACATTACACATCAGGACACAGTCGAGCACAAAAAAATTTAACCCTGATAATTCCCAACTTCCAATCACGGAGAGGCAATGTGTTGGGGTTTACTCTTTTAGGAAGGGTGTTTTTCTTTAGGAGGAGTTTTTTCCACTATGAATTTCATTGGGAAAACAGAATGAAAGGGTGGAAGTGAGTAAGCCAACTTGTTCAGTTACAACACTGGCAAGATTAATAGCTAGCCTCATTGTCCTAGGCTCCACAAAGAGAAATGGGCTGGATAAACTCTGACTTATTGCCTTATCCTCCCATTGCCTTTCAGAATGGTTTTGCCTGGCTTTGTCCAAATAGACTGATATGACATGTAAAAATTACTTTCTTTTCTTTGAACGCTTTGTGTAAGACTCTTCAAATCTGGCTTAAAAGTAGGGCAGATGGAAACAAAATAATCCATCCTTCAAAGAATAGAAGCCAATCCCTGAATCCAGCCTGGTTTAGGTACACAGGCTGTAGAAGGTTACAGAAGGCCAGTGTAACATACAAAATCTCTCTAGAACACTAATCTGTGCCTAGCAATTTGACGAGATAAAAATTTGATAACACATTGGTTGACTGTGATTGCCCAGGGAAAACATCTCCTTCATAATAATCTTATTATAGGCTAGTAGAGCTATTTTTGTGCCTATTCTTTGTGTGGAGCAATTTATTTTTATGGCTAGTAAAAGGAAATAAATTTCTCGGAAATGGCTCCTCGGTGAATTGGGGTCTGTGTAGCTCATTTTACGTTTATAGATAAGCAAAAGGTCAATTGAATGTTATGTCTTTTATTGCACGGCCTGCTAGGTCTTCACATAACAGGAAGAAATAATACAACTGCTCTACCGTTCCTCTCCAGGAGCCTTTTTTGAGGGGAGCCTTCTGTTTTGTGAGGTTGGAGCAAGACATGGAAGATCAGTCAATTGTCAGAGGGCATTTGTCTTGCTTGTGAGATTTAATAGAGTGCACAAGATTAGATATAGTAGATACTGCTATTGTGAAGAACACCTGGTCAGAAACACAGGGGGACCCTCCAGCATTCTCATCAGTTCTCATCACACATAGATACACGTAGTAACATTAACTTACTCAACAGTGCAGTGTCTTCTGCGGGGTTTCCATCCATGGCCAGAAGCAGCGGCAACACATGGAATCATATCCCCTCTCATGTACGTTAGATGGAAAGCTTGGATCCTTACAGCACTGCCTTGCTTCAGTTTTACTTGCTGAGAGTCACCCTTCTGAATTATATCTCACTCTTTTCCCACTTTCCCTTTTCTTGTGCTGCACTTGGTATAACAGTGGCAGTGATCTCAACTGACCTTTAAGAGAAAGGATTAACATGAAAACTGTTAACGCAAGTGCGGCTGCAAAACCTCACAGCATGTTTCTGCACTTGCTGGGGGGGAAAAAAAAACAAAATCAAAAACCAGCAAAAACCCCTTTCTGGAAAGAGCAGCTCCTGTGAACACCTAGCAGCACGTGCCTGACATTTTGAGTGTATTCACGGGCAAAATGCTGCGCAGAGGGCAGCGAATGCCAGAGCCTGGTATTTCTAAGCCGTACTTTGTGGACATAAACCAGAAATACATGTTGAACAGATCCATAGCTGCTCGTTACACATGCACAGCTCTCATTCCACTTTCATCCTATCTTCCTTTTAGGAATCCTTGCTAGGAGTCCTCTGCCCTTAGGCTCTCTTCCCTTTAGAGTTGCTCTTTGTGCAGCGGCACCATGGTCTGCAGGGGTGGGCACAGCCTGTTACTGCTCACTGAATCCTCTGATCCACTCTTTGTCCAAGTTCACTGGGACAAACAGCACAGGCAAAGAGGTCTCGGGTAATTTTGGAGAGTTAATAAACCCATCAGTGCATATTTTCTTTATGATCTAGTCGCAGTGCTGAAGGAGCAAGTCCCAACTATATCTTTCATAAGTTCTGCCAGTTTGATAAATACAGCGATCCTCTTGCTAATAAAACTGTTTGAGGAAGACAAGCCTTGCGCTTCCAGCTTTGCTCTGATAGATTTGACCTTCATGCTTCTGGGTCTATAGAGACCCAGGGAAAGCAAGTGAGCTATGGCTGAGCCCCCACTTCTGAACAAGTCCCACCCTAACCTCACTTTAGATGCAGTTACGTGTCACTACTGGGTATTTAAAGCTAATTAGAGAGAGCATTACTCAAATAGGTTTTTAGCAGCAATTCTGCACTAGACCTTGTATTACTTTTGTGTGTGTATTGTCCACATAGTCTAGCATCTGCACCCTGCACCCTTCCTGCTCTCCTTTCTCATTCAGTGTTTGATATCTGAATTACGTGCCAGTTATGTTGTTAAAATGAGCTCTTAGAAATAACCTTTTCCTCATACACTGAAGCAGTTACAATTCCCTGACATAACTCATCTAATCACCACCTCAATGAGCAGGGCTTAATCTAAATGCATGTACTGAGCACCTGCCACATGTATTCTTCATTTATCTTACATGGCTTTACATTAAGACCTAGCATGGACCTCTAATACATTATAGATGACTATATCAGTCTGTACATGGTGTAAATTAGGACCAGCCACTCAAAGGACATTACAATTATCTCCTCACCGATACATAGCTTTAATTAAGCTACTGCCACCTTGAGGGATTAACAATCAGATCCTAGACCATATATGGCAAGAACATGAAATGCAAAGCCCTGATTATTTTGGCACCCTCAGAGCACTTGAGCTGTAAAAATTAAAATGCCTTGGAAGGAAGAGCTCATTGTAGCTGAGAGATTGTATTACTTGCCAATGCAACCAACAGCATATTCACTGTAGTCAAGAAACATCCCTAAGACAAGCCTGAATTTTTTAGCTGGGGGAGAGCAGACAGAGTTCACTGTTGACTTAGCTAAGCTGACTGTGTTTCACACAAGAGGTAACTGGAAGTTCAGACCTCTTTTTTTTTGTCTCTCATCTCTTCATTTTAAAGATAGTCTGTAAGTGACAGAGTTTAGCTTGTCTAATCACTTACGGTTTTTTTCTATACATCTTATATTCTGCTGTTGACTTACCAAGAAGTGTTCATTTCCTTAGGGAACAAAAATGGTTGAGGTTTAATGGGCTTGTTTTTCCAGCTCTCACCACTGAGGGAAGAAGCCTGGCTGCAGTCTCTGTATCTGCAGTAGGGTTGCAGATTGCACTGCAATTTTCCACTTCTGCCCTTAGAATAACGACCATGACTCATGGCAACAGGCTTCCACAATGCACATGTGGAACTAAAAACTCCAACTAAAAACCAAGCCCACAAACACCTCCAAGTTTTTAAAAAGGCTGTGTGTCCATGTTTAAGTCCTTTCACTCGACTCCCTGACTCTGGTGCTGTTTAACAGAACACAGCAGGAGCCCAAGGTGGTTTTTAGGCTGCACATTGGCCTGTTGAAGGAAACACACAGCTTTATACACCACCTTGAATGGCAGGGGTCAATATCTTGCTTCTCTTTCCAACTCCAGAGCTCTGTTCCCTCCAAGCTCTTTGCAACTGAGCACTCATGGCTGCCAGTCATGTTGGAGACACCATGCTGTTCTGAAAAGAGATTCCAAAACAGGCTCTAAAATGCAACTGCCAGGAGTAACATCCATGAACTCAGCCCCAGAAAGGCACCTCATGGGACTGTCCAACAGAGTGTCATTTCATAAAGGCATTTGTGTATCTTGGAGTTTAGCTCAGTCCCCAGCAATCAGATGAACTCCCCGCATTTCAGCCTGGATGTAAGCATGCCCACTGCCCAGCTCTATATTTGTCATGTGTGCTTTTCCCCATTCCCCATAGATGACAGCCAATAAAGATTTTTCTTTAATGACGAGTTTAATTTCATGAAGCTGCAGTCATAGGATGCAATAAGAAATGTAATGCAGATTCTATGGCAACACCAGTTATTAACTACACAAACTTATTGTGCATAAAAATCCATAAAAGCTACCAATATCAGTGTAATGGCCTAATGAAACTCTCAGATTTGGAGCAAATAAAACCATCTCAAGCAATACAGGCATCTACTACTCTAAGATTTAACCCAGGTTATATTCTTCAGCACTTTAACCAGGACACGTCAAAAAAAAGCAACAAGATGGTTTGTCTCGGAGTTGCCTCTTAAGTATCTCTACTAGGTCTTTCACAGCCTGTCTCCTCCCTGATCTAAAAACCCTTAAGTACTCTGACACTTTATTCTCTTTTTTATACCCCCTTGTCCTTAATCGCACACTCCTTAGTCACACATGTGACTTCATTTGGAGATGAACAGCCTCTGGAACAGAGCAGCATTGATCTCTGAGACCTTTCTCAGCCCATGGTTGCTCCAAGCCAGGTGTCAAGCATCCACACATTTTTTCCATCTTAAACAGCTAACGAAGTCCATCGGATCATTCACAACAGCTACAGAGAAGTGCATGCACTGTCAGGATATTGCTCAAGGCTGACTGCTGTTAGCAGTTTTGGTTCCTTCAGCATAGTACAGGAAAGATGAAGCATCCTCTTTGCCAGAATGGGGTGGAGGTGAGACAAAACAAAATGGTGAACATGATGCACATGGAAAAATGTTCACTTATTTTTCAAATTTAAGCTTAACCACAAATCCTGAGGACTAGCTTTTGAGGGTATGAGAGCTGAGTTCCCACAGTCTCCTCTGATGATCCCATCCCAAAACACATAAGAGACTTTAATTTCTCTAATAAAGGCTCTTTATAAAAGGGGATATTGCATGTGCCTGCATATTTAACACAATTAGAAATGCGCTAAATAATCCTATACAAGTGATATACGTCTCTGGATATTTAGAATATATACCTTATATGGGCAAGAGATAAGCAATTTTTTTGGTGATGGGAGGCAGCCAGTAGTAATTCAGAAGAGCATGCAAGCATAAGGAAAACAAAACAAAACAAAGCAACCCAACAAAAACCCCAAGATATTTCTTAGTTGTGAATTTCCATGGCCCAGCAGAGCTATGTAAATACTGCTGTACAGATATCAGCTGGTCTCTGTGTCATTGCTGGAAGTTAAACATAACTCTAGTGATGCTAATGACTTTCTGTTAATTTGCAGTAGCACCACAAAATTTAAAACCTTCTTTCTCACATCAGTGAATACACATACCTCTCTGTGAAAACCGAATACCAACTCCTCCCAAAATAAATGGAGCAGAAAAAACATGGGCTTCAAAAGGGTCGACTCTGCATTTTCCAATATATACATGAATCCACAAAGGCAACAAACTGGATTATTTTTTTTAAATTTTCATTTATAATAAGTGCAATAAAAGAATCTTGCTTGCCTCACACTATATTTTTATTTCCATAAAAGAAAGACTATCAAAAAGAAGAGGAAACTGAAAGACAAAGACATGTTATTTTGACAAAAGCAGCTATTACACAGATTGCCAAAATTGAACTCAGCAAATACTATACATAAACAAGCTGAATACACTTCCACCTTCTCTAAGTAGACATCTGGACAAACATCACAGAGACATTAGCATCACCAGATGTCCAGAATTCTCTAAATTTAGTGCAGAATTGGGGTTTTTGTTGTTGTATTGGGCTGGGGGGGTGGGGGGTTTTTTAAGCTCATTTGCTTTGCTTAAGAAGTAGAGAAGAAGGTTCTGAAAGGTTTCTGAACTGAGTGATTGTCAAATGCCCAGCATAAATCAAACTTAATAGGGCAACGTGGAATGATGATTTTACTCCCCTCACAGCACCAGCTTCTACTCAGATCAATATAAATTTCCAAATGTTAAGAGTAAATGTAAGTAAAATTGTTCCAGTACCATAAACATTCCTTTCATTGTTTTTTTCCCCCCTTCCTTTCCCCTAGATGCCATTTGGATGGGGCTCTGCAAGCCCTCCTCCATTTGACACTCTGCTTCCCCAAGCAGGCTGTCAGTATTTGATTAATGGTTCAGATCATGCACACCACATTTGCCAAAGACATGAAATACACTGTTCAGCTCTGACTTTGCAAGGCACATTCTCCCTCTGATAAGCTGCTTGCAGTCCCACAGTATATTTTCATGCCTTGTTTTCCACGAGACCTGTGAAATTTCTCCCCAGCAGTCAAGCCACAAGCTGGGGCTTTTCATGGCAGGTGGCCCAACTTTGTTATTGTTTAAACTGCATGGTGATGTGGATGGAACCACATTGGTCACGTATTGTACATAAGTGTTACATACATTAAAAAAAATAACATTCCCATGGTGTTGGAGTTTCTCTTGAAACTGTATATGGAAAATGAATATATGTGTGTGTCTAGAATTGTCTGTATGTACTGAAAAACTACAGAGCTATTGTAGAAGAAATATCTGGGCTGTGTATTTTTATTGCTGCTCAGACTCCAGGGATTTTCATCCAAGACTTTTCCTTTAGGCAGCAATCTAGTAAATGAGATTAATCAGAGTCCTTGATAACAATAGCTCAGATGGCAGGTGAAGAAGATCTGTGGATGCCTGCTGAACTGAACCTGAGCAATAACCCAGCGCAGGTTTCCATGAGATATCCTCCCTTCCCAGCCAGGTCAGCAGCATAGAGTGTGGGAAGAGCTTTTTGGTTTGGGTTTATTTTTAGGATGCTGCAAGGACTTTTACTTCTGGACACATGTACTTATCTAAAGCACCTTCTGTTCCAGAAGATCAGAAGACAACCTAGTGAGTAAGTCCAGCTGGAATAAGCTTTGGAGCTTGAATAGGTACTGTCTGGCTTGACATAAAAGGGACTGTCCTCCACAATTAAACTGATTACACCAAAATCATTCTAGCTAGGACCTTTGCAGGGTTGCTATTTCTGAAGTAGACACAAAAGGAGGGCAAATAACGTGCTGGAGAACAGCTTTACAGCTGCAGAGAAGAAGATTGTGGCACAGAATAAAAAGTCATTGATTTTTCCTTTTCTTCCTCATTGTTGTTCCTCATAGCTTTAATGGAAACAAAAATCTAAAGGCCTTATCGGTGCTATCAAGCCAGTTCCAGTGTGAGCATTTAAAGACAGTGGAGTAGCAAACATTTCATACTAATGAAGCTGAGCACAGCCCCATCCTCACACTGCTCAAACAGCTGGATTAAATTATGCTCCATGCTTGATAGCGAACATTTTGTGTCTGTTCTGTTCTTTACTTTTCACTAATTCTTAAACTTTCTGGGATCCGTCTAGTACAAGTGTGAACAGAACCTAAGATTTTTCTGTAAGCCAAAAAAAAAAACTAAAACCCCAGCAGTAGCCACTGAAGACTTGTATGTGCTCTTCTTTTCTACTCCTCCATGTACAGTGGAGGCCCAGAAGGTCACAAGGGTTTTACTGACTGTTGAAGTACAAAGAGCATAGCTGCAGCTCTGAAAGCTTTCTACTGGAAATCAAGAATGGCTATTCCTTATTTTTCAAACAGCTAAAGAACCTTAAATTAATTTATCAAGAATCAGATTTAACATATATAAAAAAGCATCACATTTCTACACAAGTCTTTATCTTAAAGCATGGAACTCATTGCCACACGATATTTTACAGAGCAAAGCAGTGAGGATTGCAAGTTTTGGCACTTCACTATGAAATAAATCAAACATTATTTATTTTCTGAATCTCCTTAGTTTTCATCAGCCCTTTGGTAGCCTAACCCCATTCAGCCATCTCAGAAAACAATGACAGGAATGCTGCGAGTTTCCAGCTCTCCCCTGCAGTCTTTTCCACCCTCCAGTTCCAGAAACTCACCTAGACTAAACGTTTACAGGATAGAAGAGTTGTCAGACACTTATCCTTTGCCATCTGGCGGCAATTTTCACCCCCCAAAATAATCTCTTTTGGGGAGTTCAAACACAAAGTTCAAAGGAAAACCCAAGAATAAACAACATATTTCACCTGGTATTGAAACCCCATGAGAATTTCAGCATTACCTGATTTCATCTTGAAACCATAAATCTCCCCAGGCTTACACCAAGGTTCAGGACTTTGCTGGGACAAACTGAGACTTTTTCACAGATTTTTCACACCAACTTCACATGATCCTCATCAACAGCACTGATGAGTTTTTCAGGAGGAGAAAACAGACCTGAAAATCCTAGCTTTTGAGGACACTTATAGTTTAAATCTCAGCCTACATTTGAACTGCTTTTATTCATTTTTCTGTCTATAACAGGCTAAGACAAATCAGTACATGCTCAAGAGCACAGCATGGTAGAAGTCCGGATGAAAACATCTATCTTGGGAGGCAGATTCAAGCTCCATGCAACTCACAGTGGGAATGCAAGTATTACATTAGCTAACAAATTTCAAATAATTAAAGTTCATTATTTGAAGATTAAATATTTCAAAGAATAAAACTCTCACAAGACAGTCCAAACCCTAAAATCCTGTCCTTCCTGCATGTGCCATTTTACTATTCATTAGTATCTGCACTTCTGAAGTTCAAATTAAAATGTTAAAGGTCCTTGAGAAGGAATCGTTCTCACTTTGATAGATGGCCAGAGTTAGGGGCACAGGAGCCCTCTGAGACAACCTATTTCTTAAGTTCTATTTAGAGAATTAAAATCCAAATTCTATAGCCTTTTTTTTTTTTTTTTTTTAAGCAAACTGCTGCTTTGTAGTCTACCTATCACTGCCGGTTATTAGAGTTTATGTGTACTTTGATTTACTATCACAAAAAGGCACTGTGAGGACAAAAATACTCTTAAAGTAAAGGTTTATTAATATTCACATCACTTGACATTTGCACAGAAATGCTGTCCTAAGCTAACAGAACACGATCAAGCTTAACCTTATGATTTTATGCTTTTAGCAAGTGAACAAGTTTAATGTTTTTAAACCTTTATCAACTGCTCTTCAGTCCCTGACTTCAGAGCATAATTTCCATCAAATGCTGCTGCATGTGTCCTCAAAGTGACCTTGAAAGGAATGAGTATATGCAGAGAGTCCATTTTGAGGAGGACAACAACTTGTTTTGTAGACTCAAGTGAAAACAGACATCAAAACCAAAGAGGATTATCTGGAGTTGCCTGGGGAGGGTGATGCCTCAGTCACCTCCTACTAACCAGTTTCTTTGAAAACACGATACAGTGCAGATTTACCACTGAAATAAATACCCTGTCCTACATACTTTGAAGGGGAAAGAGCAGTCAGCTGTGTCATATGTATCAAATGAAGAATCTGAAGGTGTTTTTTTCAGGAAACAGGAGCCTCAGGGGATTAGAAAGAGAAATGAAGTATTTCCCATATGGGTTCCCAACCTGCTTATTGAGCAGATCCATATCAACAAAACCTGTTTTCCAAGTTCTGGCAACTTAAAATTAGTTGTAAAAGCCTCATTTCTAAGGACCAAATAATTAGGTATACAAGCTCTATTGGCAACTACTCGTTGATATGCTCAGCAAAAGAAGCAAGGGTTGAATTATTTTGGAACAGTGGTAAAACTGTTGTTCCCCTGGCTTTCCCCTGCTTAGGTCTCAGTTTATCTCTGAAGGAGTAAAAATAAGTTAAAGAACTTTTTTTTTTTTTTTAAATCAATTCTCAGCCCACACTTTCTGCTTGAAGCAGAAAAAAAAGAAAACAAGCAGTACTGGTCCTGGTAAACAAGCAAAAAAATATTGACTGACTAATGCATTCTATGCAATGAGTTCTGCTCTCATTATTATACTCCAATGCTCCCTCCTAAGACAGATGAAAAAACATCACAACCTGAAAACTGTATACAAAGATTGCAACAAGAGTGTTCTCTATTTTCTTACAGTGATAGGAAGCATTAGGACAAATGAACATGGACATTTTAGTACTATACTTTTTAATTTAAGTTATAGCAGTATATTCTGTTTGCTGTTCTTTGGACATTGAATATCATAATATCATATCTTCTCCCTCCTGTTTAAGTACCAAAAACTTGAGAGATGGATAGGTGTGGGGTTTCTCTCATCCTTCAGAGACTTTTGGGCCAGAAGGAACAGTCACAGCTGTGTTGTTCTCTTGCAGAACAGAAGTCAGAAAACTGTACACAGTCATTATCAATGTTCAAGCCACTGTACTTTACATGGAGGAGGAGATCTGAGTAAGTGAATAGTCAGTTACCTTAAGTGTTAAAAATAGCAGTGTTTGACTTCAGCCAGCTTTACCTTCAACCACTGGATCTCCTTACATGCTTTACTTACCACCTCTAGATTAATGGAGCTGTCTACTATCTATTAGTGGATCAAATCACCTCTTAACCTCCTCTTCAATAAACTTAATAGACTGAAGGAAAGGGACATTTAGCTTTCTCAAAAAAGGTGTGAAAGAATACCAGTCCTTCCACATCCCCAGAACAGGATTTATGCAGATCTGATCAGTGACAGGCATCGTACCAGTCACCAGGGGCAGTATATTCACTCCAGGTCAGTTGGGAAGTTGAGAAAAATATGAGTTTAAATGGAAAATTTAAGGTCACCTAACAAAAATTCCTTCCTTTTTTAGATTTTCAGCCTTAGTAGGCTCCGGCTACAATACTGCCTCTGGTGTTTCCCAATATTTGAAAGGCTCTTCCACCAAAGGCAGAAAAAAATGTGTGGAGGGTTTTTTGGTTGGGTGGGTGGTTGAGTTTTTCAGC
>NW_020799112.1:13930784-13958641 GCF_003259725.1 Athene cunicularia
TGTATAAGAGACAGGTGGGTGGGTTTGGGGTTTGTTTGTTTGTGTGGTTTTTTAATACACACTCCACATCCATTTTAAAAAGCAAAAATAATGGTGAAACACAAGAACGATAAAAGCAGAGAAAGAAAAAAAATATATATATATATGTATCTTTTCCATCCATTCCAGCAACGTATAGAACCATATCAAGCAATAGGCAATTATGCCATGCACATTATAATAGAGATGTGCTGTTTATGATCCAAAGAGCCTACAGCAACAGGATCCTTTTAGACTGGAGGGGACCATTCTCCACTCACTCGCTTGCTAAAACTGAAAACAGTTGGCTGGACTATAAGCCACCTGCGGCTCAGCTGTGCATGAATCTAGGGGCTGTTACTGTATTTTTAGACAAATAATCCACAAAACCTCAGACTATCTAATTCAAAATCACCTTTCAAAGCAAGGGAAAAAAATATGGTATTATTACCATGAAACATGTAGGCTCTCCTAAATGGTTGTTTTGAATACTGGTGAATCCAAGAGAACAGGCTGGTTTCCAAGTGTTTTCTCAGTTATCTTCTATTATTGGCACAAATAAGACCAATTGCCAACGTTAGAACTAACCTCACAATTTACTTATAAGATTTCACCACCATTGTGTAAACACAGCTGAGAACCAATTATCAGAATTAATAATCAGGTTCCTGGTATATGAATATGTATACAGTTTTCATTGCTTTAATATTCTGGTCTTATCATTCCCTGAGTCCCAGAATATTTCTGCCAATAAACATGTTCATTCAAGTACTTGCAGAGAGCCAGCATGCAAGGGGCATGAGAACTGGAGAAGTAAATCAATTTAGAAAGAGGAACAATGAGAAAGAAAGCCAGCTTGCTTACTGAGCACTCATCTCACTATTTGTTCTTCCTTTCGCTTCTCCCAAAGTATTTATCATGTCCCCTGACTTTCTTGTTATAATAGAATCTCAAAAGCAGTAGCATCATCAAAAGTAGCAGCAGGGGGGAAAGAAAAGCAGGAGGTGAAAAAAGCCCCAGCACTTTATGATTTCCTTCAAGATAGGGTTGCTTCCGAGGATTAATGAGTACGTCCTGCTCAAGGATGAGACTCATCATGATTGTTACCTTTAATAACCCTGCTTCCTCAGAAGAGCCCTCCGTGCTGAGGATGAGACTCTGAGCAGCAGCTTGAATTATGCATGAGGGCTGGTGGAAAACAATCATCTGCTCTGGCATTAATGGTCTGTAAAGAGTTGCTTTTGACAAAACCATTTAACACCAGCAATAAAATAAATAAATTAATAAAGGGAAGGAGGTGGGGGGTGGTGGTGGCAGGGAACATAATAATGATGTACTGATGTAACACACATTGGAAAATATTGGTTTCTTAGATTGCAGATCACAAGCGTTCCCATCAACTCCTTCTGACCAGGAAGGGAAGGGAGGGAAAAAAAAAAAAGAAAAAAGAAAAAAAAATATTCTTGCTCTGAAATGGTGAAATGTTTGGGGGTAAGGGGGTAACGTTGGTTTGGAGCTGAATAAGCAGCAGATCTTGCAGAGAAAAACATGTATAGAGGTCAAAGGAAGATATTCTAGGTAATTACATCTCTGTTCTGAGCAGAGAAGACATTGTGGAATGTCTTCTTAATTCTGTGGAAATTGTGGAATGGTTTTCTTAGGTCTTCTTTAAACAGCAGCAGGGAAAAGATTCAGAAGGGGAATGACAACAGATCTGGTTCCCCCCCTATCATAGTCCTGGTGGATTTCCATGGCTGATTTCTACACATAAAAGCGACAATTCATAGAATGGTTTGGGTTTGAAGGGACTTTAAAGGTCGTCGAGTTCCAAATCCCCTGCCATGGGCTGGGACACATCCCACTAGTCCAGGTTGCTGCCTTAAATACTGCCAGAAATAGGACATCTACAACCTCTCTGGGCAACCTGTTCCACTACCTCCCCACCCTCGCAGAGACACTTGTTCTCTCCTCACTAAAATAAGGATAGTTAAGCTTGCATACCACACCAGGGCCTTGAAAATTTAAACTCCAGGTAACAGTTTGAGATTTTTTAAGTGAAGAGTATTTTATTATGTACTTTGTTAGACTAAGCAGTTGAATTAAATCTGTCAGACCCACTTCAGAGCAATGTATAAAGACGAGATTTGGAAAGGGTGGTGCTTTGCACTGTTTTCTTCTATCCAGCGTGTTCCACCATTTGGGAAGTATCGCTTTTTTGACAGAAAAAAAAAAAAAAAAAAAAGTAGTACTTTGCAATGCTATTGTGGGCTTTGAGTTTTTCAGCTCTTGTCAGGAAATAATGTCAGATTTAATTTTCAGTTTAATCTGTACAAAACATTCTGCAATTGGGAGGTAAGTTTCCAACAAGAAAAGAAAATAAATATTAAATATTTGCTTGGCTGAAAAACAAGTCTACACTTAACATACTGCTCATGTCACATTTTATTTATTTCCAAGAAGGCTTCTTTTGTAAAGAAGGAAAAGATATATTAGAAATATTTGTGTTATTTTTGTAAAGATAAAACTACTGGCATGGGAATTGTTCAGATATTTATCAGTGAAGCTTTTTCCAGGTTCAGGAACCAGAGGCCCGAGTCTTTCGGAGATCACTCTATTCATCCCCTACCCCAGAGCAGGACTGATCATAGTTGTCATCCACAGGGACATTGTCTGTCCTGATCTTATTAGGCCTCCAATGGTAAGGACTCTAGCATCTCCTCAAGCCTACCTTTTCTCGTGTTTTCTGATCAATCTTCTTACCTTTTTTAAGATCATCTGATCCACAAGAAAAAGTGTTACTGAGTATCACAACTGCCTCAAGAATTAGCACCAAGAATAAACTATAGCATTTATATCGGGTCATTTGTACCACAGACTGAATCATAAATACCTGGTCCTCAATCTTACTCCAACAGACCTGGGTCCAGAAAAGCTTTCCAGCATGTAGTTAATTTAACAGGCTATTTTTCATCACCATCCAGGCAAAGCAATTGAACACATGCTTAATTTCAAGCACACACCTAAAACTTACTGCTTATAGTGAGACTAAAGTGTTTATTGTGTTTTGATGAACCAAGCTGTTATGCACAGATCTAACCATAAGCATATGAGCCAGCAGGATTATTCATGTTCTAAAGTCATACACCTGTTAAGTGCTTTATTGGACTGAGGGCATAATTAGTGCAAAATGTAGCTATATTTATTTAATTACAAGCAGGACTAATGACTAAAATTATTTTTAAAATAGCAGGATATTTCCGGAGGCCAACTGTGAAACTACCTCGTACTCCAATATCTAATTCTGTATCCTCGCTTGAATCCAAAGAGAGACAAAACAACTGCTGTGTTTTTCTCAGTCCCACAGAAATCATACTTGAATCAAATTATCCTTTTGTATTTATCAGTTAAATAATTCTGTCAACTGTCCAACAACTGCTGCAGCCCCAGGAGCTTTTGTAAACTAGCTGATGAATGATTGGTTAAATAAATCTGCTACAATTATTCTGGTAATGAAAAACAAAAACGACAGCATGTCTTCTCCAACACAGGCTAAATCCTATTTGCTGCTTTTTGGTAATGGGAGATATTGTATTTCTTTAATAGTGAGGATTTATTTGTGTGGATAATTGCAGCGCTCAAAATAGCTAAAGAATTTTTTTATTTTTTTTTCTGAGATAGGATCTTAAAAAGCTAACATTCATACTGCCCGGTCTTATCATAATGTAACATTTCACTTAATGAAACTCAAGAGTGACTCAAGCATCCCTGAATTTATAGACTCTTTGTGTGTTAAGAAACAGACATGAGCTCAGACTTTGACCATAATGAATAGGAGAAAGAGCATGAACAAACAGCTATTTATATGAGGGCAGTGTCTCCACAAAAATCTACAAGGTCTTTGGGTCAAACTCTCAGCTGATGTAAATGCCTCTTTGCATTTTATTAAAAATACATTTTGATAAAAACACAGCAAGGTATCAAAACAGAGTCAAACTCATCTCTTCCATAATCCTTTCGTAATCCATCTATAACGTGCCTTAGTCATGTGTCTGGAAAGACAGATATCTTTCATCCTGCCAAATAAGTTTCTGATAAGGCCTCAGCTACTGAGCATGAACAAATCAAGAACTGGTATGCTCCTGCCACTGCAGTATCACTAAATCTGTGCTCAATCATCAGGTTAAAGAGGTTCATCTTGGAGAAAGCTGTTGTTTCTCCATCCTCTGGGATGGATGGCTTGATTTTGGGGGGTGGGGTGGTAGTGTGTTAATTCTTAGAAAAAGAATATGAAACAAAGAAATAACTTGGGGTTTTATATGGAGGTGGGTTTTCTCCAGGAATTATATACATGGATACGCATGTTCTGTGGAGGGAACAAATGAAGTCTTGAGACTTTTTTTATTTGGTGCTTTGACAGGCCCAATCCAGACACTGTAGTCTTTGCAGATCGTTGAATCCAGAAGGAAAGATATCTAGGATCCCCTAATCATCCTCTGACATACATTCTGATTCAGCACTTCTATATTGTGATTTTGTGTGTTCTGTAACTGTTTCTACAAGCCAGGATGTATTTAAACAAAGAGCAGAAAACCAGGTTCATGCACTAGCTGGACCTTATTTTAAAACTGAAGTAATTTTATCAGAAGAAAGCTCTTCTGCAGTTTAGAAATATTATGTAGAAAGAATGCAGAAATAAAGCATAAGCAATGGTTAACTGAATACCTATTGAAGGGATAAGGGAATCTCTGTATGTGAATAAGCAATCAGAGTAAACCTTTTGCAAGCAGAACAGACTTCGAAATTTGCTCAGAAACATTTGTCTGACAATTTTGGATAAGCAGCAACGGATAAACATGATCTGAACACAGGTAATTCATGGAGTGAGGAATCCCTGGATGAGTGCCACTCAGTCACACTCAGTTCATGAGAAGGTGATGTTATTTGGCCTAGAAAGTGTCTAGGAAGATCTTAGCTGGCAATCCTACAGTCCTTGAGGAATAAACTTGTTTATTTGTTTTAGTCTGTGGACGGTTACACTTACTTGCAATGAACATTGCAACACCATGGACAGAGCATGTATATTTAGGAAAACGGGGAGAAAAGGCTGATCACAGTCCGAATGACCTGGTCAGTTCTTCCCATACTCTGGTGTGACTTTGGGAATATTACTGTCACTTGTAAATTCTGAAGCAGCGTTGTTTTACCATCACCAGTAAAACTGTGGCCACATAAAAACAAAGGTTAAGTTGCAATTGGCTTCCAAGGGCTAGAAATAAAGGGAATTTCTAAGCTACTGACACAAAAATACTGAATAGAGAAGAGCTGACAAAGTGTCACAGCAGAATCATAGGTGAGATGGACTGAAGAATTCAAGCCTCTGAAATTTAATGTTACATAGACACAAAGGTTCTAGCAGAAACACAACCTCTAAAGGGATCGTGTCCCAACACCCGCTACATAAGTGTATTTACATTATAAAAACGGAGACCTCTTTTCTTCAAACAATAAAAAAAGAGCTTAAATTTTAATAGACATTGATGCATGGGTTTGTGGATTGTTGTCCATTTGTTGTTGGTTTTCTTTATTCTTCCAAGGATGTTGAAGGTCAGTCTGCAAGGTCTGGGGAGCTAAATCAAATGTAAATTAAAACATGAATGCACAGAAGATTGTAATATTCAGTAAGGCAACTTTGGAAATAGTGTAAGTGAATTAGAGGGTTGAAGATGTGATTCATTTTCAATGGATAATGTAAAGCTATGTGGGAAGAAAATGCTTCTGCATTTGCAAAGCACGGAGTAGGTTCAGAATAAGAAACTAGATAGATGGATTTAGCAGGTAACAACCCATAATGCATCCCTGAGGTGACTAAATTTCCCTGAGAAATGAACCAATTCTTGCACCTGTGCAATGGGGTTATGAAACCCTGGGGAATGAAAGACCCTGTCTAGAAGTTAAGGTTTGTTATTACATATGCAAGATTTAATTCATGAATATCTGTGCAAAGAGAACTATTTTCCATAAAACTGCAGCTGTGTTTTGAGAATAGCATCCTAACAAAAAAAGAGAACAAACTCCAGCAAGTCAGGGAGAATATTGTGCTCTCTGATGGCCTCATGCTGACAGAGCATCCTTACAAGAACAGCAAAATCAAAACACATTTGTACCCACAGCAAGAAACAGGGATTAGTGAGAAGCAAAAATGATATCTGTGGTGGTATGTCTAAAAAATCGTGTGGTACTGAATTCCCCCACTATTTGTAGGTAAAAAACACCAAAAATGAGCAAGGAGATAATGTTTTGGGTTTTAAAAAAAAAAAGTATTGGAGCATAATTAATTGTCACCCCTATAAAACAGGTAGTGAAGGGAAGCTTGTGCGCATTTGTTTCCACTGAGATTTTTTATGATTAAAGTGAAGGCCACAGATCTGATTCCGATCAGTTTGCCATCTCGGTTTTCTCACTTGCAGTTTTCCCACGTGTACAATGAACACCCAGTTCCTCACCAGGCCTTTACGGTATCAGCTGAGTGGCATGACAGAACAGAAAAGAAATAGATTTCTTAAAAATAGTATTTTGAGAGGAAAGACTCTCACTGGTTCAAAAAGGCATAAGTTTGTACCACCAGTCTATGAATTTTCCAAAGAACTATGCTGAAACAGCAGCTCTGTTCAGGTAGCTGCTCACGTCGCTGCACGGAGGATGCTCTTCACCCTTTCAGGCTGAGCTTGGCACCAAGGACAAGCTGCTAAGTCAGGCTGTGGCAGACACAGCCCCCCCCAACAAGTGAGATGCAGTTTGTTCCCTGGTGGCAGCAGTACTGAAGTAGACCACGGCGGCTTTGAAAATTTGGGTCTTGTTAAAATGGGTGATTATATAATCTCATGCCAATTCTTGCAATAATTCCCTTACACACAGCTTTCATATTTCTGGATAATTAGAAGAATATGTAATCCATACCTAGAGACACATTGCTCTTAAAGTTTTCTTTTCTTTAATAAAAATTTTGCAATTAAACTTCCTTGGCAAACAGCCCAGCTCAGTGACCCTGTGTCTTTTACCTGTAGGATATTAAGCAAGAGGAAGGGAGCACAAACAGCTATTAGCCTTATAGCTTGCATTTAAATATTTGGAGAAAACAGGAGATTCTTAGAGGCAGGCTGGCCTTCGAGAACACTCCACCATTACCATCCCCAGCTATTTAGCATGTATCATTAACATGTCCTCTCTGCCACTCAGCCATAATTAAATTGCCCGCATCAGAGTGCATTAAACAGTACAAGTTTCCCTGATTTACTAGTAATCTTATTTCAGAAGTGTCAGCTCTTCAATTTAACAGACTTACTCATTCTCCTGATCCCACTATCAGCACCAAATCATTTCCATTTCTCTTATAAACTAGTGAATAACAAAGTCTCCAGCGTACCGAGGAAAATAAAACTACACGTGAGCCCCAGAGTCAGGGTTACCCCATCTACCTTCCATGCTTTAATACCCCCTTAGCTTTTTATGCTACTCTAAAATAAATTATCTCCTTGCAGCCTGGGGACTAGGAAAGAGAAGTCCACTCATTTTTTTATATTTCTTTTAAATTAGATGTGATAGCAAGATTAAAAAAAAAACAAACTGGGACATCCGGTGGATAGTACAAGCTCATTTAATTCAGCAATAATTAATATATCTATATCAATCTAAATATATGCACTGCACAAGGCAACTTGGGAAATTATTGCAAAATGAGCCATTTGGGACCCCAGCACAGAAGCAGTTTGCCTCTAAGCCTGTGAGAGAAAGAAAGCACTTTTCACCCGTGAATTTAGAAGTACTTTGCCAATAACAGTAATCCACCTTTACCTCACCCCTGAAAGGTAGGTCAATATTGCTTCCCTACTTTAGGACTGAAAAACAGAGGTGCGGAGAAGCTCACTGACTGTTAGACATCACATGGCATTTTTCGAGTTGGAAAAGACAATAAAACTGAGTCAGGAGAGCTATTGTGGTCCTCCTAGCTAATTAATACATATTATGGGTATGTGCATGTTGGGATACTGGTTGGCCACAGTATCCATGCAATTTTGTCCTGGTGTAGCTGATGATTTTGGTGGAACATGGGAAGGAAGCAAGTGTGACCAATGCCTAACGCTTCTTAACATCTAACCCCATTCCCCAAAAGCAGAGCAGAGCCCTACAGATATCACAGCAACTCTCCACTGCCCGTTTCCACTGCTCAGAATGTCATTAAATTATAAACAAAAGGAGCCGTTATTGATCGGTTTAAAATATTTCACTGAGAGAGCAGCTCGTTTCAAGCCAGGACATCCTGAGAGATTTACAAACCTCAACTGGAACGGTCAATCACGGCTCTGCTGTGAAAAGCCCTAAAACTCCTTTAACACATCAAAACTCTTAGAGAGAGATAGAACCATTTGGAAAGGAAAAGGGAGGGGGGAGCCAAATCCTGACTTATCCTTTCCCTTTTCCACCCAGAATCCACCTGAGGCCCACAAAACTTTCTTTTTCCCTTTACATTAAGAACTGAAGTGACCTCCAAACTTCCAGTCTCTCCCTGGGTCAAGAGAGGACTTTTACTAACACTGTGGTAACATCTCATGTATTAAATCAAGGTTCAGGCACTGAACACACACAGGCAGGGGATTCAGGAGAGAGCTTACAAGGTTAACAGCTGACAAGGACTGGAATGGCACGAAGGTTAATTGCTATTTGCAAAGCACTTTTCAGGTCTCTTCAGATAAAAGGTTTTCTGTCTCCATTAAGAAACTTTGAAGCAAACTGCAACCAGTGAGTAATCAGTGTCCAGTATCTCAAGACGCTTGAGACAATCAGATCCTAAACACTGTCAGATGAGAAATATTTTGAGAAATAACACAATAATTTAGTCTGTACCATGGCTAGCTGAAGGCAGAATGGGACCAAGAAATCCTGCATGCCAATCCTTCACCAGAAAGCCTCAGTCTAGATAATAAAGTCAGTTTGTGTTTTACCAAGGCAAAAGCCCTCCACAAGAAAAGGCATATGCTAATCTGACTCGAACTGGGGCTTCCTCCTTTATTCACCAGTACAAAGGGCGATGCCAGGGAAAAACAAAGAGCATAAGGCAGGAAAAAAGAAAAGCGCTCTGCAAAACTGACAATTTCCTAAGCCCCATTCCTTGCTCTGCTTTGTAGATTTACTATAATTAGTTTAGCAGAGAAGCGAGTGTGGCTGATGATTTTATTCATTTCATTATGCTAAGGAGGCCAGTAAATTATTTTTAAAGCATTTAGGGCCCTAGTCATTTTATCTCGGGGAGGGATTAATGACCAAGAGCCAGGTAGTAGCTTAAACAGCTGCAAAAGGTAGAACTATTTTTACTTTGATTACACTCCAAGACATCTTCCCCTGCCTGCTTCATCAGTGCACGTGGGATGTGCCACACTGGATAAATTCAGTAGCTCATCTTACCCTGGATGCTTGTCACTTCTGAGAAAAAGGATAAACTGCTTCAGAGGAAAGTACAAGAAATGGATAATTACCTGAGAAAAGCTTCTAGTTAACATTCATTAGTTAGATATTAGTTTATGGATGGTGTAACATACCTTCAGACAGTCCTGTGAACAACCTAATGTTCAGGGCTTTTGAACGCTGTTAAGCTTTGCTAATGCTCTCTAGCAGCAAGTTTCTTGAGCTAATTCACTACTGCAGAGAATAACGTTTAGGACATGCACACGCTGAGATCGCCCACCCCAAAACATAGCATAGGAGATTCCTGATGAGATCATGTCTGGCATTTTGAAAGGCAAAATTAAGGCATAAAATGGCGATGATCAAAGGTGATACCAGTTAACAGGAGCAACAGAGCAAGATAGCCCAGCTCTCCCCAGCCACAGTCACTGGAACGTGATTTACCACACAACTACAGTAAGATGAGGAATCTTGTGATACAAATTTCCAGCAGAGTGATGACACCAGAGAAGACAAAATGCAACATAAACAATCTTTTAGGAAGGGAGGATGTGCTTTTGTTTGTTGTTGGGTTTTGGTGTGGCTTTTTTTTGTTGTTTTTTTTTTAAAAAAAATTTTTTTTTAAAAAAAAAAAAAAAAAAGGGACCAGTAGAGAGAGTAAAGAGGAAAAGGAAGAGGGACTTCTGCATCCAGTTCTTATTTATCAGAGCATAAAATCAGCCAGAGTGTTCATACAGATGTTCATGCAGAAGATAGTTTAATCCTTATCTAGTCAAATGCAAAATTTTCAATCAAGTCCCAAAAAATTTAACTTAGTCGTTGTTCATCTTGAGGCACAGTTTATTATACCCCCTTCCGGAGGAAACCTTGACAATAAGAAGTGCTAATCTTTTTCAGCTATGGAAAACACACTTTTTTTTCATAACGTAGCCCTGGGAACTCAGAAGGAACTGCAGCCACCACCTCTTCCATACACTATGGTCAGGGACTCACCGTCCCCAAACAAATCGAGCTCCACTGACCCTATGGCCATATCCACATGCTTGCTCCTGGGTGACTCCCAGCTCACGGTGGATGGTGTCTCTTGCTTGGGGGAAGGAATAAGGAACACTAAAGAAGCGAAACCATCTCTGTGTCCAAGCTCCCTGCCAAAGCTGCTGCCAGTTCAGTGTCACAAAGGGATGGCTACAGGTGGTGGAAGAGAAACAAAACTGGAGTGTGAATGGTCAATGACCACAGACAAGAGGAAGAGGAGAAATGAAACAACTCTTTGAAGCTGAACCACATCTTTCCAGGGTAGAGTGGCTACACAGCTAGGATTACACAGCGAGAGGAGAACATCACTCAATCTAGACCAGTGTCAGTAATAAAATGAAAACCCCTTTAGCTATAAAAGGTTGTCATCTGTGCTGTTTGTCCATTCCAAGGAGAAGCATTCATAGATCAAGATAATCCCCTTTCTTGCTAGTGCTTTCAGTCTGTTCATTTTTTCAGTGTCAGCAAGTTCTGTATTGTTTGTAAGCCAAAAAGTGACAGCAGTTTGATCTTGGTTCACCCAATATGCGCTTGCAATGGGACATGTGGCTCCCACACACTAATTCAATTCATCAAGGAGCAGAAACTGAGAGTCTGAGACAGTCCTGTGACCTCACTCCAAGAGGTTTAAGATTTTCTCAAAATGCCTCTCAGGCTTGTTTAAAAAAATAAAAAAAAAAGGCACAAGCTGGTTTGGGGCAAGATAGTTATGGCAAAAAAAAAAAAAAAAAGCTTAAGAATATGATCTATACAAGTCAGAGTGTGAATCAGAATTTGGGAGCAAAATCTATTTACTGATGTATGAGAGAAGCTAGATAAAATTAAATACACACCCGGAGACGGGACTGCAAAAAGTCTGTATTATCCCTGATATAATGAAAAGCTGAGAAGTGTGACATGTTTGCAGATTATTTATTAACAGTAGGACAGAAGCTATTTTAGGCACATGTCTTTAGACACCATTAACAGAGTAATTTACTCTCCAGAGTGCCCTTTCAGGAAACAGTAGGAACTAAGTAAACCCCATATATCATTCAGAAGCAGGAACAATTCTCATTGTTTCTTTCCTAAATCTATTTCCTTTCTCAGAACTTTGCCACCATATGGTCAACAAGGAAGCAGTGTAACAGGATCTGATAAGATTGAATTATGTATTTTAGCAAGCTTCAGGAGCTGGGCCAAGGCATTTAAATACATCAGTTACTGAATTAGGACAAATTGTTTGCCGTCTTATCAAAAGGCAAAGCAAAAAGGAAAGACTTCACACATGATCTACTGTATGAAGGGCCTCATAGACATGACAGCCATGAAGGACCAGACACAGGCATCCAGTTGTTCCTCGTGCTTGTGTTTAAACAAATGGCTCCTTCCTGGTATTTTTTTTTTTTTTTTTTTTTTTTTTGCAGGCAGCAAACATGACATAACATACATAGAGGGATGACTGGAGACAGGATGTGTTACTGCAGTCCATTAATGGACGTGTTCAGTTTTCCACTGCTCAAACAGCTGTGTCCTCTCTGTCCACACATCTTGTGTTAGATTAAAGAAAAATCAATCTGAGAAAGAAAAAAAGTACACACACACACCCCGACAAATTATGCATTAATATGTAGGGCGTGGGTGTGCATAACTGTGAGGTGCCACACATGTTCTGCGTGCTGCAGGTTTTGAACTGGAAAATAAATAGCCTCTACCTCCAACAAGGCAAACAACCTGAAGAATGAATGTAAAACTCAGAGAAAGGCAAAACAGAACATTTTTTCAACAGGTTCTAATAATATTCAACAGGACAAATAATGAGAATAACATGGAATTTGTGTTCTGGCCTTCTGCTCAGAGAGGACTCATTTGATTTCTCACTATAGGACCTCGGTAGCGGGTTTGGTGGGCTTTCTGTCCTCCGGGGATAAATTTCATGCAGGGAAGAGACCAAAGCTCCTATGTACAACAGTATATGAAACTGTTTCTTCCACTTAAGGGTTACAGCTCCTTTTTTCTACCCCAGCTTCATTTTCACATCATCCCCTTGAGGCTAGAACCATATGAACGTTTTCCAATGTTATGGTCTAAGAACATATGGAAACACATTGTGGAAACCGAAGGTCATTTTGAAGAAAAATCAGCATGAGAAGCCCGTCCAAGTGCTCCGTTGTATCACCTACAATTTAGCTGTAAATTTATTTCTAATTTTGTCAGAAGATTAAGAAAATGTTACAGCTGGCACTGTGGTTTTATAATGTGGAAGTGATCATCACCCTTCACTGCAGGGCTTCGAAAGCTACTGCAAGCCTTCCCGAAGACTGCAGGGAAATCACTGGAGATGTGGGAACCCCCTAAGCACCCAGGAGAGCACATCAGTGGATTGAGGAAGAACTAGATGATGCCAAACTAATGGCATTTGCCCAGGAATAGTAGCCTGCACAGTTAGAAATTAATCCCGAAATAGCATAAACCACCTTACTGCTGCTAATTGGTCTTGTCCTCACTTTGTCTCAAATAGTCTCTCAAGTTGTGTTTTCATTTCCAGCCTCTTGTATCTTTTTTGGAAAACCTGCAAAGGCAAAGCATGTAGCTCATGCTCTCAGCTTGTTGGAGGAAGCCAGGTTATAAAGGAAGCTATCAGCTTTTCTAGCTGCAGCATTGTGTGTCTGCACAACCACCCTCCTGTAAGGCCAGAGGCTGCAGAGGATGACAGTGATTCTTTCAGCTCCAAATCCAAAGCTGCCTTACACTTACAGCCTTTCCCCCACCACCCCCCCTGCAGAAAGAATCATTTGGACACCCCACTTAGGAAGAAAACACAGACAGAGGCCGTACATAAAAAAGTTCCTGCACAGCTAGCATTCAGCACGTTGCTTCCGTAAGCAAATCCTCACAACTCTACAAGGTGATGTACATCTTTATGTTCTCCTAGTGTTAATACACTTTATATAAGCAACAAATATTCATTTAGACAAGGGCTGTTCAGGAGCCACACTTTCACTATCAGTAAACTCAGGTTCATTTACTTTTGCAGTAAGGTTTGTGTTGTGGGTTTTGTTGTTTGGGGTTGGGGTTTTTAAGAAATTTAAATTCCTTTATCTAAAGTAAAGGGGAAAAAATAAATAAAACCACAGTCCAGATGGAAACAAAGTCTGTTCCTTCTTCATTAGCCAAGCCACAGACAAGTTATAATTCACATCTCCCTTGAGTCTCATCATTACCCAAATCTGGAAAATAAGTGTAAGGGTTAGGGGGTAATGGGGAGGTGGGGTGAGGGGGGTGTTGCAGCTTGCCAGCAAATTACATGCTGAATTTCTTTGCCTTTAATTGTATCTGAAATAAATGAAAAACTTCTTGTGGTCCAAGTCATGGGATTCCTTAATGAACAGGGTAGAGTTGGGCTTGCAAAACTGAAGTCCCTGGGGCTTCACTACTGAAGGAAACAAGTGACTCAGAGCCCCAGCCTCAGGCTCAGATCCTCAGCAGTGGGAGCTCAAACTACTGGTCTCAAAGCCTCTTTCTGTGCCATCTCAACAGCACACGTTGGGGTCTTCAGCGTAGGCTTCCAGCTGACATCTCATGAAGCCTTCATTTCCTTCTGGTCTCATTAGGGAATCTAGCTTACACGTTTCTGGGAGAGAAACTACTAGAGTCTAAAGGTAGCTTTACACTGTGCTCTTAGGAGTTGAATTACACTATAAAGTCCTTATCTGAAGAAAAAAAAAAAAAAAAAAAAAGTATCAAAGGATGGGTCCCTTTAACAATTGAGTGAGCCTTCTTGACAATCAGAACTGTTAAGGGTAGAATTGCATCTGATTTGCTTGATGAGTCTCATTTTTAATGCAATTAGGCAGCCAAGGTTTGACAGACTAGACTATCAGAGAGCCAAAGAGCCAAAGGGAATTTGCATATATTATAAAATAATTGGAATGGCAGGGTAAAGTAAGAACTAACCTGACCTAAGCCTTCACTCAAATAGAATTGTGTGAATAATTGATTTTCCACATTCCTGGCTGAACAGAAGAGGTTAAAAAAAAAAAAAAAAGTTCATCAGAAAGAACAGATTTTCTAATCTGTGACAAAAAAATTTTAAAACAACCCTGAATGTACAGACGATTCTTGAATGAAATGCCCATTTGAAACATAACATTGAAGCATTTCATTTAGAACCTATAAGATAAAGCATTTGCAGCCAAAATAAACCAGCAAAATGAACATTTTTAGGCAAAAAACTTTGGCCTGAAAAGTTTCACACATCTTTAATTTCAAGGGGAGGGGGACGGGGGACCTCTTAAACACTGTCATTTTTTCCTCAGCAGAAAAAGAACATCTGCTAAAACTATTGTTTTTCAGAATATAGTAGTTTTAATGACACTCTTGTCAAGGAAGCATTATCAAGTGCAAGACTTCTAATCAGATCAAGAGAGTTAGGAAACAGCTGGAAAATCATCCTATATAGCCAATAGAGGTTTTAGTGTCTGCTATCTCCCACATCAGGTGAAATTATCTCCCAGCTTTTGGCCACTCCTAGATATGGCACTCCCTCTTTCAGCCCTAAACTTTGAAAGTTCCCAATTCCTTATGAACTGGTAATAAATGTTGCAATCTTCAAATGTTAAAAGTATGGGGAAAAAAAATCCATTTCCTCATTGTTGTTGTGTGCATCTTTCTGCTCTCCTACTTTCAGCTTTCCTACTTACTTCTAGAACACAAGTCCCAAAATGTCAGGAAAGAACAGATTCTGGCAACCTTCCTATTCTAGTCAGAGCCAAAAAACTACTCAAACAGGTTTTTTGCCCCTCCTGTCGTCCCCCCCCCCCCAAACCTGTTCATGTAGCTTTTTCAGAGCTGATGTCAACCAAATGTACTGAAAGGAAGCACCTGATTTTATTTGCAACACTTAGCTGGACCCAAGATTTTACATTTCACCTACTTGTTATTCCAGGACATAAATAGTAGGTAAATCCAGCTTTGCCAGACTGTTTCTATCTTAACTCTTGACTGACTTCTGCAGCTGAACTGAGGCATACTTTATTCTGCTCGTGCAGTTTAACTCTTCACAGAGGTCAGAGTAGCTCATACTATTAAATAATGCAGGCTAGACGATGCTGACTTAATAAAACTCACATGTCATTTTGTGTTGGAATTGATTTTCTTACTTGAGGGCCATTTTAGCCTGCAAATCAAAAGTGTCTTGTGTTGGTTCGTTCAAAAGGATGCTGCTATTGCCTGGGCTTCCTCCAGAAACAGAGATTGATGGGACCAGGCTTGCGTTGGGTCAGTGTCTAATGGCGTCCTCTCAGTGGCCTGAATTATTCATAAGTGCTCGAGCACCTCATTATAACGTGTACAATGGAGGATATGTCATAGCTGCAATATCAAACTGCTTTTTTGCATTTTGCAGCCAGAGTTTTCTTTCTTTCTCCCTCTTTCCCATTTCAGGTCCAAGAAACTAACTTATTTTGATGGTAGGCACATCCTTTCTTAAGTCATCCCTAGGCATGTAGATAATTTTAACTCGCATCTTTTGGACTCTGCTAACAGTGTATCTCCCCATTTTCTAGCATGTCTCATCCCAGGCTTCTTAAACAATGGCTTACATGTATCTCCCCAAAACTATAAACTTACTAAGATCACCAGATCATTCAACAGTGAAGTTGAGAACACAATTACTGCTCTTATGAAAATAACCCTTTCCCCTCCATCCTCATTCCATCCATCTGTAGATTTTCACTAGTCTGGTTCTTTTCCAGAATTTCAAAAAAGTTTGTAATTCGCATATAGAAGGATCTTGTTGTGCAAGATGCGAGACAATTGCTTCACATGTATTGCAGACTTTCTCACCTTTCAACTGTTTTCCTCTGGACTCCTGCTATACCCACTGTTGACAGTGAAGCTTTGCTTGCGTACACCGATTCCTACACCAGCTGTAGGCAGTTATGACTATAAAACAATGACTTGTTGGCTCAAGAAACAAGCAATGTCCAAATACAGCAAGAACTTAAAAAAAGAAAAGCAATTACTTGTGGAAGTGGTTTAATTATCTTCCACCACTAATTATTTTCCATACAAGATAGTGAACTCAAATCCAGCTTCACCCACAGACATCCCCACCAAACAGCATGATCTGTTCACCTGTGCTTCCCATTCTGTAATGGCACTTCTCCCTGTAACAACAGGTGCAAGAAAACAAAGACAGAAGATACACACAGTATAAGCCTGTGGATAATCCTGACTTTCTGGGGAGCCATATATACTGCCTGACATGCCGCTTTACAGTATGCAGCCCAGGAATATGCAGAGCATGGCCTACATCTTCCAAGAAGTTTGCAGGAGGTGGGACCCGAGGTACTTTGCAGACAAAGCCTGCAGGTACAAGACAGGGTGGGAAAAGTGAGTTCTGCTCTTATAATAATAAAAAAAAAACAAAAAAAAACCACCACATTGTGGTTAGATGCAAAGTCCTTGTGAGTCTTTGAACAGCTAGTATGCAAATAAGAGAAGGAGCCTTCCTCAGAGCAGAGATGTGTTGGCAGAAGCTCCTTGTTTCTCTTCACAGATTTGCTACAGATTCAACATTGTGTTTGGAAGAAACAGAATTTTGAACTTCTGCAAAAGCGGGCTTTTGGGCTACAACACATCCCATCTCAGCTAAAGAGCCATACTGTAGTGGGCACGAATCCGGTTTGTAACAGCTGACACAAATGCCGTCTCTTGTTCCTCACAGGTCCTACTCATCGCTACAGTAACTCCAAACCTCACTGAAAGAGAGGCAGGAAAAATGGTAATGACTAAAACAAATATCAATCTTTAATGCTATTAACTATAAAAATGACATTGTGTAATTGGAAAAGGCAAATTACAGAAGACAGAGGAAGGACTTATGATCTGTTGTGATGATCAACACTGGAGTTCTGTTGGATGGATCAATTATGTATATAAGTGCAGCCAGTTAAATAGATTTCTGAAGAGCTAAATCTTCTCGGCCTCAGTCCAAATTACCTAAGAAAATCCAACCAATTAAGAGTCATATAAAATATACTCTGCACCAACAATGAAATACATACTTGAGGACTTGACAGTTGTAAAGTCATTAGCGCTCTCTGAATACTACAGAAGACTACCAAGAGAAAAAAACACAGAAGTTTTGAGTTAGGACTTTGTCCATTAGCAACTAACATTGATATGAAAAATACTATTTTGGTCACAGAATTAATCTTAGAAGTTAATAAGCTAGGAGCCAACAAAATATAAAGGAACTAGACTTTTAGTGCTAGACATCCTGGTAATTATATACAGTAGATGCAAGTTTTCTGTACTTTAAAACATCAGTTCCAGGCTTTTAACTTAAAAAATCAGTTTCAGGCTTTTAACTTAAAAAAAAAAAAATCACTCTGGATAAAATTATTCTAGAAAACATCTATGGAGGCAAAATTCTGCTTCTTAATAAAGTTCCCAGCTCCGTTCTGAAAGCAGTAATGTGATGCTTTAGGACAAACATAAGAATTGAATATTGAGATTAGACCTAAGACTAGTGTCTTTATCCACCCTTCCCCCCAGAATGACCACTGAATGAACTTTTCCTTAATTCTATCCACTCCTATGCTTCATTTTTTTCCTAGCAGAACTAGGACAAAAAAAATTTAAATCTTGATATTGATTTCCTTTAGCTGCTACCTTCATCATCTTTTTAGGATATATTTAGATGCAAAGCTGGCAATGCAATGAGTTCTATCCTGAAGATATTTTTTTCCTTCAGAGTTGTGTTAAAAGACAACCATCCTGAGGTGAGCTGCAGTGTCCTAATCCCTCTTTCCATCTAAGAAAGGAACATTTCAGTTCCCCTTCAGGCAGTATCTCCACATCACTCATGAGACCAGAAAGATGATCAACTCTCCACAACCATCCCCAGGACCCCTGAAAGGCTACTTAGCATAAGTTTGTGGCAGAATGTAGAGCACATGCTGGTCCTCCAAGCTTGACTCCAGACCAGAAGCAGCAGGAAACCTTTAGATAGAAAGGAGGCACCCTGTAAACCAGGGATGAGGCAATGTATGAGGTCCAGACTGTGGGGTCAGCTTAGATATTTGACCTCTCTCACAGGGGAGAGACCACCGCTACCTGGAGGGGACAGGACACAGGTGACATTGTGACACAGTGACGGGACTCTGAGTACTGCCCATCCCAGCTGGACCACACAAGGCTGTGGGAGGTGGTGGAAGCAGCTCTCAGGACTGGGGCTGCCCCAGCACCTGCAAATAGAAATATCTGTAAGGAAAGCCTCTGGTTGAAGAGCTGTTTGGAAGGATGTAGCATGGGTCATTCAGCAGGAAAACACGAGCTGAGATTGAGGTATAGCTAGAAAGAGGATACTAGGCATTCAGAGAGGCTGCCAAGACCCAGCAAATTAAGCTTTCCTATGGGCTGAAGTATGATTTGCCTGAAGTCTATGACAACTTTGAACAGGTACAAACAAACCCCAAACCTATTTTATCTCTACCAAGAGAAATCTTTCGAAATACCTTCGCTGACCCACCAGCCAGGTAAGCAAGGAGACTTCAACACAAGCCTCGGGTTGAAGAACCACATTAGCAATTCATATTTCAGCATTTCTAAGTTTCTGTTTATCATCCCTAGAGTTCACTCTCGATGCACTAGACTAGCCTCATGAATTCATGAATAGATACAAAAGACTTATGGTCATCATTAGGATGTATTTCCCTCCACACAGCCACTTTTTAAATGTCACTAATCTTCCTCTCTTACAGGTCTGCTGCACGGAGCACCTAATTTGCTTTGGAAGTTTGGGAATGCAGAGCCTGATCAAAGACAACATATTAAGTGTACATGCTTAAATTTTATGAAATCCAAATATTTTTAGTGTCATTTATATTCCATTCTATCCTTGTGACCTTCTGGGCTAACAAGAAAAAAAACCTGCCCTAAATAAGGGGGGTGGAAAATACTGATTTCATTTACGCTTTCCTTTTTCCATTTGCTTTCAAAAACCGAGAAGTGAAAGAGGAAAGAAAAAAGATCAAGCTATAAAGTCTACTACTAATACAACTTTCACTAAGGCTATATATTTCAGATGTGAAGATACTTCTTTCTCTGCTGAATTTGCTTTAGTAATTTAATGTAAACTCTTTTCTGCTTAGGTGTTTATATTTGATGGGTTTCAGACGTCAAACTAAGCACATTAAAGTTAATTAAAAATGCAAAGCAAAAGATATATATTTTTTAAATTAAAAACGCCAAAATAAATTACTAAGCATATAGAGGTGAGCTATAAGGAAAAGATGAAACAGTACAAAGTATGAAGGAGATTATTTGGCACAGAAGGAACATGAACAGTGTGTGTAATGAAGCAAAGATGCCAAAGGAGGAAAACACAAAGAAAAATGAAAATACAGAAAGATAGATTATTGGGTCACAGAACACCCCAAGGGGAAGAGGAGCATTAAGAAACAAACAACCCATGTCAGTGTGAAAAAAAAAAAAATAGGCCAGAAAGAAGAACTTTCTGAACTTCAGAAAGATCAAAAGAAGAAAAATTTCAGGATAACAAGAAAAGGTCTCCCACCAGGTGAAAATGGGCCCATCATTAAAGCGAAGACTAAAAAGAAGAGTATTCAGAAAGACTCTGAAATTTCCATACAGATACCATAACAGTTAATGCAGCTAAACCTGGGAAGTGACAGAGGAAAACTGTCTTTATCCCCCAGTTCCAATAGCAGAGTCGTGCGGAAGGGATGAGAGAGAAGCCCCTTGGACTGAAGGAGCCCTGGGTGATGACGGTCTGTCTGCACGGCCTCACCCGCTCTGCTCCCCTCCTTCCCACCCATCACCACCCCACCTGAAGGACGCACGTGGGCTTCCTAGAAGACTTTCCCCCAAGGAGAAGGGGTTTGCAATACCAAGGCCGACTAAGAGAGGGAGCAAACCCATAGAGGCGATGGCAGACCAGGCTCTGCTCGAGGCACAGACCTCATGGGATGGAGGGGCAATGGGATGATGCTGGGGACAGGCTCAAAATCTGGAATCACGTCCTACGGATCAGGCCATGCACTGCCAACATGTTTTCTTGAGCGCTGGAGGGGAATGGGAAAGTCATGATGTAAAGGGGAGGCTGTTGGTTTCTCTGCAATATAAAGGAATAAAGAAAGACTTCCTAAGAAGATTTATTGTCAGAACCAAAAGATGGTAAGCCACTATCTTCAGCTAGAGGATCATAAGCTACAAGAGCTTTTATTTCTTCTTATCAGGCCTCTTTTTTTTTTTCCCCCTCTCCTTTTGAATTGCAGATTACTGCTTACACGCTTTCAGCACGCAGCCACTGTCTCAGTGCAACAGCGTGGTGCAGTTTTCCTGTATTCTCTCTTTGCTGGGCAGGGATATTCGTGTCATCTATTATTCACATCACAGCTTGCTGCAGCGATTCCAGGAAGACCTCAAAAGAGCCTTGTCCTCCTGTCAGGAAAAGGAAAGGAATAGGATTTCCTCACACAAGGGGTCACAAAATTGGAAAGCCAAACAGTGGCTCCTCCCTGCACACAAAGCCTGTGTCTTACAGCACCATTGCCCAAGGGAGGACAACACCTAGACAAGTGAACCAGTCTAAAATAAGCATTTTGAAATTTAACTATGGCATCAGACAGAAAGAATCACAGAATTTTAAAGTATTAATCAATGTAGGATAAGAGACTAGCTATTTTCTTTCCTACACTGCTAGACAGGAATTTAGGCATGAGAAAACTCCTGTAGACATTGCTCCATGAAGATGAGATATTAGCAATAAAATTACTTTGTCAGCCTTGTTCCGAAGGAAATGCGGGTGCTGATGCCACTCGCCAATCAGTGCTGACAATAGTGAGCTTTAATTGATGTGGCGATGTGGTGATGCGATCATGGCTGCCCCCTCTCACCTCCCGCAGCTGTTTGCTTCTGACCCTTTCTCCCCAGTTATGGCATATATCACATGTGACCTTAAAAAAAGAAAAAAAAAAAGACACACAGGTGGCATTTGTGTTTTGGATACACTTGAAAGCTTCCAAGGAATCCAGGCCCTGTGCTGCAAGGCACAGGCACATTTAAAGAAAAAAAAAAAAAAAAAGTATTTTTTTGGCTTTCTTAGATATATGTTTCATAACCTGAATGTACCCTAATTAACAGCTTAAGTAATTTGCTCAAATTGACAAAGGAAACAGAGCAGGGGCAGCAACTGACTCCAGTCTACTTTGAGCCCTAATTCAGTTTAACCTTTCAAAGGTAATTTCATGCTTTGCTCTCCCTAACGCTCCCTGCACCCACTTTTTTCCTACATTCCCATTCTGCATTTGGATCAACTCCATTTCCATGGAAGCAAAATTCCCTTTGACTTTGACAGAGCCTGACTTTAAACAGACATGAATCTCCGTTTCTCTCTCCAACTTCAGAAAGGTAAGGATTATTTTTAAATGCTTTTTTTTGTCTTATTTGGCTTGCAGTTTTTCAGGAGGGAGGAAGGGGGTCCCACATGAGGGGTGAGAATCTACACCTATTACAGCAAAGAGAATCTGGGCCCATAAATAACAGACATTTTGATGAGTAAGCGACAAGAAAGTATAACAAAATTTGGTGTGCTACATCATGACATTTCCAATCACTATAGACCCTATCAGTCCTAACATTTATTGCTTCTATTTACTGTTATTGCTAGCAAAATGCTGCCCATGAAAAACTTACAGCAAAAAAAAAAAAAAATAGCAAACATGCAAATACAGGGGAGACAAGAGCATCACAGCACAACTGTTCGTAAGTACAGCTTCTCCTGGGTTAGGGCTCTGAAGTCCTTACGGAGTCCACACTTTCAATAGACAAGAAGGGAAAGAGTACCCATTTTGGGAAAAAAAAGCAGCAGCAGCAGCAGGAAATAACAGCTCAGCTCAGGCATTCCCACACCTGGAAAGCTCAGTCCTGGGCCATGCAGCTTCCCCAGGCGCAAGGTAAATATGATGCCCTAATTACTGCTGCCAAAATAACCCTCCTGTTGATTTGCTAGGTATGATTGACTGGTTCAGCAAAATGGCACCCAACCTGCTGGTACCTCCGACATCTTCAGCTCCGGCTTTAAGGTAGTAAATATTAAGTAGGATCTGAAGGGGGCAGGTGGGGGGGCAGTTCTCCTGTTTTCTTTGGTAACTTGCTTGAAGATACAGATTGGTTAAAGTCTCACCTGTGGGAGACTGGTACCTCATCTTCGTGCAGAGTCACCCCAGTGCATCAGCACAGCCAGGAGAGCAAAGTCCTCTCAGGGTCAGTCCTAGCGTGGCCTGAAGGTAGAAGGCGGTTTTGCCCAAGGTGGGCCCATAGCCCGCAGAGCTGACTAACGTCCTGCTCAGTTAGAGGGGAGTAGTCCTTCAGTTGAGGTACCAAAAACTAAAACCCTTCCTGAAAAGTTGGATGGGGACTCCAGTGTTGTATTTTGGAAGATTTCTGCAACTTCAATTACAAAAAAAATAAAATATCCAAGGCTTCTACAAAGGCTGCTGGAGGAAAAATAGTAACAAGCTTCCCACAAAACAAATGCCTCCTCCTACATAGAGCATTCTCATTATATCAGCAGCAACTGACTCACTGTACAGGATTTGGTGATATTTGAGATTAAGAGCATGGCATAAAAGTTCACAAGCTGATAACACAATTACTATTCATTTGATCCTGATTGCTACAGCAGGGACTTCTGATTAAGTCAGCCTGCCCTGTAATTTCCCTGGATTTTCTTCTGTGCTTTGAATACTATGGGGCAAATATCCCAAACTCAGCACCTTGCTCACAGCCTGGTTATTTTGCTTGGTGTGCAGTTTCAGCAATCCCAATTAGTCCATTATAGGAAGTGGTTTGGGTTTGTTCCCCACAAACTGCACATTCATTAACATCTGTAAGGTTAACTGTGTAAATGGCATATCCAGGCAGTCCATTCCTGACTGGATGTTTTCACTGTCTTCTTCCATATACCTCATGACTTAGCTGATCATACATGTTTAATTAACAGGGAAGAATTACAGGGTTCAGTTAATTCTCATTTTTCTTGCCTTTCCTGAGAAAGGAAGAAGTAAAAGGAAACCCCTCCTGGCTTGCAGATCCCCAGTATGGATATTTCCATAGAATTAAGATAGAACAAAAATAATCAATATTTATATGCCAGCCAGCAGATAATAATGAATCACCTCTTTTATATACTTCTCTCCACACATAGTTATTTCAGACCCAATTCCCAATGCCTTCTGCTCCCTGAAAAATGAATACTGATCTCTACTCAACAGTGCAGAAAACGCACAGATTTGAATGAGTTTTGTGATGAGATGGGATGTGATGCTTCAAGAAAAACTTGGTCTTGGGTTTTTCCCATTTTTTTTAATTGTTTTCCCCCTCCCTACCCTCCACATTTTGGGTGTAATGGCATTCTGCAGCCACTGTACTTAGAACTGGAGCAGCTCAAGACAGGGATAGAGGCACCGATAGTGCCCTGGAGCATCCCTAAGGAGAGGAGCAGCATGGGCAGGCTGCGCAGAGCGGCACACAGAGGACACGAGACATTTCCTGATGTCCTTGAGCAGACATTCTTGGTTGTGCTCAGTCAAAAGGCTCCACAAAACTGCTGTTGCATGGTACTTTAATGGCATTTACTGTGACAGCTGAGCTAAAGCAATGTGTTCGTGAAGTAATTGCTCACTGCCAGAGGAGTGCTTTTACTGGGTCCACCTGCAGTTACGTTCAGACACATGTGACTAACTCTGTATTTTAGTATTCTTGCACTCTTCCCCAATGGCACATTACTGCCTCGGAAGCTGTGCTTCAGCCGAAAGCCTTTTTAAAAGTACATAGTAAACATATCACAAAATAACCAAATAAATTGAATATTGTCTTCTTGACCATGCGTATCTGGTGCTTTACCACAGTCACATCTTCCCTGTGGAAAATCCTGTAGAAGCTAAGTGATTATTGTTTTATTGTGACCCAGAGAAAAACTAGGCTTAAGTTTTAGAACTGGAAATGTTTCCTCTTCGCTGCATAGAAGGTCGTTGATTTGTTGGCTTTTTTTGATTCCCTGATCTGCATTATTATCACTTCAAACCTCCCATCATCCTCCCAAATGCAAGCCTGCGTTTGATTCCAAGGTCCTCACAGGCCAATTGTTTCACTTAACACTAGTTTAAAAGAACAAAATGCCCTCAGGTAGACCAGCTCCTATCAGCCGTCAAGGCACCAGATCCATCTATACCATTGCTAGTTGAAGGAAAAACCTTGCAGGATTATTTTCCCTATCAGCTTTTCCTTCTACTAGGTAAATCATGTAGCCTATTAAAGCCATTTCTGTGATCTCCTTTAACAATACATTTGAAGGTGATATCAAAGAATTGCTGCTGGTGTTACACATATTACAGTAAGCCCCTGATAGCAGATGTTAATGCATTTTATGATTGGGAATGTTGTCTCAAGATAAAAACAGGCAGTCTACAGGAATCAGCAAAAACCCACTTAATTTCACACATGTATAGCCACTGACGTGTGTGCAATGAGATTAGGCAATGCCCTTGTTGGCAAACTTATGATAACTTTCTCCAAATAGCAAATCCCTAATTAGTTTATACTGTGGCTTTGCAGAGGGTAAGCATGGCTGGGGAAGAGCAAACAGTAGCTGATTTCACAGGAACATGCTTGCTTAGCTCAGGCTTATCCATTATAAGAAAGTAAACGCTGCATAAAAAAAAGCACTCAGATGGAAAGATTCATATGTTTTGTTTCAGCAAGGTTTGCAGATTTATCTAGAAACTTCTCAAACCCACAGCGTCTTAATAAAATAGAGATGGACTACATCATTGCTAGAGGCTGTCCCTTAATCTAGATGATATACTGTTGATAAATCTATTGAATTTGCCACTTACTGGTCAGTTTTCAAATCTAGAGGCACATTTACTCAAGCAAGCTCATGTCACTCAGCTGGAAGAACAACAGAGAAATAGCTGCAGCATCCTACATCTGAGGAATCTATGTCAAGGGGCAAAGGAAAAGTTCAGAAAAGAATGGCTGAGCTTGTTTCTGCAGACAGCAGAATGTTGTTCCAATTAAAGGGAAAAAAACATCTTTCTGTACCTTCCAGATGCCACCAAGCCTGGGGAGTGAACTACAAGACTCATGGGGGGCTTGAGATGCATCAAAATGGTTTGATCAGATTTTTCTCAAAGAGAGGTCCCTGGAGAGAGGAGATAAAGGTGATAGTGGTCCTTCCCCAGATGAGGCTGCGAGGTCAGGGAGACCCGCTGGCCATCACAGCACTGGGAGATCAGAGCAGGGCCAAGATCCTCAGTACCCAGCAAGCAGATGAGGAGAGCAGGAGAGCACTCATAAATGAATGAGTGAACTACATAATGCTCAAACCACAAGTTGCATTAAGAGTAAAATATGTTTTGCTTTCGATGCAGCAAGAAAGGAAGAAAACTTGAGTTCTCCATATTCAAGAGTGAATACCATCTTGAATAATTGTGACATTCAGATGTGACAAATTTGTTCTTCAACATCATAAAATCAGTTCTACGAGGTTAGTCATCTGCCTCCTTACACTTTCAGTACCTTTGGTTAACATACATCAAACAAGTAACTTATAAATTACTCCTTAATTTCCTGGATTTTCAGACTTCCCTTGCCTTCCCCTTTTTAATACAGACAGAACACTATTAATAAGAGATATAATAGGGAATTTGCAAGCATTAGCTGAGCCAATTATAGCTTTACATACAAAGCAGTTTTCCAAATGTTCTGACTGTCCTGAAATCACCACCTCCCAAAAGCACCAAGAGCTATCCCTCTACAGCCTCAGACCTTCACCTCCACTGTCTGCAGCCTCCTCACGTCACCTGTACAATTCAACCCTGACTTTTCTCCATAAAGCCTAAAAATAATTTTTAAACTATTTTTTAAAAAAGACAGTTCTGCTCAGATGGTCTCTTACTGCCGTTTCTCATTCTGATCCCAGCAGCAGCTCCCCACAAGGAGAACAAATACCTTGATATTGCCTTCAAACTGAGAGTGGTTTTTTTCATAACCCACTACAGAGAGGCTGAGAAGGTACATTAGCAATACAATATTCAGGATAAAGAATTAGACTCAGATGGCAGCAAGGGGCAATTTTTGTAAAGCGTGTTAAATCTGGAAATTGATACTCATGTTGCTGTAGCCAGCAACACGCTAGGAGGACCATGTGCAAGCAGTGGAAAAGCACCAGACAATGCTGTAACAAAAGGACCAGGTAAATCCCAGATTTATTCCCTCAGGACCTTACAGTAAGTACAGTAAATCGGGGGGGTGGGGGTGGGGGGGTGTGTTACTGGAAGCTAACCCATCTTTGAAACTGCATGCTAAAACGTCTCATAACTTGATAAATTTAGAAATGTGATGTTAATGAAGGGTGGAGGAAGGACTTACATCTCATCCGGAACCGCTCTCCAGACCCACTCTGAGAGCCAGGGTGGGAGCCAGGCTGTGAGCCAGAATTGCTTGAACCTGAAGAACTGCCACTGCCTGGCCTTGGTACGAGCTTCTCTACCCTTTCCCACAGCAGACGAGGCTCTATATTGCTGTATCAGGGGAGGTAAGAAAGTTTTTGTCACACACTTCAGTTTCAGATTCTCGTATCAAAACTCAAACACCACTCTTCCTCAGTGTTTTGTTAATAACTCATCTGAAAGCGCACTTAACACTGAGTTGAGGGCATCAGTGATGCTTCACAAGTCAGGCAGTGGCTCCCTTTGAAATACCTATTACCTTATTGAGGATGGTAAAAAAAAAGTTTAGGTTGGTGTGAGCTATTCTTTTTATTACCCCTGCCTGCCATATCTAACCTAAAGTAGACAGTTCTCTCAGTCTATATGCAGCAGGTTTAAAATTGGCTCAGAAGTGTCCTGGCCACCCAAGTATAAGCCAAAAGGACATCTCTGCTTGTCCCTCTCAGAATACCCTCACTCCTGTCCAGTGAGCCAATTCCAGGGTGGCCTGTCCATATTGCTCCACTGAGCTCTGGAGGCAGCCCCTTCTTTTCCCTTCCTGACCTCAAGATGCTCTGCACCACAGCTCATGGACACTTCTCCCCCTTTTAAAGTCTGGTTCTGGCTGAGAGGACAGAAAGTTTCCGAGATCTCTTCCCTTTAGATGTTACAAACACTTCTGCTGCCAGTAGTCCCCACAGTATGCCCAAGATGACCAGCTGCACCAAAAAAGCAAGAAGTTCATGAACAGCCACATTTTTTCAGAAATCTTAGGGATATTTCAAAATTATTGGTAAAGTTACAGGGCAGACAACTGAGAGGGAAGAAGAAATTTTGCCA
>NW_020799112.1:13958691-14110224 GCF_003259725.1 Athene cunicularia
AAAAAAAAAACAAAAAAAAAATCCACCTTCTTTTTGCATTTCCTTTCCAATCCTGGAAGCATCTCTTCAATAGGAGAGAGCTGTCCAAGGAAGTAGAAAATTCTCTGTTACCCCAGGACTACCTATAGAATCACTTTAAACTCTAAATCATAGTGAAGCACATGATGGACAAAGGTCAAGTCATATTTGTTTACTCAGAGGACAGTATGAAAGTTTGGGGCTTTTTCCCCCACCACGAGAAGTTTGTTGCTTTGTTTTTTTCATAGTGAAAATGGTGCAATATACCTTTACATAAAGGCTTTATATCTCTTTTAGAATAAAGTACTGACTGGGACAAAACTGCATTCTAATTAAGATTTTTTTTTTTAATTAAAAAAAAAAAAATCACTCTGTACTTCGTGCAAGATCATGAGCAAAACCTTCAGCTGGCTCCACTGAGAAGTTTGTCTAAAGACCAGTAGGACTGGAGGTCACAACCTGTTTTAGTGTTTATATTACATACCTGGCAGTTTTAGCATAGTACTTGAAAGGAGCTTACATCTGCTACTATTATCCACCACAAATAAGGGGATTTTTGGAGCATTAATGTGTTCCCACCCACCCACAGAACTTAAATGAGGGTAAGGCTAATAACGGAAAAAAAGTGGCATGTGCACATACACTTTTAATGGTATTTTAAGTACTGTAGTAATAAACCGTAGTTCAGCCGTAAGATACTGGGATATTCTTCATGTATTGTCTATACCCACATCTCACGTAATGACTCTCTGGAGTAACCTAACTTTTTTAGTATTATTATTGCAAGTTATATTGCTCAGAACTATGGGAAAGAATATGTAAATCAGAAACATAAATGTGCCAGTTAAAAGCTGCCAGATTGAACTAATGAGGGTGATGTAGCAATGACACAGCTATGTTTTGACTTATTTTAAAGAGCTAATTAAGGCTTCCTAATTATCCCAACCAGTGAGAGTATTACCCTCTTGGATAGTTATGAGTAATTAAGTTAAAGCCGTTTTCAAAAGAAAAGTAATATAAGTTTCAGGTAATCTTTGAAAATCCCAACAGTAGCTGAAAAATTATGTGGAAGCAGCTTCCCTGGCAAGTGCTTTAGATCAAGAGATGGGCACATAGGAAATATCAGTCAGCTCGCAAGCACTCGAGGAAGGTGAATGGAGCATTTCAAAATATGTTGAGGATTGGGTTTTGATTTAGCTTTCAGGGGAAAAAAAAAAATTCAACTGGTGGCAAAAGACCTCAATGAGTTCCTGTGAAAATATTTGGGACACAAAGGAGATTCTCCATCTTGGGGAATTTCAAGGTTAAAGTGACACAAAGAGACTCCAGCTCCCTTGAGAGACAGTGACAAAGGTCTCATAACTTCCATCACGTTAGACAGCAAAACACTGCAACCAGAGTGTTCAAAACTGTCATAAGGGAACAGGACATGTCATGGGGTGTTTGAATAAAGGTGTTGGCCAAAGGAACAGTCCTACTGAAGGAATTAAGGTCTATGTGTGCTTAACTCAAATCAACCAGGTCCAACATCTACAGTGGCAGGAAGCAAAGCACCACAAATTCACATCCAAACTATATACATTTCATCAAGGGTTAAACACACATGACTAGAATTCAAAGCCCTTTCTGCCTCCTATGAGCCACAAAAAAAATGCATTTAAAGTCCTTCAGGAAAGGCAAAAGATGTAAAATATATACAGAATGTTTTAAATTACTAACTCATTAGAAAAAGCATTGTCAACAGTAGCGAGAAACTACCTGATCAGCTGTGTGTATTTGTGGCTTCTGCCCGTTCAATGCCGCCACATCTCTAGACCGGCTGAGGGTACTAGTGCTACCACCTGCAGTAACATCACCTATTTCTCCTGCTCCCTGCAACACCGTGCACCAAGAGCAGGACCAGGACAAGATTATCAAGCCGCAGATCCCACAGAAAGACTTACCCCAGGTCACATTGCAAGTTCTGCACAGAGCTGAGGAGGAAATCCAGCGAGATCATGATGAAATCATACTTCTTCACCACCTAGCATACTCCTCTTCCTCTGCTGGAGCTGCTCGTTTACTTCATTCCTAACTCTGCTGCTAGCCCACATCCCTTGCAATTCATATAGCACACAGTAACACAAGCCAAAAGGTCTCATCATTCCAAAAGAAATTCCTGGGAGGGAGTGTTTTCTTCCTTTAAAGCAAAGCAAATTTCACAGATGAGAGTGTGGCAGCACTAAATATCAAGTCCTGGCCTTAACCAGAGGAATAACCTCCTCCCTTGCTATGCGCTGATAATTTGTAAGGCTCCCTGCTGCCCTAATGCCAGCTTTCCTGAGTTGCCAGATTGATTTACCAGGTGTTTTGAGTTGCCCTGAAGTTCAGGGCAGTGAGGGCTGATGTTTTGCTTGGTCCCAAGTAGAAGTTTGAATGTTAAAGAGAACCTTTTCCATACAGCTCGCTTGGCAGCTTTCTCTGAGCCCAACCAGAGGGCTGGTGTAGGAGACTATCACATTATTGTAACACAACTTGAGCTTTTCTAAAGGCAGTTAAGGACATGAAGAGGGGGCATTAGCTGACTAAAGAGTATGTCAGCCATATTTGACATAGCACTAAGCTCTGGTAGGGCAATTCCTGTAGGAGGAAAAGAGTTAAAATAGAAGATGGAGCTTGGGAGACACTCTGGAATAAGAGAGTTTACAGACACACATATGCAGACCCTTCCCCTGATCTTTAGGAAGGGCCGTGGGCTGCGGGGAGCCCAGCAGAGCTCTCTGCTGCACCACTGATGGCTCCATGAACACGGGGACCTCACCAGAAGGCATCTATTATATCTACATACATCTTACATCGACATCTATATAGCTATATACATCTTACATACTCCATCCTGAGACCTTCTCATTTTGGCATATTATCCCACACCTCTGTCGAAATTTGACTAACAGCAAGGAAAGTTCCCGTGCTACTGCTCCTGCTCTGTCGCAAACCCCGTCACACCCATCCTTCATGCTAAAACTAAGCGCTGGCTGTACCATGCCAGCTCTGTACCCAGGTACAGGAGCAGAGATTGTCACAGTGATTAACAGAACGAAAAATCCCAACTCCTGCTGCAGAAATAAAAAAACACACACATGCTTGCCCTCTAAGCAGGCTGAATAGCCACAGCCAGGAACAACTGTTTTTATTTTTGCATGCTGCAGCAGACTCCAGGTCTGGTTTAGGACAAAAAAAAAAAAAAAAAAAAAAAAAAAAAAAAAAAAGAGTCAGCTGTCCAGGAGGAATGAAGTCCAATGATATCCCCTTCTTATCATGTACCTGTATCCACAACAAACAAATGAGTCAACCTGAGAGGAAAGAAACTCAATCAGCAGCCCTGCACCAGCAAGCACGGCTTGCATATTTTATTGTTCCACTGGTGTTATCAGTAAAGCCTGGGTGTCCAGTCAGTGCCATGCTCATAATTGTTTTTATCCCCTTGAAAACAAGCTGGTTAGAAGCAGAATTAAATTGATTTGTGAACAGTGTTTACCCTTTTTCTCGCCACCAAGCAGACAACCAATTAATGACATTAAAGATTAATTAACAGGGAGGCCTGTGCACTACCTGCCAGATGAACAATTACGTTCGGTGTTCTTTCCTCAGCAAGCCAAGTACCTGCAGTTTTGCTTGAAGTTTCTCTTCTGAAAAACTAGAGTGCAGCAAAATCGTGGAAAATGGTTTAAAAAAAGAAGAATGAGAGGTTACGGGGTGATGATTTTTCAGCTATTATATGTTAGTGCCTCATTTTGCAGGGAAGGGTGCAGAGTGCTCAGTGGTTTTGGAAACATTTGGCCTAAAATGGAGTGGAAATGTAGTCAGAAGAGTTGGGTGTGTTTGTGTAAGTTGGAAGGAGGGAGAAAGTATACATTAGGCATTTCTCACACACACATACCACACACCTGCTCTTGACAGCTTGTTCCATGTTTCGTATCAAATGTATAAATAACGTATATACATTTTACATATAAATGGGGTAACACAAGTCCTGCCAACTCTCTGTCTCTATACTTACACAGAGGCACAAAAGCACAGACACAGAGCTAGAAATCCATGTGTGCAGGGACATACAGGCACCCACTTAGCATTTAAATCCTTCCCACCCTGTGAAGTTGCAAAACAAACTCTTCTTTTCCCCTGAGGAAATAAGTCTGTTAATTGTATTTCTTACACTGTTTTTCCTTTTTCTTCAGACCAATCTTTTTTTTCTTCTTCCTCCGATGTGCATGAAGTGACTTTTTTATCGGTTGGTTTTGTTGTGGGTTTTTTTGTTTTGTTTTGTTTTTTTCTGCCGAAGAAGGTTGAAGACATTTTGCTTAATTTCTTGTAAATTACCAAAGGGACTGAAAAAAAAAAAAATAAAAAAAAAATCAGATCATTCCTCCTGGTTTTGTGCTCCAAATTTTCTATGCTGGCTTTATCCAATCAAACAGGTTGCAATTGGAAACTTCTTTCTTGTTTCCTCTCTGCTTTAATCCAGTCCACACTTGCCCAGAGCTGTTTCCCTGTGCATACAAAGTAATCACAAAACACTTCTTTCTGTTTAAGATGAGGGGGACCAGCTTCTGGTCCATGGTTGTACTCACTGCAGCTGTTTGACAGCACCACAGCAGAGACAGTGTGCATTGGGTAGTAGAACTGGTTAGGAAACAAGGAGGGGCACAAGAATTTGGGACAGGGTACGAGAGCTGAGCAGCACAGTCAGACTTGGCAACTCACTGCAAGTCAGCAGCAAGTGATCTGGAGGCTGGGATCAAACAAAGCCAGCTTGATCCAATCCTGCAGAGGATGCTCTTATTGTACTAAGGGTCTTGCAGAGACTCAACATCTCCACAACACAACCCATCCTATGCATCTTTGATCTTGGCCCCAAATCTTCATTCCTCATTCTTTCTCCCACCCATGGCCCTCTCTTACTTCTTGCTCAAGCTTGCCTTGTCCCAGGTTCTGCACCAAATGTGACTCCCCTACACCTTCATGTTTCCCTGCTCTGAGATGCATCCCATTTGGTTCCCCTGTCTCCATCAACAAGGCCTTGAGGTTGCACCAAACCCCAGAGCATACTTTGCACACGCCATGTGTCAAGATAAGGAACTAGCAATATATATTACAATTCTGGGCTGAAAGTGGCTCTGGGAGATGCTCTCATGCCTGCTAGAGGGTTATGACCCAGTGCAGGTAGTTGTACCAGAGCTTTCACAGTGACTCAGGCTGACAAGCCAGGACAGAAGTACAAAAGATGCCTCTGTTGGCATGAGGGCAATGACCACAGGACTCAGCAGCAGGTGACTCAGAGGCTGTTTCAATGCTGTCCAGGAACACAAAGAGAGAAAAACAGCAGCTGCCATCATAATCTCATTTTTCAATTAAAAAAAGCAGGCTTTCATCCAGCTGCAAGCCAGAGGGCTTGAAACAAAGAGAGTTGGGTGGCATCCCATTGTTGGCATGCTTCAGTGTGCCTCAAGAGAAGACCATAACTGTCTTCTCTGGCCCTAAAAATCTCTGTACAGGCTTGGAGCAGGAAAGGGGGCTTTACACAGAGGAAGCTGGTTTGGTGGTCTATCTCTAAGGCATGGCAGCTCTGCATTGTCTCCAGCAGGACCCTTTCATCGGCACAGCCACCACCACCACCTCTCCCTGCTTTGGTTATCTGGCTGTACAATGGAGAAGCCATGCAGGCTTTCTGTCCTCTCCTAGTATTCATAGGCTGAAGAGCCATAAAGACAGACAATGATTACTATTAATTATCATCAACTTCGTGTTCATTTCAGAGACCTCATTCGGGTTTGATAAGAATCTCCCACTGCTGAGCTGAATGGTGCGAGGGTCACCTGGGCCAGGGGAACCTTTATCGCTTTCTCTCTCTTCTCCAGGGAGATAATAACAGCCAAGATTTTAGTTTAAGCTTATTAAAGTGCCCGGTTATCTGTTTCAGCATGGATAATTTAATCAGACAAGTTAAATATTTATGAGGCTGCACTTTATTGTCGACGAACGATAAAAATGTGCTTTAAGTGCTATTCAGAATAAGAATTATAATGATGATTACAAAAGCCATTGGTAATGACACTTGGTATTATTATTGTTAGCTCCTAGGATTACCAAACTGTCACAGAAGACCACAAACAAGAGCCCAGGAGCTGGAATGAAACCTGCTCCCTATCTCTCTGTGCAGATCTTTTGAAGAGATCCAAGGCTTAGCAGATCACCTAGGCACCCAGCCCAAAATTGTGTCATGCGTATTCGGAGGATAAAGCCAGCCCAACAGAGGAAAAATCATTCCAGTCCCTCCTACCACCATTTAAAGACAAAAAACACAGCATGTGACCCTGAAAAAAAAAAAAAAAAAAGAAAAAAAAGAGTGCTGCACAGACTGTAAGCACAGTTTGCAAGTCACCAGAATTGAAGTGCAAATCTGAAAGGAGAATTCAGCTGTGCCTGTAACACCCCATACACCTTGCAAAACAGCCAGCCAAAACCGGCCAGTTACACACACTTTTGAACAAGGAATCGGTTCATTTTCACCCTGGATCAGCAGGAAGGTATATTTAGCACAGGCTTCCCCGTTACAAATGAAGCCTGTGCGTTTCCCAAGTTGAACAGCTTCGCTCCTGGAGGTGTGGAGACTTCAGGGTTTCTGCCAGCAGAGGCCTCGATTCAGCAAGGTGTTCACACACACAGCTGACATTGAGCACATGGAGAATATTCATTGATTTAAAGTTATGATAAAATACGCTATTTATCTGAGGGCAGAGCTTCTGAAATGAGTATTTTGCTTGAAGCAGACCTATTCAAAAAAAATAATAACAATAATTAAGAAAGTGTGTGTGGGGAGAACCCTGCTTTCTACTGCACTGAATTTTAATTTTTCCTAAACTTTACGCCCATTAAAGCTCAAACAATTTGAAGGTATATAAACTACGCATGCAGTGACAGTAAGGCTGCAAGACCGAATACACAGAAAGCAATACAGCCTACCAACTACTTTTGTTCTGCCTCACGTAACTTACACATTTGAAAAATATATTCACTACTTCATATTCAAATTCTACTGCATCAGTATTTTATTTATGAGCGCCAGCTATTTAGGTAGGCAGCAAAAGATATATTTTATTTATTAAATATAAATAGGCAGCAAATCTAAATTAACTGGTGGAAAAGCTTTCACTTTGGGAATTTTTTATATTTGAGCTCTTATTAATGTTACATTGATGTCATGTATCTTCTCAGCATATACTTCTTGCGTTTGGAAGTGAGACATAAGCGGAAGATGGATATTAATATTGCTACCATTATTTCTGCCTTCCCTGCCAATGCTGATGACTAGAACTTGCACTAGACTAGACAATAAAACCATTTGAAAACATTCTTTCATTTACTTTCTTTTCATTATTTTTCATGAGAAGCAACAATAGATATTGTCTAAAAATTTTGGTCACGTGTCAGGTAATATTCCAGCTGTTTGTTAGCTTTGGTTGGATTTTGGGAAGGGTGTCTGGTGTTAATTTGTTTGACAAAATACATTATTAAGCACTTATCAGAAAAGGTATGACACCTTTTTTCTCACCATTCTCTGTCTCTCAAAAGCAAACCAGACACTTCATCCTGCCTGTCACACAAACTGCACCAGGTGTCCCGTGCATAATAATATAGTGTTTCTCAGATTGAGCCTGGAGGAACTTTTAATTCTTTGGAAGTGGAAAGGAAAATTCTCTTGTCTTCATGATCAGATGAGGAATCCACTTTCAAGAAGGGAAAAAAAAAAATAAAGATTTAAAAGCTTTGACTCATTTTCCAATCAATCATCTTCATTAACAAGTGTCTCTAAAATGCTGCTGCTATAGAAAAATATTTCAACCTGTCAAGGGCTTTCTTTCCTTCCTCCCTCCAGCACCCAATTAAGGCTTCTCCTGCAGTTATTCCACTCCCTGCAGAAGGCTGAGCCTTTTTCAGACATATCCTTCCCCGTGGAGAACTGCCATTTACTTGCAACTCTGAGGCACTAAACCACAACAACTCCTATTTGAGAGCTGTGAAAACCCTTCTGGAGGCAGAACTAGAGAAAACAGCCCATCAAACCAATTCTTCTGTCATATTTTGCTGGGATAAAGTTGTAGAAAAATATGTTCAGAAAGCTTACTTGAAATTAAACAAATTGCATGCAACTAGCTGATCCAACTACTAACAAATAGATAATAGTACATAATAAGCTCCCAGTAAACAGAAGAATGAGTTGGTGTCTTGTATTCAAGTGGAACTAAGCCCCAACAAGTACTTTCTTAAATATGTGCAAAGTGAATCAGAGAAATAAATGTTTTCAGTGTGAATTAATTCAAAATTCTCTTATGAGACTCCTGCTTTTCTTGCTTACTTACAGGAGCCCCACTGTGTGGCCCCTGATTCCTTAGCGGATGCCATTATGGTTTTGAAAACAGACCAAAAAAAAGGAACAAGAAAGGATTTTGGGGCAGAGAAAATTCATAGAAGTTTGTGAAACTTGGTTCCACCATCTGTCGTGTATCTCCCTCTCCCCCAGTTTACTTGGTCAAATGTTGATTTAATTAATTCTTTATTATTTCTACTTTAATAATCTTAACAGCTCTCTTCAATGTTGCAAACCACTGAAAGCCTCCAAAGCCCCACAAGCATACCCTTGGGTCCAAGAAATACTCCTCATGCAGTCTTTTTTCTGGCTCTTCACCAAACCTTAGCCCCAGTAGGAATGTTTAGGATCACCATCTCCACAAATGAGAAAAGAGGTGCTGAGGGACAAATCAACTTTTTCCTGGCTATCCTCAAAACTGAAAGAGAGCAAACCCAGCCCTTCCATTTATCCCAGCTCCTGTACAGAGCCAGTGTCTGTCCCAAAACAGCAAATTTCATGTGGTCTCCTTGCACAACCAGTGTGATTTCTCACCTTGCATCAGGCTCTGCATGAAGCAATGCTGATGAAAAGTCACTGGAGGATCCAACCTAATATTTCCCTTACTATCACTGAGATAACTACTTGATTGTGAGTAGGGAAAGGAAGACGGAAGGGCAAAGTTAGGGCTGACTCCTCTGTGACTGCTTTGTACGTGTTTCAAAACCATATATACATGTGCAAAGCAGCAAAGGAAGTCTTCCTCTCCTAGCTATCACCATTTACAAGGTACAGAGCACTAAGACTGGTGCCCTTATGCATAATGGAGATGAGGCATAAATAGGAAAGAGCTGGTTCTTCTTTGTTCTCCCCCTCAGAGGCAAGATGTCACCTAGATAATTTATTAGAAAATATCACCATAGTGTAATATGGTATGTACTGTCCTTTGGGGGTAGAAAATCAAATATTCACTTGTCACTGGAAGGGTTGATTTAATTGGTACATATAATGATTCACCCTATTGCTTTAAAATCGCTATGCAGGCTGTATTTTTCATAGCGAAAATAGGTGGGTTTTAATTCAGACAACTGGAAGCAATCAGCATGTTGGCATGCAGTAGTTCAGAAGCTCCAGACCCAAGCACCCCAAATGCAAGCAAATACCTATGGCTCACTGGGACCGAGCGCATCTCTGACATCTCTTTGCCAGCCCACGGGATCCCCCGTGGAATCAGCAGCAGCTCCAGCCAGCTGGCAATTGTCAGGCACTGAGAAATTCCTCCTCGGCCCCATGGCCGGGGAAACAAGGGCAACAGGCCACGCTCCTGAAACTTGAGATCTCAGCTAAACCCAAGGAAGAATTTTGAGACCAAGCGAGACCTCCCACAAACGGGCACAACACCATTTGCTCTACCCCAGGAGGGAATTTGGTCTTGGTGGGGAGGGATGGGGCTTTTTGTTTTAACAAGTTATTTATTAATTTCCCAGTGGCTATTATATCATTCCGAAGACACCCAGCCAAAAGCAAAGGTTGCTCTTGCAGAGGTAACCAGACCTCCCAGAGCAGAGCTCCCCACTTGGTTTGCCCCATAACTCAGCAGCACCCATCCGTAGGGAGGAACAACTGCCAGAGAGGTCAGAGCGACAGGTTTGGCGTTCCGATTTCCAGTGGTTCGCTAATCCCCCCTACCCAGGGACAAGAAGGATCGAGGGAGGAAGCTGTGTTGAAAGGATTTTCTTGAGCAGGTGTCTCCCTGCCTGAACTGCAAAACCTCCTTCCCTTATGGCTTGGGCAGGCATAAAATAATACTGGGATTCACCTGCATTCGCAGAGATGGAGGGACCAGCAGAGGCAGCATCTTGATTTGGTGTCTGACAAACTCATGGGCTCCTGAGCTGGGACCTGGGTTGGACACATTGTTTCATTAGAGCCAAGCAGTGTATTTAAGAGAGAAGAGTCAGCCAAACCAATGTCTATAACTTGCTTAGAAATATGTGTTTCAGTTAATCAAAACTAATCTGCAAGTTTCTGTCAATGTCAGTAAATTGTTTTGGTTGTGGAAATATTTGTATTTTGAAACAATAAAAAAACCACACAAGTGAAAAATCAAAAACATTTTGAAGATGTTTTTTTCAGAAGAAAGACCTTCGTTTCATAGTTTGTGCTTAAAACAAAAAAGAACCCAAATATTTCATTTTGAATATACAAAACCTTCCATTTGTTTAAAAACATTGTGAGGAATTTTAATTTAAGGGAAAGAAAAAAAAAAACAAACAAATCCATTTCACAGTAACTCACAATTAAACATATTGCCAGTTTTGCAATTTGGCCAGTGACCTTGAAAATCATAACTCTAGTTTAGGGTCTGTCTGTCTGTCTCTCCTCTAAGTGACAGCTAATGAATCAGATCTGTGTCCTGGCACAGAATTAGAACTATGTCCTTTTGATACTACAACTTTTACAGACTTTTCTTATACAAACTCACATTCTTATGCTTCTCTAGGTAGTAATTTTTTCTGGTGGTGTTGTTCCAAACCCGGTCGGTAACACAACTCCAGTATATAACCAGTGCAGCGTGTTTAAGAAGGGAACCCAGCTGCATTTATTTTTTCACAGTCACTTTCCAGGCTGTATCTGTACTCCTAATGAATAGTGACATCAAACACACATAAATTAGACTGTAGGCTGAGGATAATTAAATTGAGCAAGTTGAAAAAAATAAACTATATCAACTAAATCCCCATTTGCAAACTATTATATGTAGTCTTCAAGGTTTCATCAGAACAATGGATACAACGGGGGGATTATAGCAAGGTTTAAATTTCGCAGGGATGATTTGATATTCTATCTGTGCTGTGAGCAAGTCATGTTGCATCAGATCAAATCCCGATTTCATTCTATTGTGAGAAAAATCCATTGTTGCCACTCTTTCCCCTCACTTCTTCGTTATGAGGATATAATTTATCGAAGTGCCCCTGAGAGTTTGAAGCATAGAATGGCTGTAGCATTCTATATTTCAAATAGCTTCTTTGTTGCAGAGCGCTATTGGTTAATAGGAAGATAATGAAAATATGGAAATTAAATTAGTTTGGTGCCAGGGCTGAAAAGAATAGTTTCTTTAACTTGAAATACAGCAAGGTTATCAGCAAAATTTGAAATTAAAAAAAAAAAAAAGTGTGATTGCTACATTTTCTAGGAAAGCTGGTAGGGTGCAGATTTCTCCATTTTCCTGAGCTTGGAATGAACTCAAGTGTTTTTCATATCATTTACTGACGGTAGGGATCTAGATTTGGATAGCATGTGAAAAATGGTTAAATATGTGAAAAGGCAAGATATTTATCGGTGACACCCCAAGGAGGGAAACCAAAGTTTAAGTGATTGAGAAGAAAAAGAGGAATGTGGATGATCCTAAACTCCTAGCAAGATTTATTACTGCTGTGAAATAGAACTTCTTACAAAGGCAAAGTCCTTTTTGATTTTTTCAGACTATGCCTAATTATCCCAGGGAATTCAAAATTCATTATCTGTGCCAGACACTAAGAAAAACAGAATTGAGAAGAACTTTGCAGCAGTGTGTGGAGTCTTATTTCTGGGTGTGAGCAGCAGCGAAGGAGAACGAACGTCTGGTGGGATGCACTGGGGCACCAGCAATCCCCACTGCTGAAGCCCACTGCGGTTGGATGCAGTCCTACCCTCACCACAGCCCTTCTCCCTGGCTCAGCACAGAGCACCAGGCCAACACATTGACCTCAGTTCCAGCAAGTGAGCTCACACTCGAACGAGCCTGCTCCACTCCATGTCAACACTGGGACTTCTCTACTTCATCAGTATTCACTGCAGATAGAAGCCAACATAAGAGTCCAACCAACTCAAATTCTCCACTGAAGCTTCATGATGTAGGTTAATAAAACAAAACAACTCACCCACACACACACCAACACATGGTTCTTGCTTACTCAATATGATCACTGAGTTACTTAGCACAAAGTTTCCCTCAACGTCCAATTAAATAAAGAATGTCCTAACAATCTTGGAAAACAATGACACACACCAGCTTGCATCCCTTCCGAGTCTGGCAAGTGGTTAACAGAATGTTAAATGAAACACTAATCACCCAGGCAGACAAAATACTACTGCTATCCAAAATAGTGTTTTTTCTCATTGTAGACACAAACCAGCGATACTAAACCTGTAAATATGATGATGATCAATAATAACGTGACTTCACGTCTGCTCCCAGCTGCTGTTAGGAGCAAACTCCTGCCTATTAATGGCACCTGGGGCTGGAGCTGCCCTTACCCAACAGGTACTGTGGGTATTCACAGTTGCTGACACCTTGCAGACCATGGGGGCAAGCAGCATTGCCCAGGGCTGTACTTATCTGGATTTATAGTAGTCGCATGCACTCATATGTTTTATGCGGCAAAATGTTCTAAATATGCCAAGGTTTCTAAAGCTGGAACAGACTGTCCAAACAACCGCCTCACAAATATTTCTTTCCACACTTTCAGAAAAAGAGAAATGCACCATATTAACCTTGACAGCTCTTTCTTTCAGTATCATTTCTCTATCTTGTCTTCCACACACCCCTTCAATAACTGACACAAAAATATGAATAAAGAAAGAAATCTCTAAATTATGCCAGTAGAACAAAGGAAATATGAAGACTATAAACCATTGTGCTTCAGAAGGAAAGCCAGTGATGACTAGCCAAGTTTTCAACAGGGCAACAAACGGAGCAATTTGTTTCAGCACTTCAAAGAGGACTTGAGCTCATCTCAGAAAGCTGGCCTTGAGGTGAGTGAGAAATCCCCTCTTCCCTTTATGGGCACCCAATATCTTCCACGAACACATCTGGTATTTCCCATGGTCAAAGCGGGATGAAACAGCAGGTGGATCCACACGACTAGAGAGATGGTTCCTTCTGGCAATGTGGGTAGAAAGTGCAGGATAAGGAGCAGCCATTTAGCAGAGCTGCCCTGTCTCCAGTGGGGAGGGACACACACCAGCCCCCAGCCAGCAGGAATCTGTCACCACCTTCAGGCATGGTCCCAGACAGGAGACAGTGTTCCATGGGACACGAAGCTGAAAAGTGAAATCAGAGCAATTTGCAATTAGTGACTTTGTTAAACTTAGCCAGGATTGCAAGAGCTTGTTACTTCCTGAGATAAGCCACAGAAACCGCAGGACCTCGAGTGGTAAGCATTACTCCTTGTGGAAAGGGTACAAACAGCTATGAAAATGTTGCAGCAGTTATTATTTCCCCTCCCAGAGTTTTCACCCTCATTTCTGAGAATCTTCCTCGGAATAGTTTCGATATGAAGCAAGCACTGGCAGAAGTTCCTCTGCACTTTTTCATTCTCTTCATGTGGAAGAGCTGCTTGTACAAACTTCATTTCATGTTGCTGGAACAGTTCTGAGTTTTGTGGACTAGAGAGAACCAGTGAAATCTTGGCTTCATCAAAACCAATTGCAAAACACTTGTTGCCGAAATAGGCCCAGGATTTATCTCAAAAGTTTTTTTAAAAAAAAGGCATGAAACTGCAAGGTAGAAATCTTGCATCTAGGAATGTCCCGTATCAAGAAAAAATTGATGTAAGGTTTATATTAACATTAACACTACTGTTGCGATCATTAGAATGGGAGAGTGAGATTCTGATTTACTTAAATTAAGCAAAGATATGTATCTGTTTAGCATATCCGTGACTGCAGTACAATATATTTCATCACTGTGGTTGCAAAATAATCTTTATTTTTTTCCATGGGAGATTACTCAAACCGCAATAATGCGTTTTCCCAAATTAAATAGATAACTTTACAGACTGCTGGGTAATAAAATACGAATAAACATGGAAGACATACCTTATTAAAATATTAGCTTGTCATTTTTCAGACTCTTCTTTTGATTTGCAAGTTAATAAAAACCACAGCCAGTTGCCATAGGGAGGATAATTAATTAGCCATCTATAAAATTAATGTTGTGGGGGGTGAGGAGGTTTTTGCTTAAATATTCATAGTGCATAGCAGAAACATATTCCAGAAGTAGAGATGATGTTAAAAGTCTGCCACATAGTCTGATCTCCTCAAACAACTATGGGTTTTTTTCCTGAACAATAGTTCTGATAGTGATAAAAGATGGTCAAAGGAATGACTCCATTTACCAGCTCTTCTGCTAAATGTAATCACCTGTCTTCCTCTAGAGGGACAAAGAATTGCACCGCTGGATTTAGGCAGTGAGCTGTGCAAACTGCAATCCCTTTTCTCCAGTCCATTTTTAAATGGGGCTACTGCCAGTCTGCCAAGTCTCCCTGCCGCAGTGGTACAGCACGCTGAAAACAGCCTGAGCAACCTCCCGCCGCTGACACGCATGCCCCAGAAGCACGCACGTTCAGCTGCACGCGTTGAGCCCCCAGGAGCAGACTCCAAGCATGGTCGGGCGACCACAAGACTCCTAGAGATGCATCTGGGCATGAAGTCAAATATCTCCAGCACTTCCCAAGGATCAGCAGAAGAGAGGTCAGTGAGAGAATTCAGTCCCCAGCCTAGTATTAAGTTTCTCACCCAGGCAAACCAGGAAGCCAGAAAAAATTAATAAGAGGAGATAGCAATGTCCCCAAAAGCTCTGTTACTATTTTAAAATTAAATATTTATTCCAGAGTGAATTAGGGCAATTTTAACCCTGCATTAAAGTTTCCACCCAGAATATTTGAATAGTCCACTAATTCGAAGGCTTAATTAATTCATGCCATTTTCTCTGTGTCCTTTTGCAGAGACATCACATCATCTTTAAAGTTGCATAGATGCAAACTGCGGAGTAGATCTTGTGACTGAATGTTCTCCCATATCTAAAAAAAAAAAAAAAAATTTAATAAAAGACATAACTAACTAACTCATTGCCTCACAGGACAGTGAAAATCTGCTAAATAAGTACCTAATTTGTGAAGTCTTGCTTGGACCAGATTTATGCTGAGTTGAGAGGATAAAGATGAATATTCTTCATCTTTTCAAGTTCTTCAGATATTACCATTGTATCCCCATTACACAACATACAGAGACCACCCTGGCCCCAAAAAGGTCACCATCCAAAGGTGACAGATGACAGCAATGTGCAGAAAGAGGAAAAATTACAGGGAAACTGAGAGACCAAGATGATCACCATGGCAGGCAGCCTCCATACACCTAATCATTATCATTAGGTAAAAGGGCAAAAAGTACAGACTTCAGGGAGGATAATGGCCACTGATGTGTGCAGGCTAATGGTGGGTTTCCTCCAAGAGTAAGGGATTGCCTGGGAGAAAGGAGCAGAAATGTGTTATTGAAAAAGCAATGAGCAGGTGATGAAGGCCAGCACTATGGGCTGATTGGAGGCAGGAACTTTGATCTCATTTGATAGACTGTAAGATAAGTGGGGAAGAGTCTGTGAAAGCTCTGGAAAGTGAAGAAAAGTGATTTGGTGGACTAGAAAGGGAAGGATGCAAAATACATGAGCAATACAGTGATATGTACAGTTCCTGTAATTGAACCACACAGCATCTGTCAAAGTCAAAGGAAAAATTATGTTGCTGACATGAAATAAAAGCCAGCACCTGGATATGAGTTTTATTTAAAGTAGACAGAAAAAGCCACTGCCTCAAATATTATACAAGACCTAGACAAAATGTGGATGTAAGACTTGCAAAGCAACCAAGAGTCTAAACATTGCCTGGATGAGAGACATCTGTGACAAGCAAAAACATGATGATGATGTTTCGACAGTAAAGGCATTTGGGACTGCAACTTCAGAAAATTTCAACAACAATCTTCATCTGATGTCTAGAGATTCATGAAGAGCTGTTAGAGGCCTATTTTTTAATTTGGCAGGAAGGAGATCTCCAGAAGATAGCTGAATGAGCTGTCACACAGAGACAACAGCATCATTTTGTCCACATTTTCACTTATGTGATTGCATTTTACTGCCACAGAACTGGCCATGCCCAGACAGCATCATCCAGAGATGCTTTTCTCCCCATCATGTATCTAAGCTGTCACAGCTTCACTTTGACATATATTCCAGTGGGAATAGCATCATCATGCCTCACAGCAAGAGCACCTGCAGTCGTCTATGAAGTGCCTTAAAGACAAAGTACAAAGCCGTACTTTATTATTTGACCGCTTTCTGGAGAGGACATCGACTCGGGTAAGAGCGTTATTAATTAAATCTCATTAAAGGGGGAGCGCTACATTGGATAATGATTTTTTTTCTTTTTTTCTGAGGTCTAAAATAATTCCACGCTATTTTAAAAAGTAAATAAAGAAGGCTAGCATTCTGAGAAAGAAGTCACTGTTTATTGCCATATGCAAGTCTTTATTTATCACAAAATTCCCCATTCACTCTCCTCTCCCACTATCCAGATCCCAGTTAACTGTGCCAGTGATTCATTTGCTAAACTACTGTTACTTAAGCATAGATGTATTTTAAAACACATTGAAATAATCACTTGGTCCTTAAATGGTCTCCGAAGTCGAAAGCACAATGTAAGGGTTGGCACTCGCTGTCCAGCAGAGCAGGTAGCAGCCCACCACACCTTCCACAGAAGCCATCTTCTTAAGCGAGGACTTCTTACCTCCCTAACCTGCCCTAGCAGTTTCTGATTAACGGGAAGCAGAGGCGAGAAATTATTTGTGTTCTGCCATTGATCTGAAGGGTCAGAGTGTCCAACCTAGGAAACATGTTTCTCTGGAGATATTTATAGTAACGTTCCCCATTTTTGCCTGTAAGAGGACCTCAATTCATTTACTAAGAATACTTCTGGGTTATACCTCATCCTTAATTGTTAATGTGACATTTACCAAATGCCACAATCCTGGATGAAATGTGTCGGGATGACAGCTTCACAGACTGAAATCTCCTTCTCTTACCCTTAGGATTCATATAATCTGGACAACAAAGATACAAAGATAATGAGGATTTGGAAGTTTAAGTACCTGATTTGGAAGCACAAATAGGTCTTTACATTCCAGAACATCACTGAATTTGAGCCTGTAGGCAAAGTTTGTTGCAGAAAGAAAGGCCTCATGAAGACAGATAACAGGACCCTAAAATTTGTATCGTAACTTGGCAGGACTATCATGACTCTGCTCATTACTTTGCACTCACATTATCATTTACTTCTGTCACCTCAGAAATCCATGCCCAGCTGCTTCTCTCAATGCTTTTTTCAGCTGATAGTTGTTAGACCTAGCTCAGGAAGAAATTCATCCCTAACAATGTTCGCCCTGTTTGCAGCTTTAAGTATGTCTTGTGTAATAGCTTTCTCCAGTTTCCCAGCTGCTTCCAACAATGATGCGACTGGAGATGTCCTGCCTGCAGGGTCCAGGGCCCTGTAATATAGACCTACTCCCCTGAGAAATAAAAAAGGTGAAAACAATTGAGTTCATGGTCAAATTGGTCTGTCAGGAGGGAGAAGCTTCCGCAACTTGACATTCCCCTTGGCATCCTCATTTTCCATAGTGTAAACCTGTTACTTATTCCTGCAAAAGTAATTGAAGGACTTTCGAGGAAGTAACATCAGAGCATTCCTATTTCAAGTAGGCCAAATTTAAAAAAAAAAAATAAAATAAAAAGGAGGGGAAAAGAAAAAAACCACACTGTGGACAGCATCATAAACCACATTGCTCAGACACATCTGCTGCTCCTCTCACCACTGTAAAAGATTCTTCAAAGACGCAATGAAGGTTCATTAGCAGACTCTGTATGAGTGGAAAAACCCAGAAGCCCACAGTTCATCGGCTTATATCTACACTGGGGGAATCTTCAGATATGTGCCTCAGCTACTCAATCAGCAAATGATTTATTTTAAAATAAATTTTTGTAAGACGCTGTCAGCTTACCCAGCAAAGACACCGTTGTGTTGTATTGGATTATAAGGTGGCTGTCCTTGCTCACTCATCCCTCTCTCACAGCATTAGCCTTCAGCGCAGCAGTAGCAAGCTCACACCTTTACTTGGCAGTAACACAGTAAGACAGGCCCATATTGAACACTGGTTAAAGACAACAAGAAGAAATGGAAACATTACATTGTGCTTTCTAAACATATTAAGCTTTCATGACTGGTTCTTTGAAAAGCCTGAGCACTGTTTACTCCGTTCTGCCCTACAGCATGGCTAATGGATATAGATAGCTGTGAGTAGCAAACCACAGTGTCCCTCAAACAGGATGAACGCTCAGCACTGCAAAGCTTGAGCTTTTAATTTGTCACTGATAGGCAGATGGTGTTAGCAGAGAGAGCAGTGCTTCTTCCCCGCCTTGACCCTCCTTTGCAGAAAGGGTCATAGGAGTCTTGTGCTGAACCACGACTTACTTTCATGACTGAAGAAACCTGGAGTGAACTACAGCACAGACTTGCAACAGACCCCTACAGGGACTTGTTAGGCAAGAGATTTCATAGAATCATGGAATGGTTTGGGTTGGAAGGGACCTTAAAGACCATCCAGTTCCAACCCCCCTGCCATGGGCAGGGACACCTTCCACTAGTCCAGGTGGTTGCCCAAAGCCCCGTCCAACCTGGCCTTGAACCCTTACAGGGAGGGGGCAGCCACAACTTCTCTCATCAACCTGTTCCAGTGTCTCACCATGCTCACAGTGAAGAATTTCTTCCTTATATCGAATCTAAATCTATCCTCTTTCTGTTTAAAACTCTTACCTCTCATCCTATCACTATACTCCCTGTTAAAGAGTCCCTCCCCATCTTTCCTGTAGGTGCCTTTAAGTACCCCCTGTTTGCCAGTTATGCTAATGTGCTCCTTGATAAGAACATATAGCCAGGCATCACCAGCCAGCTCTAGCTATACAAGTTCCTTTGAATGGCTTGAGTTCTTAAACATATAAAATGATATTTCCACTATTCTCTTATTTCTCTGTCTCGACCATCCTTCCTTTTGAACAGGGGCTGCCAAAATAGGGTGATATGAAATGTTTATTATCTATCTTGTCTCCAGGAGAATACGATGAAAGATAAAAGTTGAAGCCCACAGTTCATTGAGGTACCCAGTTGAGAGAAGACCTGATGTTTAGCTATCAGAAATCTAGCCCAGGTAGGCAATAACCCAAAGCTATCAGATCTATAACAGCAGATGTTGTAAAAGATAGGGAACAAAACCAGCTGAGGACAATAGCGATTTGGTTCAGGTGCACCTACAAATCTAAATCCGTAATTCAACATTTAACCTGGCCAAGCAACAGCTAAAAAATATTCCTTTCATAAAGGCCCAAAACTGAAATGCTGTTAAGTCTAAAAAATGCATTTTCCTGTACTTTGTTTCACAACTGACAGATGCAGTTCTTCTTTCCAATGCAAGAAGCCAGAAAGGCTTATTAAAAAAACAGATTAAAAGAAAGAAGCAGAGAAATTTGCAGAGTAAGATCTGTAGAGAGGTACCAGTTTGTCTTGCATGGGCAAAGACACTGCTGAATAATTATAAATTTCCTCTTCATCTTTGGTAATTCTGAAAGATTGCTATTTGACAAAGGTTTTTTTAAAGACTTTTAGTTTCAAAACTTAAAAAATTTTTTCTGATTAAAACAAATCAGCCTGTAAATAAGAAAGTCTCACTAAATGTTATACATCTATCATCCAGTCAGATTTAAAGCTCTGTAACTGTCCAAATGACTAAACCATGTATGTGTTTCAGCACTGCACTCTCTGAGCCAGTAATTCACTATTATTGTATATATTAAAATATTATGGAGTAAAATGAAATCTCATAGTAAGCATGGTTCCCTACCCCACCCCACACCCCCCCACATCCCCCCAAAAAAGGGTTCATGAAAAGAAGAAAATAACATTTTTTTCCTCAGGAAAATAATACCTTGGATGAACTGATAAAAAACCCCAAGATCCTCAGATCTTGAGATTTACAAAAACTTTCCAGATTTTTGCATGAAATGAGAGACAGTTTCATTGCACGAAGGGCAATGACAAGCTTGATTTCCTCTTTGTAAGTATCATCAAAACCAGAAATATTAATTTCCAGTTTGATTAATGGGTGTCAGATACAGTCAGAACCATGCTTTAATGTAAAATACATAATATAAATCCTTGAAGCCTTCTGATTAAGATCTGTATATATCTGCCTACTAATAAGTCAAATTACTTATCTCCCTCATACAGAAATATAAACAATTGTTGACTAAACACAGCACCTTTTAGTAATCAAATGCAAATATTCTCTTCTCAATATGAAAATTGTTTCTGACATGAAGTCATGTACAAATCAGGCTCTTCCAAGCTAACATATTTCCACTCCAGTTCAACATGGAGGGTTATGCTCATGTCATCTATGACATAATAGACTTGCACTAATTACATATGCAGTAACTCTACCGTTGGTCTAAACTCATCGTTACTTTGGGGGTTTAGGTCTACATCCACAGGGAGTCAGACAGCGTGGATCTGAACTAAAGCTCTGAGACTATCTCACACTGAAGTAACATCCTCCAAAAAGATTCATCAAGTTAGGCTTAAGGAGTAACAGGTAAACCTTTGCAGCAACTGAAGAGTGGAACCAAATAGGACCAAACCCAACAGCATTAATCCCCACTGAAAAGTTAGAAGTCTGAAGAGTTTAAAAGGGAAACTTCTATTTGTACAACTGCTAATTGCTCTAAGTTAAACAAGGTGTTGGCCAAATCTGACAATGCAGAACTAAGACTAACAAGACCTTAGTGGGGGTTACAACCCCAACCACTCTTAGGGCAAACAGATGTTGTGTATTCATGAGTAGCCAGTTTCAACCCTGAAGCTGAATTCACTTGTTTTCATGGAGTTAAATCAAAGGATTCACCTCCCAGATCACTTACCACATAGATGGGGAGACTTCAGGCTAGATTTAAAAAGTGAAATAAAAAAATAAAATTACATAGTCTCCAAAGAGGAAATAGAAACACCATAATTGTCCTAGGAGAACAGACCTCAAGAGAGAGGTACCTCGAGTACAAACATACCAGGTCATCACTTCTCTAACTACTCTGCTCAGCTTTATAGGAAGTACTCAGCTGTTAATTACAAGGAAGTTCAAACAACTGAAGCACACACTCATTGCCTTCACACAGAAGAGTAAACTCAAGATTTTGCTTTAAGTATGTTCTCAAACAGATCATTTTCTCTGCATCCATTTACACTATAAACCAGAATAGTCCAGAACCAGTTGGAGTGTCCAGTCTTACTTTCCTCATGGCTCAGCCCTTCAAAATTCTTCTGCTTTCAATGGGCTTTTTGGCAGGATTTTTTGATCTTCAAATCATTTGGCATTCATAGGACCTACCTGCTTCTTGCTGTGCATGTTTCCTTTCCACCATTAAGATATGAATTTGGAAACAAAATGAGGGAGAATCTATATTCAGAGGTTCTATTTGAGAAAATCCCAGGGAATCAAAAATGTGGAGTTAGTTACTGTAAGGAATTACCAAGTCAAAAATCTAAGTGGCTCTATTGTTATCTTGTTCTGAAGATACAAAAAGTGGCTTAACCGTTTGAAAAGAAAAACAAAAAAAATCTTTTCCAGGAGCAGCAAATAAGGTACCTAAACGCACCCTACCCTTACATCTGTGTAAGCCCTTAACTCTTTATTACACTAAATTGCTTTCTACTCCACATTCTGGCTTTTGTGTATTATACTGACATCCCGAGCCTTCCCAGCATGTTATACTGGAATTCTGGGCATCTCATTCAGAGCATTTTGGAATGGAGGAAAGGAACAGGGCATTGCTTTAGTCTCTCTGGGCATTTGGACCTTTCACTTACCCAGGCTTTTCATTCCCATATAGAAGTTGTGAATATTTGACAGGCATTTATGAAGAAATTCAAGATCTACAGATGAAAATTACAGTACAGGTGCTATGTTGTTATCTGTCATAACTAGAGCAAATGGTTCCAAGTAAGAGTTCTTAGGATCTAAACACAGATGCTAATGACCCTGGGCAAACCAACTAGTTCCTGGCTTCCACAGGTCCACCTAACCTGATCCAGAGTTTAACAAGAGGTACAAAGGGGAAACAGTAACTAAAAACAGATCTGTAAATTCTTCCTTAAAATAGACAAGACATAAGGAGAACTAAATGGTTTGAGAACATGGAATATCTCATGATTAAAAAAGATATTACAGCCTAGATATAAATCCTGCCTGATATATATTTTGTTTCATCATTGGAAAATTCCACAAGGAAAGCACACATGAAGGAATGGGAACACCCTTGGTTGCTGCTGAAAGCTGATGTGGAATAGTTCACACAGCCATATTAATAGATGCAAGTTTACATCAAGACAACATCTCTGAATGCATGACCTCACTGACTATAAAAGTATATTGCAATAGAGAGAGGGAGAAAGAACAGTGAGGAAGGATGACTGCAGATTCTTTCACAAAGACACTCAGAAATACCAATAAGCTCACCTAACTCACCAACTGCCCTTGTTTGGTCAAGAGCATTTCCTCAGTACACTAGAAAAATATATAACCAGAGGGGAATCAAATCAAGAGAAATTCGATTAGATCTAGAGCAAAGAGAGATAAACGGCCTATAATGCAGTGTCCAGCCACAAGATAGTCCATAACACACAGCAAGCAAGATATTTTGCAGTGTAAAAGAGGCAAGTGGACCACATAGAGATAGCTGGAGATAGGATCGTGAAACCATCAGCAATTGTGTGCAGCTGCAGGATTAGGTAACCATCAGCAGTTGCACATAGCTGCGGGGAGAGGCTCTTTGTTTGTTAAATTACCTGTGGTACCCATTATCTTTAGGATGAATTTGGCTAGAGGCCCAGAGAATTTAGAAGATGCCATCTCTGCTTTCATCAGCTAAACGAAGAGGTCCTGCCTATTTTCCAGTAGCTTGTATATAAAACAACCTGTTGCTATTTCACAGACTAGTTCCTCTCAAGACTCAGATCGACCTCTAAAGCATTTTTTGAAAGATGAAGAAATTCAAAAAATGTAGATAGTGCCAATAAAACTCCATGCCATCCCAAAATCCACTTGCTAGGTGCCCATTCCTTTCTGGTAGCTGCTGGCCTATTAGGCAGCTGAGTTTAGGTTGGCTGATGAAAACTCCTGTGAGCACCTGGATGAAAACAAGAGACAGAGAGGTTAGATTTGAAAACAAGTTTTGCCCAAGTAGAAACTGGAATTTATCTTGCAATTTCTCCCTGAAAATGTTATTTCCAATCATCATTAAATGACTCAAAGACCAATGATGAAATTTGTATTGCAAGCCCAGAGCATGAATAAACGTTCACTCCATTTTTTCTTGTTTGCCACAAGCTTGAACTTAAAAGTTTGTGACAGAAGCAGCACTGCTATATTAACAAGATAATATGGCTCTATTAGCATGCATGTAACATCATTACAGCCTGAATCAATCTCATCACAATCAGATATTGCATATTTTACATGGCAGTGTATCATGGATTCTTCTCCTATAGAGCCTTAGCAGAGCTAGCGATAGGACAGGCTTACAGCACTATCATGGGATTATTTACAAAGCAATTACTCTGAAAGTTTAAGGGACTACTTCAGACCAAAACCCTGTGTAGGACACCATGAACTCCCTCCTCAACTCCTCTTTTAACGTAACCTCATAAACCAACTCCTACTCCTGTTCTTGTCAAGCCCAGATAACCATAGAGCCTGGTGCCACACATTCTCTCCTCACATCACTCACACCACTTCAGGATTTTGTCATAGAGGGTTTTTTATATATTAGTGCTAATATATTTACTATTATGTTCTGGGTTTTGTGCTTTATTGGTTTGGGGTTTTTTCTATCTGGAACCTGTTGTTTTAAATGCCAGTTTAGTTACTGCCCAAAAGGACCATCTGAGCACACAGTTTCCCAAAGCCAACTCCCTGTTTGTGGGTCACTCAGCCCAAGTCCCTGCGTGGCTGGGTTATTCTCCCCTTTTCTGCTCCTCTCTCAAAGCACTTCTCAGATGAGAAGAGAAGCTTATCCAGGAGATCTTTCTATGAGGTCTCTCCACCCAGCTCTTCCCTCCAGCTAGGGCATACTACAGTCTGGTGCCAAATTCAGCAAGATGAAGCATGTCAAAAAGCACTGTTTATTTTCTAGGGAAATAACTGCAACCTGTCTTTTGACTTCCACACTAAAAGGTGCAGACATCATAAGCACACACTCCTGATTCCATCTTTCCAATTACCCTGAGCTCTGTTGAAGGTGCCCACAAGTGGGTTCTGGGAATGGATGTGCAGAAGAAGATCTAGGGTCAACCTGCAATATCCGCAGGCCCCCGAAAAATGGATTTTTGTACTGATCTCCTTAGGAAATATCTATCTAGCATTCACCCATGGCTACCTCATAAGACAGATGGCCCATCCGAATTGCTGCAGAACTCCATGAACATTTATACCGTAAAGCTTTGACTGTTTATTGTAGAGGTTAATGAAGCTGTGAAGAGAACATGGTCTTGCTGAGATTATTGCTTCTGGGCAACACAGAGCACTAGCCATTCTTAATCCAAATGAATGGCATGATAGATAGAGCAATTAAAAGTGTTTCCAAACAAGCTTTGAGACACAGGGCAGCTGTAACGTGACTATTTTTTCTATTCCCTCGATTCTACAAGCATTATCTAATTGCAGTACCTAGTAGTCTCTGAAACTAGCACTCTAAATAAGATTTCCAGTGCATCACTCGAGACACATTCTTTATGTGAAGCTCCTAAGGCAACTCAGTCCAGTCACATTGCCCAGGCTCATGCAGAAGCCAAACAATCCCCATCAGAGAAATTTTGCTGCATTTTTATTTATTTATTGCCTCAGCAGTTGAAGCTTATTTCCAAATGATGTCTGGGAAAAACACAGCTATTCAAAAAACTGCTATCCAGCCCACTTGGTAGCTCAACATTTCCTTAAACCATCACAAAAGGCATTTATCCTGCAGGGAGAATTCACACACATGCATGGCTGTGCACATATATACACATATTACTTGGTTAACTCTCCTGTAAACATTTTTGCTGCTTTGCTATAATATCATAGAAGGGTGTACATAAAATTTCTCTGAGAGAGAAGTTTTGTTCTCAAATACATAGTTTTCTTTAGTGAGCCTAGATTCACAGAGAATGCAAAAAGGGGAGGGGACACTCTTGGGTTTATTATTAAATAAGCAGAGAAAAGCAAAAAGAAATACCAATTTGTGCATTTGGCTGATACTCCTTCCCCACTAAATCTTCAGTAACCATTCATATTGCAGTTACATATCCTTACCTAGAGAAGTAGAAAGGGCATCTATGGGACTCAACAGAATAGAGGCCTCTACTAGATGTACAAGAGCTATTTCTGCAGCTACATCATTTCCATCATCCCTAAACTACAAGCTAAACTCACTAAACAGGTGTAGGACAGTGGAAGGCAGGAAACTACATTGTTATTATCCTTGCAGTGAATTCTACCTACTACTGGTGGACCATTAAGGACACATCTTAAATTTAAGAGCACAACAAAATGCTATCATTGTAACAAATTAAACTCTTCCCCTTCTAAGTCTTGGCTGACCTGAGGACTATTCTTACTTTTCCATCTATTTTACAAGTATGGGTTGCTCCAGATCTTACTAAAAGAGAAAAAGTAGAGCAGAGTTCAATATTCCTACTTTCAAACAGAAGTAAAGTCCTGATGAGCCTCAACAAATATAAACAGTGAGGAAGTACAAAAAGAGGAACAGACCAAATTTATAATGAGCTTCTGATCCTGTATTACCAGATCTGAAAACCTTCTGGGAGGACTCCAGCCAGTGGGAACAGACTTCAAGAAAGGAGAAGCCTGTGCCTTGGAACTTGCCTCAGGCTCAGTCGGTGTCTTTGAATCCAACAGGGCAAATCTTGGGACTTCTCCACGGATGCGGTTCAGGATGTCACAGAGTCTCTCAGCAGAATATGCCTCTCTCCTTCTCAGATCCCCTGCTGTGCTACTATATTTATCTTTGCTGCTGTCAGTCTTTTAGATGTCAGTTTGCTCAGAATAGGATTGCCACAAACTTCAGACTTACCATAAAAGATATTTTCTTCATCTGTGCTTTAATGTTCCCTCAGAGGTGGCCTCAAATGACTGTGTTTCCACATAGACTGGGAGACACTACTGGAGGAATAAGAGAGCAGAGAGCCAGGTTCAGACATTCAGGTCTACTTTTGGCTGCCCTACTTTCTGAGAATATTTTCATAATTTTCTGCAGAATTCTGAGGATAGCCAAAAATGAACTCGCTGGCCCTTGCTGCTGGATGGGTCACTGGTGCATGGTGCATGTGATAGATACCCAAGAGAAGGTGTAGACCTGAAGTAGCAACAAAAATGTCAAGTGAAATAATTTCTGTCACCCTCAGGTCTGACCTTGAGTGAAAATGAAAGCCATAAAATTTCACCTAGAAATTCATTCAGGGTCCAAAACCTTTCAGCTGAACCTCAACAACAACATTCAGTTTACAGTGACAGAGGGAGTGACAGAAAAATCTACATTGTCCCTTCTTGTGTGTACTGGCACCAAGCTAGGAAAGAATAAAAAGAAATAGTCTCCCCTGCCCATCTCATCCATCAGAACATGCTTCCAAATGCTTACTGTTCCACAGTACAACAGACCTAGCAAGAAAGGTCAGCCTCAATATGCTGAAGCCTTCAGGTTCATTTTCTTTCACAATTTAAATATTTACCTTGGAAAAGACAGTCCTACTCATTACTTACTGCATTTTCGGATAGTTTCAAGTAGTAATGACGAAGCAAATAGACTGCTTTGGGTATGGATTGCTATAGCAGCCTACGTGAGGAGGTTTCCCACTCCGTGAGTGACACCATCATTCAAATAACAAGCGGACACTTGTTTCTTTATCAGGAACGTGGAATTTAAACACCTAGTCTCCTTGATTCATGAATTAACAAATCATACAAAAACAAGTCTAGGATCTGGGCTGAACATTGCCATTGCCCTATGCTGTATTTAACCCAAACTCCCTAATATCATATTCCATTAATAGAAAAAAACACAGGCTCATTATTTGAAGGAGCTCCAGAGACAATAACTTGTTGGCACTAGGTGTTATCTCAACTGTTAGAGTAGTCTTTTGATGAGAAAACTGAATAAATATATAAAGCGTTGCATTGGTTTTACATGGAGATTTCTCAAGGAAAAAAAAAAAAAGCCATTTCTGGACAGCATGTTGCTTTAGAGGTAGATTTTTCCATGAACATCTCTTCCCTCCCTTCTTCCTGGCTCTTCTCCTTAGATTTTCTGGTTTTCTTTGCCCAAAGGTGTTGGCTCCTTTTCTCTGGCTTGGCCCTGTATGGGTTTCAAGATTATTCCAAGTTGTTTTTGCACAGCCTCCTGGATCATGTTAGCAAAAGGTGCTTTAAAAACATGTTAAAATAATGTTGTTTTTAAATAAGGTTCAGGACTGATGAAAGGTACTGAGTTGACTGAAATATCCAACTAATTTCCATTACGAACACATTTCAGGTTGGCCCGTCAAAAGCATGTAGACAATATTTATTGCCATTCCCATGAAAATTATCTGACATTAGCTTTTCCTTAATAGACTCATGCTCCAAACCATTTGTACCTTTCAGTTCCTTCCCATTCAACCAACTCTGCATCTTGCATGTCCATGGAGGAACACAGAGGTGACAGTCAAGTAGGAGAGATCTGGCAAAACAGACAGGTTGTTCACGACCTGCCAAAGTGTTCATACCTTCCTGCACTAAGGCTGGAAGCAGACTAGAGCCAAAGACCCAAACACAAGAGCACCTCTACACATATGACTATGCTTTGGCCAAACTCATTTGGTGAAGTCTTACTGGAGGAAGAGTTTAATCCATGCAGGAGGTAAAATACAGGATGAACTTCTGCCCTGCTGTGTCATGCTCAGGGGACAACTTCCCACTCATTAGTTTCACACAGTTAAGCCACAATCAAGTCTTAACAAGACAGTCCCACAAACGAAGAACCTAGATCAGGGAGAAATCCATAAATAAAGATTGCCCTTACAGCAGCCTTCCTGTACTTTATGGGGGTCTACAGGAAAGATGGGGAGGGACTCTTTAACAGGGAGCATAGTGATAGGAAGAGGGGTAATGGTTTTAAACTGAAAAAGAGCAGATTTAGATTAGATATTATGAAGAAATGCTTTACCGTGAGGGTGGTGAGGCCCTGGCACAGGTTGCCCAGAGAAGCTGTGGCTGCCCCCTCCCTGGCAGGGTTCAAGGCCAGGTTGGACGGGGCTTTGGGCAACCTGGACTAGTGAAAGGTGTCCCTGTCTATGGCAGGGGAGTTGTAACTAGATGATCTTTAAGGTCCCTTCCAACCCAAACCATTCTACAATTCTATGAAATGTAAACAAACATAACATCCCTCCCCAAAGCAATCCTTCAGCGTCAGTAAGAAGCTACCTAAACCATCCTTGTGCCCTCCTAAAAGCAAACTTACTCCCTGCTGCTCTCTACCAGGGTGTCTGGTTACCTCACTGCTCAGAGCTGGGATGTTCTATCAGCTGTGACTTCAGGGTCTTGATGCGTTTCATAGACAGAAAACTCCCAACACTCCTTGAAGGCGAAAGCTCCCAACATCCCCTGCAGGCCCAGCCCAGCAGGATGACGGGCAAGTTTCCCCCATACAATACCCACTGCGGGGAAACACCTGCTCTTAGCCATCAACTCACTCCTGCAGCAGAGAAGAAAGCACAGAAATCCCCTTCACACCCACTGTTTTTTCGAGGGTGTGTTGGTTCCTGACTCGCCTCCTCCCTCATCAAATTATATAAACTTGAACTTCCTCCATGACTGTTTATTCATCATGATGAAGTGCATTGTGCCTTTATTGTTGTGAATTGTTTGCTAATTTCTGGGAAGAGACTGCCCTTTCCACACCACTAGGATTACGTAAAGAGGACAGAGCTATACAGGTTTTGGTCATTCACTTCTCAACAGGCAAGCTCATTGATTTAATTACAAAAGTTTGCTCTATGCCAAGAGCTCTGCATTTCTCCGTATTACAACTTCCAATTGTTAAAAAGGTTACGATCACCATTACAATTAAAACACAGTTTCTGCTCTCAGAAGAGGAAAATTCTGCCTCAACACAATAAAATACTGATTGTTTTGAAAGCTTGTATTGAAAGATATAGCATTGCTAACCCCTGTATAAAACTTAAGAGACTTGATAGTCTCTGAATTTCATATGCCACATACCAGGATAAACAAAACAAAAACCTCTTTAAGAGAGAATTAAGAGAGAACTGGTCCCTTTTTAGGAAAACAATTTACAAAGATACTGCCCTAGAAGGTAACATCCAAGCCACATGACAAAATACTGGCTTCTTGATGCTTCCTGATGTCTTTTTTCCCTCCTGATCCAAGCTCCACCAGGTTCCAGTATCAGAAAAAATATCAGTCTCCCTAATTAACGGTAAGCCCATTGGCATGCCTAGCTCTAAAATCAAGCCTACATAATGCAGTGGTAAAAAAGGTTCTGAGCCTATATGGATTCAGAGAACATTCAGAATTAGCACTTAGGACTGTGATTTAAGGAAAGAACAAAAAATATATCCTGCTCCAGTAAACTCAGTAAAAACAGTCTTGCTCCCACAAAATTCCTTTGCATTGTTTTAACAATTTTTAAAAGTCCATACAAATTTTAACAATGCAAATTTTAAAAACATCCTCCAAATTGAAATTTCTTGGGTCAATTGTAACGGAATCACTTTTTGTTTGTCCACTGAACTGAAAAACCACCTGGAGTTTCAGAAACTCTAAATAAAAACCAAACCCTACAGCAAACACCATAAGGGCTCAGGTTATTTTACAGTGTTGATTCCCATGTACATCTGCTCCCAACACCCACATATTTGAGGTGCAGATCTGAACTCCATGGCTCCATCCAGCTCCTCTCACTGTCCATGAAGCGCACAATCTCACGCTGTCCACCCAAGTCTCAGCCAGCTAAGGACTCCTTTTGGGCTCAAAGGCAGTTCTATTGCCAGAATCTCACACAATACTTAGCAAGAAAACATATTCCAGATAATCAGTGCATCTGACAAACAGGAAAAGGGTCACAGCTCTGAGAAATGGGTTCCCAGTGAATTCTCTTCACACACACAACCTTGTTCTCTCTAAATGAACAGCTGTGAGCCAGCTGAAATATAAGAACCTCTCTCCTCCAGACTACACTCTCTATTCAGGGTTTAAGACAATTACACAGTTATTTTGTGTAAGAAAAGGCGGTCAAGGGGGAGAGACAAATGATTTTATTTCTCACCCAGCTACATAACAGATTACTAGGAGCACTAACTCATCTGTCTTTCCACTATTTTACTTTCATTATAGGTTAGAAATGGGAAGTCATTTTTCACAAGACGGATCTTTAACTAGTTAGAAATTAAACTCCTCAAACTGGTGCATCCTGTGAAATGGAACATCCATTATCTGGGGCCCATGGCTTTGGCTGCACCTTATTTATCATTATAGCAGGTCCTTCTCCAAGCCTAACCTCGCTCACCAAGTTCCCAAGCTAGAGTCAAGACGCAAAGACAAGCAAAAGGCATGTGATACTGAGAAAGAAATGTCCAAACTCAAAACCTAATTATAAAAAAAGGCAGTGGAGTATGAAAACCTAGCGGCTGTGCTGGAGAGAAACAGGACTGTATCTCACAGCAGCCTCATCTCTAGCTGAATGGGCAGGTCCTTCTTTCATCATCCCCAGCCTTCTCCTCCTTGGAATATCTTCTGCTCAACTGCTGCTGCCAAGCTCCTGTCTAAAGTCATAAACATCACATAGGCATCCCATGTGGCTGGTCCCAAACAGTTCAAAGCAATCACCACTTCAATAACCAGTCCTCTGTTCCAGTGTGATGTTACATTTCAGGGTGTAGACTGTCCCCAGCACTGGTGAACATCCCAGGCCCTCAGAGGACGTGAGCTAGAGCAGGTCTTGTAGGTCATGCAGTGCAGGGGGCAGAATCAGTGTAAAAGCACAACTTAAACTTAGCCAGTCTTCCCTGATCCTCCTCCTGTGGCTGCTTAAAAGGGGCAGGACACTATTACATTTTTACTCCCAGTGTGTGGAGAGCATTTACTTTGTCTTAAGAAGTTATCTTTATTTATTTTTTTTATTGTTACAGCATGCAACTGAGCTCTTCATCATCCTCTCAGATGTTAAAAGCACAAGGTGGCTGCAATGGGTGTTTCACTATGACCTCACGTGTAACACATGCTCCGTACTATTATGCAGATCTCTGCACTCTGCTACTGATTGAAATAGAAAATTGGATTCTTAGGAAAAACAAACATTCAATCTAAGCAATGTTTGCATGCAAGGGTATTGCCACTGTACTCCTATGGAAGCTGTTCTAATAGTAAACTTCTACCACTAGAGAAAAAAATAAAAAAAAAAAAAACAAAACCAAAAACAAACAAAAAAAACCAACCTGTTTCAAGCTGCCATACATTGCTTTTAGGTTTTTTCCCTTTGTGAGATTAATCAGTCTTTTGCTATGCTTTCAAACAGATACCTATGGATTACTGATTTGTTTCAAAAACTTGATGTTATTGATAATCTCAAATTTCTCACCATGAGATGAACTTCTAAGACTCATTTCTGTCATTTCCCTTTCCATTTTCACCCTTACAATTTTCTTTAAAGAAGGGGAAAACACTCCGTCTACATGTTCCAGAGGCAAAAAATATTATCAATACCTCTTTGTTTACACATAATGCAAGCACATCTACCCTCTTACCCACCACATCAAAGACTTTTTTTTTTTTTCCAATCTCAATTGAACACCCTGAAAGCATCCAGTGGTCCAGGGCTGCTTCACCCCCTGTTTAGCAAGTGTTACAGTAACTGCCGTTTATTATTTATGAGACTAAAGCTCCAAATTAGTTGCTTTGAAACACTATCATCATGATCACCAAGAGCCCTTAGATGTAATTACATGGATTTTATGACCAAATGCAGAAAGAAAAAAAAAAATAAAATTAAAAGGTCAAACTTTTTCCACCAAGAGTTTTGATTGTTTCTTTTTTCATAGCCAAACAGATTTCTAAGATACAGGCTGAATTATTGTGACCTTTTTTTCTCCCAACTTTTTAATTAGAAGAATTACACAGCTACACCTTCAAATACTGTCATCCTGAGAATGTGGTGATTGGCTTTGAATTTACTGAACATGATAGCCATATTTATTACATAAATTGCAGGGCTGTGCACTTCTGAAATACATTTGCATTCATCTGAGCATCACACATCAGACCACTTTCATGAACATGTTGTTTAAGACTCACATTATGCCAGCAAATACAAGCAGATGTTAGAGGTTGAAAACCTACTCTGCTACAATTGTTTCAATTGGTCTTTTCATCCTCTATTTTACATCAGCAAAAACTGGAAATAACAGAGCATTGAGGACTCAGAAGGAGAGTGCAGGACAGTGAAAACAAAAGAAAAAAAAAAAAAAATCGAGGTGATAAAAACCGGAATACTTATTTGCCAGTAAAAGTTATCTTAGAATAACAAAGAGAATATTTTTCACAGCCCAAAGGCTAACTTCTGAGTTCAAATCTCAACTCAAATAAATTCACTGGTTTATACAAAGGTTCATAGCTTACACACCTGCATACACCATGACAGCTTCCCTTTCAAAGGTACCTCAAATATGAAGCAAACATACCATTCAGTAAAATAAGAGGCAGGTCTTGGCCCTGATCTATCATGATCTTTCTTTAAAAACCTTTCCACGTGTTAGTGCTGTTCAGTTTTAGTTGTGCCCAGTAGAGAGAAGTAAACGCCCCACGCATGGAGTTGAACACAACCAAGTTTTCTCAAACCTTCTCTCTGTTGTTTCACTCTGTCACCTCTTGGCCATTAAAATCAGGGTATACACACAAACCCACATGAATAGAACACAGAGGTGGAAAAGGAAGATTTTATATAACTTAAGACAGTTGCTTACTCTCTTCTGCTGTATGTTCATGTGCAGCAAAGCCTGACCATGTTCATGGTTACAGGGAGACGGCTTGCTTAGAGTTGCTGCTGCTGTTGGGCAGCTGCTGAACGGCACCAGTTGTGTGCCACCAGCTAGCAAGGAAAAGGCATTTGGAGTGCAAGTCAACAGCCTGTCTTAAAGATGCCCCTTGCCGTGCCTGCATAGTCATGATCCATGCATTACACCCACACAGAAGCTGACAACGACAAACTGCAACCGCCCTGGAGGGTCCTAGTTCAGGACTCATGGCTGAACTGACTCCGCACTCCACGACATGAAAGAGTCAGCCAAGGGGGATCACTGCAGGATGTGTACTTGTATCGTAAACATTACTGATACCCTGAAGAAACATTTTTGTTTGAAATCCTACCATGCCATTCAACTCTCCCTTTTAATTCCACTTTTTGAGCACCTTCCCTTCCCCTGGCACCCTGTTCTCCTACTGATGGGTGTCTGTGCAATCTATCTGAGCTCCTAGTTTGTTGCTTTTTTTTTCTTTTTAATGCATAACAGCATCATCTAAACATCATCTAGAGATCACTACAATTACATCAAGGGCAGATGGATGTTGGGAGAGAAGGATGTAATGGCTGCAGCCAGTCTGGGTTTACAGGTCTGGCCTTTTTGCCGGAAGCAGGCCCCCAGCTCTATCAGAGCCTACTGATGCAACACACTGCAGGTCTCCATGCTGTGTTGCAAGTGTCTAGGCTGGAAAATGAATGAATATTTGTCACACAACACTACTGTGTCCACTAAGAGACTAAATTGAAACACACTTCAGAACAATACTACCTGGGGATATCTTCCTAGACAGAGAATTTTGCTGGACAAAAAAAAAAAAAAAAAAAAAAAAAAGACAAAATTCTCACAATGTCACTAGTGCTCAAGCTAGCTTTCTTTGAGTTAGTTCACGTGTCTGCCAGCATGCAGGTATTTCCTTGACTGGGGTGAGTTGTAAAATCCACGTGCAAGACCAGGACCTCAATGTTTTATTAGATTGCTTTTGTAAGGTCAAATCAATCAGAGAGATTCGTATGAGCTTCCACCAGTTAAGGAGTGCTGGGGATGTCTGGGGCACTTGGCTCTACACTCCTAGCTAACATAACAGAAACCCAGTATCTGATCTTCCTAAAGGAACTGAGTCATGGTTTCAAAAAACCCATCCAAGCTTTATTGCACACACCTGCACTAAACACTCAGAGGTGTGTTCCGCATATATACCTTTGCCATCTTCTCAGTGTCTTACTCAATATATACTTCCCGAAAATACCCAGCTGGCACAAGCACACACATTTGGAAGCCAGACCCTGATGCAGTGTGGCATCACTCCAGGGAAGACAATTTACACCGGCTGAGAGTCTGACCTATATTTACCTGCTTAACTTAGGGCACCTTATAACTCTCTGTGCTCATTTGCAAAAGCCTGATCTGTTGACTACATCACCATGCTCAAACCTGCTAGGAAAACTCATTTTTAGTTCATTCCCACTGAGTGCATAATCAGGTCTTTGCCTCTACTGTGCATAAGGAGGGAAAGAAGGAAAGAGGGGATGTATTTTTTTTTTTAAGAGGTGTGATGTGATTTTTATTGTATGACTATTCACCTGCTTTCTGTGACCTCCTAAGCATATTTAAGAGGGAATCTGACACTGGGACCAAACATGAGGCTGGGGGAGAAGTCAGCTAACAAAAAACACATGTGCTCAAGCATTTTGCTTTGCCTTGCTAATATTGAAGAGATTTGTTTTGCTCAGTAAAGCACTTGCATTTCAGCTCAGTCCTGCAGGGAAAAGCTAATCCTCAAGTTATGGCAATACAGCCAGTTGATATGGGGAAGGAAGGAGGGGGCCAGAGAACCACGGGAAGGAGAAAGAAAAGATTCAGCATTTTAGCCTGACCTGACTCCAGGTTCACACGAGAAGAGGTGAAGCTGCAGCTGTCACACTGAAGGGAAATGCAGTCGTTTATAAACCCAGGGAAGTCTCCTGGGAAAGAGAAGCAGTGAGAAGAAAAAAAAAAAAAAAAAGAGCATTCCTTAAGACTAGAGTTAAGGGCAGGTTTTTCCCACCGCATGAGAGAGCCAGTGCAGCCAGACCAAATTCCAGCACTATTCTCATTGCAGCTCTGGCCAGATTTCTTCCCTGCCCCAGCAGGGGCAGATGCCACCAGCCTTTTCCACATATTCTTTCTAGGAGAAGACCTCCTCTAGTGTGAGAAGTTCCACCATCAAAGCATGCAAATTCATCCATTTGCAACCTCTCTAACTTCCAAAAGATCTCACGGGAACAGCTACTGTCCAAAGTGGCTGAACGCTGAGAAAAAACAAAATACGTCTTGTGTTTCCTTCCCTCCCCCTGCCCTGAACATCACTTTCACTTGAGGTTTCACTCATCTCTCTGCTTTTGGTGAGCATGCGAAAATTTTTGTCTGTGCAGCTGAACTGGGAATAGCCACCGTGAATATATATGATTTGATATTAGTATTTGCTCAGATATTTCAACACATCTCAGAGGTGAGGGAGAGAAGCAACACTGAGTACTCAGGAGGTTATCAACCACGGCAAACAGCAATTCATTCAGAAAAACATTTGATCAACATAGAGAGAGAACACTGTGTACCAAACTGTGACCTACAGGGCAGAAGAACTCAGATTGCAAGAGGGGCTCATGGGGAAGGAAAAAAAAAACAAGCCAGCAGTAAAAGCTACAGCTGCCAGCTAGTTCGTTCACACCAGGTAACTGAAGTGAGCTTTCTGGTTGTTTCTGAACTGCATTTCATGAGGAAAATTAAAACTGGGATAAAAATACAGTTACTTTCTTCTTGCAGCTTCTTGGGTTCATTGTTTCTGTGACCTGTCAGTGAGAAAGATGTGATGGGAATGCTCCTCCTTGTGCTAAGTGCCCTGGCAGCAAGTGCTTAGCCTGGCAGGGGAGCCCAGGGTTTCACCAAAGGGCAAATTATATCCTGCTAATTGAACCAGCATCATTTTAGAATCTCCCCATGAGCCTGTCAGGTTTGTGCACGGGCAACTGAGAAGATCTTAATGGATGTGGGAGGCTGAAGCAAGCAGGAGAACCAGGCAAGAGCAGAGAAAACGGGACACAGCGGGAGGGTATCAAATCCTTTTGGGTTAATAACGTACCTTCCTGGGATGCGAGGCAGAAGCCTAGTGCTCTGGGCTGTGTTAGTTAATTACCGTACAAGAGAAAAACTCAGCAAGGCTTCCTCCACACACAAGACTTTTGCAGAAAGAAAAAAGAAAAAAAAAAGCCCTCCCCAACCAGTGCAATTAATACATTTGCTGCAGCTTTCTGTCACGTTTCCTCACGGCCGCTCAGCTCCAGTTGTCAGCATCTGTCTGAAATGAGCCGCTCCATGAAGCCAGCAGCTCGCTTGTGCAGAGAAGCAAGGGATAAGATTTCAGGAAAGGCTGAAGCCCACTGTTAAGGGATTCGTCCCAGATAAATTGCCTGTCAGCTACAGCTGAAGTACAATGTTGGCTGCCCTTCTCTTGGTGAGTAATAACGGGACTTTGCTGAGTACAGAGGTACCTGACTTCCATGGAAACCAAAGTTTAGTTCCCATGTGATGACTAAAATCCTGTTCACTTACTCGTGAGAGGAGGTAGCTATGATGAATCAGAAAAGGGGACTCAAAGGAGTAATGTTGCTTTTGCTTCTATATAATTTGAAATGCTACAGCAATACTTGGGTTAATTAGTATTGGTAAAAGTCCCAACAAAATCAAATATGTGCACAGAGGCAATTCCTGTTTCAGTGTACTAGGAATCAGAGTAGACAAAACAGCTAACAAAAAAAATTTTTTTATCAGCACAGATGTACTCAGTAGAGGATCTGAGGCCCAGAGAAGCTAAATGACCTATCCAAGATGAAACAAGAGGTTGGAGGTGGATCTAGCTTATAAATCCATAAGTTATTTGAGCCTATTCAGTATTCCGACGATGCTTTCTCTCTCATATGGTAACTCATAAATAGGCTTGGGTGTATACCTCATAATACCGTTTATTACATACATACATCTTCTAGCATATGCAACCAAGCTCCTTGTGGGATTTGACTTCTGTGTTTAATTGCCAGGCTTGTTTGTGGAGCTAACAGGTGTGTAAGAAGTGAACAGAGAGCACATTCTCACTTCACAAAATATGTGCTCCAAACCATGTTACGAGAGACCTAATCCAAAGAGCAAACACAAAACCATCGAGCACCATCCAGTCCCTCCTGACCCCCAAAGCCCAGCGAGGAGCACCATGCCCTCCCAGCCCACAGCCCATGATGCCCTCAGGCTGCCCACACAGGCACTCCAGGAGGGGTTGAGCCATTTGCAGAATCTTTTCCCTAACTCTCACACCTTTCCAGCTCAGTGCTTAATCCCAGTGAATAAGTAAAAGAGCTTTCATACTGGATTCACTCTGATTGCAGGAAAGAGAAGTGTACCAGAGGAAGAAGCAAGAATTTGGGTCAAAGTTGTCATTGACATGGCTTATCTGTTGTTACTGACTCCCTGTCCCTTTCTGGCTCATTTGTATAATGAGGTTAAGGAGCATCTGATGCTGCTGGTATATGCAAACCCACTTATTAACTCAGAAGATGAAGGTTTGTGATAGGAACGGGAAGGAAAAGTGTCTTCACCTTTTAATCATTTCTTCCAACTCATCTTGATCTCATTGCATAGTGCAAAAAACCTGGACTGAAGGTGGCTGATTCAAAACTCCTTTAAAGGAAGAGCTGTGCTAAACCAGCTGAAAAGTTCCCTTGTCTTCACCTTTCCGTTAAAAAAAAAAAAAAAAAAAAAAAAGAGAGAGAATGCCTGAAATGGAAAGAAATTATCTCCATTGATTGAAAATATTTTCCGTGGCTAAAGAAAAGGTGACATTTCCAAAACTTTCATGTGACTGAAACCTTCTCTAACCAGGCCCAGATGGGTGTGATGCCTACAAGAGTGTTTAAAATTAGTCTGGGTAACAGGACTGCTGCTACTGTTGTTGGGAACTGTCCTACAGCCAAATTTATTTCACTCTCAGTATGTTTTTCCTCAGTCAAAGTCTGCCCCATTGTTTCACTGTTAAATGTGCCTGTATCAATTTGTACCACTCAGTGCCTCCCCTCCTGGGAGTTTTTGCCCTCAGTAATGTATACTTTATTTATTATTATGACTCTTCTCACAAATTTAATCATGGCAGTGGGTGAAAGGGGTTGGGACAGGAAGATAAAGCTTATCACGTGTATTTTAAGCATCGTATCTCACTTTTGCTGCGAGATACTTTCCCATTTGAACAGTAAAGATCCCCAGTCTGACACAGCAGCTTTTCAGCAGACCCAGGAGGCAAACCAGCATTTTAGTGAAACCTGGGACTATGTCTTACACCATAGGACAAGATGATACACTCCAAGAGGATTTTATCCTGTGCAGAACTCAAGCCCTTCCTTTTTCTGTTGAAAATAAACTTCAGATAACTGGATAAGCAGTGTCCCATTTCCAGAATATAGGCCAATGTGCTTGGAGTTGCTCCAGTTCCTCTGCTGTAATAAACCCATCTTAAATTAGCCCCTCTGCACACACAACACACGAGAAATTGGATTGTTAAAAGCAAAGACCAGACCAGTTTTGGAAGGCCCCATAGTGCTATCCAGGATTCCTTCCCACATTGTGGCGGGTTGTTTGATTATAATACACATTCTTCTTTTTGCTGAACCATCCATCTGCCATTCAGGAAGACCCCATTCTGAAAAAGAAATCATGCCACAAAAATGTAAAGGCACACAGAGACCTTTTCGCAATGGTCCCAGGCTAGTCACATCTTCCCAAGATGGTATCATCTCCAACTGCATTATGGCTGTCTAAATCATACTACTGGTCCCAGCTAGATTACAAACTCCTCAAGGCTTGAAGAAACTTTATCTAAGTTTGTGTAGATGCCAGGAGGTTTCTTCCATTCAGCAAACTGTTTCCCTTGGGCAGAAGCCTGACCATGCTCTCTCTTTATCCACTTGCAGCCCCCCAGCACTGTTTCTTCTGGGATGGGCACCACTGTCTGTCCCCAGTGCTCATTCACATCAGGAGATACTTTATCCTAGGGAAGGACTTGCAGGATTCAGTTCACCAGGCCAGTCTTTTCTGACACCGATTTTCACAAGGGGGCCCTAAGACAAGGATAACACAGCTGGGCTTGCAAAAAGAACGGGATCCAACAATTGTCAGTCTCTCAGGCGTTCAAACCCTCATTCAAGAAAAGCATTTCTCAACCTTTTAATTTTTTTTTCCTGACTCAATTAGAAAGCTGCACTCATTTTTTCCCTGCCTTTAGCAACTCACTCTGGTTTCTCCTTCCAAGGTAAGTTGCAGCACAAGTTGGCAAGCTCCATTAACAGGAACAAAAGCATACTCTGTGATCTGAAAGGGGTTGGGCTTGTGATTTACTCTGAACACTGCCATAGAGAAGCTCTCTCCCGTTGGGTTATGTAAGACTGAGAGATGCTCTCCACATAAGGAGGGCAGCTGGTATTTGAAGTACTTAAAGCCATAGGATGGCCCCAACCCACTGGTCAAATAACCCCCAAGTCAGCAGGCACCAAGGGGAGGTTTGTCACAGAGGTGGAAGTCTCCTATCTGAGTTTCAGGAACAGCTGCATGAATAGAGTTCCTCAAATGCCTCCATCTGCACACAGAAGCAGTTATTTGCTTTCTGGCTTTCTGAGAGGAATGCAGTTGGTTTTGGCTCCTCTGTCCTGTCTGCTAGGCGGGGAACCTGATGAGGAGCAAAACACAGCCAGCCTGGAGCAGCAGTGCCCCCACCACCAGGTGGGCCAGCCCCAGAGCCACCTTCGCTCCTGTCAGCCTCCCTCAAAGTCAGCTTCCAAGGTCCATACGTACCTAAAAAACTCCGGGAAGGTACCTTGCTGTAGCTAGGCTGTTCTGGATGCCTTTACATTCCCTGTGAAGCCCTCAGGGTGTTGGTAGCCCAAGGATTTCTTCAGCAAATGGGACCCTTTTATGGGAAAGTCTAGACTTCCTAATGACCTTGGAAAAGCAGCCAAGTCCTCCTCCACGCAGCCAACACCACCTCCAGGCTGCTGTCTCTGTCCCACTGCCTGGGGAGCCCTTCTCCTCCCACCATTTCCACGATCTGCAGCTGCCTTTGGTCTTCACTGCAGCAAACCACTTGTTTCATAGACCTTTCCTCCCCTGATATTCCTTACCTGTGCAGCTAACATAACCCTTCCACACCTTCATCACCAAACTTGCACCCTTGGAGGTATCATACTTCACTCTGAAAAAAAAAAAAAAAAAAAAAAATCAAGTACCATACATTTCCTGACTCACTTCTACAACCACCTCTTAACATTTCCATTTTGCTAGTATTATCTGCACAGTCAGCTCAGCTTCCACTGCTGCTTTCTTCTTCACATAGGGCTCAGCCAGAAACTCCCTTCATATACTTAGGTAGGTTTTATTCCCATTTCAGCTCCTTAGCAGCACGCTAAAGCCATTTCCCAGTGTCAGCAGGAAAACAAAAGCAACTAGAATGAAAATAACCCCTTTGAAATCTTCCCATCACCACCCCTGACTTTTCTTTCCCTATCCATGAGCTTCTAGCACAAACCACACAGAGCAGAAAAGGTGTTGGGGACAGTCCCTTTGCACATGTACAACATGATGGTATCGTCATGTAAACCCCTCTGCACCGAGTGGTGATGACACCCACATTTAAGAAAGGAGGAAACCCTCCCCGCTCCCCCACACACCTCCTGGCTGTGAGGCTGCTAGCCACCACACACAGATCCTCTCTCCATCTTTACACCTGCTGAATGGCTCAGTTCAGACCAGGAATCCAGTGTATGACTTTGGCATTATTTAATCAAAGAGGTGCAACTTTCTTTGGCTCCTCTGTCACTGACGCACAGCTCTCTAGCATTATGCCCTCTAATGAAGGCCACCTGAAGCCCAAAATGTTGTCTGAACACAACAGTGCTCTCTTTTCATGATGGGCGAACAAAAAAAAAATATACTCTATTTCTCATTTGCAGATAAACTTGACCATCACACTAAGGAAATTAAAGCAAATAGAGCCAGTCTGTCAACTGGAACACTCTGCCTGCTGCCTGCTCTGGCTGTTACTTTACATGGGTCTTAAATTAAATGTCAAATAGTGTTTGGCACAAGAGGCTTGTGGCTGCCCTTAGAGAAAATCTGACACCTTTGCTAACTGTTTCCCACTGCTCTCTACTGCTTGGCTAGGGGTAAGGGAAGTACAGACTGTCTCATAGCTCCCTGGCTTTTTTCCTTTAGTTTTTTCCATAAAGAATGCATGAAAACAAAGACATTTCTTGTGTTTAATCAAAGGGACTGCAAAGGGTGCAGTGCTCAGTAGCATCAGGCACATTTTGGAGCAGCTTGTTGAGTTTGGTTTTCTGGTAATTTGACCCCCCCTTAAGCTGACATGACAGACATCCAGCAATGCTCTCTTCACCTCTGTCCACTCGTTCCAGCCCTTCTGACTCTGAGCTTTAGCATCTTTTAGCAAAAACAAAAGCATAATAGCATCACTACATAAGGTCATCCTGCCACCTTGCAGTGCCAAGACACCTGTGAGAACCCCCTGCCACAACTTTACCATCACCTGGCTGTTCCCTTCCACTGCATCCCTGGAAGATAAATCATGGTAAACGATGCACAACATACTGAAGACCTCCCCACGAACTGGCATTCCCTACTAACGCTAGGTTAGGAACAGAGCTGTCACTCACATTCCCACGAACTGGGCTTCGAGACAACGATCAGGTTATTATAGCTAAACAGCAATGACAACTGAGCCACAGTAACTCTCCATGAGCACATACGGAGCCAAAGGGAAATAGAAATGGGATTGCACTCAGCTGAGACCACCCAGGCTGCCTGCACCATGCCAGTCTTCACACAGAGATGAGTCTGTCCCTCTCTGTCCTTAGCTCTTGCTATTCTGCAGGCTGAGACACAAATCCAAGCAAACCTATGGATCTGCAAAGATGCAGTATTCCCTCTCTCCCATCAAGAATCACTGAGGAACAGAAAGCATTTAGCAGGAATAAATATAAGTTTTACTCTCCATGTGAGGGAGGAGATGAGGATCGGCTGCTGCAGCACCAGGCAACGCAGGACTGTGGTTTACCTGTACCCCTGGTGGACAGCCCTTCTGCCAGGGCAGAAAGCAAGGAATGTGCCGAGAGGTGGCTGCTTCCTTGCTGCACAGGGAGAGTCTGCAGCTGCAGCAGTTGCTGTTTCACATGCCCTCAGTGCCAGCAGCTCAGAGAGCCTTGGGAGACCTTGGTTTTCCTTCTACCCCCTATCCCTTCGCCCCTGGGGCACCAAAGATCTCTCTTGGCTCTGCCTTTTTTTGAAGCATTTGAGCCAGTTCAGAAAGGAAAATAAGTGTAAGTAAGCAGAAACTGTCCACCTGACCCCCAGGAGCTACAGATCATGAAGACAGAGCACCTGCTGTGAAAGGGTGAAAGCAAAACCAAGTTATTGTTATGTATCTGGACACCAGAACATACCACTAAGTGGATCTTGCTACCTCATGTTTGTCTCTTACACCAGAAATAAATTTTTTTTCCAGGCCTAGAAGGTACCAGCCAGACACACAGTATGGAAATAGCCAACTACCAATGGCCACAGATTATATAATTTTTTTAACTCATCTGAGGACCAAGTACGCTGTTCTTCATACACACCTTTAATCTTGCTTGGGTTCACACACGCATCATCGCCACCCTGTTGATTTACTCCCTGCAAAAGGTTCCTGGCAGCATCAGTGAGGGCTTCAGCTCTGCCACTGTGCTCTGGGAAGTTCACACTGAGCCCGGAGTGCTGCTGTGAGAAGATGAGCCTTTCCCATGGACTTGTTACTATTCCATGTCTGCACCCAGCTGGAGCCCAGAGATGCAGAGAGGAAAAACAGGAACCAATATATTTATTGTTTTAACCCTTCACACACACACACACACACACACACACACCCCCAAAAAAAAAAAAAAAAAGTAATCATTTGCTGTTTGAGTTGAAATTGCGGCAAAGGCTTAAGGGACGTGAAGGGGGTGGGGAGGGGAAATATGAGGGAACAAAGAATGGGTATTTTCTACAGTATTGCAATAAACTCTGCTACTTTGAGTCCTGCATTGATCACAGTGGCTGACAGAACTCATACAGTGATGGTGGTATTGGATCTGTCCTGAATTTGTCCCTGCCCCATGGAAGCAGGAAAGATTGCTAAAGATGGGGGGGATAAGAGGCTCCTCTTCATTCGAGGAAACTCATTCATCAAGACAAGAAATACTTGCCAATCCAGTGACAGAGGCTCAAGGGATGCGTGAAACCGAAGGTGCCTGCAGGCATAGGCACAAGTGGCTCCAAACTCTGCACTGTAACGCTCAGTGTTGGCGGGGCTGCAGAGTACAGCAGCCCCAACACACTGTAAAAAGAGGGAGCATGAGGGCTTGAAGTAAGCAGAAATGCAGTTATGTAGTCGATAACAGCTTTCATCTGAACATTTTAGCTGATATGAACATAATGAAGTATTATGCTCCAAATCAGAGAACTGATGCAGAAAAGTTAAGTGGCAATATCCGATGGTTCCCCAGCAAGTTCTTGGAGCTGAGGAGGGAGCACAGACTGGTAGTTACCTACCTGTGCCTTCCCATACCTCCCGCTCAGCAATCTTGTACTGTAACGGAGAGACAGCACAAGCATCCTCAAGTATCACAGTGTTGGCTGATTGGCAACACAGTAGAAAATAAATATTTTCTTCTTCCTTCTCTTTTTTTTTTTTTCCTCCCGCAAGCAGCATGTCGCGCTCTGTGATGTGCTCTGCTGATGGGTTAAGCAGAGCAGGAAAGACTCTCATTACTTCCTATGGAAAAGGGAAGCCTAGTGTGATAAAAGAGATGCTCAATCTCTCTCATACTTACTTCTCCCACCATATTTTCCAATACGTAACTGCTTATTCTGAATGAACTCCTGAACTGCTGCAAGATTCTCTAATTAATTTCCTACACGTCCCTGCGGGTGTGCAACATAGGGGGTGGTCTACGAAACCCGCCCCTCCCACCTTCCTAATTGAGGTCTCCTCTTAGTGGAAAAGATCATCTTGACGGTAGATATTTTGCTCAACCAATGACAGACAATGACAGCATTCTTTTTTCCCCTATAAAATCAGTTACCACCAGAACGTCAATGTAGGAGCACTCCAGCAGCATCCTCTGCAAGCCCCACCGCTCCAGCTACAGGGATTCTCTGAACAATGCTGCAATTTTCATATCACGTTTCCACAATAGCAAAGAGCGGTGTTGCACAGACGGAGGGTCACCGCTGGAATGCAAACGTGGGTAGAGGAAAGTTTGAAAAGGAAAAAAAATGTCTCTCCCGCCATCACCAACTGTATCTGAGAGAAAAGAAAAACAGGAAGAAGGATGCCAGCTGTTTTGATAGCTGTTCTCAGTTTAATGCTTCTTCCAAGGTAAATATAATCTCCTAAAGGGACAAGATTATAATAGGGTCTGTGAAAATTTGCCTCTCAAAGCACTAGAAAACCCAAAGTACTGCATCCTTCATCCAGGAAAGAAAGGCAAAGATAGAAAATACAGCTTGAGGGCTACAATATATTAAGACCTGACACGAGAAGAGACATCCCGCACGGCCAGGGAAGAGTCATTGCAAGAAGAGCCAACAACAATTACTGAGGTGATGTCTCAGTCTGTACGACACAGGCCTGGAGAAAAGCTTGGAGAGCAAGCTCACCCGTATTTTGCAATAGAGAACTCACCCCGATCATGTTTCAATGTACTCCACAGGACAGTTGACAACCCACAGCTGGATGAGCCTGGCAAAGGTCCACCAGAGCTTATACAGCCTTGCCTGTGGGCACTGGCCAGACAAAAGCCCGGCCACAGGGACCGGAGGCATTTATTGCTGTGCAAGGTCAGCCCTTTTACCACTGCAACAACAGACAAGCTCAAAATCCAAATTCTCTCCTAGCACCTATGGGCAGCAAAGGATTTAACTGGAAAATGCTAATCCCTTTTAATAAGATGACCTTTTTGGTCTGTACTTTACTAGTTTTAATGAGCCCGCCTGCAAAGGTTGATTGATTTACTTGCCTGGTGCTCTTAGACTCAAATTTATTATAATTAAGTCGTTAGTTAAAGAAACTTGCCTTACTCGCCATCTCTGGGACCTCAGCTCGTTATTATTAGACTCTCACATGCATCTCCCCCATCATTCTGCATCTAGAAACTAATGAAAGATTGGCAACACCACTTCTCTCTTCTCCGCCCCCCCCGCACGCCGTCCCCGCGATGGTTACTTTGGCAGGAGAGGGGCATGAGCAAATGGAAAGGCAGGACCGAGTACGGGTTTCTGTGCGAAAGCGAAGCGCCTGACTCACAAAACCACTTGGACCGGAGCGAGCAGAGCGAGGGCAGCCTTCCAGATCCACACGCTGCCCGCTTTCACGGCACTCGGGGGCAAAGAGCTGAGTGGATGGTGACGATGCACAGAGTCTGGGCAGATTACAGGGTGCTGGAGGAGAGAGGACTGGAGAGGCATGCTTTTATTTACTTAATCAGTAAAACAGCTTTTTCCCCCCTACCTTTGTTTTTAGAACAATGGGCCATTATGCTCTTAGTGCAATAAAGGGACCGAACTCGCATAATTACATCACATCAGGGCGAAGGCAGGGATGAAGAATCAGCTCAAGAAGAGCCAACAGCAATTGCTGAGGTGATGTCTGAGAGACACAGACCTGGAGAAGACGTCGGACAGAGATCGCCCGTGACTTGTGAGCTCCACCAGAGGCCAAGGAATGGCAAATTCAAGCCCGCTTAGGCTTTACTGCACTCTGAGGATGCTCCTCTATCGGGGAGCACCAGCCTACTGCTATGTTACCCACAGAGCCACAAAACCCCTTCATTTCCCCGCTGGCACTGTGCACTGTGTTTCTTCCGCAGAGCCAACAGGTGCATAAGCTTATTGCTGCTGTGCTCAGCCTGGAGAAACCTTGTTATCTACAGTATGTGACATCCAGATTATAAACCCCTTTGGGCATACACTGTATTTTTGCTGGTCTGTTTGAAGTATCCCTACCGTAGTGCAATCTTAATCTCTGATTACGTTTCTTCAGCATTACAGCAACCAAATAATAGGATGTTATTGTTATAATAATATTATCTGCACAGATTTAAGCATGTGTTAAACAGCTTTTAATAAAACTATCCAGTCATTTTCTTTCTCTCTTCCCTCATCCCTTAGAGATGGGGTTGGAGTACCTGGTCCATACTACCTCTTTCTTTCACTTCCTCCAGTCTGGGACTTGCTCAGCAGTTGTCAGTAATGAAAGCTCCTGACCTGCAAAGTAATCCAACCACCTTGCTGATTTCAGCTGCATCAGAGAAACAGCCCCTAGGAGCACACATGCCTTCTTTCAAGCACTCGATTAACTCTTCAGTAGGACCTTATTACCATCAAAAATAACCAAACAAAAAAAAAACCCCAAACCCATAGCAGAAGATACACATACATTAAGGCTACAGCCTCTTTCAGATACATTTGCCCATCTTCCAACCTGACCAGACACAAGGCAGCTCCAAAAGAGAAGTTGTGTAACTGGATTATGCAGTGCCCTCTGCAAGCTAATAAATTCTGCTCAAGTTAACTGTGGCCACGTGGCATTTGGTCAGGTCAGCTCACAGCAGGTCAGATTGGAGCACGGGTTGAGTGAGCGCTTTCCAGGAGGAACTGGCTGGGTAAACCCTCTGAGCACACTTTGAAGGCAGATTAAGCCAAGCCACAGAAGGGCTTGCACAGTTCATCCTGTGAGAGTCTGTTGGGGAAGGAGAACAGAATACATATGAAGCGTATGCTAATTTACCACACAGGGGCCAGGCCAAACAGTAGCCTATAAAACACCTGAAAAAATCAGATCTGAGGAACTGCCTGGAGAGGTGAGAAGCTCAAGGGAAAGAGCCCAGGCTGAAGTCCTTCAGCATGTTTTTGGTTTGGACATCGTCCTCCGAATGAAGCAGTCCAGATCTTAATCCCCCTTCCCTTCTACAGTCTAGCCATGGGGCTACATAACCATTTTTCTGACCCTAACCAAGGTAATATTTTAATGAGACACTCTCGGCCATGATTAAGTCTGCAGACATGTTTATGCACCCTTCATGAAGAGAGGGAAATGATGGGAATGAGTCATGACAGGTGATGGAATGATTCAGCCATCCATCCACCCGCTTTCCATGAACTGTATCACTTCTGACTGCAATAAATTGCCCATAGAAAAATAATGGGCTGTTAAATTCCAGGGCATCTCTCAAAGTCAGGGACTCATATTTCTAGGGTGATATTTTCAATAAGCAGGAAAAAGAAATTCTCTCTTGCACATTTAAGCCCAATGCAAGGACTAGTAATGCTATTTAATTAATTAGATTTTAGCTTTATGGACTCCCAAGTCAGTCCAGCTCAAAGCAGGCAAAGAAACAGAGACCCGCAGGAATGTGTTGCCAATGAATGTGGACAGGCGTAGTTCATAATCAGACTTAACTATCACATGTGTTAATGGCTGGAAAAGCTATAATTATGAGTTCATTTCAGTGCTTTATGAGATGTATTTACATGTTAATGACTGTGACAAGTACAGGAATCAGTCTGGAAATGAAAACGTTTCTGCAGAGAGGTAGCAAGGTACAACCAGGCTAACAATGTGCTAAGGACAAATACATCAGCAAGAAGGAAGAAATGTTTTACGGTGAATTATGTGATGAATATACTGGATTTCAGTAGCTTTTATGGATGTGTCTTCTGATTCAAGATGAGATTTTGTGAGCATGCTATAAAAATAGTCACAAGTAATTAAATTTATCCTGACTGATGATGGTGAGACAGTGAATGACTGAGTCTAGAAGAGGTACTGGCCCAACCTTTTTTAGAGTTAAAGAGGACTCATGCATTTGCAAGGGAGTAGGAAAAACCTCCTTGGTATTCATGAATAGGAAAAGAAAATCCAGAAAGCAATCCCCTGAAAACTCTGACAGGGGGTAGTTCAAAATCCTCTTACACCATACTTGAGGTGTAATTTTCAATTTGGTCCCAGCCAAATTGTAACCTTGCTGTGGTAGCCTGCTTACTAACTCAGGTCAGCTCCTCATTTTCCTGCTGGGAAAAGCCATCAAACAATGGTGCTGGTTTTCTTTTAATAGCATGTCCTACACAGCAAAGAACATCAGAAAAGATCATGGTGCACCTCAGTGCTTCCTTCAACTGGCTTCAGTATGCTTCACAGTGCAAAGTTTCACCAAGGATCTGTCTCACCAACACCTCTCAAAGCCCCTTAAAAATCTTTCAGCTTATCTCAGGGCAGAGTTTAGCCCTTGCAGTTATTTCTTTGGTGACAACTTCCCATTTCAGCGGTGACTTTCACTTGAAGTCAACACATCCATCTAGCTGTTGTCCTCACCATCCACAACTGTCATCACCAGGTTTAGGTCCAATTCAGCAGCAGAGGTTTTCTGTTGACTCCACCACTGGAAGCAAAGGCAAACCTTATCTGCATCAATGCTTTATTTCCATTCTGTAGCACAGGTCCCGCTGTAAGCCTGAACCATCCTCCCTTATAAGATATTTTCAAAGCACACTTGAAAACCCTTTAATCTTACCCTGTTCAGAAATAAAGTTCATGCTGTCTTTCCCTGACTATTTGAAAAGCATTCTCACCAAGAGAGTTCACGTTAGTCTCCCACAACACATGTAACTGAATTATGCTTTCAGAAAGTTGCCGTATTGATCTCTCCACTGATAAAAGAAGCCACGTTTAAACACATTTTTTACTGCTGACATGACTGCACAATAAGCAGGATAGGATAAAAAACGCGTTCTTCCTTGCTAGCAGACAAAGGGAATCCCTTGACTACTCTTATCATGGAGAAAAGCAGATACTAATGTAAAACCAATGCGTTAATCATGTTTGATTAAGTAAACAGCATTTTCGCTACTGTGGTGTCCACATGTCATTTGTACTATAGACTCTCTGGTCTGGTTAAATGAAAACTAAATTGGGCTAAACAAGCAACTCTACTGTCTGCTTTCAGGCAGACCCAATAGGAGGAAATTCTATTAAAAGGTAGTTGTTTATCTTTTCAACCTAGCTGAAGTTAGTTTATGTATTTGTATTTACACATAGGTAGGTATGTATGTTAATGATGGACTGTATTGATGAAAATGTAGGCTTGAACTGACCAACAAAATAAACATCTGGAGAGGAAGGGATCCCATCCCAGGAAGATCTGTGACAGAATGGGGTCTCACTTGTGCAAAATAGAGATTGTGCCAACTTTTGTGCTCAGCTGCCTAAAACATAGTGTCATTAATCAATACATTTATCTTAAATTTCCCCAGCACCTCGAGCTTCCTAATTACAGCCCCAACTTTGACAGATCAGAGCAACCCAGTATCTCAATCAAATCCAAATCAGATCCAAAACCAAGGGGTTTCCCCACCCACAGACACACTCATCCTTTCCTCCCTGACCTCCACACCCATGGCACCAGTGCACCCAGCAGCAGAGCAGCTTCCAGTTCTCACTCAATACCATCACTCGGAGACACAAAACATCCCACCTCTCTGTCCAGCTGCCCACTCTGGTGTCTGGGCTTTGGGTCAGGGCTGCCACATGCACTCTCCCCTCTACATCTTCCAGCCCTGGAAAAATGCCAAGGTCTCCAGTCCCCTGAGGTCAGTGGAAATTTTCTCTTGGCTTGAAGGAGTCTCCCTATCCTCAGCAGCAGAGCTGGGGAAAGCAGCTAAGTTGGAGAGACACTGACCAACATAGGACCTTCTCTTCTTCCAAAATCAACTCCCAGTTCTTCAAAGAGTAACCCATGCCTAGCTTCTCTTTCACCATTACTCCATTGTCTCCTTATTATCCTCCACATCTATCCTATCACTTACAAGTTTATAAATTTTTCATCCAAAGCCTAAAGAATTCCAGATAAAGATGATTACTGACCTATATAAAAATGGGACCTGTGGAAGACAGATTTTTATGATAGCAGGAAATAAAGCTATTAGTATTCTAATGTCAAATTCACTTTTCTTTTAAAGCATCTACCTTTTTCTCTATTTTGACACTTCAGCATCGTCTTCACCAGAAAAGGTAAAATGCTACTATTCTAATTAGGAATTACTATGTGGTAATTGTGCACTGGTGTAGGTGATTATAGGTACAGCAGAGAACGATGAATCAAGAACCCACACTTGAACAGATGGACAGATGAAAAGCCTTCCTCCAAAACCTGGAGGAGTTTGTGTTCACACATACTGGTCCTGATTATTTTTGCTGTAATGAAGGGAAACCACACTGCCCAACCATCATAGTGGTTTAGCTAATGAAATAGTTTCAGCCTCAAAACAGGTTGAAGTGGAACAATATTCATCATATAAAAAAACAAACATCTTGGAAAAAAACTATCGCAGTTTTGGCATCAATGATAGATAATTTCAGCCTCTCTGATTTTACACCCTAAATTGCAGGTTTGTGGCAATTTTTTCCCCTCTTCATGTACATTCAGTTACAGATACATTAAGACAAGACTTCTATCAAGCTTTTCTTTAGCTTCCCATCACCTCCCTGCCTGCTCTCCCCCTTCTATTTCTACCCTGCTAGCATCACCCTGGGACAGGAGCTCTGATATCAGGCTGAGAGAAAGTCAATAGCTGACAGCAAGGAAATAATCTGAGCCATTGATCGTCACTTCAGGCTTCAGATTCAATACAAACCAAAGGGGAGACACACACATAAACACACACACAAAAGGGAGTGAATATATTAACTCCTGGGGTGCTACAAAGGCTAGGAATTGCTAATGTGATTAATAAGCACAAATAACGCTGAAAATGAGACATTTGGAGAATGAAGAACTTGCACATTGTCATTAAAAATGTATTTCAAAAACCCAAATCAGAAAACAAAATATTCATCTATAAGGATCAGATTTTCTATTTGAATGTCTAAATTCTCGTGTCGATGTACAGGATATAAGAATGAAATATCTAAATACTCTCAGAGCTAGCCTAACTATTTCATGTCTACTTAAGGGCAAAAATGACAAAAAGTCAGTTATGATGGATGCCCATCTCCAACCTGAGCCGAAGCCTCTTCCCAAGTTCCTTACCAAAAACATGAAAAAGAAAAGAGCTTCAGCTCTGTGAAAGGATGTTGATTGCACATTTAAGCTTGCCAAGGATGCCCTGATCCTGAGAACAGACTTTTCTCAGAAAAAAGCTACATCACCCAAGACACTGTGACTCATTTTTAAAGATATTTTTCATTCTATCAAACTCACCTTTTACAACTCTATTATGCAGATTTGTATCTAACCCACTAGTGAGGCCTTTATTTTACAGAAATCTCATTTTTCTATCATATATGCATATAGAATTGCAGTGTGCCATCAGAAGCTGAACTACTGCATTGAGACTATTGACTGTATGAAGAATTCTTCATAATTAATTCACAGGGCATTCTGAAAATTAAGAGTCTCAAGGATATATTATGGTCAGGCAATACCCAACAACAGTGAAGATGAGTACTTTTTTTTTTTTTTTGACAAAAGTAAGTCAATATTAATGATGTAACGGTCCACTTAGATACACTCATATTTACTGAGAAAAAAAAAATATAATTATTGGAATTATGTAAAGCATACTGAAATCACATCCATCATCCTAACACACATTACCCAATTATCAGACACTAATTTTCAAAGAAAATTGATATATAAAAACCAACTCATTCTGTCCATTCTTTAAGAGTTTTCTCATATGAAATGTCAGTCCAAATATTTTTAACAGCATACACAAGATGGGATAGTTATAATGCCAGCTATAATTTATTATTACTTACATTTAATACAACAAAATTGTCATGCTTTAACTGGCACACAGAACTGGTAATGATTTGTCTTATCAACAATTAACTAATGGATTTATAAAATGCACTATGAAGATACTCCTGAAGTTGAATCTTTTAATTTGGACCATAACTGCAAAGCGTACGCTAAATTGGTCAGTGAGGAACATATCTGGAAAAGCCCAGGGGTTTAGCTAAACAGTTCTGATATATATTAAGTCTTTGTTTGGGAAAAAAAAAAAAAAAAAAAAAAAAAAGGTCTCTCCTGTGAGACTCCCTAATTCTTCTTGCTTCAGACCATAGTAAAAACAAAGAATAAGCATGCCTTGTTTTTGCAACAGTATTTACATAAGTAATCACCCACAATCTGACTGAAGTTGAGGGAGAATTGCATTTCGGGTAAATATTTTGCCCTTGAAAGGGATGCTGCTGGCAGTGTGTAAGGAATCACACAGACCAGGCAGCAAGCACCGTGAAATCCTTCAGAGCTCTTCCAAGGCACCGAGGGACGCGGATGTGAAAACTAGAAGTGGTCGAGGGAGGCTCTCACACGTACTCAGCACCAAGTCAAAGCCCTCCCAGGTTCCTTCCCAGCGGGGATCCTGAGCTCCAGTGCTTTGGATCAAGTCCTGCACTGAGCTGCATGGTCAGCTACAGATGTGCTGTTCTTTTCCCTCCTCAGACCAAAACTCACCCCTCCAGGACAGTCTGCGGTGCCTGAACATTGACGGATAAATCTGGATACAGATTAGTCCTTTCTCTTGGAACAGACATTCAATTAAATCCCACTTTCCAAAATGATATGTGCACGCATCTGCGTGTAACTGCCTCACCTGTGCTACAAATAACACCTGAAATTGAAAAAGATCATGAGTGATATTCTTGGCAGCGTTAATCACACCACTTTATTGACATCAACTTGTATTATACTGATCTACACCATCTGGTCCCAAATCTAATTTGCTTTTCACTGTCTACTTGCCAGCGGTTTACTTTCAATATTTTTCTGAGCTGGTGGAATGAGAAAAGGCTGCTCTGCTTCATTTTTAATTTGTAGTCCGGCCGCCTCCTGTCAGCTTCACTTCTGAGAGTCCTGCCTAGCATAAAGTCGCTATATTTCTGATGCAATCAAGACTTATTTCTCCTAGTTAAAAAAAAAAAAGTAACATTAAAAAGTAGTAACTCTACATTTTCACAGACCAGACCTTCAATATTACGTTTAAGAGAAAAGGATAACATCCCAAAGGTTAGCATGAAACACAATTTCCATCCCCCTCATCTTGGCGGCTGTAAGTTGTGTTTAACTTTGACTGAACGTGCTGGCCTCTGTGTGCAAGACAGATGTTATCTGATGCAACCCCTGACACTACTAACGTTATCTGTGTGCTGAACCTTATAGAGCAGGTTGGATATCCAGGCATCAGGGATGCATTTCTGAATCACTCTCCCACGAATCCACCTCTGAAACAGTCTCTAGCATCAGGTGTCTATGCACAGTTCCCTGCCTGTTCATTTTCCAGTGTTATTTCAAATCTATGAGTCTAGTATTAGTTACTGCACTCCCAAATTAATGGCTGTCAGTTTGTAAGCCCAGACGAAATTCTATCCATTTTCTGTTAACACCACAGTCTTGAAAATGGTTCACGTGAAATATTAACATTACCTAGATGTGAAATGCTAGAATTAGGTCCTCCTATGCATATCTGAAGAGATTACAAGATAGCTAAAACTCAATTTCTTTCAGCATTTCTTTACCCAAAAAACCCACAAACCTTATATTAACAGATTTTATAATTGCTAAATCTAGCAGCAGACCTGTTTTTCAAGGCTAACTCAACCTCCTTCTTATGAATCTCCACCTTCTTTTGGCTACAGTTATGTGAGATGACAAGTTTATGATCCTCAGTGCATTCCAACTCTCCTTCTGTAGGATATTATTAGCACCTTTGTTAGATGAGTCTTTTCTGTCAAAATGAGCTCATAAGAGTTTAAGCAAACGGGATCATCTTTATTAAAATGAGTTAAAATTACAAGAGCAACCCTATGAGGGGCTCTGTGGCAAAGTATCTGGGGACAGCAACCTCTTTAGCTCACAGACTCCAGCAGAAGAACGAATGTAGAAAAAGGGTACTTTTACAGGGTTTCTAGAAGATGATTCATCTCCCAGTTACATGACTCATCTCCCAGTTCCAGCCTTCTGCTGGCGTGGGATCCTTTCCATTTCACCACAGTCGACCAAGCCAACCTCAGCCCCCTGCTCTCCATCCTCCCAGCAAGAGTCCATTTAAAGAAATAAAAGATCCAACCTCATAACCCTAGACATGCTGTACAGTACGATATGTCTTTGCAATAAAGTTTTAATGATACAAACACTTAAGCTGGACATGTAAATGCTTCCCAAGGACTAAAATGTCAGAATCAGTACTACAGGTCACACACTTATTTCTAAGCACCTCTGCACTGTTTCACTCTGTAGTGTATTGATCCTGGACACTGTTGCAGACAGGGAGATGGAAAGCATGGCTTGTACTTTTCCCAGTGTGTCAAACATGCAGGGCTGTCCTCATACAGACCATTCCATTTTACCTTTAGAAGTGGTTCACTCAAGGCTCATTTCCTCGCTCCTGGTAAAGCAATCAATTATGGGGCTGGCCAACACTCAATTCATCCTAGTAGTATGGGGAGTGCTTGAAATGGGAAGGTGGGTAGATGGGCTAGGCAAGGTCTGAATGAACTATCAGATTAAAAACAGCCCGTGAAGACACACAGGTCAGCCTACCCTGTATTTCCAGCAGGCACTAGAGCCACAGGGCATAGTAGTGGGTAGAAAAAGGGCATGCCCACACTACCCTTAAAAAACATCTTTCTTCAGGACTGGGAAGGGATGTTAAACCTGGTCCAGCAACAACTGTAAGTCTCCCACCCATCACTGAGGTGATGATGTGCAGGCAAGACAAGCCATAAACAACCTCCTTTAAAGCCAAATCAAAGCAGAAGATTAATTCAGGGGCTCTGAAATCCTGTCTGAAGAAGATCCTCTCTCTCCAAAAGAGCATTTACGGACTACCTAGCTTAGGCATCACGGCATGACAGTATGAATAGGCTCTTTGGTGTGTACCTCATCTGCTCAGCCTGCAATATAATTTTTAACTTAACACCAGTTCTGTGGAATATGAAAGACTGAATGATCATGTCCTACAGTAATAGAAAGTGATAAGTGGGATCACTGACTTTAGTTTGCCTTCAATTCAATTATTCATGCCCCAGCTAAAATAATTCCTAATCTTTGGACCATCTACTAACTGAGCATTACTCAATAAACTCTGATCCTATTACACAGCCCCCCAGGGAAATTTATTTCTGACAATGTCTTAGAACCATCTACATATCGCTTTTAGCCTCTAAGTTTAAAGAGACCAAAATGAAGCCTTTCCAAGACTACAGGGTGCAAGCTGCTCTGATTTGAAGACTTAAGTGTTGCAAAGAAGGTCAAAAATCCCACGTCAGAAAGGAAAAGAAAACAATTCCAGGGAAATCAAAAACCAACACTGAATAGCAATGAAGTGAAACTGATCTATTAGTTTTTTTCTTGGCCCAGCTGATACAAGTGTGTTCTAAACAAGTGTCTTCTGAGCAAGTATACAGCAACTATTGTGTAAAACAAATATGTTAAAATTCAGTTCTCCTACATAACTAGCAGCCTGATTAATTATCACCTCCATTCAGCAAGGTACTTAAACAGCTGAGCAATCCCATTAACCTCCCTAGGACTACACAGAAGATTGACGTTAGGTGAATGTGCATTGCTAGACCTTGTTGCAACGTGAAGGTTTCACGACGAAGAAAATGTCTGTATGTTATCTATCCATCTTCCTAGGCTCTCGATCTTGTGAATATACAGGCACTCGCATATCTCTATGCTAGAGTATTGCCCTTTTAGTCAAGTGGGGTAGATGCCCCTCTGTCCAAGTGAAAAAGAAAGGAAGAAAAACATGGATGAAGGAAAAGATCAGCTGAAAAGATCTCAGCTACTGAAGAGGTTTACCCAGCAGCAAGGAAGATCTATGGTCTTTATATTCCTCTCCTAGAGGCAAGATTTCATTTTTCGATTAAAAACTTCAACACCCACTTGCTGTATGTGAACAGCAAGTTTCTCCTGTGGCTAAAATTGATAGGATGCCATATGCTGTAAAAGGTTAACACTAGCGCTATTGTAATCCTTGGCCACAACTTTCATTTCCTTAATTTGCTGACACAGAGTAATGTAGGGCTGTGCTGTATGAGAGAATACTAAACAATCTGAGTTACAAATTTTCTCTGAATGTCTAAGTTGACCTTTGAAGTTTTCAATAAAAATATAATTTAAAGAGGGGGGAAAATTGTTAATATGGAAGTGGAATTACAGAAACAGGACCCAATGCATTCCTTTGACTTAGTATCTGCTCATGTTTGATATCAGCTAAATAATTTATATATCACAGTTTGAGTGAAAAGAAATATTTTGCTCCATGCTAAAAGCAAGCCATGTATAAATGGTTTATTAAATGGAAAGGAACCAACAGCACTCAAGTGCTTGGGGATAGTCACAGCACTTTGTTATCTGAGCATCCTCCCTCTCACACCCAGGCCTGATTTCTCAGGTCTGTTTTACATAACTCTGTGAACACAAACACAACTTTGAGGGCCATTTTTATTTACATTCACCCTAGGATGCCATGCATTGCTAGAGAGGCAAGATGTGGCTTTTGTGTACGTGACAACCTGGCCTGTGGTGTTTTAACAGAGAAAATCTTCAAGAGGAGCCATCAGCACGAATGGGAAGTGCTCCCTCCAGTCCCACAGTCTGTCTTCACAAAAGCAGAGCAGCAGAGGTTTCCAAACTAAGCACTAAATGTGCTACATGAGGCAAGAATGGCTACCTGGTCACAAGTGGTGTTCCCCAGGGCTCAGTATTGGGCCCAGTTCTGTTTAATATCTTTATCAATGATCCAGACATGGGGATTGAGAGCACCCTCAGTAAGTTTGCAGATGATACCAAGTTGGGTGGAAGTGTTGATCTGCTCGAGAGAAAGAAGGCTCTACAGAGGTATCCGGACAGACTGGATCAATGGGCCAAGACCAATTGTATGGGTCACAACAACCCCACACAATGCCATAGGGCTCGAGGAAGAGTGGCTGGAAAGCTGCCTGTTGGAAAAGGACCTGGGGGAGTTGGTCAACAGCCGGCTAAATATGAGCCAGCAGTGTGCCCAGGTGGCCAAGGCGGCCAACAGCATCGTGGCTTGTATCAGAAATAGCGTGGCCCTCAGGGACAGGGCAGTGATTTCTCCCCGTACTCGGCACTAATGAGGCCACACCTCAAACACTGTGTTCAGTTTTGGGCCACTCACTATAAGAAAAATATTGAGGTGCTGGAGCATGACCAAAGAAGGGCAACGAAGCTGGTGAAATGTCTATAACACAAGTCCTGTGAGAAGCAGCTGAAGAAACTGTGGTTGTTTAGCCTAAAAAAAAAAAAAAAAAAAAAAAAAAAAAAAAAAAAAAAAAAAAAAGAGAGGTTTGGGGCGACCTTATTACTCTCCACAAGTACCTGAAAGGAGGTTGTAGTGAGGTGGGTGTCAGTCTCTTCTCCCATGTAACAAGTGATAAGAAAATAGGAAATGGCCCCAAGTTGCACCAGGGGAGGTTCAGATTGGATATTAGGAAAAACTTCTTCACTGAAAGGGTTGTCAAGCCTTGGAACAGGCTGCCCAGGGAAGTGGATTAGCCACCATCTCTGGAGGTATTTAAAAGATGTGTAGATGTGGCATTTACAGATAGGGTTTAGTGGTGGACCTGGCAATGCTAGGTTAACGGTTGGACTTGATGATCTTAAAGGTCTTTTCCAACCTCAACAACTCTATGATTCTATGATTAAAATCCCCTGAGATCCCAGAGCAGACAGTAGTTGACACAGGTACGCTTCCTCTGAATTCCTATCAATTAGCGGTGCTGCTTCAAGCACAAGATGTGTGAAATAAGGTCAGAAAGAACAGGAAAACAAAGCCAGTCTTGTGGCCTTTGTGATAAATGTGAGAAAAGAGAGGCCCCCATTTTGCTTTTACATCAGGCAAGAGGGAGCAGGAAGAAGAAAGGTAATTCCTGGCTGGTGAGGGAGGGGAAGCCAAGACCATGCCAGTTCCCTTGCAGGGAAAACAGGTTTCTGCTCATTCAGGAAAAACCCAGTCAGCACGTTACTAGGTGCAGCATGTAATAGAGGAAAGCATCCACTGGCCTCAACAGAGAGCAGCCACCTTGAGAGTCAATATCTTAATCTCTTCCTTTGAGCTCTTTAGTAGAGGCTGAATATGAACTGCTTGATCTTCATGAGAAATTCTGCTGTTCTCCAGTAATAGCAAAACTAGAAAGGGAAAGAAACACACATTGGGCATCACACAAGCAAAGATTCATCAATCCAAAGAAGTAGTTAGCTGTATTCATTTGCGCCTGTGTAGAAAGGACCTGCCTTTATAGAAAAAAAAAAGTATCTCTGTGTTAGCAAAGCCTACTCTCTTAGCTGCTTAGACCCTGGTGTCTGTCAAACTTCCCTCTTGGATCACTAGTTATAAAACCCAGCACAACTCTTCTAACGTTTGGAGATGTTTTCTCCCAAATTCAGCCTTCTGTAGAAGCAATAGAGAAAGCGCAACTAAGCAACATAATGACAGACATCCTTAGTATTTGAATTACGCAGGGGTCCACATTTTGTCACCTTTCCCTAACATCACAAGATGCATGTGGTAGCACACAGCTCCAGCAGGTCAAGTTACACCATCACAAACTCTTCACGCGCTCAAACTGGATGTTGTGTACAGACGGCTTGCCCAAACCCTCCCAGCCCCGCAGTGACACACGGCACAACAGTTTTTAAAAGCACTGCCGCAGTACTTAAATGCACCACAGCTTGCTGTAGCAAGTCTGGCTTTTTATGGTCCAATGGTAGTTAATTTTCTAAAGGTCAAATTTTACATGTTTATTTAGACTGGTGCCCTGCCCAATACAAAGACGCAGCTATATTAATAGTTTACAAATTAAATGCTCAGCTCATTCTAGGAAACTGCACAGAGTTTTGCTCTATTTCAGCCAGAGAGTGACATTTCATCCCAGAAAAGGCCAGGGCAGCGTCCCAGCACAGAACATCTGGTTGGCTATCACAATGGAGCACAGCACCTGCGAACACGCTCAGTGTTTGCTTTGTAACTATTTGTCCCCCATCCGCCTAAAAATATGTTTTTAGGCTGTTAAAATTCATTCCTTGCCAGGGGAGTCTGGTGTGATAATGCAGCCTGTTTGTCTTGGAAAGTCCTCATTTCTGGGCCATGCATGGCTAAACCAAAATTTCTGGAAGGTGAAAGGGGGAAGAGGAGGTTTTCTTCCCTTTTTCCTCTCCGCATTTTTTTTCCTAGTTCTTGCAGCTTTTTAGACATTCTGCTGAGTGTCTAGTGGGATTGGACTGAGCCAAACAGCACAGTTAAGAAAGAACAGAGATGGATTGCAGCAAGGTCTGTGGTTTAAAATCTATCATCCAGGGGCTAAGGAAGTACAAACAAACTAATAAAAGCAGAAAATTATGAAATCCTGGCCTTAACGCCAAGCAAAACTTCTTAATTTAGGGCTCTCCTAATAGCTGAAACCACCACCAAGTTGGCGCTGGGGGACAATCCCTTCTCCTGCCAGACCCTTCGTTTGGAAGGGAGAAACTCCAGGATCTCAGCCAGCCTAAGGTGTTAGCGGGGGAAGGAGGTTTCAGGAGGAATAAGGCTGGGGGAATGCAAAAGTCTTATAAAAAGTCTTGCCAAAAGGGAGGTGCAGGATTATAGCTGAAAGTTCGAGATGATGGCCAAATTCTGCACCAGTGCATGTAGGCTGCAAAAATACAACAGGACTGACCACTGAAAAATCCACCCAGCAGCCTGGAAAGAGCTTCCGGAGGCCCAGAGCTGAAGATGTGGCTAGCACTGTGATGTGTCACAGGCTGGAAAGCAGGGGACATGCAAGGTGGGGAGAAGGGGACTGTGGGGGATGGATGAGCCAGCTGCTGTTACTGCTCCACTGCTGGCAGCTCCTGAGTTGCGAGAAGCTTTTTTTTTAAAAAAAAAAAAAATGAGGAAATAGTGAAGAAATAACCCCATCCCTTTTTTTAAGTATATGACATAGATTTCATCTGAGAAAAGACAACAGTATGGTGAGGATACCAGCATCTGGCAGCATCTTTCCAGTGTGTCAGACCACGTTGAGAGACCATTCCTCCTCCTACATTGCTTCAATTAACCTGTAGGAGCTGCTGACACTTTGTACCACTGAACACCTGAACCAGTGGTGGCACAATGAGACTTCGTTATAAAGGACATTGAGGGGAATAAAACACTAGGCAGATATTCTTCCTGGTTCAGCCACCTTCAGCAAGTCAGTTCACACCTTCATATCACCAGACAACCAAGAGTCAGAAAACTGGGTTGGAAATAGAAATCCCACTGAAAACCAGATGCTACAGTTTAGTTGAGTTTTCTCTTAATAAGCAGTGACTTATGTATGTTAAATAGGACAGCAATTAAGGCACACAAAGAAGGTGTAGCCCTCAGTCAAGAAGAATCCAGCTTATAAAACAGAGCTATTGAACAAGAGCTCAAGTTCAAGATGTCCCTGTGATGACTCCTCCCTCCTTTTACACACACAGTAGGACTGGTGAGATTGTACAGCTGTGGTTGTTTGGAGAAAGAGGGCTGGCTGGAGACCAGGACCTGCACAGATGACCATTAGAGAAGGAAGGAGCATTCACCAAACCATAGTATAGAGTAAAGAAACTTCAAGAGCAGCACATCATTATCTAACAGATAGACTTACCACTCTGGGCACACCAAACTCCTACAGGACTTTCATTAAAGGGAAATGAGAGAACTGTTAACCCCCAGGAAAATTTGTGTTCACACAGATTAGATTCAATCCAGATTTTTCACCTTCTGGATTCACTCACTTGCTCCGTTGATACCTTTAACAAGAGCTGAGGATTTTTAATGCCATTTTCAGTCTGCACAGATAATTCAGAAGCCTGTGGGTTGTATCAGTCAGGTGAAAAGTAATACATGAGTAACTGAACCATACTAGTTTGCCAAAGCTAATCATGCTTCTGGGATTGCATCTGACTTCCTCCTTTCCTCTTTATTTCACATGGTCTCAACTTGCCTCGCATCCTCCAACACAGAAGCTGCAGCCACATATGAATGACAAAAAGTTTCCCCACATACGCATGTACATCCCCAGCACAGAGGGGTAGGTAGAGCTCCCTGAACGTAGCCGTACCTCAGCAAAGCATCCATCCCATGGTTCCAGTCCATGGCATGGCATTCTATGCTTTGTGGTGGGAGCACAAGCTCTTCTGTGTAGATGGAAGACGAAACAGATTTCCAAGTGAATGCTTACTTGGGTTGCCAAATGTCACTTGAAATTAGATTCATACTGCCGTTTGCAAAGACTCCACATCTCACTAGCCTGTCTTAAGTGCTCTTCTAAATAATTGTAGCTAAAACAAGGCATGGCCAGAGCAAAGTGCCAAGCAAGTTGTAACATCTATTTTTAATTAAAAATAGTAGTAATTGAAGTGTGTTTAGCTCCACTGAAATATTCTGGGTTGGCAACCTTCAGGAGAGATTCAGCATGGGAAATGCAAGAGCTCACAGTCATTAAACTCCTACCTCCTTCCTAGCATGCTTCAGACCTACCCTAACAAACTACATTGTTAAAAACAACGAGAAGATCCATTTAACACAGTCCTTGGACATCCCACAGAGACTGCCAGCCAGAGTGTCCATTAAAAAGGGCAAGGACAGAATAATTGCCCTTTTCGCCTTCTTTGTAACCTCTCTCTTTGTCTTGCCCCTGCCGTCCATTCTTCCCATCCCCTCATCCCCAAGAGGCAGGAGGAACTGACTTTTCAATTTGCAGCTCCTAGGAAGGAGCATATCTGCTGTTTGTCAAGCACAGGCATTAAACTGTAGCACTCCTTTGTCTTACTCTAGCGAACATGTTTTGGAGGCCTTATATGAAAGGTAAGTACATGTGTGCATAATACAGTCATTTTTCATAGCAAGACAGACATAATTGAATAACATAAATCAGATATCATTAATTATATGGACAGATTCCCCAGACTACTGGCTGAAAGAAAGATGAAGGGGAAAAAACAGTTATCCCTATAATAGAAATGAGTTAATGATGTATATTTCCTTCTTGTAACATTTTTCAAATTAGAATTTTGCACAGAATTGGTTTTGACCTGTAACTGAACCATCTTCAACTTCCCAGGGACAGCAAACCTAGTTAAGGATTTCTCTCTGCTTCTTCCTTGCATCATGACAAAGCCAAGAAGCCTCGTCACCTCAGGACTTAGCACATTACAATACAGAAAAAAAATTGACTTTTCCTGATGCACAGCATTTGCAATTCAAGCAAACTGGAATAAAAGAAAGCAATTGTCATCAAAATATCTTGCATAAAACGCAGTCTGGAGATGTAATGAGGGGCATAAATTTAAAAGCATCCACTCTCACTGGTACCATTTAGGTGAACTGACTGTATTTTAACTATTGAGTCATAAAGTATGCCACACAAGGGAAAATCACTAGCTAAGTGGATCCAGTTCCAAATGCTGTGATAAATATTTAGATGAGTGACTATAGTGTTATAGCATAATAAAAACACATTTTAGGCTAATGTAAATGCATATATATCTCCTCACTGCAATGGTAGCATTTACAGATCCTTAAGCAGATAGATTCTATAGGTATTTTTCATGATGTATCTAGGTGTGGGTTTTGGCAAAGGGTCAACACAGACAGCTTTCTGAGTTTCAGAATTCCCCTAACCTGCATTATTTCTATTTATGATTTTAGTTTTCAGCCTCCTAGCCAGAATAAGACCAGCCAAATATTTAAATATAAACTGCTCAAGATGTCTCATCTCTGTTATTTTCCAGTGAGGTGTGGAAATAAATAAACTACTGTTTCTACTGGAGCCATAGAGAAACCTTTCCTATCCCAGGCTGTAGGCAAAGCCACCAGATCAAGCTGGAATTACTAACAAAATCCATGGGCCAGGAGACAAGGTGGGGCAAGAAGATCAGAGCCCTCAATGTTCACTTTGATTCATCCAGTCTAAGGTCAAAATTTATTTCCCCTGCTGCACTGGACACAAATCTTAGCAGATACTTTGGCATCGCTGGGACAACAGCGTTTAGAGGTCTCTGCAGCTACAGGAGGTACTCATGAAAGGATTTGTCTCCCAGAGCAAGCGTGATGATCTCAATAGACTTTAATGCAGAGGGGGCAGAAAGGAAGGAGTTCATGATCAACACACATGGTGTTAGGGGATTTCTGTTAAAAAGATTCATTTAGGAGGGGAGTAGGGAATGACAAGTACCATACATATCCATGTGCCTCGAAAGACAGAAAAGCATAAATCCCTGACATGTTATTGGTGTGCTTGACATTTCCTGATGGATTGATTCTGTTAAATCCCTTTCTCATGCCTCCCAAGTGGCTGATGCACACATTGGGATGCCCTCACATTGGCCAGCCCCAACCGAGACAGAGGTGACCAAAATCCTGCAACAGCAGCTGAGGCAATTTTCTTCAGCCAGGAAGAAAATAAAGTGTATTGCCTCTCACAGGCCTTTTCATACCTATCCCCTGCACTGCCAGTCTATGCCTTGAGCTCTAATGTGGACCTGAAAAATCATATGACGCACAGATTCACTGGGACATAATCCCTCCCCATTGCTTCCTTCATGAGAAGAAACAGAATACATATTAAATCATCACAAATCACCATGCAGACACAAGGACACAAGCAGATCCACTCAACTCCAGTTATGTGATGTGCAAGCTAGCAATGTTAGCTCCTCCTGCGTTCATCACTAAGGCAGAACATCCGTCACTAATAGCGTAATAATAACGAACAGCGAATTCCACTGACTGCAGAAACGTTGGAGTGGCACAAATGTTAAAAATACCTTATTTTCCCCCAGGCTTGTTACACCTGCAAATATACAAAATTTAAAAACAATTATGATAATATTGGGTCGTAAAAGATGTTTTTCTGGTTCCATCTGCACAAAGAATGAAGCATTAAACAGGAAATTCACAGTTCTCCATTTTCCAATGGCACAGGAAAAAGATTAAATAGACCCAGCAGTGAAATACTATCCAGGCCTGTCATTTGACCAGTAGGGAATGCTGATATTTGCAGCGATCCTTCAGGTCTGAGCTTTCTAGCCCATTCGTATCACATTCCTCCTAAACTGTCTCCCTTGTTCCCTCAGCTAAAAGGGCAGTTGCTAATCTATTTATGCAGGGCTGACAATGAAGGCAACCAGATCATGCTCCGAGAGAAAACAGCAAAGGGCTTTTCAACTCAAAGACCCAATATGGTGTGTTGGATGCTGTTGGAAGGCATCTGCATTGCTGGCTGTATTTACAGAGCTGCTGAGTGTTGATGGCTGGCTTCCTCCTGAACGCGAGCCAAGCATCATGGGCATCTGCTATTAACAAGTGAGCGGAGGATCCTAACGGGGCTCTTGTCAGGCTGAACAGTACACACAGTTTATTCTCGCTGCGGCCTCTGAGGGTGGTTACTGGATGCTGAAAGGCCCCACTGAGCTGAGGGTGCCCACAGAAAAGGGGAAGGGAAAGAGTACATGAGGCCCTAATCCCTGTGCACTGCCACCTCAGGTAAATCTGTGTGTCTCTAAAGTCAAGACGATACTGCACATTTCAGAAGTACAAGGAAGCCACAAGTGCTTGCAAGTTTGACAAGCCCTTTTGACAGCAGTAATACAAGTCACCTTCTGCATGTCTTGAAGCTCCTGCACAGCATGTCCATATAGGATACATTTAATCCAGCATTTTGATATGTTAGTATAAAGGAGTGAAACACTAAATAGAACAGTAAAGCAGCACAGGACCAGCGGGGGTACCTCCGGCTGCCAGCAAAACTAAACTTCAGCAGGCACCTGGGAAGTCCAAAAATACCTTCGTGGTTGGGAACATGAAATGTTATTTCTGCTTAAGTGAACCAGTTGGTCCCTCCAGTCACAGGGGTTACCAGCATGGGACTGATGTCACCAGCACCCCATCAACACACCATGTTCTCATCCACATGACCAAAGCCATTTCCAAACAGAAATTACTTTATGCTGTGCTGCAGGGATACAGCAAGGGAAACAACTGACCCAGTTGCCTTACAAAAGCAACAGAACAATTGCCAACCAGTTGTAAAAATGCTGGACTACTTCTGAGGGCGGGGGCTCCCCCCCCTTACACTTGTGTAACTTAGTAGTCCAAGCACAAACTCAGTTACACACTGGGCTCATACACATGGCTATTCCAGCAAAAGAGGGAAGTTGCATGCTAGTCAGCAGCTCCGTAGCTAACTGCCAAATTTGCGCACATTAAGCTTTTAGCATGAAACTGATTAAGAAACTGGATTGTTAACATTTCAAGTTCTTCTCAAGAAATCAGGAAAATAAGCACATTTTTTAAAAGTAGTGCTGAATTTTGATCGGTTTTGCAGGTGTGAAGAAAACATAACACAGAAGGAAGAAACCCTTAAGTGATGAATAAACCTCAGGCTGATACAAAGGAAAGCAAATGGAAGCTTACTACAGTGATGAAAACTTTCCTGCAACTCCAGGAAAGGGCTTTAAATCTCTTAAGAGGAAGTTCTGTCCCTAGATTTCTCAGACTACTCAGGTAGTTCTGTTAAATGTTGGTTTAATACTTCCAAGTCCAACCTCAGCCAGAATTTGACAAAACAGGCAGTGTTTGAGACATTAAGGAACAAAAAAGGGAAAAAACATTGACACCATCGACTGAGGTTTTCAGACACCTCAAGAACAAAACCAGAAGTGAACAAAAAGACCCGATTTCTGCCTCCTGAAAGAACTACAACTGATCCTTTAGTAAATAATTAAATGACTAAAGAATACCTAGGTTATTCTTTACATTTCAGCCAGGGGTAATATGGAGTATTCTGGGATTACTGTGCAGCATATGGGAGCTGATTAGGTAGATTCTCTGACTGTAAGGCCAGCAGAATTGGCCTGCTACCTAGAAAGCTAAATGTCATCAACAGTTTCTGCAGTCACATGTCTTACACTGCTTTCAGGAATATACTTTTTCTTTATCACCTCTTCAAAATTCACTTTGGGTAAGAGTCTTTGAATGTTTCACCAAATATATGGGAAATAACTGACTCCAGTTAAAATGGGAGCCCACCTCTGCTTAAACTGCCTTCGCAGCTAGAAGTGAAGAACGGGAGAGGCGCACTTGATGTTGTCTCTATTTGAATCCATTCAGCCATCCCAAATGACAAAGAGGGTTCAGGGAGGAAAAAAAAAAAAAGTAAAATTGGCCTTCATGAAAGATGTTTGTGTGTCCAGATTGCATCTAAAGCCAGTCTCACTCTCACTTCCCATTGTGCACTACTGAAGCATCCCTAGCTTTATGAGGTATCGACATTTCAGCTCGTTAGTATTATTTACCACTGCAAAGTCAGCAAGGGCTTTAACACTTGCTCAAACCACAGAATATAAATAAGCAACTAACAGATCATTTTAAGGGCCGGGTAGAGTCCTTTCCTTTTCATCCCCGGCACCTCTCCCTGTCCACTGCTGCTGTGAGCAGGGAAACGAGTGCTTGGGATGGAGTGCAGAATTTAGATTTATGCAACAAGTGCCTATAATAGGGAACAACCCCCCTAATCTCTCCCTTTGGCCCACTGAGCCTGAGGCAGAAGCATCAAGAACCAGAAGCTTCTCATTCTTACAGGGGGGGGAAAAAACCTCTCTTTTTAAAAAAAAAAAATAAAAAATCAAGTCAATCTTCACTTGTCTTGGCCATTTTTTTTTTTCCCATTGCAGCCCTTTAATAAACTCAACCTTGTGGCTAACCAGAACCAGTCAAGCAATTACACTTCAAATGTCTCTTGAAATCCATGTCCTTGGTAACCCAATAGCTCCCACTACTGACCTTCTAGAAAGAAAATTGATGTACTCATGCTTACCTGAGGAAGTATATAACATAAAAAAAGGCAATGGGTCATTTCAGCCCACCACTTCTCACTCTGCATTTTGTTTGTGGAGCTAATTTTCTACCACACAATTAACATAAAGTACTGGGACTTTCTTAATACCACCTTTCATATTACCAGTCCCACTATATTAGCCTGTGGCTTATTTCACCACATGGTTCCAAGCTCTAAAAGTGCTGCTGATGTCTCACTGAAAGATTTTAACTGGCTGCTGTCATGACACTATGACAGAGCCACTTGTCTAAATATAGATATTTTTTTTTTTAACCTCACAAAACAGTCCTTACCTTTTCTTCATTTATTTTTTCCCTGAATTTTGGACTGAACCTCTTCAATCTTCATAATGGTCTGTTGGCCAATGTTACAAACACAAACTGTTTGTGGAACAATTTGCTAGCCCAAAGATTTTACATGAGAGAACTGAACCTAGAAAAAGAAACCACTCAATACTGATCAAACCTGCCCTATATTTGCACTATGAAAACAAAAAGAATGTGTTTGATACAGGACAAACAGCATCTATAATTCACTACCTAGGTCAAGGATACACTTGATAAAGAAAATCATATCAGAAAAATGTTCATCTCAGATCTTCTCTATAAGAGGACCAATAGGTAATTTATTTTTTTTTCCAGCAGCCAAAGGCGACATCAGATTCTTCTCTTTTAGCTTCTAAAAGAATTAGTATTCTTCCATTGATGCTGGAGCTGTTCCACTGTGACACATACCATACTCAGACAGCATGTCAACAAATGCAACACAGCAGCTGCTAACATAATTTTATCTGTTATCTTTCCCTTCAAGAAATCTCAGTCTGTCTTTGTTTGCCCATCTGCTTAAAAAAAAACAACACAATTAACACCTGCCACAAGAGCATCCCAAACGTTGTTCATTTTCTATGTTCCTGAATGAAGACCTGCCTGGAATTTGAAGGACAAGCTTCATCTTCACACCACTGCTCCACAATTAACCCTATCCCCATCTCTGGCCTAAGAACAGCAGATGTGAAATACTACAGAAAGTACCTATGATGGTGGTCAACAAAAACCACTGAACATGTCTCCCATCCTACACAGACTTCAGCTCCAACAAACCAGGTTACTATTTCAGCTTGTGTAAGAAACAGATTGAGTCTTGACACAAATTCCTCCGTGTCAGAGAGAATAGAGAGAATGATCCCAGAACAACTCTATCAGCAAGTTGCAGCTGTAAGAAGGAAGAATTCATCTAGCCTGATCCCCACTGTACTTTCCTCAGCTGTGCTTGTTTATTTGGGCTCTACTCAGAGATAAGAAGTCAAGTTCAAATGCATAGTTGTTGTGTATAACCATAATGCAACAGACCAAGCCATTTCCCTGTGGTTCAGGCCAGCAATCAGCTCCTAGCATATCACATTCCCATCACACCCTCCAGACATTTTATTGGAATAGACCAGCCAAATTATTCATTACAGGAAATTGAGGGGAATAAGGAATATAGTGTTAATGAAAGGTGTATGCCACAGAGTCTCATGGCATCAATTGGAAAGGCTCTAGGAATGGCCTAGGTTCTCCGATAGAGCTGAGCTCACTTTTGATGTGGTACAATGCCAGGTGATTCACACTTGAAAAACGGCACCTATAAAACACCAGAATGAAGAGACAGGGGTTACCTGCTCTGCAAGAGATCCAGTTTTATGAGGTTTTTATTAGGGAAGTGGGAATTGGAAGCCTCAAGAACAAATCCCTCATGCAAAAAAGGCACACTTATCTAACTAAGGAGAGCATCATCAAGGATGCGCCTGGTTTCTCAAAAGGGCACAGATAACTTACTCTACCACTTGCTGCCTCAACTCAGACACTGGAACAGTGGATACATATATGCATTATGAAGGAAAGGAGAATATTTGTGGTGCTGATGATTAATGTTTACATAGCCCTTTCAGATCCCACAGGAAAGGTGCTCCAGATTTGCAAAACAGTCCTAAAAATGCAACAACACAGCAAACAGCAGCAGCATCTTAAAACAAACTGCTCAGCAACCACTCCTAAACAAAACCGTCATAGGAAAAGCAAGCAAAAATGCTCCAAGCAAAAATGGATTAGAAGTTCAGCTTCAGCAGAGTTAAGCTGTTCTGCCCAGTTTTCACAGCAACTGAACACAAACTTCTCTTGGATTCAGTTCCCTGAAAAAAATCAAGCCAGAATTTCAATCAGTTGCAATGATTTTTGTAAAGGTTTGCAGCTTTCTATAGAAAGAAATGGGTTCAGAAAAGACGCTCAGATTCAATTGGTCTCCATAGTTTTGATACAATCAGAGATGTTGAGAAGCTGATTGTCCCTTTGTTTCCCCTCTTTTCCTCTTTGTAGGCTCAGAGAAGCATAATCCTGAATTGATAGCTTCTCCCAATGCTCAGGCTATGATTTATCATTCCAGGAGGCTGCAGTGGAGAAGTAATTGCATTAGCACTGCCACTGATAAATAGTGCTTTCTTCAGACTTACGAGCCGCTGAGGGCTAATTACTCCTCAGATTCCAGATTCCGTTTGGCTTTAATCACAGGGTGAATCATCTCTTTCCAAACATGGCAGATATTAATGGCAGCACATTTATCCTAATTAATCTTCCATGGGGAAGGTCTTTTCTTTTAATTAAAGACATGAAAATGTGCAAAAATGACAAAAGAGCATGTGGCCAAGTAAGGACAAGAGTCAAAGCACCTCAGAGGATGGTGAGGATTGTTTTCACAAGGAGATAACGTAATAAGCCATATTCATCCTTGGCATCTGGATTTTGACCTTATTAAACTGACACACTGAGACAAATTAATCTTTGATGCTTCAGCTAAGGGAAAGTGGTGTTGATGAAGGAATGGAGGACCCAATTCTAGCATCTTTGGCTTTGTGGCTTAACCATTAGTACTGAAAGCCACACACACCCCAAGAGCTGCAGCTCAATAATGATGATATGCAAAAGCCAAAAAAAATCAACAGGTTATTTGGCTGCAGAAACCTCCTGCTGCCATCAGTCTAAACAAAGAACAAACACTAGAGCTCAAGACATGGTAGAATCAGATTTGATGGAAATTTTAAGCAAAAATAATATTCCGCTAAATGCTCACTACTTCCTAAGATATTTTTCAGCATATCAAGCAAGATAATAGGATATGTTATGTCATCTCTTATAAAGCTTGCTACTGGGAACATTGTTCACAAATACAGACTCAGATGTTGGTCACTTCGCTGAACTAGATGTTAAGCATATGAGTTTTTTTCAAAGGCAGACTTCACATAGGTTTTCTGTGGACAACATGCAAAATATGTTCTGTGAAGTATGTGTTTCTGAATAATTCAGGATCCCATCTAGGTTATGATGTTCTGCAGCATCAGGAATGCCTTTAAATTAGAGGTTAATCTGAGTCTATGCTCATGGCACAAAACCCTCTTCGGGCAGACATAACTTCTATCCTGTGTCTCAGAGACAGGCTGAAAAAAAAAAAAAAAAAAGTCAAGAATAGCAAGTACAACTCATCTGTCAGCCTTATTACATTATTTGGAGTCAGTTGTCAGATTGCTTACCACCCCTGTATGGTCAGTTGATAAATATTCAGCTTGGGTCTGAGTAGTGAGGTTACAAAGAGGCAATTATTCTCAAAATGTGAACAGATAAGATGGTGGGATAACATTTTCTTTGAGATTTCCCGTACTATATTTAACTCAGAGGCTGTTTGGTTCTCAGCATCCGCAGTAATTGCAAAGAAGAGACCCTTACACACTGTTATCCCTGGGGATTTTACCTACATTTGTACCTTACGTCTTCCTTAGCAAGAGGTCATTTGGGCTGCATATGCATATACTGTTCTTTTAGTTTTCAAAGAAACAAAAACCCTGTTCAAAGACCCTCGGAAAGGAGACCAAGATGCAAAACAGTTCTTGCCCTGACCTAGCATATTTAAAATATCAGAGCTTTAGTCTAACCTGATGGTTATGTGGTGTTCTCAAGCACTGAGGAAGTGTACCTACTGGTACATTAAGTGAGACTGCAGTCGATACTTCTAAAGTGCCTGTTTATGCTGCAGCAGAGAGCTGATAAACAGCCTTGCTTCTAGTTTCTCTTAATTTAGAATTCATTACGTCTCTCTTTCCATGAAAGATAAACCAATAGCTGCCCTTGACAGCTGTTTTCTTTGGGGTCATTCTCTCTATCCACCCATCTACTCTTTCTTCAGGGGGTTTTGCTCACTGTAATGTTAGCTCTATCAATTTCATTCAATTCTTCCAACACAATCTACAGGGACTGAGGAGGACAGCAAAGCCAAATGTATTTAACCATTTGGGTACCGGGCATCAGTGTGAATTATGATGGTTAAAGGAACTGCGGGTAACAGCAAGAGCTCTATCATAATAAGGAGCATGAGTAAATGAGGAGGTTATGCCAAAAGGTGAGACATTCAGCAAGATGCCAGCTGGATTGACTTGAGATGCTTTATTTTGGTTCAGCTAGTATTGCACCTGGCTGCAAACTCTGCCAGGGTCTCAGCTGGAGATTCTATTGTGTTAGTGTGCCAGATAAACACACAGGGCACTTCCAGCCTTTTTAGAGCAATGATTATTTTACAAGACTCCAATCTATACTGAGAAAAGGACAGATATGACTGCCTGAAGAGCATAAGAATCTCCTGTTAGATCAGCTGTTCATGTAGCCCAATGTCATTTCTCCAACAGCAGCTGTAGAAGATGCTGTTTACAGAATATGAAACCTGATCCCTTCCTCAGCAGATTCTGCCAACACCCACAATCATTGTACAAGGAATGTTGAAGAGAACATGCTCACCTACTCCCAGTTAGTATCCATTCAGAAACTAGTTATTTGTGAAATTATCTTCTCATCTTCAAGCTTGCTGATGTTATTTTAAAAGCCCTTCCAGTTGTTCTCTGCTTAAAGAAAGCTGCTCAGGTGGGAAGCTTATAGAGGAAGGTAAAGATGAGTCTGTAGAACAAATAAGGTAGTGGAAGATGAGCAGCTCAAACTATACCATCCACACTAATACCTCAGGAGTACAGTAAAACACTTCCCAGTGCCCAAAGTCTGGAAAACCATCCTGACACTGTACGGAAGGTTCCCAGGGGCCTGCTGAGGATTTAGTGTCTTCATTCCTATGGTGACACCACACAGCTAAAACATTTAGACTATAAACACCTCAAAGAGGAAGCAGAGGCAGTAACTTCCATATTGCCCCTGTGAAAAATGCAGCAGTGTCCTTGGTAGAACTTTTCATGGTACTGTAAGAACATCATGACTCCTCATTTTAGGAGGAGCATGTACTATCCATAGGTTTCTCACATTATTTATTTCTCAGTCACCTCTTCAGCATCACAAAAGATGGGATACAGAAGAACCCCCCAAATTGTTTTTGTTTACAGCTGAGCTTATTTCCGTTCATATGCTGTGATCAGCATTTGCTCACCGAAGCTATAAGACCTTCTATCTGAAAAGCCCACTGTTAACGAGAGGTAATCTGTGATAAATTAGTGCAGAATGGCAAGAACAATATTGACAAACCTTAGATGGTCAAAGTCCCAAAATGCTGATAGCAGCAATAGAATTTAATTAGGTTAAGTAACCAGAAATCAGAGTGAGCATCAAAAGGCTTCCAACTACACTGGGACTTAAAAGGAAAGTGGGCTAGATCTTGCAATTTGTTATTCTTCAAGCTGAAGAGACTTCGATAAAACCACTACAAGCTTTTAACGCTGTTTTGTCAGGGACATCCCAGAACTCCCTCCTGGCATTCCTGGAATAGTTTATTCAAGCATTTGTTCTCTGTCTGGTTGACTTAGACTGTCTGATACTGGCTCTGTTCCCAGATCAAGTGATTTGAAAGTTTATCGGGACATGGTGGACTCCAGAAAGCTAGTCCATGACTTTGCACCAACAATCCTATGAGCAGTCTTCAATCTCAAGGGTTTATCCATAAGGACAACTGGGGGTGCAATCTCTGAACAAATCCTGTTAAAGTTGCTATGGCAGCACTCAGTTCTGTCCCCGAGTTGGTCCTGTTCTACAAAGAGGAGCAGAGGGCAGAACATCAATATGTCTGACCTGGGGCCATTAGCCATAAATTGTTTGTGGCCAGATCAGAAGTCTGCGAGGAGTAAGAAGCAATCTTTTCTGTACACCAGTAGCTCCACCACCTATGACATTACTAAACTGGAAATGTTAGTCAAAAATTATCTGTTCCACTCCATCCTACTCCCCAAAAAGTGAGAGAAATTCCTCCAAATATCAAAACTGGGAACAGTATGCCAAACCCATCTCTGTAAAGCAAGATCTTGCGGCCAGAAAGCAACATGTGGGGGGAAAAAACCAAAACACATTAACTGAGCCAAACCTGTCCACTCCTTCAATGAAAAGGGAGCAGCTACTGTTTCTCTGATGGGTGAGAAAGGCATCTACCTTTGCACAGTACTGGAAGGAGACCACGTTCCCTGGCAGCAAAGCCTTTCCTTTTCCTCAGCTGTAATAAAAAGCCACCTCTCCCTCTCGCCTTACCAATTTCTCATTAAAGGTTCAAATGATCCCCAAGCAAAGAAATGTAATTAGGATCTAGCTCCTGGGAATTACTATCAGTTTGCTCACACTGGCTGGTAAATGGCTGAACGTCTCCATCCGCCTGCCAGGCCACGATAGAGTTTCCACTGTCTTTCGCCACCGTACAGCACGGTGGCTCCCAGAGCTCAGGAGAAATACTGCCTGCAAGGCCTCAGCACAGCCCAGCTTCTAGTGTTCTCCTGATAATGCAAACTGCCAGCCAGCATTTCTAATTAGAAAAGCAGCCACGATGGAAGAAAGTCAAGATTAACCCATTGAGTCACCCTGTCTCATTTCCCCACGGAGGAATAATTGTTTAGAACCTCCTTTCATCGAAAATGTATCAAGTGCCATCATTCACATGGAAAAAGGAGAAAGGAAAATAAAACAGTGGGTTCATACTACTGAGGTATACTAGACCTCAAAACACACTGTGCTGTGTAAATAACCACAATACTGTAAGGAAATGCTCCTCTTTTAAAGACAGGTGGTGAATAATAGCCAAGGATCTAGGAGAACTCTTCAGTCCTCCTCAATCATCCAGGTGGACCGAGTCTGGAAAGCAGGAAATTTTTCTTTCCTTTACAGCCAGGCTCTGTGTGACTTAATCATGCCATTTCGCCTCCTGGTACTCTTTTGCTACCCAAAGATTCAAGAATGGTTCTAACAACTCAAATGTTCAGCCAAAGCTCCTGATACGGTTACAGAAATACCACATCAAATGCCCAAATCATTAAAAAAAAAAAATGTATTTTTATAAGCTCCTGTGTTGTTTGTCAGAGATCTAACAAATCTACACTGTTTCCCTTCCGAACTATTAATCTGTTTTTCCTTCCCATTTAAAAAAATGCATTCACCCATGTCTCTAATACAGCATCTTTGCTGGGAACTCCAATGTCCTCCAGCTGTGACGTTTTGCTCTCATGCCATGAGAGCATTCTCAGAGTTTCCTTTATCTTCAAGTTCTTGTGTCAGCTTTATTACTTGTGTTACTCCACTAGCCTGCCCTGTTATTTATGTTATCATGCGATCAACTGCTGCACTGCAAGCACTGTAGCATGCTGAGGTATAAAGGCGTTTTTGTCCTTAAGGGGTGGGCTGACTTTTCCCAAAATGCAAATAATGAGGAATTGCCCATTTCTGGGAACTACTGCACTTGCCCAGGTTCAAAATACAATTCTGTAAAATATTCAGTACTGACTTTATTATATAGATCACAACCTTGGCATTTATGTGAAACCTTAATCTGAAATGAGAGGTTCGTGCCACTCTGCCATGGATACATTTCTAACATTAGGTAGAAAATTGTAGATCTTCTCTTAAAGGATTATTTTCTTTCTTAAAGAGCTAGAATATGTCCCACCATCACAGAGGGTGAAGAAATGAGACTACAAGGATGAGATGAAGGCAGGGACATGTTCAGCTGAGGATTGGGCCAGAGGTCAGGATGGGCAGGTCATCTTGTTTATGGAACAGTAGAGTTCCCATTCCTATGAACACTTTAAATCAAACTGCATGAGTTACTAGAGCAAGTAAGATTACAAAAGAACTCAGAGGGCAGAGAAGGGAGCCAGTTCATGCCTTCCCTTTTGAAATGCCCCTAATTAGGCCTTCCTGTTACGCTATTATCCTTCATTTCATTATTTTAAATCATCACACCTACATTCTTCTCACTCATTCCTCTGAGTGCAATTAAACTCTACTCAAAGCTCCACTTTAGCAAGAAAACAAACTGAAGAGCAACATTATCTGTCTGATCTACCCTCACTTGCTCTCTCTGCTCCACCATGCTCAAATTGGCAGCCAAGATGTTCACAGCTTTTTTCAACTATATATCTTTAATTTCAGATGCATCTGGGTTCAAAGAAACATCAGATTCCCATCTGCATTTTATATCTCAGGCTCAGACAAGAACTCTGGGTTAAAATGAGTAGATCCTTGCTCTATTTTTTGCAGATATTCTTCAGGGCATCAAAGTTTCATTTGAACCATTACCTTAGAGTCAAGAAATATATTGCTCACGGATCTCCAGGGAAAATGACACAAGTGAAAGTTATTAAGTGCACAGCCTCAATATTTGTCCATCCCTTCCCAAAGAGACACAAGACAAGGCTACTTGCTTCCAGGACAATAACTGGTCAATCATTTTAAAGCCTGAGGGGGATCAAAAGCACCAACTGTGGTATTAAAACAAAGCATCGTTAACAGTGCTCTGTGTTCACAGGAGCAACATAATGAAAAGGGAATATTTATAGCCAGTATCAGTTTATGCAGTGAGCACATCCACCCCTATCTCAAAGCAGTCCAATTCTGAGGTTTATTACACCTTAGAAAGAGGTCAGCTCTAGACTTATAAAGCTAGGACCTTTATCAGATAGTGGTTGCACATGGCATGACATGACACATCCTAAACTGCCATATATAACTGCTTCTCTGGCTGTATAAGATGGGCAGAAATCTTCCATTGTGTTTACTGCCTGACCAAAATGATGCAATCTTTTTAGTCTAATAGCTTTAAGCCTACACACCATCCCTCCCCATGCCACCCCCCAAAAGAAAAATCAGCTTGTAAACCCCCTACAGAATTACCATGCTACCTGCCTAGCCCACAGGCTTTTGGCTCAGTAGCAGCATGACCTTGCTCAGGAGAATTTTGCAAAAACATGGCTAGAAAGCAAGTTATCAGCATCACCACACAAGCGTGCCCAGGTTCAGGGGGCTGCACAGGCTGGCCAAAGTCTGAAATGCCAGTTGATTTGGAGATATTTGCTGAGTTTTCATTGTCCGGGGTGGCGGAGGCAACAGGCACATTGATGACAAACTTGAAAATAAAAGCACAGCTTTGAAAGTGCAAGAATGGAGAACCCGTTAGAAATTTTATACATTTGGGCATTTATCACACCCATAGCTGGTGACTGGCATGTTGTCAGCCAAGTACAGAAGCACAAAGTAGATTATTTTCAACCAGCTTAATTTTGCAGCCAGAAGAGGACAAGCTTGACAATTAACAGCAATCATGTTCAGAACAGATACCAGCAAATTAACTCTGCTTATTTATTTTCTTCCTTGACATGCAGTGCATCCTAAGATCTGTGGACACAAAGAGAGAATAAAGTGGATGCTGAGCAGAAAAACACAAGGTCTCATCTACAATGCAGAACCGTAGGAAAGGGAGGATAAAATACTACTGCAAGGTAACTATAGCAGGGAAATAGCATGAGCCATAGCAATGCTCCTGATAAGGCATTTATTTAGAAATTATGAGAACAGGGAAGTCTGCTTTTGTTCTTAGTGGATTTTTGGGTTCTCAGCCTTTCATTTTATGTTTAAATGCTTGTGCTTTTTTACTCCTTTTCAGGGTTGCTTCACAGCAAGCCTGTGTTATTCCAGCCGATCCATAGCTATGCGCTTAGCGTTTCATAGAAAAAACTCTTCTCAGTTTGGCATGGGGATGGGGTGGATATGAAGGGAGACATAATAGCTGCTGGAATTTATTCTTCACCACTGGGGCTCACAGAAGAGCTTCACAAGCTTTAAAGCCAGACATACCCACAGCTGTGCGACATGACAAATGCAGGCTTTGTTTCACTAAGCTCAAAGGCTGATCTGCTCCTGCTAATTAGTTCAACAGCTCAACTTAACCAGTTCTCAGTCTACCTGTTCAAAATGCCCCACTACCCAACATCAGAGCCCCAAAGGTTTAAGGCCTTCAGATGGACAGTGCTTAGAAACGACTGCAGCGTTCCTTAACGCCGCACACTAACACCCATAGGAGGGAGGCGAGTCTTAAAACAAAAAGGAAAATGGGATTGCAGTCCAGAGAACAACTTTCAGTGTTAGATTATCAAATAAGGCACTGTTCTTTGACTTTATTTTCAGCTGACAGACTTCTAGAACTCTGCTCATTTCTCCAGCAAGAACTTTGGACCGCTGCAAGTAAAATCTCTTTACAGCATGCTGCAAGCCTGGGTAAGCTGCTATTCCTTATTACCACCAACATCCATTCCTGGCACGTAGTACTTCTCAGTACTGTCTTTGGGGAAAAAAATTATGCACAATGAATCTTCTTGTGACCTTTAGTGTAAACTTCCCACAGCAAGAAGAATGCCCAAACTCTCTTGGCCAACGCGCGCACGCTCAGCCGGCACAGGAACTGGCTTGAGACACTGCCCTTTAGGCTTGCATCATTTATCAAGACAGGAGGCTGTCAGGCTCCTGCCTGACATGCACTGGCCCAGGAAAGGGAAGTGGTGGCAGTTTACCTGAAGAGAATAATAGCATACAGCTGAGTATTCTGACAGAGGAAAGAAATCTACACAGCAAAACTACCCTAATGAAAAATTGGAAATGCCTGCTTAACAGAGGCACTCTAACTGAAGACCAGAGAGATCGTTAGTCTAACCCAGGGGAAGCATACCCTTGAGAGCAGTTTGGGTGGAGTAACTGGAAGAGCATAAAGAGAGAATGCCCAAGACTATGTTTAATGCATTAAAAGATTTCAACCCATTAACACCTCATATCCCCCATTTCGCTCATGTTGGAGTATCACTGAAGGACACACCTAGGTAAAAATATCTTTCCCCTCCTTGCTTCTTTTTATATTTGGATAAAAAACCCAACACTACTTTTCACGTTTACTCAGGGAGTGAAGGCAATAATCCTTCCCACAGCAAATAGTATCACCCGAATCATCTCAAAAACTGCATCAAATTTGGGAGGGATTAATACTTTTCCTTTTTTAATTTACAATACTTCACAACATGAATGCAGAACTCCTTGGCTTATGCTTTGTACTCAGAAGGTTAAATCATTTCATTTATGAAGATATTTGGTGTGAAGAAAATAAAATGAGTGCAATAGAAATAAATTAGCTCTTGCTTTGCTGGCTAATGCGTGTAACCTTGCCTGTTGCCTCATTCAAACTTTATCCTCACAAAGGCTTTGGAGAGCAGAGAGGCAAACTTATAATAAAAATGTCAGTGGAAAGAGCGGAAGGGGAGAGGAAGGGAAGGAAAGATGAGTTTTCAGATGAGATCTGAAAACAGATGGGGAGTGACTGAGGCACAGAGATTCATTGTTCTTGCAGAAATAGCTCTGAACATATTATTAAAAGCAGCCCATCTTATTCTGTCACACTGATCCACAGGAGTCTTTCCTAGAAAATCTAGCAGCTTTCTTCCCCATTCCCAGCTCACAGCTTTCTGCAATCAGTTCCACAAGTAACCACATCCTTTCCCTTGAGATCTTCTCTTCCCTTTTGCCGCCTTCTGGACACAGCTGTGAGGGTGCACTCGATCTGCCCTACACCACCTCTCTATCTGACACTGCAAGCAGAAGTAGTCCCAGGGCTTCTCCACTTTATTTCAGGACACAGGCTGGCAATCTAACAAGGTATGCACACAGTGAAGCTTTTTCCAGTGCTTAAATGCACTGTTGGAATATAAGAACATATGCAACAACTTTTAATTCTCTGCATAATTGAGCACAACATGTTTGTATCCTAAAGCATACTAACACAGGACTCAGATCTGCTTGACTAAGCATGACAGCCTCTGATTTGATCACTGAATTTTTCCTTTGCTGCATGAAGGTCAAGACACATAGACATTTTGCATACATGTGGTGTCCATCTTTGCTAAAACCAAACCCAATTTCTCCTTAACTGAAAGCAGGGCTTTGATGGCTTGCAGAAAAAAAAAAAAAATCAGAGCATCTTGGTTTGGTTTGAGGGAACTCTGCAGATAAGACTTGAAAAATGCAGTCACCAGCAAGACTACGTAGACAGCTCAAGAAAGACATTCACCTTGCTACATGAATTCATTCCTAAAATATAGGCTTTGCTCAGATTCTTGATCAACTGCTCAATCAACCAGATTCTGTCAGCCAGGATCTTGACACTCCTAAAAGAAAGAATAAATTATGGTCTAGGCAAGGAGTTTGCTCTTGTCGTACCTTCTAACATCCTGAGAGCAGAACACGACCTGTGCTTACAGGTTGCTGAATTTACCCCTCCCTGTGCCCTATGCTGTGCTTAGCCACTGGAGCACCACTAAGTTATACTTAACAAACAAGTCCATGTATGATCATAACAATTTATTAATGGGGATTTTTAAGTGACTTTCACTTTCTCAAGGTGTAATGCCCAGGCTTATTCCAGCCTTTCCAATGGAGGGCTACCTTTCTGAAAAGATTTAAAACTTTTCAGATAAAATTTTCCTCTAACACAAAGGAGCAGAACAAAGGCGACGTTCCCCCCTTCCCTCCCCTAGCCACACTGATTATGATATATGGCAGGTGGTGAAAAGTATCAAGTATGTTTTTGCTCAGGTCCTCGCTTGAGGAAGCCTGCATTGCCTACCCACTGGCAATTGATTTCCAGGTTCAAGCAGCAGATTGCCACAGCTACCCAGGCATTTCACAGGCCTTGCATGGTCACTTCTGACAAAAAACAAAGTCCTTTTTGGAATACACTTAAGAGGTAACTAGCAAGTCTCAACAGCTTCAGGGCATCTTTGCTTGCCACATCTAAACATTGCCTTAGGTATTAGTATAATTTCATAACAATTTCAGGAATGCTCTAAGAGTTTGAGTTTTAGAGTTCTGAGGAATTTTATCTTTGCAATTGGATAGGAAGTTCCATCGAAAGATCTAGGGCTCAAGGTTTGGCATCACAGATGTTGTTCTACAATAGCCCTGGCACATAGCTATGTCCTAGTTACTCAGAGAAACAAAGACACATTATCTGAAATACCAACTTTGGGTACTGCTCCCTAAAATAAGGCCCTTAAATCCTGCCAATGTACTTGGATATGTGAAGAGTGGCCTATGGGATCACAAAGGAATTGCCTCGGAGGCAGAAATACCATCCATATTTCTAGTCTCTGTCCAAGGCACTGACCTTTCCCTTCACTGGATGTGTGACAGAAGGGATAAACAGAGCCACTGACATGTCCAGACTAACCCCTCCAGATATCCAAGCCTAGGCTAGGACCCTTTCAAGGACTACAGACACCTCAGGAGATATCTCTGGAGACAACACTTAAAGAAATTCCATCACCAGAACATCAGTTAGCTCCATTTTTATAGAGGTGCATTAGTCTGGGCCAGAATCTACTTGGTCAACCAAGCTATGGAGCCTGCTGATCACCAGCCATCTTTGGGATGGACAGCCTCCTACACAGTGCTAGTCAAAACCAAGCTGCAACGGATGATTTCTCTTGCTTGACAATACATCGTAGCAGTGCTACTGTTTTTTCTTTGTACCATTTAGCTGCAGTCCTGTCTTTTGTGACTGCCCTGCCTCATGCCATTCAGGGTTCACAGCATTCCCATGGCCTGACCCTGATCAAACCTCATCTTGCCTTTTCCCAAAGTATGTAGCACAGACCCCCGGCTTTCAAAGCATCAACTTCCACTTGAATAGCATTCCTCACCCAATCTCTTGGCTTAATATCACCCTATATTTCTCTAGTTCTAGACCTATCCTTTCCCTCATCAAGACCCTTCTCAAGTAGGAAGGTAAGAAACAAATAACAACTTGTAACATCTCCCCAAAGATTTCAATTTCCAGAGGTATTTCTCATGATCAAATGGAAAGGCTTTTGTAGCTGTCCCCAAGACTACTGCTGCTGTCAGAGGGAAGAAAGCCTCTCCAGAAATAAGTCATTTGATATACAAGTGGGAGGAGAGATGCAGAGGGCAACTCTCAAGAACAGTGCCAGTTCTGGGAAGGGAGCCACAAACAAAAGGTTAACAGCTCATAGCCATCTCCCTTCCCTGTGAAAGCCAGGGACCATTCCAGCAAAGCTACACAGTACAACATTTCTTTATCATACAAGGAGGCCCTCGGGCAGCAGCATCAGCCTTTTCATCAAGGCTATCCTTAATATGTAGCAGGCATAAAGAAAAAGCTCTCCATGCACAATAGCAAATATTTACCAGACTTCATTTCAGAGTCACCCCAACTGTTACATACAGACCCAGAGGAAAAGCTATTGATAAGCAGCTATTAAGTCTTTCACAGATGCCTCAGCAATCTCTGCTTGTGTTCCTATTCTGCAGGGTCTGTAACACATACACAGATTTAGCCAAAACGAAATCAGTTGTTCTCTAGGGGACTACTCAGATACCAACCTGGTGCCCTGGAGGGACTGCAACAATATTCACACAGGAGTAACCGATGAGAAAAAGGAAAGAAGAGGCAGAAGAATGAAGTAAGACCAAGAAGGGAAGAGCTAGAAGTCATCTACAAATTGCTATTAATCACACTGAAAAGTAGCATTCCTCATCCAAAAATGTGATAAAGCATTGAGGATGTTGCTTTCAAACGCTTCTGGTTTTGTCACAACTCTTAAAACTTCAGTACAAGTATGTGAACATTGGAATTTAGGCCTCTTGCTACAAAGATAGAAAAAAAAGATAAACTAAGACTGAATACATCAGTAAAGAGAAGTTTCAGATTAATTAGAATTGATTGCTTCTTTTTCCCTGACATTTCCTCAGTAAATGTGATAGGCCTCATTTGGATGATCCATCTACCCAAAAGCTGTTTGAGCCAATATGTTTTCACAACCAGCAGCTTGATAAATCTACCTGGGGATTTGAGGTTTTCAGGTTAAGTACAGTCCTTAAGAAAGAAATTTTCCTCCCCCTGAGAAATTAGTTCTTCTGGAAATTATTGAATCCTTCATTATTTTTCTAAAGTCATTCAATGCTGCAAGTGCCAGCAATGGATTATACACTATCTCGTGAGCAGCCATAAAAATAGCTGGGAAAATCACCTTAAAATTGTGTGTCTGCCAGAAATCCTGTTATCTGGCACCACTCAGCTGAGATCATCTTTTGCCTCAAGAGTTACTCTGGTTTTGTACAGTTTCATGGATACAGAGAATTTGCATATGGGCACAAAGCAGTATTTTTGCTGGGTTTTTTGATCTTGTTTTAGTATTGACCCTGATAAGCCTGAAAAACAAAGGTCACACATTGCTCCAGATGCAGCAAGCTCTGCAAAGGCCATCAAAAATCCTTCAAAGTTCTACGAAGTTCCTTGGGGCTTTTTTGTGCTCCCCTGACTCCAGTAAGACTCCCTGTACTTGAGGATCCTCATGTCTCACATCTTCAAGTACTACGAGGCTCAGCCCTGACCACTTTCAGAGCCTTCTTTGCCTCCTCTTCCTGAGCACAGACTCTCCACTCTCAAGTGCACTCTCCCAACAGAGTCAAAACAGCAAAGATTTTTCAGCCATGAGGACATGGAATTTTGAAAAAAAAATCTCCAGTCATGGACTAAACCAGAATTGAAGTAACAGCTCTAGGAACACAAAGTCTGTGGACAAACATAGTCCTTCATACACTTGCAGCAGGGACAGACAACTGCCACTTTGGTTGCTGTCTGAAGACCCTTCATAACTGACAGGTCATTAGGTAAACTCTGAAACTGTTTTCACCCAACACTGATTCAGATTTGTACTTTTGTTTTTCTCCAGTATAAAATTTTAAATGCCTCCATAAGTTCTTGAAATGCATAGATACAAATGCAAGGTAGCCATCATTTTGGCTTCATTTTACTTATTCTTGGAGAACAACAGTCTGTCTTCCAACAAAATAAACTGAAGAATGCCTGTATCTTATGGTGGCCAAACAAAGCAAGCCACCAGGACAAAAAAAAAAAAAAAAAAATCATTAAAGGAATCTTCAGCTTTGCTGTGGGCAAAGCCTTTCATACAGCTTGCTGTAGACACCACTATTCCAGGGATCTCATTTTATGTCAGTAACCACTCCAAACACATGCATGGACAACACATGTCGAACAAAATAGTCCATATGTCATCCCTTATACTGAAAGACACATGCTCCAAGGAGCCAAGCTAGCTGCTGGGCAGGTCCATTGCTGACCTCTGATGGTCGGAGCCAGATTTACATGACATGGGACAGTCTCCAGGGCAAGGTGGAAGGATCCCTCACCCCTGTGTTTGTCACTCCTGTGGTTAACAACCAGGTCCTGAGCTGTTCGTCTCAATTCACCTAATCACCAGTGACAAGTTCAGGGTGGAAAAACCAACTTGGAGAAAAACTTTGCTTTAATCCAACCGCCTGGTCTTCACAGAGACCAGTTTGATGAGTCTTGGATCACAGCGGGAGGAAGAGGTTGCAACTCAGTAGCAAGACCATCCTTGAAAATGGAATTGAGGGTCCCACATTGTGCTCAGACCTTGCCTGACCACAGTGAAGGTGTACACAACACACCAGTGCCCAGTTATAGAGCATGGGGTGACCTTCAGGTCCAGTATTCTGTCTACTCAGCCACATCAAGTTCAATGATGACAGTATTGCGGCTATTAACACCTCCTGTCCCAGCTACAGCAACCGGCTGAGGAACTCCAGTCCGGATATGAACGCTCAAACTGGGATCTACCGTGACTGATAATGAGACATGGCCGTAATCAATGTTTCCTCACTGCAGAGCAACACACCAGAAAACAGGAATTATGTTTCAGGAGGTAGGCACTGGAGAAGGGGTGAGGCATTTCAGACCAACTGCTCCCTCCCCACCCTGTTCCTCCCCCCTCCCCAAAAGTCATGGGAGCTAAAATAACATTTCTTTCAGCAAATGTCAGAAGAAGGAACTTTCATGACTCATCAGCTGTTGTTTTAGCCTGCAAGGGACTATAAATTACACTAATTAGAACATGGTATTTTTCTTGCAGTTATACAAAACACTGTCTCTTCCTGTGACATCTAAGAACAGAGCCATCAAGAAGGAGCGTGCTCTGTACATGTTTTAACTAGAATCTACAATTCACTTGCATGAAAATCCTCCTAGCAAAGTGGGGAGAGCTGGCAGAGTGCATCAAGAAAGCTGTGCTAAATTATGAGAGGAGGGAGAGTAAATTAGTGGCCAATCAAACCCGTCCAACCAGAAAGGGAGCCATTCCTTACTGTCAGGGACTACAGCACCAGTATCATTTTCACTCTGAGCAGAAAGAAGGTAATTTATAGGGCCTTCAGTCGCTCACGCCATCAGTCCATGCGGATAATAAGTTTAGCATTTGTGACTCTCTGTTTTCTGGGAGCAGCTTATTTGCATTTAGCCACATATACACATGCACAATCTTAGACAAGCTAAACTGAAAAGCCTGGCTATAAGCTGTCACTTCAGTTTTCAAGCCTGAATTATCCCAGCAAAGTAAAAGCAGAGATTTATTCAGAACTCAACATCCTAAATCTGGCAATTACAACAGGCTCCTGCAGAGCCATTGCCCCGACTCACCTTCCAGCAAGATTTCTTCAGGGACAAATACAAAAAGGGTATTTTCTGCTGCGCTCCTAGAGCGTGGCAGTGCATTATGGAGCCCTAGTCTATACATCCCCCAAGGTGGGCATGTATGTGAACAAAGTGCTCATAGAGTAACTGTACTGATGAGGAGGGAGCCAACCTAAAGCAGAGCTGCTCCTTGCAGCGCCCTATTCATCACAATGGAGTCCGAGGGCTTTGGCTGATTTCCCCTTGCCAAGGAGAACTGCCTGACCTCTGAAGACTTATGGGACTCAGCTGCCCACTGATGGTACAGCTGAGCTCAGGGCTATAGGTCAGGCTGGAGGTGGATCTGAAGCAAAAAAAGACACAATTAGCCTTGGCCAACAAGTTACCAGCTAGATCTAATCACACATTTTTCTCAGAAAGCTGTGTTTTTCTGCTCAAGAGACAATGACCTTCCTCAAAACAGGAGTCCCTGGTGTTTCATAACATTTTAAAGAGTTTAATAAGTTCAACACTAGTTATTTTATTGATTCTTCATTAAAAAAATCTCATGTGCCACTGCTGAGAAGCAATAGAATATGTACATTTTGTATTGCCACCAGGCTTCTCAACAACGTGAAAAATTCTGAAAAGCAAGCTTTTTATTTTTCTTTTTTTTTTAAGTAAAAGAATACCATCTTGGCTGCAAAACCAACACACAACCCAGAGCCTGAGGCAGGGCTCTGCCTCCCTCCAGAAACTCCCCAGGCAAACCCTACAGCAACGTTGTCCGCTGGTGCTTTGCGTGGAGACTGCAGCAGGGGCTGGAGGGGGACGGTGAGGGGCAGAGCCCTCAGATTAATCCTGTGCTAAGAAATGAAAGCCTTCGGCACCAGCAAAACCCAGAGGAGCTTTCGCCCAGCTGTTTGGAGCAGGGACCTGCAGGGGTCCCTCTTACTGCTCCTTGCAAGCCATCCCCACCGCAGCCAAGAGCAGCTGGAGAGCGAGTGCTTCGGGGCAGCTGTTACAACAACCCCGGCTCCCACCCCGAGTGGGGGCACGGAGATGGGCCCAGCTGCCTGCAGATGCCTCCCCTGGGGCAGGCCCCACAGGCGCTGGCTCCCTGCCCCACCGCCCGCAGGGATGTGCTGAGCTCCTCACCTGCACGCCACCTCCGCAGGGAAGAAGTGGCCACGTTTCCTTCGCCCGTTGTGCTGAAGTTAGCAACTGGAGGAGCTCAGCAGTATCTGGCGGACATCTGGCCACTCGGATTTCCAGACAATGACTCACACACACATCCTGGGACAGCAGAACCTGCGGCACTGAGAAGGGATATTACCAAAGGTCCCACTCTCTCTTGATTGTGCAAGATTTAATTGGCACCTGAGCCTCTTTCAGGCCAGACAAGCAAGGGGCTAGTTTGGGTATTACAATCACCCCCCAAAACCAGCCCCTCTGGCAAGGCAGCAGTGCACCAGCAAGGGGACCAGACAAGGGTCCGCAGGGGGATTTGAATACGCAGCTCCACAGCCCAGGGCATTACCAAGGGAGCAACAACGTAAGTTAGAAAATTAATTCCTTAAACTGAAGGAAGGATTCGGAAAGTTTGTTTCTGATGTTTGCCATAAACCACAGACCAGGTGTAACACAAGCAAATCTCCTGAGCAAAAGAAGTCACCAGCACCCTGGCCCGGGTGCGCCAAGAGCAGGTTCTTGCCCTTCACACTTTACTAACACAGCACAGTTGTCCACGAGTTATCAAAGTTTGAAGAGTCCTAATCTAGACTAACACTTCTCAGCCAGAGGACTATGAAAGACAAATAGGACACTGCTAGGTGCTGGAAATATCACTCTTTTAAGTACAGAAAATGTTGCTGTTCCACTGCTGGCCAAGATCTACATCATCTTTTTGAAGCACGTACAAAATGTAAATAGGCCCAGTGTTTTCTCACCAGGGTTTTTTAAATCTTAACTTCATAGTAAACAGCATAAAAACAGAGAGGAAAAAATCTTTGGCTTCGGTTAAGGTACTATCACCCCAAAAAGACAGAGATATGCTGGTCTGGACAATCTCTATCTACTGTACATGCCATAGCAGCAGAGCAGTAGAGCCACAGACAGGTAACACTATCTAAAACCCAGGCTGTATTTTTCCCGCCCACAGACCCACTGCTCCTCAGACTTGGAGATTTTCAACAATTGCCAGCAGTGCCTCTCCGCTCCCAGGGACCTTTCCCAAAAAGGACAGAGCCCATAGACCCCCATGCTGCCCCCCAGTCCCACCCTGCTCTGGCAAAGTAGCACAGGTCTCCTCTGTGTGAGGCTTGCGCAGTAAAACAAACAGCATATGGCATCCCACGATCAGCCTTATGATCTCATCTTGTCTGACTGCTATTTTTACAGCTTGTTATTAATAAGCATAAACTAGGAATTTGAGGTGCTGTCACATTGGATATTCAGACACATACAGCCCAGATGGTGCTTTATCAGGATTACAAACTGCCAGGCAGAGGAGCACACGATGCACAGCTCTATGCAGGCTTTACTTATTCCAACTATGAGTACTCCTTACTCCCAGCTATCATCAGACATAGGTGAGACAGGAAAACAGAGCAACAGGTCAGTCCTCAAGTAAAACAAAATGACTTCTTAGCAAAACCATAGCACAAGTCCTACCTTGGTGAACTAATGGAGAATGAACTGTGATTTGCAGTTCCTACCAGACTCAGTAAAACAAATGAAGACCTCCCGGGGACTGAGTGGGTATATGTACTCTTTGATCAAGGGTGTCAGCTCAACAGCTGAGCTCCATAACCTTCATTATTTCTGCCCACCCTGCCGGCTATCACCTTTCCATCATATTAGCAGAGAGGAGCTAAATTTAGGACATCTGTGGGTAGGCTCAGCTGTGACCCTACTCCCATCCTCCTCAGACCTTCCCTAAGTCCTCACTGTCTTTAGGTTCCCTCCACCAGTAAACCCCAAGGAGGGCTCAGGTGGTAGTTAGTGCAAGCTTCTGGTTTCACAGAAGCTCCATAGATGTGGGAGAAGTCTGCTCCTGAGAACCAAGAGCAGGTTTGACCCACTATTTCATGGGCTGAATAGACACATGCTCTAAAGGATGTGAAGACATCAGGAACTTGTAACACAGATGCCCAAGAGCAGCTGCACCCATGCCACTAGGGTGTGGCCTAGAAGGGTTCAGTCAGTTTGAGAGAGCATCAAAGTCAGATCATTAGATGAGTTCAAAGTCCACATTTCAGCCATCAAGTTCTTTTAGCTTTGATAGACACTGAAGCCCCTGGGGGCACTGTGGCCCCACCTTGACTGATTTTCCCATTATATCTTTCCCTGCAGAGACTGCCCCAAGAGGGACTGCAAGAAATTCCCTTTGACCAGGGAACGAAACCAGTCTCCTTGCTGACCTCATGAGATGCCATTTACAGGGGTCAGGCCTGCTCTCATCATATGCTCAAGTGTTTTGACCTACAGATACAGAGAACAAAATCTCTTTAAAGGCAGCAATAGCCATAGGAAGAACGAAAGGGGGAAAATGCCCTACAACACACATGAGGCAGCGCACAAATGAATGAGGCAGCAGCTTCTGGCAGGCTGACAGGCATGGAGGGTGCACTCGCGCCACAGAGGCACTGCGGTGGTTTCCACCCAGATAAGCAACCCCCTCCAGTCACTCAGCCTGCAGAACAACCCATGGCTGCACAAATGCCTTTGTACATGCTTCATACGACCTTGGCAGAAATACGGAGCTGGGGACAGAGTCATAAGAAGGAAGGCAAAACACTACTCACAGGTGACAATCAGAAATAAGCATCCTAGAGATGGGAAAGCATCCCTCTGACCTAAGTGCAAATGGATGGGGAAAGAAAAAGTGCAGAAATGGGTCAGGGAACGCAAAGTGTAAGAATAAGGCAACAGGAGGAGGAACAGGAAGAAGGTTTTAACATTATATATAAAGAGGAACGAGGCTGGCTGAGAAAGACGGTGGGAATTGGCTGTTCCAAGCAGCCCAAAAATACCGTCCAGCTGTGCACAGCCCTGGGGCCGGAGGCCAAGGCTGGGTGCCTGGCTGAGGGAGGAGGCGGAGATGTGGCTGGAGGAGGAGCAGAGAGGGCTGCCAGTGCCTACAGGAACTTTACAGATCTCGTAAAGCAGATTGGGCTCCCGCAGTTCACCGGGCACAGCCAATGCCCAGGGTTTTTCCTGTAAAGCCAAGCAATGGAGATGGGTGAACCCCCCGCTCCTGGAGGGCGAACGTGCGGTACAGCGGCCGAGAGCACGCGTGTGCGTTGAAACCCCGTTAGTGCTCCCGTGTGGGCGGTTAACGGAGCCGTCCCTCCCTCCACCGCCTGCCCTGGAAGCAGCGGTGGAGGCTGGAAGGGCCTCTCGTCTTTAACGCCTCTTGCTGACCTTTACATGGGGCCATGTATGCCGCTGATTTATTTTACCCCACCAGGGACGCCGCTGTAGCAATGCATTAAAAACCAGCAGCTTTCTGCTGCGTGCAAGATACTCTGAAATTTGCTCTGAGAGCAGGGAAGGTTTGAGAGGGGGCCTGCGTTGGTTTGGCTTGGGTTTTAGTTGAAAAAGGTGGGGTTTTTTTTAAAGGAGTTCAGGGGTGCCTCTTCTGCATGTTTGGCTGATCCTCTCCACCTCCCATTAACTTCCAGAGTAGTGGAGGGACTCCAGCCTCTTGCAGGATAGGGCTGCACGACTGCTCAGCCCCAGCTTTGGAGGATTTATGTCCCCTGCCTCTTCCCTCTGGTCAGCTGTGTGCCTCTGCCTCTTCTTCAGCCAATTTCCAGGCCTGAGCTGAATCTGCCTGAAGGGATAGTTTTATCCTCCTTCTGCTTCCTCTGAGCTGCAGCGAGGTTTGGGCCGGTTTCATGGGGCAGCCATGCATTGTCCATTCCCATCCTGGGAGGAGGGGAAGGGGGGGGCATGGGGACGTGACAAAACCACATCATGCTCTCAGCGTTTCAGCCAGCTGGTAAACCACCAGAGAAACTGAGGAGGGAGCAGAACACAAGGACCTCTTGGCAAAAAGCTTCTGCATGAGTTTTGGCTATGGAGGAAAGCTGAGGGAGTTGGTGGGTGGGGAGGAGTCAGCGTGGAGAGGAACAGGAATGATGAAAGGCTTGCCAAAACTGGATCCACACGATAACCCTATTCCAGCTACCTGGTCCTGAAGGAAGGAGCAAACCTCACAAGTCCCACAGCACTTCCCTCTCTTCCATCTCCAGCACCTGCCCGGCCATCCAGGGCCCTGCCAGAGACCAGAGAGCTGCTCCCTGCCTGCAGCTGGCTGCCTCCCCAGGAGGCCATCTCCTCCTCTCACCCAGCTGGAAAACACACTGGGGAGGGAGCTTGGTTTTGAAAACAGAAAGGAGTGTCTTAATTCACCATTGTTCAGTGGGTAATTGCTTCCTTTCTTTCCCTCACTCCTGGTAAAGCCAGGGGCAATTCCTTCTAGCTGGAGGCAGCCTCCTCCAGGCTTGTGCTTAAGTCCTTAAGAGAGACTTTCCAAAGAAATAATTGCTGCCTTTCTACTTCACAGTCTTAACGAATATCTTTCGACCTCATTTCAACACTTAGTGGGTTTTATTTAGGTGATGAAGGGATTGTCTTTTTTCTTTTAGCTCCTGCAGTCTTTTCTCTTTTCTCCTTTTCTGATTCTTTTTCCTCTTTCAGTCCCCAAAAAGACATATACGTTTTAAGGTCAATTCAGAACTATTCTTAGGATTCAATGTAGTGGAAATTTAAAATTACTTCCAGCAGTAATGTTTAACTCTGAAAAATAAGGTGCTTTGGATCAAATGAAATAAGAGTTCTAAGTAAGAAGTATTAGTTTATCCCCCAATATATCCCTGCTTAATGCAGGCTAAAATTGAAATCCTTTCTCTCGAAGGACAAAACTGTCCATCAAATTTTTTACTAAAGCTTATAAACATCTCAGGAGGTGAGGAGGTCTCATCAGCTCAACATAGCCAACATACGATGGGGAAACATCAGAGAAAAATGGATTTAATAAAGCAAATATGGTTTCAGTGGATGGTCTCGCTATAGCAGCACTGACACAACCTTTTTTATGCATGAAAGAACTTTACATTTGCATTCAGTGAGGATTGCGGAAGTGAATATCAAGGAATATGCAGCCCTTATCTACCTAGAAGGAGAAATCAAAGGTGGTGGTGAGCCATGAGGTGAGGTAGGACTAGAGTCCATTTGCCAAAGTCAACCAGAGGGGAGCTGAAGCTTTCTGTACTTCCATGAAAATACCTACATCAGCACATTATATCTTTAGTCTCCCAGTCAGAGTATACGACTGGATTTTTTCCCAGGTTTCTTCTTCAGTCCCCAGGAGGCTAGGACTTTCTTCTTGCTGCAAACCATTGGAAGATACTGATCATTACAGCACCCATTTACCTGGTGGGCTGTGAACCTCTGGGGTGCTCTGCAGAGAAAGGGTGGCTGAGTGACAGTTCCTCCCTGGTCAGAGAGATGAGGAGGGAGAAGCCTGGGGTGGGATAAAACAAGAAGAAAGCACAACTGCAGACATACCATATAATTTTACTACACAGGGACATGCGCTTTTACCTGGTATCTAAGTGCACAGTTTGGATGTCTCCTTCACCGGAAGAAAGAAGTTGAATATGGATACGAAATGATCACAATTAGAAGAATGACTGCTCTGACAGTCTCCAGCACGACTGGTTTTTAGGACTATGACAAATAAGGACAGGCATAGCGACACCTGACATTCCAGGTTTCCTGACATTCCTGACATAAAGGTGAGAAAACACTGAAGATATATACTCCATACAGTGTAAGTGACCTACAATCGCGGATGCACTGAAAACTGAACGGGAGAGAAACCTGTCTGAGGGCTGACCGTTGACAACCACAGCAATCTAGCAGACTGGCTATCTGTCCCAATTTCTTCCCAAAGAAGTCCTGAAGCCTGCATGCTAGATGCTGTCATGGTACAAGCGCACATGGGGCTTAAGAGCCCATGAGTTGGTTAAAGCCCATGTGAAAAGCAGGAAAAAAAAACCCATGAGGATTCCCTACAGAGTTCAAGAGAACATCTGAACCCTTTCCAGCCAATACACAAGTTCAGAGTCAAGCAAATATTTCCCAACACCTCAGTCTGTCACTTTGGTTTTGCCTCCTTATCGGCTGTGGATTGGCCACATTGCATTCCTTCTGCTCTCCAAAAGGCCAGGAATAAATCACACACGAATGGTTTGAATGCCTGAGACTCTTGCTTAAAGTTAAGCATGTGGTTAAGTGATTTGCTGGTGAATTTAAGTTCTGGAGCATTTTGCTGAATTAGGCCTAATGGGTTTGTTCCAGTGGAAAAAAAAAAAAAAAAAAAAAGTTCTTAAATCACACTATTTCAGAAGTTCAGAAAAGTATTCTTTTTTTAATGCTTCAGGTATAGTTTTTCAGGGAGGGTGGTCTTATTTTATCATGCAAACTCATCTTTGTTATGTATATGGACAATTTATACCTGTGAATTGCACCAGCTCTTTGTCTCCTCCCTCTCCAATACACAACCATAGATAAGAGTTCTTCTGAGTTAATGTATTGGCAGAACAAAAGGTTCTTTGTGAACAATACATTTATTGTTCCAGTTTTTAAAAATAAATATTTTTTTAAAAACATTAAAATTGAGCCAGGGGGTTGGGGGGAGGGAATGTAAAGAAGGGATTTGTTTTCCTGCCGTAACACCTTCTCAAATGAACATTATTGCTAAACAAAGACACATCAGAAGACACTTTTAATTAAATTGATTTATGGGAGAATTCAGTGGATTTCTGCCAATTTACACCAGCAGAGAATTTGACCGTAGGTGATTCTGTGTGTGGGAGATGTTTGTACTTCTGAGTTGGGGACTTCAGGGGGATACATGAATTTTAGATAGTCAATCTCTATTTGTGCTTATCATACAGCAAAACCTTGAAGTATCTTTACAGGTTGATCATAGATTGTCCTTATGTGAGATTATTCTTTCTTTAAATAACAAGAACCTGAAAAAAAAGCGCCAAAACTTGTATAGCTTTGGTTGATATGTGCATTTTGTGGGGGCTGAGGGTGGGGAAGGGTACCACTAGCCTGAAAAGTTTTCTTGTTTTGAGCAACGTTGAAGAGACCAGTCTGGAGACGCACGTGAAAGCTTTGCGTGGGAATACCTCTGCATGCCTTCTCTTTGAAAATCAGATTCAGCCTTTGGAAGCTTTCCTCTGGCTGAGCATCTCTTCACATCTGGCAGCTTCTCTCACCCAGCCCTCTCCCCAAGACCCTCCTGCTTTTTCAAAAGAATAAGGACGCATAATCCTCAGCAACCCCTCCCTCCTCCCCACTTCAAGCCACTTTAGAAACCTCTGCCAAGAGCCTGTCTCTCTGGTATCACAGCCAGCTAACAACAGACTGCGGGTGAGACCAGATGTCCTCTCTTCTTTATCTGTACATCTGCAGGCTGCAAGTCTTGGAAGCTTCTCTTCTTTGTGCCACTGTGAGACAGATATTCATCTCATCCCAGGCCCATGGGTTGAGAAAAATGACATGAAAATGCAACCTGCCAGCACTGACTGGACTGACTGGTTAAGTCAATGTAGAAATTAGAAGAGTGATTGCAGAAGGTCACACCAGGTAGCCAAAAGCCAGTTGATGTCATGAGGAATGGGTATTTTCCAGCAGCTACCTCCTTTCCTGCTGGTAGTCCTGTCTTGTTTCTTCAGGAGAAAATGAAATAACTCCCTGCTCTTCTCCATCCTGTGGCAGTCACCTAAGAGCACAACACAGGTTTTAAGCAGGGACCTTTGTCCATTCCAGTTTCCAGACCTTCTGATGTATAGGATGCAGCTCATGATTTGTGCCAGTGTCTATGACAGTTGCTGTAGAGGAAGTTTTTTAAATGGCCAATTAAAACATTTAGGCTAACATTTATGTCTCCCTTTTCATAACCGTACAGAAAGTTTGATCACACAGTGTCTCAGCATGAGGATCACTCTTCACAGTCTTCTTCCCTGCAGAGATCTTGTTTTGATAGGAAATAGTATAACCATTGGGAAAAAAAAAAAAATAAAAATAAATCTTTAAACCAACAGCACCTTCCCCCAGCAGCTAAAAGTGCCTTTAAGTTTGCTGGAGATTTACATATTTATTTATTGCTACCAGTTATACAAACCATTCTTCCCTGCTTATATGCTTATAAAGTAAAAAATATACAGGCTTTCTCCTTCTTACAAGCAGTCTCTTTTCTCCCCCTCTTCTTAAATTTCTCTTGCCCTCATGCCTGGGAAAAAAGCTGGGTCTGTGCATCGCAAATATTGTTCCAGCAAAACATCCAAACAATCCATGAAATGAGACCCAGGACGCTCTTCTCTTTGCTGCAGCCAGGGTTTCATTAAATGGTGGAAAACAAGGCTTGAAAACCTTACTCAGTTGCTATGTGTGGTCTGTGTATCACAAAGCAGAGTGCTACAGTCTCCAGGGTTGTCACAAAATCCCAAGTCCTCCTCTGGACTTTCTCTTGGCACCAGCCAAAACATGAATGCAGCAGTCCAGGAGGAAGAAGACAACACTGGATAAGGTCTCTCTCTGCAAATTAAGGTCTCTCTTTTCTTTGTTGGTGTTTCTTCACTCCATTGTCCAGTTAACGTGTCTCATCCACACAGAGAGGCAGCTTTGCTATTTTCTTGGAGTCTTTCCCAGCACATTGGCTGCAATTCTCCACTCTGTTTTTGTTCCCTTGCTTTGAACCAATGATGTGCCCTCCTGGTCTTCATCAGATACCACTTTTGTCACCCTATTTGGTGGGGGTCTGAACCATGTGTTCCTTTGCCTCACTGGAGTTCAAAGACCTCACAAGACCTCCACATATATGTACTTCAAGTTACATAGCTTGATCAGAGTCATCTATAGTGAGGAAGAAAAGAAAACAGGGAGAAAAGTGTAACCATGTCCAGGACATATACATGGTTTATATATCTACATATACATGTTTTATATATGGGGTGTGCAGCAGCTGAAGGACTGTTGTGGCTAGGCAAAGACCTCCCTGGAACCCAGAGCCCAGCTGCCTTTGAAGATGTCTGTGTAAGGCTGCAGGTGCTGGGACAGGGTTTCGGTAGAAGCGTTCTTCTCCTGGACAAGCTTGGAGGGGTCAGGGAGCAGTGGGGAACACTTCCCCCCAAGTAAGGCACTGTATGAAGCTCTGAGGAGACACCAGCCAGTTCTCCAGTTGCATAGTTCTTCCTAAGCTATCCACTGAACATACTCTGCTACCTTACATGCCCCTAAGAACTTCAGGAAAAAAAATGGGATCTTTGTTCATTTCCAGCCCAGGGAAGTCCGGTGTTGAGCAGTGCCAGCATTGTCTTGAACACTGTTCATCCTCCACCCGACACTGCTGCATTTCCATAATTGTTTCTAAAGGATGATGTACAAATATGATTTAGAGGTGATTTTTCTGAAGATACCCAAAATAGGTGAGGCATTGTTTTTGCTGAACCGAAACAGGTTTAAATTATCCAGAGAGAACTTATCAATACTATTCTTATCAAGTGCTTAAGGATCACTTCTCTCCTGAAAATTAGATTAAGCCTTACCCTGAGCCTTATTTTTTTTTTTTTTTTTTTTTTTTCTTCTTAAGGGCACAATAAGTAACTTATTTTTTTTACAGCTGAGTACTATAAAAGTTTTTTTAAAAAAAGGTTTTTTTGAAATGAAGCATCAGAACATGAAACTCTAAACCCACTGAAATACTGAGTTATGAAATAATGCTGAAACCTCTTTCCCCTGTTTCTTCTAAATAAGCGTTCAATGAAATGGGCACGGTCCTGAAGCATGCTGAGCCTGGGACAGAAGTGCCTTCTCCAACCAGAGCTCTGCCAGGGGACAGTTCTGTCATGGTGTTTCCATCATCTTCACTTGCCAGTAACACCACGGTAATTGTCTTTTACATTTACACGCACAGGCCCTTCATCTCCCAGGACCCGAGAGTATTTTTGAGATTGTAAATAAAGAGATAACCTCACCTTCCTCCGTTGAAAGCAACCCTCTGTGCTCTGGATTTCTGCAGCTCATTAAAAGCTGTCAGCACTGCACAGCCCTCCTGGCGGGGCACTGGGGATGAAGGGCAACGTGAAGCTGAGACCACAGATAGCATTTGTGCAGGAAGGGCATGGCACTCAGTACAGATGCTATGAAATCTCAGAGAAAGCAGAACTAACCAAGTAGAAGCAGAATTAACCAAGACATCAACTTAAAAACCAAGCTGTAGGTTAAACAAGAGTTAAAAAGTATGAATTCTCATTTGGAGCAAATGATGTTCTTGGAATATATGAAACATCTATTACCAGACATCAACTTCTACCATATGGCGTATGCATTACTTTCCCTTCTAAACACACTTGCAGTTGCGGGCTCATACCTCGCATTCAGCTATTGTATTGTAACAGAAAAGTCCACTTTGATGAAATGCATCAGTCTGGCAAGTTGAAGGTGTTCAGCTGGTGGTATGGAAGTTTACTGAGACTCTCTGTTCTTGTTCAGCCCGTGTCTAAGTACAACACGCAGCCTGCAGTAAATCTGAGTGAACACCTCCAGCCAAATTACCACTAGGATTAGACAAACGAATTCAACTCAGATAAGTTCTTCAAATCTCTTCTAAAGCTCCAAGCAAGCTTTCAATGAGGATTTATTTTGGCACGTCTCAGTCTCTTCTATCTCATGATCCTATGTTGCAGTGGAAAAGAAAGATTTCAAGACTCTTTTTCCTGGCAGTTAAAACAGGAGGGAGACCTCTCAAATTCATTTGTAATTTACAGGTTGAAAATATCTAATCTGTATGATCCAATTGTTTTACATTTCTTAGGCTTGACAAGAAAATGCCTTGCCATATTTTCAGTGCAGCTGGAAGCAAGGACTGGTGGAATTTGTGTCTTAAGATACATCCAGTTTAACCTCTTTGAATGGATAAAATTAGAAGGGTAGAAGTGAAGCAGAGAACAAGTCACAGAAATTCTGGAATAAAGATCCAGCTCTAAGCAGGTGTTTTTGCTAAGTGAAAATACCCATCCAAATGTGTCTCTTGGTGACTCAGTTTGGCCCAAATATACAGAAAAAATCTCGTGCATTTTTTTTCTGGATCATGCCTCTAAACCTTCTAAGTGCCTATCCCTTATTCATACAATCGGTCCTGCCTAGAACCCCTGTTACACTGCAAGTTTTGATGTGACCTCCTGAGGTTTAATTTCCTTCCTCCCTGACAGCAATATCATAATTATTGAGGTATTAGCTGACATGCACTGACTGATTAGATCTAAAATAAATACTAATTGCAGACACATCATTAAAAAAAAGAGACAATATCTGACTTGAGGTCAGATGCAAGCAAAGATCCACTCGTAGTTAAGGAGAAACCCCATCTTGGTGATGAGTTTGATGGGGCAGGTTGTTCTTGTTAACAGTGCAAGTCTTTAACAGAAATCTAGGTGATGGCACAAATCTAGAAGGGTCCTGTCTCTGGGACAACTCAAAGACACACACATTTACTGTACAGCACAGCTGGATGAGCCACCTAAGTCCAAGATGACATGAAACAAGTCCTCTGCTGCTCAACCCATCACATGCCACATCCCTCATGTACTGACACCAGGTCTGTAAAGACAACATTCACCTGTAGCAGGGTGGGCACAGGATGAATGCTACGTGCATAATTTTATGTCACTTTTTAGACCTGTTTCCTCACCTCAAGTCTTGCTGTATCCCTATGACATTTTCTGTGTAAATGTCAAGAAGCCCTAATCAGGAATGAAAAAAATCCTAGCACTTCTGATGGCTTGCATCTGGCTTTGGCTCTTTTTTTTTTTTTCTGAAGGTTTTTCTTGTCTTTCAGTACGGAGTTCAAGCCCGTGTTCCCTTTTCCCTAAAACTGATCCAGCCACTTACGGGATTCTCAGTGAGATCATTCAGGAAATATTTCCAGTTGGAGGTCTTTGCTTAGGGATTTTTTTTTATTTATTTTGTCCTGTGCTTGGCATCAGTTACAGGTGCTTTTCCTATTTTGGATGGAAAGGATATTAAGCAGTATTCCTAATGGTCCTTTTGACTTTTTTTTTTTTTTTAATTTGCCAAAAAATCTTTTGATGGAACATCCTCCCCTGGCCTCCAGTCTGACAGGATTCCCTGACCTGCATAACGCTGTCCAGATTGAAGCATGAGAAACATTTCGAAAATGAACTATGCTGAAGTCTGGGAGTTATTAGCTGCCAAGAAATCCCAAAAGCTTTTAAACCTTGTTTGCAGCTGCAGAGTAGGAAACCTAGGTGCTATTCATAGAGGAATTCAACAGGAACTGTAAATTCAAGGCAACTTGCTGCTAAAATACAAAGGTAAAGAATTAAAACAGACTTAAGAAAAGAGCAACCCAAGCCATTACGATGCCAAAGTGACTGATTCAAAAGGAAGTTTGAAAAATTTCAATACGCCTAGCTGGGATATTAAACTCAGACTGAGGTAAGAACCACATTCTCTAAAATCATATGTCCTTTGCAGTCAGTTGTAAATCAGGGCTGAAAGAGGAGGCTGAAGAGCTTGTTAGCACTCCAGGATGGGAGAGTTTTGTTATGCACCTGGCATGAGGGAAGTGGGGGAGGCTCTGGGCAAAGACTAGATTCAGTCAGCCAATAAACATCTTTGTCAAGGAATCACACACTTCTCCAGTCCCAATCACTACACTTTTCTTTATAACATCAGAAAACTTCCCCCTTCTCATTAAGAAAAAGGAAATGAGGGTGACTATTAGGTGGCTTCACAACTAGGAAGGGTTTTCAAAGAGTGTTGGTGCCCCATCAGAAGTCATTGGATTATGTTGGTTTAACATATGGTGTTCATCAGCCAAGTGATGGCCATTGTCTGGGTGTGTTCTCCCAGCCCAGGCTGTTCGGACAGGCACGAGCACCATGCTGTGGGCAAGCAATTTTCATTTCACAAGGAGGCAGAGTAGGAGCAGGCATATGGTGAGTTACAGCAGGTCAACTTTCCTCTTCCAATACAAGCCCCATGCCCCTGGCCAGTGAAAAGCATGTGTTATCCTCTTTCTCTGCTAGCAGAACAGCTCGCAGCCCCAGTCAGCAAGGTAATAAACTGCAAACACCTTTTAGGGAATGATCTCATCCTGAACAAAAGTTAAATAAAATAACTTGATAAATCACCGTTCCCCGATGTGCACAAGCACAGAAAGAAATAGAGTCCTCCTGCATGCTGAAGTGAGCAGCTGCTTCAATTTTTGAGGCATTTCTAGGGGAAGAGGAGCTTGATTTTCAGATAGTTCCATAAGTGCAACCTCTGAAAAATCAGGTCCTGTCAAGTTGCCTTATGTTCAATCCCTTCAACAGAAGCATCCCAAATGAACTTGTCACTTGTCACCATCTTTTCCAAGGACTCCAGAAGGAGAGGCAAGACTCTCAAAGCAGAATACTTTTGCACACCTGGCTTGTACTACTTTAAGGAAAATTACTCTCAAGAGCTAATTAAAATGCATGATTTCCCCCCTCTAGCTGTATAGATTAATCTATTTCATTTTCAAAATCTCATTTTTTCCCATCACTTCAAGTATTCAGAAGAGATTACATTATTACAATCACAACTTGGCCTTAGTCCCAGAACACAGAGATGAAGAGAGAAAAGGCTTTTGTTGAGCGCACACACACGCACACACACACCCCAAGCAGTCACTGTAAGAGGTTGGTACTTTAGACAAAATGAAAGCACATTAATCAGCTAATGGGGAGGGGAGCGTGTGTGTGTGTGTATGTGTGTGTGTGTCTAAAAAGTGAAAGATTTCTAGTGGAATGTAGAGTCAATACAAGAGAAAAAAGACCAGGGAATCTGATGGAAAACTATGAGTTGGGGTGGGGGTTTTTTTGTTTGTTTGTTTTTAAATTGGAAAAAATTACAGATCTTGGTCTCGCAGAAGCAATGAAATGGAAGGGATAATTTTTAACAGGACTCAAGGCAGTGCCACCGGGCAGTTAAGGGCAATATCACATCCAGGTGAAATCAAGGCTGCTTGGCCAGCCAGATGTTTCAGATCATCTAAAGCCCAAAGAGGTTAAAAAAAAACTATTATTGTAGTAGCTAGATAAAGCAGTTCTTCTGCGATGAAAGAGTTGTGAGGGGGTAAAAAAAAAAGAAAAACTACATCATATGTTAAGATGCTTCATTAGCGTGCAGCTACTCAAACTTCCCCTGGCAGAAACTAATCCCTTGAGGTAAAAGGACCAGATTTTATGTCAGTTATGCCAAAGTACTTTCTTTAAAATTAATGTAAGCACTGGGAAGTTCACACAGTTAAACGAGAGCAGAACTGCTGTCCCTACAGGATGCCTCCTCCCAGCGCTGCCGTCCCCCCTCCGCTGCAGATGTTTGGGGAGGGGGAGAGACTTAGACTGTGGTTCCACGTCTATTAATATCACATCTGTTGTACTCCCAGATTTCGTGGCAGGAGAGATTTGATCTGGATCAAGCACAAACACATTTTTGTTGAATTAGCCCACGCACATGATATGATGTGCTCCAGTTTTAAGTTAGTTGGCCACAGTATGTCAGCCTGAAGATGACAGACAGTACTGGACCTGGCATAATGGTTGCTAGGATAAAGTTATGTCACCAGAACAGTTGAATGCATTTGAACCAGCTTGTGAATTTGTACCAGATTAGGACTTTGTATTGCAGGGATCAAGCTCTTTTGATCTACTGTTGGCATCCCCAGATGCGTCAGCTTGTGAAAGCAGACTCTGTATCCTAAACCCATGCAAGACGTCGCCATTCTCAAAAACCCAGCACCCAAAAGTTAAGAAAACAAGTTGGGTTAGAGTTAAGTTTTATAAGAGTCTTCCTTTTTCATGCTGAATCAGGGGCTGATCTCCTGTTGGCTCAGGTTAAGGCAGGGATGCTGATGCCTGAGACATCATTGTGCCCTGACACTGCAGCTCCCCACGAGCCTGTGGTTGAAGGGCTGTTTCAGTGCGGGGGCAGCATCTCAGAGCAGCAAAAATAAATAAATAAATGTCATTTTTATATTTTGTCGGAAGGATTTGGGTTTTAAATTATATATTTAGTGAAAACACAAATAATTCATGAGTGTTTTCAAATACATGAATAATTCAAGCTGGAACCAAAATAGCTAAATCATCAGGGCCATCATCCTCATAGAGGCATCTAGGATAGGTTATTTCAAGTACATTTCACTGCAGACTGGCACGTGCACAAATTCACTAATAAGCAGCTGCATACATGCCTTTTAGCCTCCACAAAACCCAGCTAGTCACAATATCCCAGACTCAGGACGCCAGCCCTATAGCTGAGATGCATCTGAGCCCTAATTGAGCCATGGGTTTAAAAGTAGGGACAGAACCAGTTTGAAATCCCATTTTATAGTTCCTCAAACCACATCTGAACCATGTGGTACATGTGTGGCATTTAAGAACAAATTATCTGAACGCCATACAAATGTTCGCTAATAGCTAACTCCAAACTCTAGCAACCAGCATTCTTGCATGCATATTTGTGGCTGACATTGTGTAGACTTTGAGGCATGTATATTTGTTAATTTGAATTCTGTGTATTTTGTGGGCAGTGAGGGTGTAATGCTGAAACCATAACTTCATTGAGAAAAAGCTTGCAATTTTTTATATATATATATGGAAACCCAGAATGAGCTGGACAGTCAGATACATTAGCAGGAATTCTCCGAACAAGAAAAGCTCAGCTTTTTAAGTACTTTTTAATGACGGTTTCCTTTACCTCAACACCAACATATTTCACTTATTTTTTTTAACTATTTCTCTAATTTTGTTTTCAAAATTTACTTTAAGCTTCTAGTTGCATTTTTATTTTAAAAAATGCATTTTTACATTTCATTTATCCTACTCCATCCAACAGCGTCACTTAAGGCCGCTCCTGATTTACTGATACAAACTGAAACCCTACAGATATTTTGCCAGGCAATCAAGGACGTGTTTAGCCTCCTGAAAGAGCAATAGTTTATCATTTAGGTTTCAAGTATAAAGCATTTGCCAAAAACCAGCCCCTGCTTTGACATTTCACTTATTACTAATTCAATGCATAATGCCAAAACCGTATTACAGTGTATGCATCATCCTACCTCCAGCCTCCCCCTTGCTCTGGCCTCTACACCATGCGTGGTCAGCCTCATGCCAGGAAGAAATTCTAAACTCAAACCCAGAGTACTGCAAATTCAGCATCAGCTTAAAAGCTAGTAGCTGTTGTCCCCTCAGACTCTGCAAACACTAACCCCAGAGAAAAACCAGCCAGATCTCAGAGAGCTCTGTGCAGGAACACGTTTGTTCACCCAAAGAGCTCAGCTAGGACTGGGATGCTGTTAGCCACCACAGGGCCTAAAAACAATGGAGAGTGTCAGCCTAGGAGAATGGAGTTGAGTGTTCCTGGCCATAAGCATTTTGATAAAGGACAGTATTCTGCTTGCTGAAATCTCAGTGCATCATCTTCAAGATACCTTTGCCCCAGTGGGGACACGGTCCCTCTGCACTCCTGGCACAGGGTGACATTGGTGCATCTGCTTGGCAGCACCCTCCCACTATCCCTGAGGCTATTGTCAGAGTCCAGGACATTCAGCATAGAGGACACATAACTTTTAGAGACCAATCATTAAGTAAATAGCTGTCCTATATCTCCTCCTGTATCCCACCACAGAGGAAAACTGTCTGGGATGGGTTAAACAGCCATTCTGTGGCCAGAGATGACACTGACAGAGAGAAATTTCTAGAAGGAAGCTATAAGTGTAACATTTCATTAAGAGGAAATGAAGGAGCTACGTTTTAGTATTGACTGCTATAGTTATATCTGATAGCATTTTACATTCTGTTTATCACCCCAGCTATGTCTCTGCTTTGGAAAAATCTGAGGTTCAGAACAACTGGTAGAGAAGTATTTTGTGGTAAATGCCTAACACCAAGCATGCTAGAGCCACATCTCTAACCCTCTGATCTTGGGAAATAGAATGACTCATTCATTCTCTCTCCCTTTTTTTTTTTTTTAGTTTTGTAGGAATTCTCCCATTGTAACAAGCCTTTGACCTAACCTCCATTTCTTCTAATACAGCCTGACATCTTCCCATCATATGTTAACAGTGCGTGTCTTCAGTGAAAAGCAAACCATCGCTTGTGCTCTCAGGCCCTAAAGAAAAGCAATGTGGAGGAAGAAAGAAAGAGAAACCTCGACCTCGCTGGTTCTTCCCAGCGATCTGTTGCTCCAGCAACTGAAAGTCAAACAATGATGTCAAGAAGACAGAGCCTGCCACTTTAAACCCTGTGTCCAGTTGCCACAGCAACTAGTTTTTAAAGTGATGTAGAGAGTTTTTTTTTCTCAGTAGTAAAAAAAATATGAGAGAGTAAATGAGGGCAAAGGATGTTTACCTGGGGCTGGGGATGTTAGTTTAGCGGGCTGTGCTGTAGCACCCTCCCGAAGGGCTGCGGCACAGAGGAAGATGGTGCTATTCCCTCCCAGAGGAGCAGAGCAGCTGCTTGGAAGGGAATTGCTTTGCTCTTCCTTTCACCAAAGGAAATGCCAGAGAAGCAAACTCTGCTGCCAGATGCCACATGGACACCAAATGTTCCCCACCGGTTCACACCAGCCCGCGCTGCCGAGGCACCGAGGGGAGGGTTCGTCGTCTCGCTTTCATCCCTCCTGCCCTGAGCTCCCTCAGCTGTTGCAGACCCATCTGTCCCACGAGCCGCTGGCCACGCTGGGCAGCTTACAGCCTCCAAACAAGGAGGACAGGTGCTAGAGGGTGCGGGGGGGCCCTTCGGCCACCCCTGAGCAGAAGCCCTTTTCCAGCCCCCGCTCTCCTCTGGCCCTTTCCCCCGTCTCCTGGATAGCTCTTTTGTTTGGGACCATCAGTTTGTGGCTCCCCAAGAACTGAAATCCCTAGCAAAAAAAGGCACAGCTTCGCAATTTCACTCCAAATCAAAACACCGGCCCAGTCCTTTTAGCAGCACAGGCTAAGAGGGGCGATGGAGTAGAGGTGGTTTTGTCCCTGAGGGAACAGAACCTGTCTGGTTTTGGAGGTTACAGCCAACGCTTTGGCTGACCAGACCATTTACTCAGTTAGCTTTGTTGTACTTGTAGCACGTTGCTTCCCAGAGCAACCATCCACGTGGAGCTGGTAGACAAGAGACAACTTTCATCCATACTCTCCACTTGGAAAGACCTTGCTGAACTGACCGGCCACACCGCAGACCTCCTAAGGAGCCGCTTACCCCCGCATGCCTGCAAGGAACGATGTGATTAACTCTTCCACTGATTCATTCTTATCTGTTTATCTAATACAAACCATTTCTTACTCCATTAGGCCCTTGCCCTCACTGAGTAATCCCCAGTTGTATCGTGCTTTGGAATTAGTCTGTAAGGTCCTCAGGGCAGGGATCATGCCTTGGAAGGTGCCTCACAGACTTTAGGCCATTGCTAAATTAATAAGAACGTAATAAAAGTATTAGAGAGCTCTACCAAGGGAGGCATTGTTATGCCCCAGAGGCAGCATATCTGGTTAACAACCCTGAAAAGAAATGCCAACAACATTAGCCTCTGCCCCTACATCCCTTTGCCTAATGTAAAATTAAATAGCTACAAATTACCTATCTATTTTTCTATCTGCCTAAGCAATTAGCCCATGCTCATTACTGGACATATGGGGATACATCCAAGCATGCAGGCACTCATCAAGAGGGAAGACACAAGACACAACATGGCACAAGTGGATTCTCCCAGGTCTCTGCTCCATTGTAAAATATACCATTAAACCCACAACATGCTGGACCATCAGCGGAGGTCAGAAAAAGCCTGCTTCCTCCTAGGGGAGGGGAAAAGCCTGCAAAATCTGTCAAGGGAAGTGTCCAAAGAGCAAACCAAGAATCAATGGTGGCAAACAGGCTGTGAAAGTGCTATCAGAGTTCATGCAGGACAGAGCCGGGCAGCCAAGGATGTTTATTCATATGGGAAAGGCAAACACCAAACTATAAGCAAATGTGGCTCAGCGCATTTATTCGCAATTAAAGCTCATGCATACATCTCCATGAATACGAGGTGCACCCTACTGATTAGCGAGTCTGTCACCAATGGTGCATTGTCAAGAATAAATCCACAGAATCACAGCAGTGGGACATCTGAGCCAAGACAAATATCCTGGAAGAAAATTCAGCCCGAGATTCTCTGGTCAGCAGCAGTGGAGAGGACCCCCCCTTATGCTCCAACACAGATGTGGGCTGATTTGGGCATCACAGCAGCAGCCCCCCACACCATCACTCCATTAAGTGAAGAATGCTGTTTCAGATGCTCTTTAATCCAGCTAAGTTCAAGCCCTCCATTTTGCAGTTTGATGGTAATGCTATATTTTTATTCAGCGCAGGATCAGAGGTCTGATGAAACCTCATGTTGCCAGCATAAAAGTGGAAGGAGCTTTAGCTAATCCCAAGGAAAATGAAGTCCACCTCTTTCTCCCCGCACCCCTCCTGAAAAGAAAGAAAATGCAAACCCCATATTTGACTCTCTTGGAAAAGAAAATTCCCTGCTGTCCTCAGATGGTTAAAACATGCAGCTTTAGTGGGCTGCATAAGGAATAGCAATTACATACCCTTCACCTCTTGCCAGCTTGAGGGGTTTTTTTGGTGGGGTTTTGTTCTCAATCTTTCAACTAGCTTTTTTCCCAGTCATTCTGCTGGAGGAAACAATCTCACCCTCCATGAGAAAGAGCGGTTTAGGAGGGGAAGAAAACAGGAGAAGGAAGTTCACAGGCTGCTTCCATGTCATTAAGAAAAAAAAAGAGAGAAAAAAGAAAAAAAGAGAGAGAAGGAAAGGCCAGGTCTGCAGTGGTGTTAGCCTGGCCATATTAAAGGAGCAGGTGTTGTACTGAGTTAATTTATCTGGGAGGAGACCTGAGCAAATCCCAGCAGCCCTGCTGAGAAAAAAGCTTTTTATGCTGACACAAAGGCGTCCCTGCTGCAGCATTTCTCCTGCTGCCTTCCCTTCCCTTCTCTTCAGCTTCTAATTGCAGGGCTAACATCCTCTGACAAGTGTCTCAGATGGACCAACAATCAGACCTACCACCCACCCTCCCTCCCTGCCCACTCCTCATCCCTGATAATTTTTTTTTTTTTTTTTCCCCAACAGCACCCATGCCTGCAAAGCCCAGGCTGCTCTTGGTTACTCTCTGGGACAACCTGCTGCTGAAGAACTGCAAAATACTCCCTCCACTGTGCTGGGGACACAGTTGCTTGGCCATTATGACATTGCTGCAATGTCTGGCATAAGGAAGAGTGTAAATGGGGCTCCAAAGATTCCTCTTTTGAGGCTGCAAACCGAGGACCCACATCAAAGGAGGCTGATTGTCTGATGTTTGCTTTGAATGATGGTGTCTGAGGGAGGGGGCCTATCTGCCTGCCGTGCCATGAATATGTGCATTATTGGCATAGCCTCCAGCCACGCCACAGGCTGTGTGTCAATTAAAATATGGATCTGGAGAGCAGCAAGCCTAGGCAAGTAAAGATGGGAAGCAAGGTTATTTATAAAATTGTTAAAATAGGTAGGTGGTCTTCCTATGAGGTAGAAGAGGAACAATCTGACAAAGTCTTCTGTTGACAATGAGAGGAGGTCCAGGTTCCACAAGCATAGTCTTAGCGTTCCTTACTCCCAAATAGATGCCCAGTAACCAGCACATCCCTGGGATCCTGGGCTTTTACACAGGAATCACCATTTCCACCAGGGCACAGCATCCACCCTTGCCGTTGACCGCTTATACAAAGCCCAAAACATAAGAGCAAATATCTCCAGCAGCTCTACTGTACTTTGGGGCTTATCTTCTTCTATTAGTCGGACTTTATTCTGGGAACAGAGGCCAACGTGGCAGCAGAAGGGAAGAAAGCACCTTCAATAAATTATTTTCCCAGTGGCGTGATGATGTGCTACAGCTTCTCTAGCGCCCGTACCATTGCCAGCACCACAGCCGGGTGAATGCAATGGGAAGAGAGAGGGAACAAGCTCTTGTCCTTGCTACCAACAGCTGCAGAAGGTGCACACAGCTTTGCCTGAATAACCTCACACCCACAGCAGCCGTACCAACCCACGCATGGCAGCCACCACCGGCCACAGAGAGGATGTGCAGGAGGGGACAAACAGCATTCCATATCCATCCTCAACTGGACCCACCCCTTTGTGCTACAGGAACAGGCAATTTATAATGGCAGTTTGGAGAGAGAGAAGGTGCCCATCAGGCAAGACTTACTGTCCTGAATTATTCAGACTGAAATCAGTTTGTCAGGAGCAGAACATTCCCTTGTGCATCTGGGGAGGAAAATGAAGATTTCAGGATACCAGCAAGCAGCAAAGGTTACCTCATTCAAAAAGCGCTCTGAGGCTTCACTGCACAAAGTTAAAACAAAACCCACCACTTTAAGATACAGTGAAAGGAAAAGTGCATTGGGTTGGAGAGGGAGGGGCTGTGGTGAGGGATGAGAGCAGCTGGAGAGGAATTCCAGGGGGACAGATAGACAGGCAGTCACAAAGCCTGTTAATTATTTAAAAAATAAACTAACACAGAAAAGGACATCCTGGGGAGGAAGGGGAGGCAGAACCTCCGGGTACCCATCAATTATACACAAACCAGCTCAGGGACACTCTGAATCAGGGTCCTGTGAGCACCCTCATGGAGATGTCACCAGAAGCTGGCCCCATCTCACCACTTGTGCCACAGCACAATACATTCATGACCCTTTGTTACCCCTGGTTTACTGTGTTTTGTAACTTGATTTGATATCCACAAGAGAACACAAAGAAACACAAAGCGAGGCTTGGCAACGGTCTGTGTTTCTAATTGCATTGCAACCCCATTTTCACCTGGCACCGCCATGGCACACAGTGAACTGGCCAGCTTGGGAGCCTCCCTCTTTATTTCTGAAACAGTGACCACAGCTAACAGTTGGGTGTTAAGTAGAAGCCAACTGCATCCAGGTTACTGCTTCCAGATCAAAGTAAGCAAAGCTATGAGGCAGGAAACCCAGAAAATAAATCTGTCCTTTATCGATCAGCTTTCCTGACCAGAGCTTGGAGTGATATGGAGCAGCATCTCCAGAGCTGCAGATTTTTCTTTTTTCTTTTCAATAGGATCTGGTCACAGGCACCACTCCTGGGGACTACACAACATGATTTTTTTTGGCTGAAAAGCCACCTACGCTTCTGGCTTTCAGATCCTTCTTTCCAAGAGCTCCATTAACAGACAACCACCAAAACACAAAGTTTAAATGGCAAAAGTATTTCTTCCCAATTTTAATGTTTTCTTATAATTTGAGCCTTGAATTGATATCCGAATACATTCAGTAAAGCTCTAATCCAGAAAGTCTGAAATTTAAGAGACCATCTTGGATTCAGAAGTGATAATCCTGCATCCCACATCCACTTCTGTTGTTTGTTGTTATGATGAGAAAATATATTCACTAGAAACCAAAAGCACTAGCTTGCTTTATGCACACCATCAAATAACCATTGAGCGACAACAGCTTCAGCTTACAAATAGGTGAAGCTAGAATTCAAGTTTTCAGCCTATAAGTATGAAGACCCATGGTCCATTACAGAACTTTAATCCATCCAAGTCACCCTAATTCCTCCTACTCCTCTACTTTTGGTTTATACATGAACTAATATCTTCTCTTTACATCAAGCTCCTCCTTAAAACATACGGAAACATACAGCTTGCAAGCAAGAGGGGTGATGTGTGTTTGATAGAAACCACCCATATAAATGAAACCACAATTTTTACGATAAATCGGCAAATGGGCAAACACGCAGAAACTGTATCTGCCGTAATGATTTATTTAAAATAAACAAATCCAGCTGTGGTAAAATAACGAGTTCTCTGCAAATCCATACACAAATTCTGGCTATTTCATTATGAACATATTAAATCTAGTCCCTCAACTCCAGATCTTGATGATAATTAAATACACATAAATGTACTGCAGTGAATTTGCTCCTGGTAATTTGCATAGCAGAAAATAATTATTCTGGCAATTAGATACGGTGCAACAAGCTGCTTCTTTATGTGCACAGCAAATTTCTTCTAATGTTTTGCGTCACCCTTTAAGCAGTTAATGAAGGATCCCGTCCTATTAATAGCGTGATACAGTGGGTTCATGGTGCCTTGGCCTCATGTTTGGAGCTCTGTTTCATTTACGTGTTTGAGGTAACTTTTGTCCTTGTTGCTAGGGCTGGTGCTGCTAACCTCTTACTGCCTTTAAACAGTCATCTCCTTTGCTGGGAGTGGTTTCCATTTGTTATTATATTGGTCATTTGTCCAATTGTGCTAACCTTGTCCAGTGATTAACAAAACAGTGCCAGGGAATCCTTCAGGTTGAGGGAACTAATCAGTTCGTTCCCCTCCTGTCCAGTTTATTTGTCCTGTCACACATGGGAATGATGCATCTCTGACGGAGGAGAAAAGGCACCGACCTGCATCCATTTAGGTGAGAATCCTCATCCCAGGCTAAGCTTTATAGTTTCTAGGTTTAGAAAGTAGTCCCCAGTCGTCAGTGGGCACAAAGGGAAGGATCAGGCCAAAGAGGAGCATCAAGGAAAATAAAGCCACAGAACAGATTTACAGGGCTGAGTTTTATACAGCCAAAAAGCCCAGCCTTTTCTTCTCTAAAGGCATTTGTCTTTGAAATCTTTGGTTGCAAAAGCCTGTGAGAAAGCCTTCTCTCCCTCTTGAGGCTGCTTCCTGAGCTACAGCTGGCCAAGCGAGCAGCCTTCCCTGCATTTCAACCTCCAGCCTGTGCTGAAAGGCAAGACATGCCTCAGATTACTTCCAGCACCTCCTGACCTCCAGAAAGTATCCCTGCTCCAGTGGCACTGCTCAGCTGTTTAAAGATGGGAGGACTATATGATAAATTTTGATTAATCAAGGATTTTGATAAATATTTTAAAACCGATTTGTTGCCAGTCCACATCTTATAAAAAAGAGAGCCCAGGGAAACATCAAAAAAAGACAGCAAGAAATGTGTCTGAGAAGTAAGACCATCACCCCAGGGAGCTGCTCTCCCTGCCCAGACAGCTCCTGGTCCCACTTCCTCACAGTCTCAGAGCAGTTTCCACTGGTGCTGCCATGGCTCTCACCCCGCTGCCTGGTGCTGGTCCAGCTCCCCAGCCCTGCAGCTCCCCTCAGCTCTTGCCCAAAGCCATCTCCCACTCTCGGGAGCAACCCCACCCTTTTTGTTGTTCTTCACACTGTGATTTTAACTTGCACAAACTGGTGAGAGAAAAGATGGCCCAGAAGTGAGGGTGATAGCCTAGGCAGGGGAGAGTCACATTTAATTCTCCTCTCTGCCACTGACTTCTCATCTAACCATGGACATGCTTTTTCACCTCCTTCTGTCCACCACTGCCTTCTTCAAAGTACTGTTCAGAGATATCGGTTAAAGGCTGGAAACACTCTGAACGTGATGTTAGCCCCCAGCTAGTTCAGCAAATCTTGTCCATTATGGCTGAATGTTTATCCTTAGGTGAAACTGCAACTCTACCAACATCCAGAGCTGGACTCTGTGTCCTTCAGCAGATGCTGGGTTTCCCAAGGGTCACGGCCAACACTGTAGTCTGACCCAGCTCCCATGGCCACATGCCATGTGGCACAGTCCACCCTTCAGACATTCTGCAGTTCCCCTACAACTAGCCCCAAACCCACCTGAAGGTCAGGCAGAGCAGGAGGGGTGGGATATGGCCACCCAGCGCTCTCCAGCGCTGAGACCCACTGGCTGCTGCTGGGGTATGAAAAGGAAGAGGAAAAACGAAACAAAAGACAAGAATAAAAAGACTTCCAGTCCAAAGCACAATTAGGAAGAACGTACCCCTTTTTCTCAGGGTTAGTCTTTTTTTCTTTTTCTCTTTTTGGCCTGGCTTACAGCTGCCTGCAGCTCCCTTTACTGGTTGCCTAGCAGGGCGAGCATTCATGGCAATCTGAGGTACACCATGGATGCTCCCTGGAAGCAGCCTGCTATTTCCTACCCAGATGTCTTTTATTTCGGTCAGTGTCATTGCTCAAAGAGCAACAATAGTGCTTTATTTCCATGGCACTCATTTTCAGATAATCTAGTGCCAACCTTGCCTTACCTTCAGCTATGTTGTACCCTAGATGAATATCACATACAAAATAATTCAAAACAAATCAAGAAGGCTAAACTTGTTAATCCTTCTGTCCTGCAAAGCCAAAGGGTTATTTTACAAAGCACAAACACTCAGGCTACACAGTTCTGCTCAAGTGCCCTGCAACAGTCAAGAACAGCTGAAGCAATTAGCAATGCCCCATCTCCTCCAAAAGGCACAAACTCCAGGAAAGGAGTCAACAGGAAAACTTTACAATACAGAGCCCTTAACTCAAGACACTTTTTAGAAATAAAGTCTTTGAAAGGCAGGGGATAAGATGCTAGACTAGGACTTAGGAAAGGGCTGAACTCCGTCCTTGTATACTTGGCTGTGCCATAGAGTCTTGGGTTCCCCCATGTAAAATGCAAGATAAAGATATTTGTTTCCTTCATGAAATAATTTGGAGTCTACTGACAGAACAGATTAAATCAGAACTATACCTCTGAGTTATATATACCATCCTATTACTTAACAGAATAGTTTTAACACTGATACATGTGCCAGAACAGACACAGGGAAAAACACTTCTCCAAACTTCTGACCACAAGCACTGCATGTGCAGGATAACTGGCTGGAGATGAACCCTCTCCTTCTGGTTAGTTTTTGAATGGGATCTGTGACATGTCCACTTGTCCAGGCAGAAGGTTCAATTTGCTAGCTCCTCCAGTTCCACGTCTCCTCTCTAGAAACTGCACTTTTTACAAACAGGAAAGGGAAAATGTTCTCATACACTTGCTGGCTACACAGTGGATGGAGAGTCAATTCAACCTCCCAAACACACTGCATGTATTGTTGTTAACAGAATTTGAGTGCAGGTTTCCAAAATACTGCCTGAAAGGTGAAGCCTACCCAGAGCTTTGAAATTTAGAAATTTCACCTTCAGAAGTCTTTATTTCACCTGAGAAGATGCTTGTAATTTGTTTATGTTTTTCATCATCATGCAAGCACCTAACACCTCAGCCACATAAAGCACTGAGACCAGGACTTAGAAAGATATTCTGATTATAAAACTGATTTATTGTTTACTCTCACGGGCCCTAGTTGTTACTTCCACTGAAGTCAATGGGAGTTTTGCCATTGACTTCAATAGGGTGGAACAGAGCCAGGGACTTTTGTCTGTTAATTCCTTGTGGATCATTTACAGCTTTCCAAGCACCACTGCAAAAATAAACTTCAGATTTTTAAAAAACCACACACACACACAACAAAAAAACAACTGGAGTTAAAATGTGTATAAATATCCAAAGAGAACCACTGGCATAACATCCCTACAGTAATTCAGAATAGCTCATTATTTACTCATTAAATCAGTAAACGACAGCTCCATTTTTCAGGATCAGCAGCATGTGCATTTCTCTCATTGAGAATCAAATGATCCACTATCCCAGGTACATAATTTGCCGTTGAATATAGATCAACTCTCAATATAACGAGTGGGCTCAGAGCGCAGAGACAGGACCACAAGTGGGTTTGGTAAGTGACAGCGCTCCGGAGGTGCCAAGTGAAGACATCCACGCAGCAGGGGGAATCTCTCTTCTCGGCACCTCTCTGGTGCAGTTCAGGTGACCAACCCTATATGCCCAAGGTCTTGATGAGGAGAGAACGCAGTTTTCAGGGGACAACCAGCCACATTAAGTCAGACATTCAGGGAGCCAAAAAAGGGAGAAAGGGTGAAAACTCACCCACCCTCTATTTCTTCCACCTTTAATGTGATTCTCCCATCTCAAATAGCACAGTGGCAAAACTCAACATTAGGACAAAGTTTGAACATTTTTGCACCCCATTGTCACATATTTTCAGGCAGAACTCTTCCGAAACTAAATATTTTCCTTGCAGAAACATGTGAAATGTCTCTCTCTTGCAAACTCAGCTGATGAAAGAGTCAAAAACTACAGCCCTGGACTAAACCGGGGCAATGCTCCTGGATGAGCCTCCACCATCTTGCTGAAACGATTCTCATGTCAACTGCTTGGGAAAAGCAGGACTAAGACAAAAGGGAGCTGAAAGCCTGGGGCTTGAATTGAAACTATAAAAGGAACAAAAGTAGCAGCAACAAAACTCTACGGACTCCTTTGGCACCCAAGGAGGAAGCTTAAAATACAGCCAGCGTCTCAGCTTTTCCCCCCTATCTTCTTCTGAAAAAAAAAAAAAAAAAAAAAAAAAAAAAAAAGAAAGAAAAAAGAAAAAAAGACAGCTCTTAGAAACAATCTCTTTCTGTGTAAGCTGTTGCCAGAGTCTGAGAGAATAAGCCAGCATTTCTGTGCCAGCCCATTCACATGGCCAGGTGAAAAGAAACTCATTCCTTTACAGCCTGTGCTGCCCCACACAACATCTGCTGAGAAAGTGGGATGGGAAACACCAAAAAGGGGAGAAGAGAACAGCCGAGGCCTTCAGGTTAGAAGGGCAGCCTGTTCCCACCAGGGAGCCCCTCTTTCACTTGCAGACAACTGCTGCATTTGACATTTCAATGGGAACTGAGGCAGAGCAGGAGGGAGGGCAATGGAGGAGGGGGAGGTGGGAGAGCACACATAAAGGGACCAGAGTGAGAAAAGTAAGGAGACAAAAATTCTGCATCTCTTTCATTTCTGCTTTCAGGGTTTTTTCCCCCCATAATATGACAGCCAGGAGAAAGAGGAGAGTTTCTTTTAAAATTAGACAGATAGGCAGAGGGCTGGTGTTGTTAAAAACTTTGAGATGAATCAATTTTATGGGGCTTACAGGGAAAATTCTTTATTTTTCTGTCGTCCCCTTTTTGTTTGTATTTTCAATGAGAAAGAAAAAGGATTTACATAAAATAAACAAAAAGAATGAATAGCAGCAAACCCTGCCACGGGCACCAACAGTGGATGCTTTTAGAAAAGTTACACGAATATTGTTTCAGTGTGCAGCATTGTCTGAGGGGTCGACACAGACACATTCATCCTGGGGACTAATTCTGGAGTCCCGCTCACTTCATACAAGCCCCTCAATGAGAGCTGCATGCTTTTTTAAATCTGCTTTATAGAAACTTTCATCCAAACACATCAGAGTATTTTGTAAAGGCTTCAAAGCAGCCCCGTGCCATAAAAGGGTATTATCTCCATTTTACAGAACAGGAAACTGAGGCCCAGAGGGAATCACACAGTCAGCATCCAGAAATGAATCACTGGCAAAGCCTGGAATAAAACTGGTTCCCTGGAGCACCACGCTCATCTGTAGCGAATGCAGAAATGGCCTTGGCTAAGTGAGAGTCTCTCCGCTGGGTTTCATGTCAAGCCCAAATATGCAAACCAAAAATAAGACAAACAAGACTCAAAAAATAGTGCATTCATATCTACAACCAATATATACAGATATTACATAGTCGCAAGAGTCCACATACTGGGAAGCATGGAGGAACCTTCCAGCATTTGGTGAGAAGATAAGCGAATGACTAAGGTGGGAAGACGAAGGAGATAGAGGAGAGCCCCAGAACAGGTTCCCTGAAGGCGGCGCAGGGAGGTTAGGGGTGTCCTCAGAAGAATGAGGTGCAACTTGGGTCCAGCTTCCACAAATCAAAATGGGAAATGAGACATTATATCCACAGTTACTTCAGGTTTGCTTCTTTCTCAGTAAGGATTCCCCAGGATTCCCCTCCCAGTCAGAAAGGGAGGTAAAAAAAAACCTTAAAAGCTTGCAAGATTAACACCACACTCAACCTTCGACACACTCTATGCAACAGTCAGGGGTGCCTTGCTATTTGCTTGGGACTGGGTCACACACAGGAGAGAATCTCCAAAAAGCCACAAAGCCCTGAAAGTCTGGACTATAACTCAGACGTGAGGATTAAGAGGTTAAAATGCTTTGTGTTCAAGCTGGAATCAGTCTAGAAAGAGTTTAGCACCACTTAGCATCTTGTGTGTCAAAAATTGCCAATCTTTGATCCTTCCTGACTGCTGTGATTAACTATTAATTCCTTTCTGTCTGTGCTCTCCACTACACACAAACACACAGACCAGTGGGTTCCCGGTTAATAGGCCAGTTTGCACTGGGGACAGATTTAAGAGTGATGAAACAAAGCCACGGGTGCTTCTCAGTAACACTGCTCGGCATGGCAAGCACCCCACGTCACGCTGAGCAAGAGCAACCTGCGCCCTCCTCCTACCCACCCAGCCTCAGGGCTCTACCCACAGCTCTCCAGGGTCTCCAACCTTCGCAATGTCCATTTTCACTCTTTTACATATCACAGGCATCCACAAGCAGATAGATCTGCAAATCCATAGGCTCCGTCACAAAGCATTGAGACAACTTGCTGAATGATTTTAGAGTGGTTTGGTTGTTTTGCTTCAAGTCAGAAGACTGTCTACAAACAAACATTTCTGTCACAGGCAAAAAAAAAATATCAGCCTTTCTGCATCTTTGCAAGTTAAAGCATGAGCCCTGTTTTGAAGGGAGCCAGGAGCTTGTGTGCAACGTGTATTTTATACATTTGTCACACCCCCAGCTAGTCCAGCACCATGGCGTAGCAGGTTATCAGAGCCCTGTGCAGTCCTAAAGCCTCTCTACTGTACTTGGAGGAAATAGCAAACACTTTCCATTCTCTCTTTTTCTTCCCCCACACCCCCCAATGAGAGCAAAAGAAAGTTCACCTCTGCTAGAAAGGAGCTTAGTGCATTCTCCAAAACTGCAGGGAAAGCTTCAACCCATATTCTGAAAACTCCCATTTTTACACTGGAAGAACATTTAAGAGCAAGACCTGATCGCATTTTCCCAGCATCACAGTAGGGAGCACTCCCAAGGATGGGAGGATTTGCTGCCTGTCCAGATTCACCACTGAAGTCCAGTACATGTGAGCATCCTAAGGGGTAAGTCTGGATGGGTGCAGGGCAATCCAGCTGCACTCTGTGCTGTGCCACTAACATCCAAACCCAGGGGGACGCTGGATTTCCAGCAAGAAGCTTTTGGCACCTCTGAACTGCGTGGCTCTATTTTCCATCTGCAAAACAGGAATAAAAACTACCTATACAAGCTAAGCACATTGAAACCCTGCACGGAAGATAAAGCGGCAAAGTCCTAGTAAGAGGTTAAATCCCTTCCTGGTGCCTCACAACCAGCTGTCCGGGGAGAAGACAGAAACAGATAGAGAAGGGCTTTTTTTTTTTTTTTTTTTTTTTTTTCTAACTATAATAAAGTTGCCCTTATTATTGCAGTTTTGGCAAGAGTAACATAAGTTAGGGAACTTTCCTAACCATTTATCCTCTCCCCACCCTTTAATCCCCAGGAGAACTGACTAATTGAGTGACAACAGAGCAGAGCCATCAAGGCTCTAGCAGCCTCTGTGGTAGTGATGAGGACAACTCCACCTCTCTGTATGGGGCTGAAGCCACCTCCCGGTGCCCAGTGCTGAGAGGTTTCACTGTTTCAGCTGCCACGTTTTATAACACATACTCAGAAACCAGATATCTATGGGGTAACGGTGAGTAATGCGCTGGCTGCTATCTGCCTCGCTGAAAGGGTGATAAGAGTCAGTCAGAGATAGTCCTGCTTCCCAAATTAGATAGCTAAACCATCAGGCCCTTGGAAAAATAACACCACAAGCCCTTCCTCACCATCACCTTTCTACTCACAGATAAGTACTGAGCATTGCTAACATAATGTTAACTGCAACGTCAGTCCCTGGTCTTTAAAAAGTCATGACTCAGACAAGATCATGAAATTGGGTTAGATTTAACGTGACTTTTTCCATTAAAAAGCTTATTTGAATGAGCTTTGTGTTTTCTCCGCATTGCTGGACTAGAAATGGGGTTTAAAACAAAAAATATGATCTAGAGACAACCTGCTGTTTCTACTGCATTTGGACTTCAGTGAAATCTTTCAATTCGCAGGAAAGGTACAAATTTTTCCCAGCCAAGAGATGTGGTGACAATATGTCTCTGTCAAAAGCATTCCTCAGGCTAAGTGAGGCATCTTCTCTGCCCTTGGCTCAAGCCAAGTTTTTAAGCTCTAGTTCATACACATTCCCCCCTCAAAATAACTGCCTCAGAGTCACAGTAGGGTTTTAGCTCAAAGAACTTCTTGATGATGAGTTTGCTCTGCTGCAGCTGTTGATCCATCTTTTCACACTGCCAACAGATATGGGCCAATAACTTCTGGCAGAGGCAGGGCAGTACCTAGGTGGGTGATGAGGAGAAACAATGACACCTGGACCCATCACTGCTATTTGCTTCAGGGCACCAGAGCCAAGTTCCTGAGAAGTTTGGCTCCTACTGTGAGTTCCCTCCCAGCGCCTGTGGTGGAGATCAGCCCCAGCTGCACCAGCCAGCAGGTCAGGAGGGGACCTCAGGTGGTTCAGGCTGGTGGCACGGCCAACTCCATGGTGACAAGGAAGTCTAGTTACATCCACAGTGCCATCCCCAGCACCTTCTTCCACAGCAAGAAACTTAGAGATGCCTCAATTGAGCACTGAAATGGGGCAGAAGGCTTGTCTGGGGAGAAAGACAACAAAATCACCCTACAAACATCTCAGGGAATGGAAAAATCATTAAGAACTTGACACTGAAATGACTTTAGATTTGGCATTTTGGAGCTCTGTGCACTTGTTCTTCATCAGCTTTATCTGCCTTGGGTGTGAAACACTGTAGATCCACACCTCCCATCAAATAGTGGGGATGAAAGATCTGGGGTTCAGCACGAGCTGAAGAGCAAGGTGACCATCAAGTTGAGATCAGACTTCAGCCAAACCTTCCTGTGAGCGCAGGAGCGCGCGTGCTCCGCAGTTCTGGTATTTGCAAGGTCCTGGAGCAAGGACCATTTTTGTACAGCTCTTAACACCAGCTTAACACCATTTAATTTTCCATCCCAAAAGGAAAGCTCTGGTTTGCCAGGTTAACTTTGGGCAGAACTGTACCATTCAGAGGCCCGTGAGCTGCAAGTGCTGAATTTGGAGCCTCCCCCACCTACAGATCCCCAGTCACATTCCGAGATATCGGGAAGGAAACAAAATAATCAGAGAACAAATTTTAAATGAAAAATATAATTAAGTCATCTGTAAGATGTACATGGGTAACTTACCTTCTTACTGTTACAATTAGCAATTTTTTAAACTGAATTTAAAGCAGATGAAAGCCCTGAAGGCTAAAATCTGCTAACTTCACCCCCCACCTACCCACCAGTTCCACAAATAAATCTTGTGGGTTTGGAAATAGCTCCTTTCCCACCTCTAACCACAGGCTTGACAGTCCCCGCCAAGTCTCTCTATTTCATTAGTTTCTGGATCTTTCATACACATACAAATATGCATGCATATGCACACACATACAAAGAGCTGCCCACTTACAAACCTGACAGGTAAAATTATTCCCTCCTTCTGCAGCCCTCCTAATTGCCTCCCCTGGGCTCTTGCAAAGTGTAAACGTCACTGGCTAAATATTAAGTTCATGCAGTGTCACCGTTATGCCTTTCATTAAAGCAATATCTGTCTCATAGCTCAGTGTATATGTTACTTCTAATGTCACTGTTAGGACCCACATGTAGTGTGCAACTTTCCAGTCCAACTTTAAATCATTATGCCAGTTTCCCACAGTTATTTAAAGATAATTTTCTCAGGAACCACTTGAAAGACAGTGGTGATGATTGGTTTTTTTTTTAAACAAAACTATTTTTTTTTCTAAAACACATTCTGTCCCAGCACGCATAGACATGCTTTCTCTTGACTACTTTCTCAGAAATTGTTGGTAATTCAAGATCTCATTCGTTCAACATCACTAAAATTGAGTCATATAAGGGTTATCGAAAGGTTTACAATATTTACCAGCTTAAATCTCCACTGCTGGGGGCTTGTGATCACTCCACAGTATCTGCATGGTCTTTCTAAATTTTTCTTTTAACAAAAATGAATTTTCCCACCACCGAAGGATCTTCTCCACAAGCTACTGTTGTTTATGCCTCCTGAAGTTCAAATGAAGGAATATGCCACCTGCAAGGAACAGCAATAATTTTAATTGGATTGCAGTAACTATCAAGAGACAAGTAAGTAACAATAATAATTAGTGTCCTTGTTTGCAAACTGGAACCTGTAACATTTACTCCTGAGTTCAGGATACAAACCAGGTTCTCCCCAAAGACCTTTTGAACTCCATGCCCAGAAGTGACAGGACCTTAAAAATAAGGAGTCAGCAGAGAAAGGAAACAGAAGAACCAGACTTAACCAGAGAAAACATCAAAATGGAAAAAAAAAAAAAAATCTGGCTGCTCCTAGCTGTGAATTACACCAAAAACAGCAGTGCCAAAGATTTATTGTCTTAACATACAGAAAATTTCTACAGCCTGATAATTGTAACAAAGCGCATTAACCAACAGAATTAACTGATTGATTTATAACAAAATCAACTACCTTCAAATTGTTTGACAAATTGATGGTAAGTAGTGAGCAACGTGGTAGTCGTTTTCTACTTTTATAAATGTGCAGATAGTAGAAACAAAGCATGCAACCCCAGATGTTTAACCTGGGCTCCTCAGTACATATTTGGGCATCCAGCATCCTTGTTCCAATTTTCTAAATATTCTCAACAGCTCAGCAGCTCTGAAAACCAGACAATACTGTTTGAACACAGTAAAAGATTTCTGAAGGTTGAAATTTGAATGGATATGACTAGAAATGTTGGAAATGAACAACTAAAATATCATAAGCGCCCAGTGACTTCCAAATTGATTTCTTTCAGCGGTTGAATCTGTTGGTTGCAGCTTGAACAGCCAGTCAATAATTCCCATTTCTATTTCCAGTCCCATCAATAAGAATATTTGGGAGCATTTCTTCCAGGAAAGATCATCTTCAAATCCTTCCATATGGAATATCAATCTGTCAATGTCGGTTTATGACATTAAAGTCTTTGCATTAACAAGATAAAGGCAGGAGCCCCAGTAGCTCAGTGCAGATGTTGGGTGTCAGGCCAGTTATTTTCCAGCACCCACTATCACTGAGCTTGGCGGTGGGTGATTCTTACAGCCCCCCTGTGCTCCAGCTGCCACAGGCCAGACTGCAACATCCTCTTTCAGCCTGTAAACCAGCTCTTCGGTGACTGCAAAAGATTATTTAGGATACAAGCAAGTCTAATAAGACCAGCTGTTACATCTGTAATAGGGAGCTATGAATTTAAATTCCTCCTCTGAATAAAATGCACAACCCTTATCCAAGAATATGGAAGCACTTTGCTCCCCCCCAAAAAATACCTAAACCTAGTCAAAGGTGCAGGTATGCATACATTTATTCCAGCTGTAGGCTGTATTTGAAGATTAAATACCATTTTTGGGGGGGAGGGGGGTCTGACAGAAAATGGAGCTGGGAAAAAAATGTGTCAAAGAAAAAAATAAAAAAAACAACCCAATCAGGCAATGGCTAGTAACTAAAAGCTGATTCCCACCGCAGGTGTCTTATTTCCCCTGAGGGCCACCTCTTGCTGTTTGTGTTTCCCTCCCCAGATGCTACAACTCAAGAGGCAGTGGGATGGGTTAATGCACTGACTGGAACAAGTCATCCTCTCCTCCTTTCCCCCTCCTTCTGCTAGCAGAGGCAGGCCAGCCACAAAGCCACTTTCATCCAACACTCCTTTCTCCTTTTCCCATCTCCAACTGTATAATGATGCTTAAAATACCCCCATTATGGACCTAATTATGGACACTCACAGGATGCTGCAAGTTAGTAGATTACCCCCAGGAAGGATAATGAATTAAGGAGACTCCCAACGTGGGAGAACAAGAAGGGGAGGCAGAAGTGAGAACAGGATTTTCAGCCGCAGGTGTTCAGGCACCTTAGGGTAAAAAAAAAAAAAAACCAAAACACCAACCACTAAACTCTCCTTGCTCAAAGTTTCTGGAGGGTTGGAGACGGTATGATTTGTAGAGACAAAGAGAGAGCCACAGCTAGATCCAGCGTGTCCATACTTGTTCCTTTCTTGTAAGCACCAGGGGAGCAGAAACCTTTTTACAAGTTGGTCCCCATCCCCCAGCATGAGTTTTTCCTTCCCTTACTACAGCACATCGGCCACACTACGTGCAATGCCCAGGCCCACCAAACCAGGATGAACTGCTAATGCATCTCCACCATGAGGCTTTTTGTAAAAATGGCTCTGGAGTACGTCCTTCCCTTCCCTTTTCTAAAAGAAGAGGCAGAGCCATGCACTGATTTGGAAAAGCAGAGGCCCCCGAAAAAACAGCTAACTGCTTTTGGTTAGTAATGTGGAAACAGGAGCCTGGCCAGCTCTTACAAAACACACTGACACTGATCTCCCAAACAGGAACAGACTTGTTCTGGCTGTACGTACGTGTACACACACCCACACGCACAGATGCGAGAGGAAAACTCAGATCTTCTGGTCTCCAGCCACCAGCACTAACCCAGCCTCCATCATCCTAACCCACTGCGGCGGCTGGTGGCAGCTCAGCTCTGGTCGATGCTTGGACACCAGGAGACCAAACTGCTGGTCCTGCCACTGACCTTGAAGGGGACCTACCCCGACGGGTGGCAAATGCTGGTAGGACCTGGAAAAGTAGGGAAGAAGAGATGAGAGTCTTCATCCATCAAACGAGGCAGCTAAATGAATTGCCCTTTTCAAAAGCTGTGAGTGCTCCAAGTGCAAATCCTTCAGAGTTTGTGACAATAAATTTCCCCCCATCCTATTAATAAATTATAATAGCAATTCTCAGAATAATGGCCTATTATCTAAAGTCTTAAGATGACAGAGCAATCAAAAGGAAGGTGAAATATAGGGTTGGGGGAATCAGTTCCAGGGGGTCTGCAGCCTCCCTGCATGGCATACCAGCAGAGCGCGACAGATTTAGTGGTTTCTCAGACAGAAAAACACCACCAAACGCGGGTGGATTATTTTTTAAAATCTATCAAACGTACATTTTTAAATTGTTCTTGGTGCACATCTGTCAATTGTTTGCACAGTTCAGGAAAACTACTGTGATCTGCTGTCTAAGCCTGCAGAAGAGACAGGTTGGACGTACCAAACTGCCACCCCTCCTACACTACAGCTGCCACCACGTTTGCAGGCTCTGCCACCTGAGAGCAGCAGCACCACAGGCGGCAACAGGGGCCGCAAGGACCACGCCACACATGCTGGTCTCTTCCACTATTAGAGCGGGTGGGGAACACTATATTTTAATATTTTGCCCCATAGAAGACGCATAGAAAAACTGAATTTAACTAAAGGCTTAAAAAGTTTGAGACCAACAATTATGTCTGACATTTTTGTTGTCATTAGAGGATTTTTTTAACTAAATTACAGCCAAGTCTACAGTTTATTTTCCATTTTCTGCTGCTTTTGTAGGGATTTGAATTTTAAGAAATGTTGTAAAAAAATGTTAATATTTTTACGCTTTTCCCTTTTCTTCTAATGATGCCATCATTCTTCCTTCTTCCCTTATCTTTTATCTTTATCTCATCGTTATCCAAAGGTTGAATTCTCCAGAAGACTGCCTGACTCAGTTATACAACCACTAACAAAAAACCAGCTCTGATCCCGCCTTGCATCCAGCCACTAATGCAAATACTGCTTACGACTTAATGATGCTCCTCCATGCCTCATTAGCTATTATCAGTATGGTAATCAGGATTTGTTCCGAGTTCTGCAGACCTGTCATTGGAGATGGGCATAGAGGAGCAGGATAAATTTCTGGCCTTCTTGGTGTCATTGGGCTTGTTGCCATTGATTTCAGGGGTGTCAGAAATGTCACCCATGGAGATTTTCAGTGATAGGCTGCTGATTCTGATCCAGCCCCAATTAGCAGGTGCCTGATAATTGTTGACATTGGAGAGCTATGAAGTAAATTGGGGGCCTTAATCCAACGAACCATAAAAATAAATAATAACCATAAAACTACATCTGCACTATAAAATCTCACACAACGATTGCCAGTAATGATGCCTGCGATTTATACACGCTACCTGGCTGGGGACGGCCCTGTGTTAGGTACATAACAGAATCTGCTTTAGCCATCTTTATGAGAAGGTGAAGGGTTGAGCAGGCAGTGAACCAGCACTATTATCGTGCCTTGCCCCCCGTATAACCCAAATCAGGGCTGAGATGTTGTGGGTAGATCAGTAATTGTATCTCTGCCCATAGAGGCTTTCAAAAAGGCAGGTTTCAATCACTTCTACAAAGTTCCAGAAGTCAGAGTCATTCCCTCCTCAAGCCCTGAAAAAACCCACAATGGCAAGTCCAGGGAATATCTTCAAGTTTGCTTTGAGCACATCTCAAACAAAACATGACTCCACTCAGACTTTTACTTCAATTCACTTTCCCATCGCCTTATCTGCACTATTGCTTTAGCATGCATAAATATATTTTTAAAAGGATGTATCTGCCAAAATAATTTCAAATGAGAACCTCCCGAGTTATAATTGCATTTTCCCAGAAAGCAGTTTGTGACAACTCACTTGAGTCAACCTGGGCTTGTAAAAATAATCTTCATCTTTGCCAAACCCTGCCTGTGGCAGGGAACAACTTAATACTCATTTTAAAACTTCTGTACTGAAGACCATGGAATCTGGTCTTCTCTTACCAGCTCTTCAGCCTCTCCTATGCAACTCAGTAGGACTGAGGCACCAGAAAGGTTTTTAGTTGTTTATTTAGGGTCCAGTCCTACACACCTTCGCTTATCAAACCCCCGTGGCCTTTGAACTGCAGAGAAAAAGCCTGAAAGTTTTCTTAGTGCTACTCTAGCTTGTACAAAGGGGAAATTTTAATGCTTTCCTACATCTACCGAGCTTGCAAAGCTGTGTGTTTGCAAAGAGCTGCAAAATCCCTCCACAGAAGGTGACAGTGTAAAGTTATCATTTGCAAAGAGCCTATTGATGTTTTGTCCAGAGCAGCCAAATTAACACAATACCAAGTCCTTACCCATGTTCTACATAATTAATTCAACACTCAGATGACATTTCATTTAATCAAGACATATCATATCTTCTCTTTCAGCTAAAAAAACACTGAAGTTATAACAAAAACTGGTCGATATATCAGCTACCAGCAATTTTTCTCTGTATTTCTGCTGGTCCCTGAAAACAAAAAAAGAGCAGATGCTTTTCCTTCCTGATCTCCTTGTTTGATACACCCAGCGATATGACAATCGGATAGGTAGTGAACTTCAGTTCTTCATCTTCATTACACGTGTTCACAGCAGAATTGGTTACAAATTTTCATCCTCAACTGTTTTCACGTAAATAAAAAACAGAATTGTCAAAGGAGATCTGACCATCTGGTCCTGTATCTTGACTCCGATGGGGATCGGCCCCAACTGTTCCCGGGCAGGTTTGCTCCCAATCCCCTTCTGTAACAAACCAGTTTATATCCTGAAACAGGAGGGCTTCCCTCCCTTCCAAGCTTTTGAGAGAATTTGCAGCTGCCTTTTTTTTTTTTTTTCCTCCTTTTTTTTTTTCCTACATCTTACAAAAAAATCCCAAATATTTTACATTGTGCTTTCAGAAAGGCACTGCAGTTAATAAGGAGTCAGCCAGCTTTTCTGGGCAGCAAAAGAGCTGTCACTTGCACCCCTAAAGTATTTACAGTCTTCTGTGACATGTTTAACAGAGAAAAGCTGCATGCTATGGCAGATACATCTATATTTGCCACATCTTGGCCAAGATTTCATAAGTTCAACTGCCATCATATTGTATGTAAAAATGCTGCAGCCCCTTTCCGGGGGGGGGTGTTGCTGGAATTGCCATTCTGCTTTCTAATGAGGGAAGGAACTGGAACACTGTAAACTTGCAACTTTGTCCGCTTCATGTAAATCAAAGCACAGCTGCAAAATTTGGGAACAGAAAAAAGTGAGCAGAAAAAAAAATCTCCCACCACACACATCCAAAATATAAATACTCCTGGCTAGTAAATGTCACTTGACACTCTCACATCAAACCTGTCATCAGCTCGAGCGTTTAAAGGAAAAAACACTGCTGGGGTTGGGTTCACAAGTCTGTCCTTACTACTAATTTGCAAGTAACACTTCTAGATTAATTATTCCTAAGTATGCCACAATGACACATTAAATTTGCATGCAAAAGCCTAGTTAAAGTCTGAACAAGCCAAGACCTCTGAGAAAGTGCTGCACATAAAGAGAAATGTATTGTTTTAAATAACTACCTACTGCTGAGCTGGGGCACAGAACATATTTGGAAGCAGTAAAACTGCTGGAGAGAAGCAAAGAGTGTTTTGAAAGCAATACATTTGGGTCCTGCTAACACTGGAACAAATGAACAAACATACATTAAGGTTGGTATAAGGTGGGTTGTTGGGGTTTTTTATTTTAATCAATTGCAAGTATATATTTGCCTAGTCTGCTGATCCCTGGAGGTGGGAATTATCTCTGCCTTGGTCACAGCTGTAGCAAACGTGTGGAAAATGCAGGTAGCAGAAACCATTCCAGTTCCCCAGAGGCTAAGCAGTTGCAGGGACTATCCATAGTTCAGTGAAGCTCTAAATCAAGTTAGCAAGCACTGGCCCCGTTGTGATTTGCATGGACCTTCCCACAGTGCACCAGGATGTTTTTACCTCATAACAGATACCATCAATGCTAAGCAAATTGCTTGCATAATTATGCATATTTGCACAGTGCCGTCAGTTGCAGCTGATGTCACTTGCTGATTAACTTTCTCCTAATTTTTTTTCATCAATGGAAGCTTGGTTTTTTTATTTGTGACTCATTCTGTAGCATTTATTATATCCTGTACCATGCCAGGTGTACTTTTAACACTTGCTTTATTGCCACAGACATGTTATTTCAGATGGGGATGGGGTGGGAAAGGTGTCTGGCTGAATTCACCCTTCCCACCCCATGGAATGTTGTTATTAATTATAATTTATGTGTCATATTAATCACATGATATTATTATTTATAAAGCAGTCAGTCATCCACATACCAGTTATAAAAGGATCAAATCTTATCATGCCCTGATGAATCAGAGTTCAGTATATTTTAGGTTTCCCATAATCAGCTGGCAAAGGCTTGCTTTCAAACAAGATGCTGTTTATTTTTAGATTAGCAATGAACAAACATCAGGAGTCCATAGGAGAAATAAAGGGAGAACCACTTCTCTGGGAAATGGAGTGATCCTAGGACAAAATGTTTGTCCTTAGTGCTATCACTGAAAGCAGCAGTGCAGAGACAACACCTAACTGCTCATTACATCACACCATCCATCCAAAAATGGGAATAATCTACAAGTTTGGCCTCAACATACTATTCACTTTTGCCCATGTTATCATAAAGATTCTTCCTCAGGGCATGAAGTCACAGGTTCACACACAAGAAACAGGTTGGTAGGGGATGGGGAGGACCAGTCGTATGCGTTTCATGAGATGATCTCCAAGACAGGCTGCAGGAGACAGTGGCCTGATCAAATCTGCCATTAGGCAGAGCTTTACCCAAGCCACAACCATTTAGAAAGAAGGTGAGGGATGAAGAAGCCTGGCTCTGGCCTACTACAAGCTGCATGGCTTGCTGGCTCCCACTTTGTTAGCCTTAGGAAACAAAATTATGATGTGAAAAGCCAAAGTGTGACACAGAGGACACTCAGGAGCTGCATACTTGGCTTCAAAAGCAAGCAGTCACTGAAAGCCAAGCTGTACCTGCATGGACAACAACGGACTCAGTTCTCAGGGACTGAAGAGGACATGAAGCTTTTGACCTGCAGGTCACTCATTCAAAACCCAGACAGATTTTGTGAACGATCAAAAATGGTCCCTGCCTGATAGCTGTTTGCATCTAAGTAAAATAAATAGGAAAGTCTCACTCCAGCTCTTGGATGCCCACAGCCTGACAGCCACCTTTCAGCGGTCAACAGCAAGATTTTCAGCAGCAGTTCTGTACCTTTAATAAGAACAAAACCTGCAGCCCGAGAGAGACACACGCTGGGGTCACCAGACCCCAGGTCACTGCAACCAGCAACAGCCACAGCCATGAAATACTTCCCTGGAATGAGCTTAATATCTACAGTAGAAGTCTGAAATCCATCATTATAATCCTAAAGGAAATGAATCCAGGGAAAGACCCCATCTAGTCAAGGTGGAGCAGGGAAGATGGGAGGATGTTTGCACAGTGCCAGCCCACAGCACAAAGCCTTCATCCTGCAACATCACCAGGTTGGATCCTCCAGCACCCATTTCGATAGGGGATGCAAGGTGCTGGCTGTGTCCCGGGAACCTGGCTCCTCCATGAATATCACAAACTTAGGGCTTTTTTTCAATAACCATATAAATCTACCACTCAGTTATTCTGAAGCCCAAGGAAGAAACCCCTTGCTGCTCTCCCAGTGTATCCACAACTCACCCTTCAGAGAAAGGCGCAGTTAAGAGCATCTGTCTGTAAAGCCAGTGACAAATGACTCTTTCTCATGGCTCTGAGCACACATACTTTGGTCTACAGCTTTGACAACTCTGGAGTGTTTGGGAAATCTGTTACTCCCCAGCAGTCTCCCCCCAGCTTGTTTACCTAGCAAGCACACTAAATAAGGAGCCTGTTAAAAAGGCCATGGTTATAGAGCACTCCTGGTCTGTCTAGCAATCAGGCTGGATTAAGGTGTTGATCATTAATTATTGGGGAGGAGGAAAGAAGGGCAAGCTTAAATTAAAAGCAAAACCAGATTTCATTAGGCATGTCGTAAACACAGCGTAAAGACAAAGGGGCTCAGCTCCTCCCTGTAACCACACCTGGGACCAAGGGACCAGGGCTCTCACGCCAGCTCACAGTGTTGCTCTTGTTCAGTGGATAACATCACATTTCTGTTTCTCTGTGAACACCTAGGACCCCGTTTCCTCATCAGAAGAGCAGTTTTGTTACCAGAAATTACTCCTTCAGTCTGCAGCTGAAGATGATGCTCACATATGATGTTTCATCAAGCAATAAGAGCAAGGTTTGGGGCTGCTGGATGTCCTGCCTCTGAGAAGGCTGTGAACCACCCTGGGCCAAACACTGCCTCTTCCAAATCACCCTTAAACCTATGGAACACAACCCATTCCACCCTAAAACTGTAGCCACCCAGAGGAGCATGTGGTGCTGCTGCAAAGACACAGGGAGGTGAGACTAGGGAGGGGTAAAGAGAGGTGGGGACTGAAGCTAAATGGAAAGAAAGGTGTTTCCCCAAGTGTTTGTGTCTTCTGCACCCCAATAGCAACTTGCAGTGATTCTTCATAATGTTTATTATGGTGTCTTTTCAGGTATAACAAATGGACTGCTCCGTTTGTTATGCCTCACAATAGAAACGTCCCACACGTGGGACATCTCACCTCCAAGAGGTGAGAACCAGCCCCACAGCATACCTGCTTTGGCCTATTCCCTTCTTAGCAGCATCACAACAGTGGCACTGAACTTTCAGACCACTGCACACACGTTGCAGCACCCCAACACAGGGGATGTGCTGTCTGACCAACAGTCTAAACCACAGGAGTCTGTACGTTTGAACACGAGTCTAGTCTGTGGCAGCATACGTTGTTCAAATTAAACTTTAGGAGCTGTCCTGGAATAACAGTTCCTATTCGATTGCTTGAGAAATTTATCCACCGCTTTTTACCATCCCTCATGTTGCCTTCAAGACAACGTTGCTCATATTCTCCTTGATTCCAGAGACTTAGCATGAGGTTAACTGAGCTCTGGTGTCACGCATACAGACATGGTCTCTACTGTCTCAGCCAAGAGGTCTCATCCCCTTACCACTGACCATTCCAGTGTCCTATCATCCAGTCTTGCCCCTCGTCACTTGTTTCCAGACTACACAGGTGCAGTGCAGGAAAGTCCCTGGTAACAAAAATAAATGAAAACTTTTTCCCCAAAAATCTTCCAGGAGGAAGCGCTGCAGAGCACAACAAATTTTGGCACACCCAGGTCTTTCATGAGTAGCCAGTCCAGCAAGGACATTTGGCTGATGAGCAAGCTCACCTCTGGCCAACCCTTACACAGATGGAAACCACTGACTCAAACCCAGGTTCCCTGACCGCTTTCCCCACCCATCCAGGGAACCCAGCCACTTTGTCATCCCCCTGGAGCCCTCTAATACTCATTTCAAGCTTCCCACCCTGTTTTCCAAACCAAACTGGGCTCCTGGCTAATTCCAACAACAACAAAAAATTTCTTCAGCAAAAGTCCCAATATCTTAGCATGTGAAGTCAAATCTCACTTAGTAAGCATGCATACCTCAGAAAAGGACCCTCAGACTTGGTAGATCTCATGGAACATCTTTGCTGTCAAACCACAAGAGAAGCTGCAGTGCTCCTCAGGTCAGTGCAGCATGCCATTCTCTTATACCATCTTTCCCCAGGACTGGGGGGAAAAAGAAAAAAAAAAAAAATCAACAAGAGCAAAAGCACAGACAAGTCTTTTGTCTTTGAGCTGCCTGTCATTGTGCAGCCAGACGCACAGTTTAAAGGAAAGGATTTATATGACTGCCTTGCCAAACCAGGCTCAGATGCTTTTTCCAAGCTTAGGTAAGACATAAGAAAAAGATCAGTTTCCCTGTCTGCTTTAACTCATGGAAGGAAAAAGAGGTCAACTTTAATTAATTTTGCCTATAAATGAGCTGCACTCCCTGGGTAAGGACTCATAGATACTTAACATAGCATTGCCCAGAACAAAAGCAAGCCTGACAGTAAGTCGGGTAAAACAGAGTAACACCACTGCTTCGCATGGAGTCTCACTTGCAAAAGAACCGCAATTCACTGCATACTGTCAGCTCGGAAGGGTTACTTTCCTCCTAGACACAGCCATGCAACTGCCTCATGGCCTGCTCATACACAAGTGTCAGGAAAGACAAATGCGAACTGAAATCTAATGAATCCGGCTAATTCATTATTTGAAAGACTTATGTGTTTCAGCTTTGTTTCATCTTGACTTTTTTTTTTCTTCCAAGCGTACCAGATGGCCAATACCATTCTCATTGCTAGGTACTAATCAGCCACTTCCATATGATATTTGCCATGAAGAATTAATACAATTAGGTCAGGATATAAAGACATCATATTTTTCATGGCAATAAGCCCAGATTTACTTTTTATTCCTCCTGCAACTGCCTGCAGCCCGGGTGAGGTCAGAATCCAGGTCCCTTTTTGCTGCAGTGAGCTGAGCTGCTCCATGTCTCATCGCACAGCACTTTTGCAGCTGCAACTCTTGTTTCCCTTCCGTGAGAAATATAGTCAAATTCAGCCTCAGAAGGAAACCTTGCTAAGAGATCGCCACGCTTAACAAAAGGATGACGTCCCTGTAATCTCTCACCTTTATTTTTCAAGTTTTATTTTTCTTTCTTTTGCAGTCTCTACAAAGGATGCAAGAAATACAAGTGGAGAACTGGTGAAAGCACTGGACAGGCATCAGCTGGCTAAGCCCTTGGAGCCGGGAGCTCACAGGAGGGAGGACTACTGCCGTTCACTTACACACCCCACCATGGTGCTCCTCCCTGACTGCTCACCCAGAAGTGAATAAGTGGATCAGCTTTTTGTTACTGCTTTATTGTTTTTTATTTTTTTAAAAAAAATCTTGTTGGTTCTCCCTTCCTTTTATTTTTCACATCTAAGTAACTGAAACAAACAATTTTCCCTGCAGCAGAGGTTAGCCCTGTGGTAGGACCCAGGTTTGGCTGGGAAGGATAGTTCCTGTTTCCTTTTCAGGGAACATTCCCAATTCTCACCTACAATAAGTCTGATTTATTTTAAGGGTCTGCTTTCTCAAGGCTTAAGGCTGTGAGCAAAAGTGGGATTGCCCAGTAATATATGGGAGATCAAGTCCTGATTCTTCACCCTAGTAAAAACATGTATGAGGCACGAATTTGGCAGAGTTAATTCCTTTTCTTCTGTGCCATAGGTTCCCTGCCCTACCTAAAGTTCACGCCAAAAAATCAGAACTATGCTCTGTGCAGTGAGCAGGGAGGCAAAGGTGGAGGCAGAAAGCTCTCAGACTGCAGGACAGACCAAAAGCCAACCTGGAACCTGCTCCCAGACAGCCAAGGGGCCAGGACGATCGGCAAGTCCCACGCGGGGCTCTCCTGCCATCCCCAGAGCTGATTTCCAAGTTGGGCTCTGCTGTCTCGCCCTGTGGCCAACATCCCAGCAGGCCTGCCCGCAAGGCAAACCCTCTCCTGCAAACCACGCGATGGCTCTGCTCTGCTTCCTCCAGCTACTTACAATTCAAGACATCTGTGTTTACTCTGTGACCCATAACGAAGGGTTATTTTCCCTGGAAGGGCTCCATCACTGCCTCCCTCCTGGTGCCTACCATGTGTCCATTTTTTTCTTTTTTCTTTTTTTTTTCTTTCCCAAGGAAGGTCTGCATGCTGCTATTTTCAGCACCCTCCCCATGTGCTAGAGGCAATTCATGCGTTGGGACACATGGCAAGGACTGGAGAAGTATTTCCTGTTGGTCCAAGGAAAGGCTTCTCTAGCAAAAAAACATGATAGTGCTTCAAAGACCCTATCTCCCATGTACAGCACATCACACAAAGCAGATACAGTACTCAGAAATTTGCTTTTGACACCAAACTGAAAACCCTACAAAGAGCCAGAAAGCTTAACAAGCCAATCATCTAGTCTACTGCAACACAATTTCTAAGGCAAAATACACTCATGGTTACTGCACTTCATGTTGCTACGCAAGGGGAACACAACCTTCTTGCCTGATCCCTGGATGGAGCAGATTAGCCAAGATTCACTGCGCATGGACCTAAACCCCAAACCTGTTTCTAAACAGCTCAGCCACAGCCTTCGGAGCTGGTCCCATCTCCTGCCATCATGCAACATAAGGCAGGCACAGTCCCTCTCAGGACTGCCAGCCCTCACTCCTGCTGCTGAAAACCCTTTCTTTTTTCTCTCATGTGACAGCAGGTTGACCGAATTGTCATCTCATCACCTCCCTGTGGCAAGACACCAAGGGACACTAATTCACTGACCAGGACCAACCTCCTGAACTAATGTCCTTCACATTCACGTAAATCCTTTCTCCTGCTCTCCCATCTCACTTTGTGACACCCAGGGGAAAAAAAAGATGAGTGTAAAGTGTACTATTATTATATAGTAGGGGAGATCAGAAGGCACAGGTAGCACTGGGGGCTGAGTAGAGCATCCTGGTTGGGTGAATTGGAGGAGGAAGGAAGGAGAAGGGGTTTGCAGGGCACCTGCAGAGCAGCTCAGGGAGGGCAGTGCCAGATCCTAACAACCCCTTCCAGCATGGAAGTAGAAGTTTGTTCCCTTCCTACAGGGACCAATTCCCCTTTTGCCCTGCACTGAGATTTCCTCACTGCCCTGACAGCTGGGAGGTGGCTGGCTCGGACTGGAGCCCGTTCAGGCTACACGGGGCCAAACCCCAAAGCAGCACGTGTGTGTACACTCTTCCTCCTCCCCAGGGCAGCAGGGAGGGGTCACCCCAGGAGAGCACGGGGTGTGGGGCAGGAGGGGCTTTGAAGGCTGACAGCCTCAGGTGCGAGCTGTGACTGCAGACATTCCTGCAAAGCAGAAGCAGGAGATTTGTTACCTGGAGAGGGCTGATGCTTGACGAGTGATGTCTTCATCCAGCTGTCCAAGAGGGAGTTATTCTGCCTGCAGGCAGCTGCTTCTTCATCAGGACCAAGAGTCCACAGGCAAGACTTCTTAAGGTCCTTAAGACATCTGTGAAAGAGGGAGAGAACTCAGGGGGAAAAAAAAAAAAATAGCTGGGGAAAGGGTGCCTCTCCTGTTTCCATGTCAGCTGGTGGGAAGACATGGAAGGCCTTGCAGAGCTCCCTCCCGCCTGCACACTCCTCAGCATGGGACCTGCAGAAACGTGTTCCCCCTCCTAACGAACTCATGTCACTAATCTGGCAGCCAGCCCTTGAAGGGGAGGTTGCTGAGCAGGCACATCTCTGGAGAACAGTGGGACATATGGAGTTTTCAGCATTTTTCTAATTTCCAGAACTTTTTTTTCCAGTGGAGAATCATTCCTCTGAATAGAGAATGCCAGACTAATGACAATAAGCCTAATTTTCTGAGGAAACTGTTAAAGACAATTAGCAAATACCCCATGTGCTGCTAGATGAAAATCAGAGGAAAGATTTTGGAGGGAAATATTTGGCTATGCTGTGACAAGGAGCAAGAGCCTGAAGGAAAAGCCACTGCACAAGAGAAAGGATCTCCTAGCTATCCCACCCATACTGCTGGTCCCGCAACCTCAGAGAAATGAGCATGTTACTCTGTGTTCTGCTCCCCTTATCTGTAAATTCAGGCTGCTCATTACCACTGCATTTTTAGAGTCAATACATGAGGTTTAATTTATTAGTGCCCATAAAATCCTTTGCATTCCAGGGTGGGAATTTTCTGCAGCACAAACCTCACCGCTGCCTTCTGCTGCCAAAGCACGCCCGTCACTTCTTGGTGTTCACCAGACCACAGCAAGACACTTTCTGGGTAGCACCAAAATGAGATATTTTCCTAGGATATAATTCACCTCTTCCTCTCACATTTTAGGCTTCATAAAACACACCTCAGAGAACTCCACCTCCCCACCATGCAACCACAGCTACGAGACTTGGTACTTAGCAGATGGAGTTCTCACTGGTGAGGATGCAGCCCAAAACGTGGCACCTCTACTGCAAGAGGAAAGAAGACCATTCGCCAGTACCAAGGGGTTATTTCTCATCCCAGAGGAGGCCTGGGCATCGGTGGGATGACAGCTACTGATACTTCACAAGGACACATATTGCTTGGCGCCATCAGATGAGAACAGTCTCCATTTGCTCCTTATCCAGCCTGGATTTCAGTTAGGGTATCACACTCCTACATTTTCCCTGCAAAGTCAGGGTCAGACAAGGAGCCCTGGCACATCAAGGGGAGGTAGGGAGACAGGCCAAAGACAAGTCAAGGTAAGAGCCATGCGAACAGGCCCTCCCTGTCTGCTCTCTTCAGTTAGAGCTGTTCAGAAATACTTTCAGGTTTGTCTAATCCCCTTTTAGAAACACATTTCAAGAACTATTTCTGAAGGTTCTCAAGGCAAGATAGCTTCAGCTATAAACTTCTTGGCTAGGAAATGAGTGAAACCCAACCACAGTCAATTTACCTCCTCACCTGAGGACATGTCAGTATTACACTGGCTTCTGAAGTTGCAGGTTTATAGCTCAGCAACACAGAGGACAGGAAAATGGATGATCTTGCATCTTGTCTGAAAGAAGGCTTTTCCTAGTCATTAAGAGGAGGACTGAAGATAGTGTTATGGTAAAGGGTAGTTCCTTGTGTTTACTCAGACTTGCAACACCACAGATGCTGGGAATTTGCTTTCCAATTCATCCCAGCAGCTGTTTCCAGCCTTGTGCTCTACAACCAAGTGACAGTTACAGGTCTTCTACTCCTGAACACTCCCCCCCCCTTTTTTTCTTCCAGCAAATACTTTTCCACTTGATTCAGTCCCCTCGAAGTCATGTCTGGAGGCTCAAGCAACCCAGAGGACCCCAGGACAACTCACCCCCCAGCCAGACTCACCACAGGCCGTTACAGAGGGGTTAAAAGGCTTCGCATATGGCTCTCATTGCTCTTCCTTTTATCCTGGTCATGCCCAACAGGCAAAGGAGAGCTGGAGGAGGTGGGAAGAAAGAAAGGGGATGGGAGAGGGTTAAACTTGAGGGAGGCAGGGAAATAGCCTGGCCATGGTTTTTTAGCACAGCCAGCAAGAAAGCTGCCTGTCTGCCTCGGGGGACTATTAAGGGACTATGGTGACTTTCATCTCCAGGTCACTAGTTCAAATCTGGTCCAAGTCAGGGACAACAAAGGTATTATGTGAAATTAATTGCTGGTCTTAAGTCCAATTCCTAGTACACGTGTGTCCATTTCAGTAAAACTTGCACCAGCTAAAGGCTGCTGGAGCACAGGGGCAGAGAATTGAAGGGTGAAGCTCCTGCCTCATCCCCAGATGGAAACCGCCTGCTGCACAGGTCACTGTGATCAAACAGCACTTGTCCTGCTCTCTCCATTTCCAGAGGTATTGTCTTCACACCAAATACGCATTTGTAGAGAAATAATTTCAAGACATCTCAGATGCACATACCCCGAGTCAGTAATTCAGAGTAACAAGTAATCCCTAACATGATGCTGGAATCTTTCTTTCCCAAAGAAAAATGTCTGAGATAACAAGACTGAGTTAGACGAGGAGATATATAGGGCAGGGACAGTCTTTTTGTTTCAATTTTGCAGAGCCATCAGCAGAGAAGTTCCTCACCCATGAGCACAGGAATAACTGCAGGCTGGAGAACCCCTCAACTGCTTTGAGCCATAACAGCACAGCACCACTCCTGGCTCCTGGTGAGAATCAGCGTTCTCATTCCTCTTCTAAAGAAAGCAAATGAAAACATTCGAGGGAAAGCCACTTAGCAAGGTGTTTCAAAAATAAAATTAATATCAAAATACCTTTAAACTCATCACACTCATGGAAAACTGACTCAACTGATCTAACAGAGCAGGAAACTACTAAACACAAAGAGGGTCCAACAGCAAATTGTCCATGTTAGCAAACCAACAGTTCCCACCAACTGTGCTCCAGACGGTACCTCCCTACCACCATGTGGGACTAGGGGAAAACACACCCTGAACCTGCCTTAGTTGTTCCTGGGGTGTCTTTACAGCTGTACTCAATACAGAAGGGTATTTTGTAGTCTTCCTGGACAGTGTGCTCCCAGACAAGGGCGAAGCAATGACTTCAAGAGCTCCCAGCGTTTATTTTCCACCTTTAAACTGGGCAACGCACAGCTCTGCCTACCTCCCACAGGGGAGCAGGCAGTCGAGGAAGGACTGCTCTCCAGTCACTAGCACAGACTCACCCCCGACACACACCAGCTCCCTCATGCTCACCAGAAGCACTACCTTGCTTAATTTCTCTGTCGAAAATGACAGCAGATGGTCTCAGCTGTGAAATGTTGCTTGCCCCTGGAGTTACAGCTGCATCTCTGACTGCTCGCCTCTCCCAATTAGAAGCAAATCTGCCTCCTGTCAGGCAGCAGTTCATTCTGCCCCTACAGCCCACCCCATACCAGCTCCCATTTAAAAATAAAAGATTGCCTTTTCTGAGCTGCTTATTGCTGCTTGCACTGACAATAATTCTGTGGAAATTGGTCCTTGCCACCGCTGATGACCATTAGCATGCTGACCTGCTTTGACTTCACCATCAGCTTTGAATATCAAATCAGTGATTAACGACTTCCAGTAATGACCCTGCCAGGAGCATCCCTGTGTTTCTCCAAGAAGGTACCCTCTAAACTGGATCATTACGGGAGCTTGTCATTTGTCAGCAATTTAAAAGCTGATAAGTCAGCAGTGTGCGCTCGGGGATGAGACTCTGCTGGTTTCCTTGATGTCTGTTGTACTTTCCCTTTTTCAATGGCAGCAGCAGATAAAATTCATATGGTTATGACCACTCTTGTATGGTTAACATCATCTGAGAGAATAATATGAGGAGAATCACTCCTTACTTGCCCCCTTCTGATCCTCTTTCCAAAAGCATCTAATATTGACCATCTAAGGCTGTGATTCAAAAAACACATCAAGTCCAACATGTGTTGCCCAGTTATAGTTCAAAGACACGATAAAAAATGGCATAGGGTACCATTCCAATAAAAACTCACTCATTTTTAAGCTCCAGAAATGTTGGCAGATTAATTCTGACAGATTAGGTGTCTCTGTTGCATTAAAGACCATCCAACTGCCTACACACCTGCTTCCTCAGCATACAGGTGTAAAACCAGTACAAGTGCTGCACCTACCAACAGGTGATCCAAAGCAGATGTATCACTGACTAGTCCAATGCACAAAGCCAGTACTAATGAGGACGAAAGTACAGCCTCAGAGGCAGGGTGCTGGGCAAATGAGACCTTTGGTCTGCCCAGGTACCTTAGCTGCTCATAGAAGAATAAAGCTTTAACAATGCAACAAAGCCTGAGCCAGAAAGCCAAATCGGAAGCAATACATCTGCTCTAACAAAAACATCCAGTCATCTTTTTGATACTTTTACTAGGGCTTTCTAAAGAGGTCCCTGGAGGTGCATCAAGACCAAGCACTGCAAAGAGCAGGTGAGCCATGCTTGGAAGCTGCAGGCACATCTGCAAGTGCTTTATGGTCCTAGAGAGAAAAAGAGAGAGGAAGAAGGTATCCTCTAATGAGGTTACTACCAGTGCCTGGCACTGCAGCAAGGCTACACAGTGCCTGATGCACTCCTTCCTCTTAAAGGAAAGGAAAACCCTTTGTGTGAAAGGTTTAAAGGGCTCTGAGACACCGAAGGTGCCATCTCTCAATAGAGTCAGGGCCATGGATCAATCTGGCAAGAAAAAGAAAAGTTTCTAGTATTGTCAGCAAAATAATAGCAAAGAATCTTCACCAAAAGATGTGCTTGTGTGGTTATAGTCTTGGTTTATCTGGCAGAATGGAGCTAATTTGGACTTGCTGGATTGCATTTAGTGCACAATCACTCCATGCCTCAGTTTCTTTCTTATTTGCAAAGGGTTAACTCTGCCAGACTCAAAGACAACCAGCAGCTCCCATTTCCTTTGGGCCCATCTATTCCAACTGTGTGCAACAACTGTAATAGCCAGGTCCCAGGAGGAAGAAAACCATCTTATTTTAAGGCAAAACCTGTCATTCACATCAGTATTGCCAGCATGTTTAGAGACATATAGGAAAAAAAGCTGCTCTCCCCTGACCCCATTTCTCTATGCAACACTGACACAGAGCCCAATATTTCATACAGCAGCAAATACAGAGCTATCCCAAGCCCAAATAGGCTTCCTCATACTAAGATATAGATGAGCCATATCTTACTGCAGGCCTCTGGGGACCCTACCCCCCAGCATACACCAGCCCCTGCACACCATGCAGACAGCTCTGCGGTTTATAGCTGCGAACAAGGATGGAGGGAGCCAGAGCCATCCCACCACCCTCCCTACAGCCTGTAGCTGCCATGCACTCCCCTCCCAGCCCTGCTCACTTGCTGGGGAAGTGCCACAGCAGAAATAGAAAGAAGCAGCTCTAGGTTTTCTCTTACATATACTTGAACAAGTAGACACCCGTCAGGCAGCTCTGCCAAGGCTCCCTTCCACCTGCCCCGGGAAACTTTCTTCTAAGCACTTTTATTTCCTCCACTGCAGCCTCATTCACCACGACACACAGATTGCTTTTCAATCCTTCCACTTGCTTCATAGCAAATTTCCAAATCATAATGTCCCCCCCCAAAAAAAAATCAATAACCAAAGGCTTTCCCCTTTTCAGCAACAGCTATTTCCTTTTTCCAGACTCCCTTTAGTAAGTTCAGTGAGGAGGCAGCTTCCTCCAAGGATCCAGTCAGAGCTTCTTATCAATTAGGGTAATTGGCACCCAGCTGAGCCCGTCTCCCAGTTGGGACCCATTAACACTCAATTAAGACAACCCCAGGCCCTACCCTCCTCCCTGTTACAGCTCTCCTCTCTATCAGTGCATAGGTCTGTGCACAAAACACTCTGGAGGCCATGTGGTTGTCCATCCATCGCGTGGATAATGATAATGAGTGTAATGAGTAGGTCATGTTCTCAGGGAGCTGTTCTCCTAGCATTCGAGCTATGCAATTAGCCTTGCCCCCATGTCATAGACAGGACAACACAAGCTTTCTGAGGGCAAGGCAGAGATTTGGAAAGCATGGTGTGTCCCCAGGCAGGGTTAGCTTGCTCTGAGGGATTGGTCCCTGGTGCCCTCTGCTATGTTCTAGGTCCAATATCTCATCGCTTGTGAGAACAGCACCTCCAGTTTTCATGGCCCTGGGTAGACTTAAGTCACCCTTTCAAGGGCTTTTTTTGTTTTATCTTATCACAAGGGTCAGAAAGCAAATAATAGCAACCTGACACACAGGAAACAAAAGAGCTCAATAATCTTTAACCTTGTGCTTTCTTTAAAGTCTTGATTCACTTTGGTTGGCTGCTTGGAGCGGATGCCCTGGGGACACTTCCATGCGGTTGGGTGAGGCAGGGAGCTGACCCAGGTGTCCTCTGTGTCCTCTCCTTCACCACTTCCATAGCAGCCTCCTCCACAGGGTCCCCCAAGGCTGCAGCCCCTGTTCAACCACATAGCCCTGGGGAATGGAGAAAGGAGCCCTCCCAACACTCTCCCCACTTGGAGCTGCCAGAGCTGTGACGAACCCTCTGCAGCTACGCCCTAAACACATTTTGAATCCCCTGTTAAACCCACAGGAAAACAGCGCGTGGTCTTTTAGCCCATAGGGTCTGATCTGCACCCACCTGCCTGCCTGTTTGTTCAGGAGCTGTGTCTTGCTTGGTTGTGCAGCCCTGAGCAACCCAAAGCTGCCAGGGAGAAGAACTTGCTCTCCTCAGTGATTTACTTCTGTGCCACACATCTCCGAACAGCACACCAGCGTTTGGTCTAGTTTTAATATATACATTAAAATATCCATGTATGCATTGCCGTGTGTATATAAAAGCAGGGGAACGGGGAAAGGGAAATTTGTCAGATGACCTAGCAACTTAAAGCCAGCCAGAAAGCATTTCTTCTCCCATGTTTCTCAAAATAAACGGTGAACATTTGACTTCAAAGTGATAAACAGTACAGACATTTTCCAGCCATATTTATATCACTGTAGGAGAACGCAGCAGGAGACTGAGTTAGTGAACTAGTTTTTCTCTCTGCTGCTCGTGTTCTGGATGAAACTGAAGCAGTACTTCCAGAAAAATCATCTGTTCCCAGGCGAAAATCACTTTCTTTTCCCCTTCTCTCATCTGCTGTTCTGAGGTTCAGGGAATTCACATCAGCATCAAGCAACAGTCCCATTATCTCACTCCTGCAATCCACCTCACAGGAGAGGGAGGAATGAGAGTTGCCCTGAGAGATGGGCTGTCTGGCTCTGCCTGGTGCATGGATACCATCTGTCTTAAGTGTCTAAAGTAATTTACTTCCAATTTTCGAGGTGTTTGAACTAATGATACTAATTTATGTCCAGCGTATTAGACTCTTAGGGATTCTTGTTGGGACTGACCTTCTGATCACTCTCCTATTTAAGCCTGAATGTATTCTGCTCATGTTTCGAGATCAACCATGTTAAGGCTGAAGCCTGTAATGACTGTTACTACTGCTTTTATGAGCAATCTCCTAATTGACCATTTGTCCTGCAGTCCCAGATGCCAGAAATACCACCACCATGGGCATCACCCTGCATCTGGTCAATCACACAAACCCACCCCTGTCCACAATGCCTTGGTATTCCTGAGGATGCTGTGAATGTGATGTGGATGTGCTCAGGGTGTCCCAGACCTCCTAAGCACAAACAATTGTGAATATTAAGTCAGAATGCTCATTCACAGGGAACAGACTCCCTTCAGCAAGACCTCTCTCAGGAATTTTGCGCCAACCTGGGGACTGAGGAGCCCTAACTCAGGCAAGGAGAAATACAGCACCTTGCACAACAGACCTGTGATCTCAGCTGGGCTTTGTGGTCTCCACTTTTTCCATCCTGTACAAATAATAACAGGAAAAGACGACTAAAGATATAGCCACACTGGCCTGGAACTAAGAATCTCCTGAGATCTATAGCCATCCTCAACACCTACTTTCTCAGCAATCTCAGGAAAGTCATTTAACCATCCTGTCTCTGGTTTCCCTCCTGTAGCACAGCTCATCTATCAGACAAACAATCGTCGCAATTCAGGTCATCTTGCAGGTGGCTGTGAGAAATGCACCCCGCTTTGCTCTCTCCTGAGTCTGCAAAGCGATCAATGTGGAAGCCTGAATCCCCCCACGTGGCACATCTGAAACTTAACCACTATTTATGGCAAATCAGCAGCATCTTCTTAAAAGGCAGGTCCTAAAAGTTAGCCAAATTGTCATCCAACCGGCTGTAAAAAAACAGAAGTTCTACATGAGGTTTCCTTCCATATGTGTATAGGCCAGGGAGGAATAAGTCTACCATTCTTGGATGAAAGGTAGAAAATTATTTATATTCTTCTCATTAAAGACTTTTTGGTATTTTTCTGAAAAATGAATAGTTTCACCTATTGCTGAACTGCAGCTATTTCTAGGAAGAACTTGACCAGAGAGCCAGATGAAAATGCATCGCATGGTTCCTCCCAAGGAAAGACACAGGTGAAGGGGCCATCCATCACCACATCAAAGCAGAGCTCGCCCCTTTGTAGTGCCCATGAATGCGACTCGTTTTGTCCTCCTAACAAGTGGCTCCTGCGCGGAAGATGGCCGCATTGATTCTCCAGCAGCTACTTTTAAGGGCTGCGGCAAAACCAATCAACTTGATGTCATCGACAGCTTTTGAGACGTTGACTAAGGATCTCTGGAGGGCGAAGGAGACAATACAACCTGGAAAGCCCTCCTTCCTTTCAGCCTGCCCTGCACTTCCCCTCTCGCCTTGTTCTCCCTCTCCTTTTTATTAAGCCGCTTTTGTGGGGCTTTCACCCATTCTCTCCAATAGTGAAAAAGTCCAAGTGAGTGAATCTCCTCCTCCTCCTCTTCCCCCCCACCCCACCCCCTTCTATCATCCTTTTTCAAAGTAGTTCTTGCAAGGGATGGCAGGGCTTTCAGCGTGTTGGGGTCCCTGCCATGCCGCTTTGTTGGCTGCCCCAGCATTGTGCTTCCCAAGGCAGTGCAGGTGCAGCAGGGTTTTGTCTGGGTGTTAAACACGGGCTAATTAGCCGGAGGGAGGGGAACAGGGATTGCAGCGGTAGCATTCATTACACAGAGACATTCAGGTTCCACAGGAACCAGGATCTGCCCAGTTAGTGCAATCCTGTCTTGTGTCTGCCCCCGCTGCAAGACAGGAGAGACTTTGGGAGGCAGGATCACACCCCGCGTGGGTTCACTTGCCTTCCCCTCCACTTGGATTTGCCACTATCTGGGGAGTCATCTCTGATGGGCACAATAAATTGCCATCGGCTCTCCACAGCACTCCCACACCCTGGGAATGGTGAAATGACTTATCGGCTCAGGAAGCTGGGGAAAGGCACAAAGCCCAGTAAAAGAAACACAAATAATCTGCATGTAAAATACCTCAGACAGCCCAGGCATTGAGGGTCTGTCCTGACTTCAGCAGCTTTTCTTTGCAAGCTCTCAAGAAAATAAATCTATAACACACACCATATGCAGTTTATGTGGCATTCAGTCTGGATATTTATTTTGAAAGACAAGAGTCTTTGCTTGGTTTCATTTGTCACTAAAAAGGAGAAAGAAGAGGCATAAAGTAAGCAAAAATAGAAATACTTTGACCCAAACCCAGAACATCAACAGCAGCAATTTCACCAAGTAACAGATACAGGCTTCATCCCAGGTGTTAGTGCGCACTAGCTCCAAGGTGTTTGGCACCAGCACCCTTCAGAGCAGCACTTGAACACACATCGAGTAAATCACACCGATGGCTCATGCCCGTGAGCCAGGGCACAGACCCCCATAAGCTGGTAGAAAGAAAACGAGAAGCTGCTGGGAGTTGAGGACTGTATGTCCCCTCTGGTCCTCTGACCTCACATTTACACAGTGAGTTGCTCCTTATTCACATCTCCCATTTGTAAGCCCAGCCAGGTCAGAGCAAATTCTTTGTTGATTTAGCAGCATTTTACATTTACTTTGGACTCGCTTTGGGCTGGTGTGAATAACTGCATAAGTATCAAGCAATCAGGGGAGCAAAGATGTGCAAGTAAAGCAAAATAAACCCGACAAAAATCTGTAAAGGAACAGTTCCAAAAAGTCAGTCAGGTATTTTTTGATCTACAGAAACTATGCATCTACATGAAGTCTCAGACTAGGTAAAAGTTTCTAGATAACTGTCACAGTTCAGGTCAGAATTAAAAATCTCTTACTGCGTTTCCCCTGTCAAGTGAAGGACAGTTTTGAAAAGCCCGTGTTTGTGGGAGTTTTCCACAAAGGGTTTCAGGCAACATAAAATGTTCCTGGCACCATTTTCAGCTGTGTGTCCCAGAGACACTTAACTCTGTACTTAATTCAGGTTTAATAGGCTGCGATTATATTAAATAAATACCAGCTGAACTGATTATTTAATACATAGTTATAGCTGTTTAACAGCCATGCAATTGACTGTTACATCTCAATAAATGTATGTTTTTCATCGATCGCCTGGTATTTTATTTCACATCCCATAATTTGCCTGTATAACTCTTGGACCTTCAGAGCATTGCTGGGGGTCGCTCCAGCCTGCCGCCCTGATCTCCGCAGCCGCAGTAGGAACGCGCCCAAGAGCCAGTGCCTTTCCAGGGACTCAGCACAGGTTAGGTCAGCACGACCGGCTTCCTTCCACCTCCTCTGTGCATCTTCAGGTGATGCAAAACGCTTCTCGGCATCCCTTCCAGCCTTGCCCAGCGGCTCGTTGCCGGTGAAGCAGCTGCATCCCTCCACCCCGCCGCTGGCCTCCGCGCAGGAAGTCAGAGATCATCCTGCTCTCAACAGGCTGTAAGAGTTTAAAGCTTCAAGAGACTCTAGAAATGTATAATCCGGATTTTATACCTTAAAAATTCATAGTTCCCTGCCCATTGATGCTTTTCAACAGATATTTGTGGGTTTTTTTCCCCTTCGTTATCGGATTGCCTGCAAGTCCTTTGAAGATATTTACTCAACTCAGAGGCATCTTTATTGCAGTGCTGTCAGGCATTCAAAATGATCAGAAGATATATAAATAAGAAGTTGTTTCTAAAAACCTGCATCTATTTGCAACCCAGCGAACTGAATAACAAGCTGTTATTAAAAGCACATTTGTTGAGGTCTGACAACTGCACAACGGATACATACAGTTCTGCTGCGGAGTTGTTTACCCTAACTAATCACTTACTTAACTTCTCAAAAGACAGTGTCAAAATAAAAATGATACATACCCATATTTAATTACTTTCTGGTGTTACTACAAAGGAAATGGGTTTTTAAGGGATACATTTTATAAAAGCTTTTATTCGAGCATCCGCAGAAACTGCAGGCAATGCCATTTCCATGTATCATAACAGCTGAATTTCCATGCTCCACTAGAAATTTCAGGGTGCAGAGTAAATAGTGGGTTATTTGTCTGATTTGTGTATGTCAGTGTAAGGTCAATGAGCCTGAAAATATAGAAGTCATTTGAAAAATGGGGAAAAAAAAAAAAAAAAACAACACAGGGTGTTTTTCCACTATTTAGTGCTGCCTACCCTTTCAGAATAAAAAAGACAATCCCCTCCACATTCCTGGCTGTCGTGAGCTGCACTTTCCTATTCAGACCCCAGCCCACTGAAGCCGGTAGTTATAAATGCTCAAGAGCTAATAAACACTTCTCAGGATTTAGCACTGGAGAACCACATGGTAAGGAATAGACAATTCTTTGTTATCATCATACATAGGCCCTTCCTTAAAATGCCCTGACATGATTTCTCAGGCAATAAATCAGCTTTCTTTTGCCAATGTGCTATGTACCATAAAAGCTTTTTTTTTTTTTACCCCCGCTGTATTCCATATCCCTGTGATGGCTTTATTCACAAGCAGCATACGTGCATGCAAAAAGAAAATGCACATCTTGCATTTCTGAGAAATAATTCTTTTTGCAAGTTTATACTCCCCAGAGCAAGTGGCGAACTCTTGTCCTTATGCAGACAGCACGATCTTTATTTGCTCTATTTTCCTGACACAGCCACAGCTCTGCACCGTTCCATCATATGGTAGAGGTATTAATTCACTATTTCCTGCATTATACAATCCTCGCTTCCTTTCCAGTTTTCTCACTCTAATGATGCTATAATAAAAAACAGAGGTAATAATGAAATTGGAAAATAGTGTAATTTCTAGCTGGCAAAGGGAGTTGCTGGAATAGAATACAGCTCTGGAAGCTGCTTTGCTACTAGCTCATTAGATGAGGGTTTTGAACAGCGTTTGAATGACTACTCAAACTGCCTCAAAAATCTGCCAGAGCAGCATTACTGGATCTCAGGAAGAGCAGACCCGGGACTGACTAGCTGATGATCAAAGCCAGGTAAGACCAAAGAATCAACATCCAGGGCTTACATTCAATACTAATGGAGAAATTCCCTCAGATGGAGCTTTTCTTGAGGTCGAGTTAAAACTACTGGGTGCTCCAAAACAGTAAGGAGTCCAAGATGTGGGGCTTGACTCTGCCGTCACGTTCCTCCTGCTGCAACCCCGCTGGCTGGCAGTGCTGTAACTCTGGGCACGGGCTTTGCTTCAGGGGAGCTACTCCCAATTGCACTGGAATAAACAGGATCTGAATCAAGACATCAAAATGAAGTTTTTAATGAGCAATTTGGAGATAACGTTTCCTTTCAGCACACCCAGAGACACACCCTCCCCCATATGCTCTGCCCCTCAGCTGATTTTCAACACTCCATTCATGTGCCCGTGACAATTTGTTATGTACAGATGCCTTTTCCCAAAGTAAGTCCTCAAAATACAGTTAAAGATACTGATCTTCTGGCTGGCTTCAGCTTCCAGAACTCCTAATACCAGGGGAAATGGCATTTCAAAAGCTGGGCACTCCTGGGAAATGCAGTAATATCTTTCAAGCCTTCTTTGTGGGCTGAGCCTGTCACTGGAGATGTTATCCAACCAACCTGAAATGCAACAGGTTGGTTTCAGCTCTGGAGAGAGGGTGCCTCACAGTTCCAGAGACAGTTACTACAGCACTATCCGATATCACTGAGAGCAAAGAATTTGGTGATTTAAAGAAAATCTGGGCATTTCCTACCCACTGCATCCATCGGCACTCTTCAGCCATACGCAGGAGACAGTAGTTTGGATGCTTTTCTCAACCAGGCAGAATAAATACTCTCCTGCTCCTACTGTATGGCCACAGAAGCAAATGTGAAGAAGGGAACACCATCTCCAGAGATGGTAACATGCTACAAAGACAGATTCTTGGTGCATAATCAACTAAATCAGGAATGGAGAAGCTTAGCAGGTACCAATGGAGGGCAGACCATGCAGGAGGCTGTCCCCAGCCCCAAGGACACCTGTTTCAAGGTCTCTGCCCCATGGGACCCTCATGCTGAACCCCTGAGCTCACTCTCATCTTCCATGAGCTTCCACATTTGCCTAATTTTATACTTCACCTTCCACCATGGGAGAGCATTCAGCTCCAGGACAGGCATGGCCTCACCCTCCTCCAGAGGAACAGTGGGTTTTCAGAGGAAAATTCAACTTTTCAGCTCTGTAGAGAATGAGACAGAAGCACAAGATGGGGGATCTGTTATGGACACCAGCTGGAGCATCCCTCACATCAGGTTCAGCTTAGCCCCACACCACCTGCAAGGAAAAGTCAGGCAGAGAAGAAAGAGGGACTTGGGTTCTCACTCAAGCTTTGAGAGCTCACACTGAGCTGCCAGACCTGTATCTCATTCTGAGACACAAAATCCTCACATGGAAGAAAGTGGGAAGAGAATAACTGCTGTGCTCAGCCGCCTCCGATGAAACAGGAGCCTGCAGCTGAGCCCTTCGGCCGGCACTGCCTTGCTAGCTCCTGCAATTAGAGCTTTTGGGGCAATAAACAGCACCCAGCTGGTTGCAGCACAGCCCCAAGCAGTCAGGTTTCAGTGTCTGGAGTCTTTTAAAGCATTGCAAGCATGGACTTCATGGGGAGTCGCATTTACATAGGTGAACTGCAGCTGGGAGGAGGGGGTGGCTGGCTGGCTGGAGTGCAGTGTTGGACAGATCCAAGGACACCAGATCTCTCACTGGTCAGAAGGTGGCTGGAAATGAGATGTGGCCAACTCTGATTTCCAGCATGGGTGGAGCTGAGCTCCTGGGGAGCAGGAAGGCTACATACTGCCTGTCAATGCAAAGAAAAGTGGCGTCGTGCAAACCCTTCCCACAGTAAGGTACAAACGGGTGTCTTGCACCCCCGTCATCCCGGCCTCCTCGCCTGGCTGTCAGCACTCTCCACAGCGCTGTGCATCTACAGTAGCAGCTACAGGAGAGAATCTTCCCTGTAACGCGAAGCAGACCCCAGACTGCATCAGGTACTCGGTACAGTGAACACAAACGCGCATCATCCGTCTTTTCTCCAAAGGGAATTTCATGCCACCCCTTTCTGCTTTTTGATCCAATAGCTGTCACCTGAAACTGCCAGCGTTTCCAAGCACAACTGCGAAGGGAAAGGCAGTTGCTTGATGCAGCACTATTCAAAATCTGCCCAAATGCATGATGGATACAGTGTCTGAGTGTTTTGACCTTCAAACCTCCTCCTCAGCTTTTCCATAGTCTGTAGTCAGATACGATGGTGGTTTCATTTATTCGGGTTATGTGGGCAGAGATAGGTGTCTGTTGACTGATGGTATCCGGTTGCATAATTTGCTTTTAATTTATATCTGTCCTCCCAAAGAGTGTCTAGTGGGAGGGAATAAAATAGATCTGAAGCAATGGCTTCAGGGAGGGAGGGATGTATAGAACATACAGTCCTCTCCGCACAACACGAGTCAGCCTCTGCTAAATACATGAACAGACATTAGCAGCTCCTGTGGGCCTCAAACTATCATTTAAGCTAGAAAATGATGCAGGTAGTCTAGGTGGTTAGAGCCCAACTAGAACTGGTTTTGGAGCAGGTATCAGGAAACAGAAATCTGGGATTGTACTAAACCACAAGCCTGGGCTAAAGCAATGCTCAGGCATGCCAAGAGTCAAGAAACTAGAGACAGGGCAGGTGTACCAAAGCAAGAGTGAGGTCAGAGAAAGGCCAAGTCACACCAGACCATCCTGTGAACTCCCTGGCTTTTGGGGGGAGGACCCTGAACAACAAAGGTCAGCCTGGCATGGTAGGGTGGGTTGGCTGGGAGCAGGGACAAGGACAGCCATGTCGGGAAGCAGAAATGGGCCATTAGGACAAAATGAGGAGGACCAAGACCTAGGATAACAGCTACAGCAAACGGCACATTACAAAGGCAAGATCAACCAGTGGGATTGCCCAACATCTCTGCCAGCAACAGCAACTGGCTGGTCCCAGGCCTGACAAGATGAGTTTGAAACTAGTTCCCCAGACAATCTTATCCGGACTTTGATTAATAAGACTATTTCTTCTCTTCACTTGTCAGCCACACAGTTTGTTGTGTTTCATTTACAGCTCCTACCCTGTAGACACAAGAGCAGCTTGTGTTTGCAGAGATTGGCAGCCTGTGTTAATTAATCCTGAGACACTGAGAGTTTTCCCAGCCTTTGCAGACATCACACCTGACCTCTGCATCTGCAGAAAGACATCCCCTTTTAACGCACTTATCACCAGATTTCATCACAGCCGTATTCAGCCGTCCTGCCTGTGCAGGCTTGGCTCTCTGGAAGCAGGCACGTGCTGTTGCCTTCCTCTGAATTTATCCTTTCCACACACAGCAGCAGCTTGCCTTCCTCTGCACGAGATGGATACAGGATACATACTACCCTTCACCCTCATGTGTGGCCACCAGTTTGCATGGGCATATGAATAATATTAAATTCAATCACAACGGTAAATGATCTCTGTGCTGTTTGTCCCTTCAGCATCACTGCCTGCCCACCACAGCACTGGCTGCAAACAGGAAAATTACCTGCACCTTCTCCATCCTGAGGCCTGCTTATACTGCAGGGACCATCAGCTGGCTGTTTACATTCTCTATAGCTGCTTTTTAACAGCAGGAACTAACACAAAGTTTGTCATCTAGATTTAAGTTGTCCTTGTGCACGAAACAGCAGTAGTGTATTTAGCCCACCTGGATTCCCTGCTTTGCCATTCAAGGCTTCCCTGGATTTGAGATTCATCTTATGACTTGCAAGAACCCTAGACTGTTTTGGACTGCAGCACTGTACCAGATAATCTTTCACACACTGGATTAACTGGTCTGAATCCCAGTGAAGTCAGGGAGCCAGTATGGAAAAAGGCCCATGTAAACCAAATGTTCATCCAGTTTGATTGCATTGTAGTGTCTGTTCAAATCAGGGCTTATCTGGGATCTGAACGCTTATTTCCAGTGCAATGCTAACTAGGGTGAAGCTAACTATCTTAAAGAATCAGGGACAAAGGTTCAAAATAATTTTAATAGGACCACTGGTCCTCACAATGGAAGAAAGAAGGAGCACTTTTCCGTGCTTATCTACCCACAGTTTGCAAGCACAGCCTGGTTTGCAAGCAAAGCATGGCCAGCAAGGAACAGAAATCCATCCCAACATTTGAACTTCTCTGTGACTTTGATAAGCAATTCGACTCACTACCTTATTACAAAGCACAGCAAGACTATAGGCAGAACTGAAGGGGGCCTGAGACCAGAAGAGAATTTGAGCTCCAGAAAGTAACTGCTGCATAGAAATTGAATCAAAATGTTCAAAAATAAAGCAAAAAGAAGCAATAAAATCCAGAGCAGGATCAGTACTTTATGAATGCCCATCAGACACTGAAACCCCATCCAGCAGGTGAACAAGCCATCCGAGAGAGATGGCTCCGTGAGAGGACAGGCAGGACCTAGAGTCCAAGACAACTCAGACATAGAGAACAAAACTGAAATTTAAGCAGAGCTAGCCAGGAGGTCAGACCGGATCATATAATAATGATCCTTCTTAGTCCTGTGCTTTGTGAATGTTGGATCCCAACACTGAGTCTCCCAATATGAAGGACCCCCAGGCTTTCAGGCTGGTTTCACAGGAGCGAGCCTCAGGAGAGGTGGGATGGAGTAAGCCCTATTGTGTGAGATATGGTTGATAGCCAGCACTTCCATTTGGTTATTCAAATCTAGTAACTGTGGGAAGCCCTTAGAAACTTCTCCCTGGGGTATCTATCTCCACTAGTTACCTAGAAACCCAGACTGAGTTTTATGAGCAGAAAATATGTTGGGAGGCATGTTTGCCTCATCTGCTTTAAAAAGGAGCTATTTTCCCCTTTTCCCCACCCAGCATTTTCATTAGCTGAGAACTATTTATGGGCTTTAACCACCCCTCTCTTCCTTGCAGCCTGGATTTCCCAGCCACAAGAACATCCCAGCTCCTTTCACTTCCAGCATTATGGCCTCACCCAGAAGTAATCTGTACAAGCTTCTGTGGTATCTACAGGGCTTTATGTGAATAAGAAACCCTTTATGAGCCTAATACCTCTGCATGCTGTCCTGAGACCACAGACAAACCTATTTGCAAGATGGGTTTTGCCTGGGGAGCAAATGGTTGGGGGGCGGAAGCCCTACCAAACCTACTGGGATTAAATTCCAGACCATAATTGAACGCAGTGAATTCTTCACTCGATTGTCCCCTCCTTTTGTCCAGGATCTTGCTGAGCTTTCTTTGCGGCCTGTTTGCTGCATATCAGAGAGCAAACAACCCAGCAGCCAGCACATTATCCCCGCGCACTGAGCAGGGCTTTCATTTCATTCATCATTTATGGGTTGCAGGAGTGATTTCCCAAAGTTAGTGCATCGCCTTAACAAAGCAAGGGGGGCTCAGTGGCAGGGAGGGAGGCGAGTGTATTAGCCTTTCACCTTTGGAGGCCTCGGCTCAAATCCTGGCTCAGGTTACCAAAGAAAGTGAGTCTGATGGGCTCTAACCACCATCTGCCTCCCCAGGCAGCCAGGCCAGCAGAGATGTGTCACACACCACACTGACCCAGCACCCCAGGCCCCTCCATAGGGCACCCATCCTGGGGCTCCACACCCAGTGGACCTTGACCAGACCAATAGCTTCATGGCTACAAATAGCCACATCGCCTATGAGCACTGCAAAGGCAAGCAACATCCGAGGCAATGCAGTGGGAAGGTGAAGGCAGCTCAGCTGACGTTTCCCCATTTATTTGCTTTTCCTTGAGTTTGCTGATATTTTTTTTCTCCAGTCTAACTGGACCAGCTTAAAATTTACTGACCCTTTCTCTCGTTGTCATTCTGCTTCTCTCTGTGACAGATGATGCAGTTAAAAGTGCAGAAAAATAAAGTTTAACTATAAAATAGCTAGGATCATCACTTTTCTTTAGGGAGCTCTGCTATAGGTGGAACTCAGCTTCTGGGGGATTTATTTCTTTAATTACTAGAAAGAAGCAAAAATAATTGGGGGGGGGGGGGGTTGATGCATGCA
>NW_020799112.1:14110274-14126489 GCF_003259725.1 Athene cunicularia
GGGGGGGGAAGGACCCAAAAATCATCTCAAGCTTTTCAGACTGCTCCTGGCTGAGCTTGACACTCAGAAATGTGTTTTTAAAAAGGAAAACTTCTACTACTCTTCCTTATATATAACTGCAACCACCAACTGTTTCTGCAACAGCCTTCCAGGAAGAGTATCAGGGACAAAAATACAGCTTTAGAGATGAAGGTAGAGCAGTTTAATGAAAGTTTAAGATGTGGCTGCCAACAGGAGAGCTGGGTTTTTAAATATATGCAAGATGTGGCCTACTTACAGATCTGAAGTAAGTTTAAATTGTTTGCATCTATAAAATGCTGGAGTTTGGTGAGAAAGAAGTGAAGTGGAGATGTTCTTCCAAACCAGCTGGTACTCTCAAAGAGGACCTTCATTTCCTTCCAGGGACAGTTGACTTCCCAGTACTTCCAAATTTCTGCTTCCTGACTTAAAGAAAAGTGGGATCACTGAAGTTTGATGCATGCAAGCAGCTGCACCAGTGAAGGACGAGGTGCAGAAGGACCCGTGTAATTGAGCTTCCAGCCAGGTTTGTCTCTTCACCCATTCTCAAGGCCGGACTGAGCCACCATCCACAAGATCACCCACACTTGTGTTTTAGGAGAAGCCACTCAATCTCAGATAGATCACACACACCAGAGGCTTAGCCCTCCCTCAAGCACACACCTCAGGGGCTTAGCAACTGCTCCTACAAGACCTTCATGCCCTGCGCAAGCTCAGACTTTACGCACTCAGTCCACTGCGGGCATTGCTCAGCAGACCTGCATGTTGGACACAGACAACCTAGAGCCAACCAGCGTGAACAGAAGGTCTGTGAGTTTGGGTGTCCAGACTTTTGAACCTACTCATCTGGCCATGAAGGCACCCCATCGGGGCTGAGAATGGACGAGTGAGTTTTCCCTGCCATGGTTCACTTCACTGCTCTTTTGCAGGAGGTGGAGACCACCACGGCTGTCAAGCAGATATAATCCACTGGTGCTATTTTCACTTGAGGTATTTCTTTTCCCTTCATGGAGGAAAAAAACAAATACAAGGACCTTTGCACCTGGTGAAGAACGGCTGTTTGTTTAGACAGCCAAATGAAGTCATCGCTGAGAAACGATGCCCTCACACACCCTTTAATACTCACTTGCCAGAAACCATAATGGAGTGAAATGACCCATCACCATCCACAGCTGTCTGATATAACCAGGAATGTTTCTGCCTCCGCCTCCACCTCTTCTAACCGTACAAAAGCCAAACTGTCCTTATCATCGTCATTAACAACAACAACAACAAAAAAAATCATCTCCCTAGGATGAAAGGGAGGTGGAAATTTCTGCCTAACTAATTTTCCCTGCAATTTGCTCTGGGATCCTTCTAATGAAGGCTGCAGCACCTGAGCCTGCCCTGCTGTGGGATCTGGACAAGGACTACACCAACCCCCAGCCTGAGCAAAGTTGCCTCAGAGAAGCTCGACACTTTAACATCACTCTGCTCCTCAAGACAAATGGAAAGCTAAGCATTTTTATTTTGCATTTCAAAACAAAGGCTTCTAATATCCAGACCATTAACTTGGCTATGAGGCTTTCACAGCAAAACTTGTTACCCACTACGTGTTTTGTTGTCATTAAGATATATTAAATACTATTAATTGTGATGCCTTGCTATTATGCTATTTGGAGACTTGCCACAAGCCCACTTCCGCCCAACCTGTGTTATGCTGTGAAACTTGAAGGCATTTTAAACATCTCGTGCAAAATTCATGAACATGAAAAGGAGCCTGTCTATATTTCCAAGATCTTGAGGGGCTGGGGAGCCTTCCTGAAACCCAACTCAGTTCAGGGCTGATCCCTAGCAGCCACTGCATCTCAGTCCAACCAGCCAAGCCCCCACTCAAACCCAGATGATTACCACGCTCTATATGCACCTTCCTTCTAATGAATATAGGCTTACGGACATCTCATGCATTATTTACCAAGGTGTGCTTATTATGATTGCAATGATTTAAGGCAGTTTGTTACAGGCACAGCTCTGAGTGATTGCGATCAATAGAAGAAACAAGAACAAGCCAATCTGCATGGAACAACAGTCCCAGTCCTTAGGGGTTGTGCTTCCCTGATTAACCCTTCCCATCCTGGCAGCAAAAGAGACTAGCACTTGTCTGATAGTCACAAATAATTGGTTACCCTCCCTCTTACCCTCCACACCTCAGTCAAGGGTAAAAAGGCATTCGAAGGGGTTATGCAGCTCCTCCAGCTGTTTCTTGGGGCAGGATCCCACATGCTGGCACAGCATTTCTCATATTATTTAATGTGTACCTTGGATGTGGCTATAATCTACTCATTAGCATATGTCATGCCTCTACCTCCAGGGCTCATATACAAAGCCTCCATCTCTTTCCCCAGATGCAGATTTAGAAACAGCAGCTTTTTGTGCTAGCTGTGGAGATGCCAGGTTCAACCCCTGAGGCCGACTAAGGTAGCAGGGACAAAGCAATTATTGCGAGCAGGTAGCTGGACACTGATCCTTCCTCCATGAAAGACAGTGGGAGCTTTCTCAGTGAGAACTGGCAGGAGGAAGGGAGAGGGACGTAGCACAGTTTTGTGATTTCCGAGGTTTAAAGACTGAGAGGTCCCAATTCTTTACACCTGATAGCACCTAATATACAGAATTATGGTTCAACATTTGCTCTGTGCACCCTCGGAGTGGGACCAGATCCCTGAACCAGTCAGGACAACACAGTGATGTTGCTGTAATTCTGCACAATAGCGTGAGGTCTCAAATGCCAGAAACCTCTCCCCTGTACCACAGGGAGCAGGTAGCTATAGCCTCAGGACAGGGTAGCCCAAGGAGTGTGGTTTTAAGGGCAACCATTAAACTTTGCTCTAGATTTATCCCAAAACTCCTCGCACAAGATGAGTCTGGAGATAACTTACCCCACCGAATACATGACTGATCTCAGCCCGGTGCCTTGCTTTTACTTGGGAGCTTTGGATCGGACCCGTCACACAGGAAATATATTCATTATTTCAGAGGGGAAGCAAACAGGATGTCTGGACAAAGCACCAAATAAAAGGCTAATGACACAAATGGATATTTAATACAATGACTTCCTCTGATTATCCTATAAGGAAACACTTCAAATGCCGTCCATTTTGTACATCCTGCATCATTGTAATATGCTTCGGAGTCCGGGAGAGGATTTTCCACACCGTGTGCTGGTAAGGTGGGGCTGTGCTCTCACCTGCCTGCCGCGGAGGAAGCGGTACAGCGCACACAACCTGCGCGAGCTCCTGGGATGCTCTGCTAAGCAGCAGAATGGCAGCCCACTCCCTCCTCCCCACCACTGCTCAGCATCCTCAGCACAGGGGAAAGGGTGACAGGGAATCGCAGCATGGCTGTTCACATCACAAAGTTATTCCTGGTGATACAAAGGAAACCAGGGTTATATTTTCCCCTCCGCTCTATCCCCATCACAGCCAGCAAAGCATCGGGAATTGGGGATAACGCCAGCACTGGGATACCACTGCCCAGGTTCAGTCCCCAGACCTGATCTCTCCAGAACTGTCCCATAGCCTGACCTACTCTCAGGGCATTTCTGTGCTGGGGGGCGGCACTGAAGAGAGTTTAACTGAAATCCCTCCTTAAATTAAACCAAGATAGGATTTCATTAGCACAGCACTTGTCCTGCATGCTGCTGTTGATCTCTCTGGAGAAAAGACAACTGAAGCCTTTTGCTTTATAGCAACTGGAGGGACGAGACAAGAACAAAATAGTTCAGTTTAAAAAAAATTAAAATAAATTGTTTCCAGAGTCACCGTGACCTGACGATTGCTTTGGGTTAAACTAAACCCAACCCAACATAATTGGCCAAGAGGCCAGCAATATGTAGGAGAATTAAGGTAGGATTCCTTTTTGCTGGAGAGACAAGCCTGAAAAACTCTGCAGAAATTTCTTTTGATTTTTGACGTGAAAAATCAAGTGAGAATTGGGGTCTATATGATTACTGAATAGCAAAATAATGACACAGTTAGGAACACAAAGCTGAATGACTGAGAACAGTTCCTTTCTAGTTTAAACTCGTAGGTTTTGTTAACAGTTATTTCATTCCAGTGCCTAGCCAGCACTTTGTTTAAAAGAGGTCTTTGTTAATATTTTGATTAAGTTAATAAACATTATTAGGCAAACCTGCCTCTACACAGCCAAGGAAGACCTCCTAGCAAAATCAGAAGGAACATTTGACAGTCCTAAAAATTCTAAGATAAGGAAACACGCAGAAGAAAAAAGAAAAAAAAACAAACTTCCCTCAACCTGAGTAGCCTTTAACCATTCCAGCAAAATTAAATACATAAATAAAATGAAGACTAATTAAACAGCAAATTTTATTACAGGCTTTTTTCAAGGTACTGTCCTTCCAATAAAGAAAATATATGTTGTGTAGAAAGGAAGAGGAATATTTTCTACTACTTTTTGAAGTCTGACTTTCTTCCAGCAATTTATACACTGTTTGCTGGGATGATTCCACTTTAAAAAAAAAACAAAAACCAAAGAAAAACCAAACAAAACCAAAGCCTCTTCTTCAGCAGCATCCTTGGGATAAAACCTGTTTTCCTGATGCAGTAAAGATAACTTTGACCACTACAGGCATCACTGTTAGTAATCAGACTCTGGTATCTTTATACATGGTGTGAATTATAGTTATTTCTGTATCAGTGATGCAACAGCAGTTTTCTACCCATCTTGAGTTGTGCCTAAGCTCAAGGGAAAGAGGTTCATTCAATCCCGGTTTTGCTGTACAGCTGCTTTAGGAAAGAAGCCAGTTAGTGCTCCATTCCAGGCCAAGAAAAATAATTTTTAGGGATGAGATAAGACAGAATTTGATCCTGTGTTTACAGCTCCCATTGCAACCAAGGCCAAGCTAACAGACCTGTGGGAAAGCCTCTCTGTCTCACAGAGCATAGGTGTCACCAAGAAGACAGTTTACCCCAAAGGGCTAACGTTCGTCCCTAATGCCTGTGCTGGAGCAACACAAAGGATTAACTGGTCTCATTATTTGATAGCTCAGAGCTCCCTATTGATTCCCACCTACTGCTGACACTAAGAAATTACAATTAGTTGCAGTCAGTTTTCACACTGGGACAAGGCTGCTGGCAGCAATCTTTAGCAGGCAGAGGGAAAGCCTACAGTCCCATTACCTGCTCAAGTAGACCAACACCAATGGAGAAATCAAGATGCAAAATCAGGAAACCACCTTCATTCAGATTCAAGGTCACCTCCTTGTTCTTCCACAAGAGCCCCAGTCTCCATCACCTCCTCTAGCCTGGGAAATAAAGTCCTTCGCCTTCACAAACAACCCATTTCAACAGGCAGCAGCTGATGCTCAGCCACTTACTAGCATCCACCTCCAGCTGCTGGCTGATCACACAGCAGAGGAGGTTAAGTGTCACTGGAGCTTAGCAGCAAGATTGGACCTGCCCTTCTCCAGCTGCATCCGTTGTGCTCTTGGGGCTGGGCCAGGCTCAAGACAGAGGATCTGACGGGGTGGAAAAGGAAATTCTGTGCATTCCTCATCCGTAGCCTACATGCCAAGTGAAATGCAATGATGAGCAGCCAGACTGGAGTGCTTGTCTGAGGCTTCACTCTAGCTGCAAAAGTTGCAATGTGTTTAAAGCAATGTTATTGAGTTGGGTCCAGAGAAACCAGGCTGCTAGGGTTATGAAATCATTCGCCCTACAGTACTAGTGCAACAGGTGAAATGTTAGGAGGAGCATAGATCCTGGGATACACCCTCCAAAGACTGAATTCTGGATTAGGAAAAACACCTGCCCTGAAATGCTCTGAGCATGTGATTTTAATTTTCTTTGACCTTTTCATGTTTCTCCTTAGCCAGGCACAAAAATATCCTCCTCAGAAAAATTTCTGCCTGGAAATGATGGTCCTTTTTCCCCAAGTCCTTTTAAAGGGAAGAAAATTGCTCGTCTTCCAGAAATATGCTGCTATGAACAAGCAATGCACGAAGTGCCCATTTGGAAAACAGCATGTTCTGCAGGAAGAATTCTCTCAATGCTCATCCATACTTGTACCAGCTATATCCTAACAAACACAACTGTAATGAAATTAAAACACAATAGCAGAAAAATCCAACATAAATGCAATGTGACCTTGATAATTAACAGTTGAAAAACCCATCTTTTTGGTTCCCTGCTCGCTCCTGCTGGTGCATTATTTGTAACTTTGTAAATGGAAATATCCCATGAGCGCAGTCGTGGCTGCTAGTCACAGCGTCCTGACAAACGCTGGTGTGAGTAGGTTCCTTCGTTGCCCCGTCCACCTTCAGGGTTTTTGGGGGGACCATACTCCATCCCCATGTTAACATCAGCTCCTTTATTTCATCCCCTAAAGCCCTGTGCAGTTTGCTGGGATGCCCCAGATTCAGGTCATGTCCCCTCAAGAACTGCTCACCCCAGTTAATTTTAATCCCACATCTGGAGCTCTGTGGGCATGAAGAGCATAAAAGACATACAAAGTGCTGTGCTGTTACAAAAAGGGCTGGAGAAGGGTCATGCCCAGGGCTGCCCGTCAGGTATCTAGGGTGCAATCAGACCTTTAAAACTTTCAGCATGAGGGAACTGGAGCCAACAATACTCATGCCATAGGGAGAGGAGACTCATCCCTCATAAAACATAACCTGTCCCTTCCCAGCCCAGCAGCCATGACATCAGCCAGTACCACCACGGCACCTCATCCACTCACAGAATCACAGAATCATCTAGGTTGGAAAGGACCTTGAAGATCATCTAGTCCAACCGTTACTCCATCCATGGTTGCTGACTTGGATGGGACATCAGCTCTTGGTCCAGGACAGTTTGGAGAGAGCTCACAATCAGGTTTGAGCCCAGGCATTTCTGGAAAATCTACCTTTGATTCAGCAACAACTTTGGGTTTGGAAGCTTTTGAAAACTCGGGATGGGACGTCACATGGGACCCTTTTTCCATCAAAGGGCTTAGTGAAGTGCTAAGGCTTGGACAACAGGCCCAAGGCAGAGTTGACCTATAGATGAATCCTGTATATTTTATAACTAGTAACCATTGTGCTAGTAGGTATTGTACTAAGTTATAATAAACCACCTATACCGATGTAAAAAGTGCTAAAGTGTTGAAGTATTGAACCCTGAACAACAGGCCCCAAAGCCAAAGTCACTAACTTAGCATGTAGTCATTAACGAAGTATGTAAACTCATCAGTGAAAGATGCAGCTTAGACAGAATATAATCAGTAGTGAGGATGAAATGCTGAGAGAATGTATCCAACTTTCCTTTCTCGGGCCTGTTCAACACTGAGAACCCAAGTATTTGGCCATGTTAGAAACTCCCTTAGTTTTCCCCCCAAGCCCTGGCCAGGCTTATGGGTAGAATCCAACAGGAGAACCAAACCAGATATTTTCCGCTCAAAACAAAGGTGCCAGCTATTCTGGCTTGCTTTTTAGTATATAAGGCTGGACCCTCTTACAGCAGCTTTGGAAGCCTCACCTACGATGGACACACCACAAGTAGGATTTCCCACTTGCCGGGAAAGGGTCTCCGAATCCTCGCTGTAACCAGGGCTCCCCAGCGACTGCAGGTCTGGATGATGGTAACATATGCAAGTGGTGATGGATCTTTCTTAATCACTATTCTCTCTCTCGTGTAGTAATGATTTGATGCATTACCCTGTATTTCCCTATTTGTTCACTGTTAAGTCCTATTTGTTTGCTTTAAGTGCATTATTCTGTCTTACTGTACGTTTTCTGTATTACTCTGTTACATTATTTAGTTACCAGCAGTAAAATACGCCTACTCTTTTAACTCTGGTGTCCAATTTTAATTGGTATCCTTAATCAGCAAAACAGTTAATAGCTCTATGTGATGCCAGCAGCAACATAGTTCATACGTTCATGCTAGCTAAATGGCTTTTGGTGATTAAACTTGCCTGCACTGATGCTTCTTTCAGCTGGATATGATACTCTCAACACCCTTCCTCAACCGTCCCATCCTGTCTCCTACAAACTAGTCTCCATTCAGTGCTGATTTCTGCTGAAACACTGCTCAAACTCAAGTTCACATTCCCTCAGCCTGAATGGCCAATGTAAAACACTGGGATAAATATCAGCAACAACTTGTGTTTGTTAGGTAAAGTGACAACCTTCCCAGGAAAGGTAATGCTTGTGGGTGCAGGAGACAGAGCTCACACTGAGTTGGCACAGGGTTTGGTCTTTTGTTGAAGAACAAGTGACACAAGACCCTCAGCTTTTCTTCCACATTTCTCCACAGAAAACAGTTGTGATCCAGCAACAGCCTTGCAGCGTATGTGCTGAGGGTAAACAACTGCACCACTTTTAAAACAGTGCAAATAGGGCTACAATAACATGGACCAAACCCCATGTCCTAAAAGGGTTTTTCCAGCCCTGTGTGCTATGGTCCTGTTCCTCTGACCTTGCCTTTCTAACATTAACACATACCACACATTTTTCAAAAAGCAACCAGCAAAATGAGATATTTCACTGCATTCGATCCTCCCTGGGAGAGATGAGAACAAAAACTCCTAATGCATGTTAATCCCACCACCAGAGCACTGCTGAAAGATGGTTGATACTTGGGATAGGAGCACTTGCAAGGGGTAGGAGAACCTTATCAAGGCTCTCATATCCCAACCCAGCAGTGGCTGCCTATCAGTGGCTGGTGAAGAAATTATCAAACGTAATTTGTCCAGCATAAATAAGTCCATAGCCATGCTCATTCGTGATCACAAAGCACACGGCAGCATGGTTCGGACTCGCTCTGTGATCTGCTTGTGTAACGTCGCACCGGGCAGGGAGGAGGCCCGGAGGTTTGGGGGATGGACAGCAAACACACACTGCTCTGCACGTGTTGGGTCAAACCCCCTCCTCAGCTGGAACCCTTGTGCCTCCATCTCAGAAAAAAAAAAACAGAATGAGACAACTTACATCCACGGGACCTTCATGAGCCAATTGCCTAGGGGAGAAGAAACCCTCTAACAAATACCATGAAATACAAGTAAACAGTGTAGATGAAGGGTGGCACCTTTGGTGGGAGGAAGGGAGAGTCAAGCAGCAATTTCCATCCTGGGGCTGGGGCAGGTGGCAGCAGCAGCCGCAGGGGCTACGTACAGACTTGTCCTCATTTTTGTCCTTTGACCCTCTCCCCCCATCGGCAGCTGAGCCTTGTTTACTGGCATTTCAGCAGCCCATCTCCTGTTTCCATTAACCCTCAGAGGAGGTGGGAGGGAGGTAAAGGAACGGGCTTGTCGCGCTGGGTGGTTGGTGCTCTGCACCAAGGCAGTGAGCTGCTCTCAGTCCACACCACGGGGAGAGGCTGAGCCAGTGTTTTCCATCGGGGAAGAAGCATGGAAACAGCAGCCTGACGTGGGTTTGTGGCTTTGCCTGGTGCACAGCACGCTGGAAGAGACAGAGCATTTATAACGACTCCGAAGTCACCAGCTTTGCCTGTGATGTTGCACATCTGGGGGGGCCTTCGCTGTTCTGACGATTAGACAGACGGTGTCAAAGCTAGCCCCGCTCTGCCTTCGGGCTGTGTTTATTCAGCACAGAGATGAGACATTTTCAGAATTCCTCCACCTAGTCTGACCTTGTAAGAGAATAAAATCCAAAGGACCTGTCGCCCCCCCCAGTGACATAAGGGAGACTTCAGTACTCCTGGACAACTATGCCCCATGGGTTAAATCCAAGAGTTTAACATAAAAACAAAGGGGAAATATTGTTCTGCTGACAGAGCCACCGAACCCAACAGATCTGAGCCACTTCTGATCAGAGATGAATGATGTTTGCTACAGGCAAGAGAGCACATCACCCATTCTCCTTGCTCCCTCTGACAGTGCTGCAGTTAGTTCAGTGTGGCTGGTACCTGGGCTATAGCTCGGGGTTATTTGTGGGATCAGTCCTGAGCCATCCCAGCTATGGGCCAGGCCAGTGCTGCACTGTGAATGCCCAAGTAAAGCCCGTTCCAGGAAGCAGGCATCTAGGAAAAACCCTCCCAGGTCTTTTTCAGTCCATAGTGAGAAATGAGCTCTGTTTACCTGCAAGATCATCAAGTTTTAGATTTGGGATATTTATATTTATGGACTTTGGCTTTTCTCTTCTTTTTTGTTTTTCTTTATGGAATCTATTGTTAGCAACAAAGAAGAAATTTCAACTTTGCCAACACTGCCAACTGCACAGCATCAGCCCTTGGTTTGGAGAAATCCCATTAACTATTTTACAAAATAAATGCTGAACCTAATGACAAGCTGCCGTACAGTTGTTCAGGATGGATAGACAGACAGACTATACCTCCCTTTACTCCCGAAGTGTTCCAGTCCAGCTGCAGTCAGTCAGCCTGGTTTAGCCATACATAGATTTGTCATCCAGGGACCTGAAGGATAGTGAAGGGCACAGATTTATCATTATTCCTGCAAATACAGGTTCAGCCTCCCCACCCTGTGCCTGGGAATTACCAAATGCCACAAAGAACAAACTGAGGATTAAAAGGACCCCTCAGTCCCTGCAATACCGTGCTTTGCTGCTGGCCCTGGGGACCAAGCACTCCCCTTCTCTTTGTCTCTGAACCGGACTGGGGCAGGTGGCGAGCCACTCGCCGGACCAGACAGCAGCCTCCCCTGCTGCCCCGCAAGGGTCCGGGTGCTGATGAATATCCATCTAATTGGAATTAGAGATTCTCCAGACCAGCCCTCCGACTGGAGAAATTAGCTAGTTTATTCCAATAAAGATGCTAATATGGGGGGCTTTGTGAAGGGCAAGAAATTCCCATTGTCATTCAGAAGCAATTTGTAGCGGATTTGAAGCCTTTGAAAAGGTGATGTGCTGGTGGCTGGGTTTGTATAATACCCATCCCCGAAATTCACAGCTGAGCATTCTTCCCCTCCATATGCTCCAGCGCTGCCCAATTTGTATTCCCCTGGCGAGGAGGCGCTGGAGCGGAGCAGCCAGCAATAGCGAGCCACCGGCAACAGCGAGGGGAGGGTGGCTGGTCCCGGGGAGGGGGACATCACAGCCGTGCTGGTGGGGCTCTGCACTGGGCTGCCAGGGATGGGGATGCTGGGCTAACATCTCTGTTGGAGTGGGCAGCACACAGCCTGGAAAAGCTGCTTTGGGGGAGAAGGGTCTTAGATGCCTTCACCCAGCGGAATTAATGCTTCTTCAGGGTCTTCATGCCATTTTGCAGGCGTTGAACTCCTCCACACAGCTCTGCTGCTTTTTGGAGGCCCAATCTCCGTTACTCTTTATTTCTAGATTTAAGTCATCAACTCTGGAAGTGACTGAGACTGAAGTTAACACCATCTCTGCAGAACACCACCAAAATCCTTAACCGATTCCAACTGAATTTAACTTTTCCCCAACACTCTCTCTTCAGATGTAGCCTTGTGAACTGAAGGCTATACAGCCCCGTGTCTTGCTTGAGGCACCTACTGGGGCTGAATTATCAAGGGAGGCTCAGGTTCTCCAAACTGCTTGGCAGGTGACGTTTTATGGACCTTGTAGCCAGACTTGCCTCTAACACACCAGCCTCCACAGTAAACCTAATCAGCGTTATAGGAATGAAGCACTTTTGCAAACTGCAACCCAAATTCACATAAACCCCAAATGCCTCCCTAAGCTACTCTTCGCAGACTCCTCTAGGAGATATTGTGATACAAAAATGCTTCTCTAACAGCTGCCAGGAAATGGAGGTAGAGCTCTGTACCACAATGAAGGACTATTTTTGCAGAGGGGGCATCCTCTTGCCACTGACCTTATATCCTTTGCTCTTTGCATCTTATGACGTAAAGTCAAGGAATGACAGCAGAAACCATGAGCAGCTGGGGTTGCTCCCCAGAAGCCCAGATGCACTTGACTCCTGTCCATCTCTCTGTCTCTATAGCTTTATCTGTGTGAAGCCTGGCACTGAATTTAATGTTCGCTGTGGATTGCATCGCTCTATTGAGTTTATATAACTGACAGGGGTAAACGTTACACTCAGCCAGGTATTCCAACTTGTGCCTAAATTTAAACATAGGATGGCCATGCTGAACCCAAGGGACTGCTCCCATGGCTGCTGCAAATACCTTGAGGTCAGAGAGTTTAGAAGCACAGGCAAGGGAGGAGAAATATTTCCACCTGCTCGGGATCCTGTCTTTGCCCATGGGCCATGGCCCCACTTAAGAGAGGACAGCGTTGACCAGGTCAGAGCCCATAAATGCTCACTCCTAGCCATGGTGAGGAGGACTCCTTGGCTTCAGTTGCTGCTGGGCTCATTCCCACAGATGTGAAGCTCAGAACAGCCTTTTCTACAGTATCTTTGCTGGAGCTTCACATTTTTCACCAGAGTCTCTGGCAGACAAGTTATGTGCCCACATGCAGCTTTTCAGCAGCAGTGAACTCCTGGCATGGCATAATTATAAATTCTCTGTTGAACCAAGGCTTAAATATTTTCTCTAGCAATATCTGGCAAGAGAAAGGACTTCTGGTACTTCTCCATAGCCATGCTGTGCATTTACTGCTCAGGGTGCAGTTGAACCGATATCAGGTTTTGATGTTTAAAGCAAGCTTCAATTTAAAAGTAATAGATAGAAGAATATTAATAAATGGCTGCATAGGAAAAAAGGAGGTTTGGTCCCCAGCCAGAGCAGCTGATGCATCTGAGAGATTTTGCTTGGCTGTGCAGCCTGGCTTGCCACGGGTCTCTCGTGTGACCAGAGCACAGATGAGGATCATACGGAGTAGGAGAGCAGTCTTGGCTGAGCTCATCTTTATGCTCTGAAATAAGTTAAATTCAGCTCTAAAACCCCCTGAGCAGGGATTACGGAATCTGTTTGTGATCACAAAGCACTACATAATTGTATCTGTACACTTCTTTTCTTATCTTATTTGCAATGTTGATATGAACTTTAATGAAAATGAGGAAAAAAATCTTTCTCAGACGATTTGGCCAGCTCTCAAGCAATGCTTTGCATTATCTGCCCAGAAAGAATAGCTCTATTAGTACAATAGCTTTTTAAAAAAAAACCTCTTGAAAAATGGAGTGAAGATAGTATTTTATTTTTGGTTTCCAGTTGGCTTCATTTTCTACATGGGGCTCAGAATTGGGGAGCGGTGCCTTTTCCCTGGTCCTTGATCAGAGTGGGGCCATGGTACTTTCCTCCCAAATGCAACAGGGAAAGGAGCAGAAAGCAACCAATTTCACTGAAACGTCCCAAATAGGTAGGTCAGGCCCAAGCCAAGGAAAAGTGTAAAGATCAGAACAGAGACCCAACAGCACACGTCGACAGCACCTCCACACGGAAGCATTCACAGGGGAGAGGGGAAAGGAAAGGCTTCCACGCTGCAGGCAGCAAATGCTCAGCCTTGCAGTCCCTCCCACACTGGTTTGCCGCTGGGCTCCAGTCTGGGGACATCCATGTCCTCCCCATGGTGAAGAAACCCCATACAGAGCTAAATGCACCCCACAAAACACAGGCTCAATCACCTGCCTGGGGGTCAGGTCTCACCTCCTTGCATGGGTAACAGTGTAGCTGTCAGTAGCTTTGTGGCACTGGAAGGATAAACACATATCTCTGCTCCTCTGCCCTTCCCCTCCTTGATGGTTCCACATGCTTTAGCTCTGAAGTTTAAGCTTTTGGAGACCCCATTTTGGTTTAGCCCATGACACACCGAATACAGGAAAGGAGCTGGAAGGAAGGATGCCCTTCCCCAGACAGACAGTCCCCACGGGGGGTTTCTCAGTGCCACCATCAGCCCTACCAACACAGATGGGTCGTCACCTCCTGAATGGTGCCATTGTTCCTGCCTCCAAAATAAAACAGACACAGGAGGCGTTTCCACCCAGAGAAAACCAGTTTCCACTGGTGACTCTCCCCCTTTGCTCGAGAATTCTCCGTCCCTTTCAGGGCCCCCGTAGCTTTCCTTTGTGCCTCTTCTAGGATGAAAAGAGGTAGTCATTGATTGTATTAATAATTCAGAGCCTAATCTCAGGGACGGGTGTTCACGACCCGTGAGGTGGCAATCTTTCATCTCGAGATCAGGATCAGCCAGATCTTTTAGAGGTCAAGGAAGATAGCTGCAGCATGGAAAATGCCTTCAAAATAATAGATGGGGGCAACTCTTGTGCATGGATGAAAATGGCAAAGGAAAAGCTCATGTGTCTCATACTCTCCATTGCCCCTGCATCTCAACCTGGTGATGCCCACAAACCCTTGAGGATGACTTCCATCAGCTTCAGTGAGCTGTGGAGTGATCTCTGCCACATGCCCCAACCCAACAATCAACATTCCCCAGGTCACCTGAACCCTCCTGCTCCTCAGGACAGACACCTGCCTGCTGATGATGGATCCTGAACTACCATCCCTCTTCTCCCATGGCCAAGCTCCTCCTTTAACGGCCTACTCAGTTGTCTTAACCGTTTCTGGAAGGTCAAAGTGTACTGGCGCGATTTACTTTCTTTGTTCTGTGGCCAAGCAGGTCCCTGTGCAGGGAGAGTGGCAAATTAATCTGCAGTACAAGTAGGTGAAACTGGTCCCAGACACTAAACTGGGAATTCCCAGGACAAGCAAAGAAAAGGGAAACCTAAATATTGTGGATTTAATTTGCACCTAGCTGCACTTTACAACCGGGAGCAAAATTACACCACAGCTCTTGAAGCCTGTCTAAAAGGCCAATAGTCCATTCCCCATCAAGTCCTTCTCCCACGATCTGCAGTTATCAACCTGCTGCATCTACTTTAATGCCCCGTGAGCCAGGTGTTGCTCTCGCCCCAGGGGTGAAGCTCATGTGGAAGGGTGCCCGCAGAGGGGTGCCGTTACACCTACGCCTACACTCTACGCCTTGCTGGGTGTTTATGGTAGAAATGGCAAGGTCAAAGACATGCACCTTGCACCTGGAACTGAAGGTGCCAACTCCTGTTGCGATGCCAAAGATTAACGGCACGCTGATAAGAACTGGGGGAAGTGGCCAGCGGAGACTTCTGAGAGTCCCTGTGAGGTGGCTGAGCTTTGCTGGGAGCGTCCCTGCTCCGGGGCTCAGGCTCCCCACAGGAACCAGGCTCAGCACCGATTTGCTGCAGCCACGATGCTCTGCCGCTGTTACCAAGGCACTTCCCGCGCCCTGTGCATTAGCATTTCTTCTGTCCTGTGCTTTGTCTTCTCAGGGAAGCACTTCCACAGCACAACCAAACTGATGTGCTTGCCATGGCAATGCTCCCCCCCCCCCAACCAGTGGTGGCACAGTCCCCAAGCGCTCAGATTAGTAACGCTCCAGCGTACAGTATTTTACAGCCTGGGACTCGAGCCCGACCCACTGCGCACACCTGCAGGAAGGCCTGGGCTTGCCATCACTTCTCCCCCCTCCTCTTTGTCTGCTGCATTCACTTGGGCTTCTCTGAACAAGCAGTTTACCTTCTCCTCTCAGGCAGGGTTTGTGCCTGGTTTCCTGTCTGTGCAGCGTCCCAGGCCTGACAGAAGCGGCTCTGTCTGCACTGTACTATCCAGACACCAACAGTATCCAGAACTGAGAACCGATTTGCAAATAATTATTACGGAAGGAAGCCGATCCTTCTATAGCTGATAACTTATCTGGTATACATCAGGTTTTCCCCAGTCTTCTCTCTGTTCTTGCTTCATCCACAAACACGCTGTTCCTTTGTCAGGACTATATATGCCTGGAGTATCCACATTTAAGAAAAAGACCTCTTTGATGGCAGGGTTTCCGTAGCAGGGCTGTTTAGATTTGTTGTGATTAGATCACATCCATTTTCTAATTTGTACCTAACACACACTCAAATCCCTCCTTAAGCCTGAGCTGTACAGGCACATTTTGTCTTCGCTGCCGACTTAATCAAGCAGTGGAGAGCTGCTGTGTGCTCTCTGCAATTGTTGTCTCTTGCACGGGAAAAAAAAAAAAAAAAAAAGAAAGAGGAGAAAGAAACACTTTGCAAAGGGCTGCTATTATCCACACACTACGGCGACAGCATATTTAGCGCGTTTGTGGCTCTGGGGCTGCAGTAATTAATTGTGTGTCTGACACTCTGGCTGGCACAGCCTCGTACCCGGAGCTTTCCCATCGCAGCGGCAGAAAAGCAGGCACCCCGGTACCCATCAGCGCCAAAATCAGTCCCCCCAGGCCTCTATGGGAGATGGGTGCTCACCCCGATGGCAGGGGAGGCTGGAGGCAGG
>NW_020799112.1:14126539-14132884 GCF_003259725.1 Athene cunicularia
TTTTTTTTTTTTTTTTTTTTTTTTTTTTTTTTCCACAAAGCTTTGCCTTAACTCCCGGTCTTGCGAAGCGCTGGGGTGTTTGCAAGCTCCGGGGGAAAGAAGGGGAGGGGGGGGGTGACAGCTGGACAGATGTGGGACAGGGGCAGGGACGGCCACATCTGTGCGGCAGGGAAAGGATGGGCAGCTGGAGAGTGTCTGGCCGGGGGGAGACTTTGCTCCTGATGGTCTGAGTCCGTAAATTGCCCAAAACCTCAGCCAGGAGCTGGGGGGACAGAACAGAGCCCCCAGTGAGGATGGTTCAGAGGCACCAGGCAGAGCAGCCCCTGTCGAGGCTTGCTTCCCACTCTTGGGACCTGCACGTTGCCCTTCCTAAACATTCTGTGCGTTTAAGGAAGCCGGGCTGTGTTTGCAAGACAGGTGCTTTTTGTTGTGGTGGTGGTTGCAAGGCAGGAGATGAAAGTTTGGTGTTGTTTTGATGTGATTCTTGATTGCTGCCTGTTGGAGTAATTGCATCGCAATTGCTCAGAGGTAGAATCAATTTCCCCAAATTGAGATTTTAATGGGAGCTCGCAAGCTGCTGTTATGTCATGTGGTTTAAGGCGGCGTTGGATTGCATTTATTTTATAAACTGGATACTTTTGCAGACGGCGCAGGGATAACAGCACCACCCAGCGGGGCCGCAGCCCAGCCCTAGTCCCAGCCCAGCCCTGCTCCCAGCCCAGCCCTAGTCCTAGTTCCAGCCCAGCTCCAACGCTAGTCCCAGCCCAACCCCAGCCCTAATCCTAGTCCCAGTCCCGACCCAGCCCAGCCCGAACGCTAGTCCTAGTCCTAGTCCTAGACCCAGTCTCAGCCCCAGCCCTAGTCCCAGCCCAACCTCAAACCAGGTGCTCCCGGGAGGACTCCCCGTGTCACCTCTGAGCTGCTCTCCCTCCACAAAAACTCCCAGTTTCATTTGCCAAAATACCTGTAGAGGTGCTGTATTAAAGTTATTTGGTTGTTTTTTCCCATAAAAAGGAATGTCTATTTCTCAGATAACCAGGAAAAAGTTTTAAATCAGCTGATGACCCTGTCACTTAGTGTTTTGTGACCAAGAGCTCAGGAAAGGCGTCCTGCTGCTGTCAGGAATTGACAGAAGGGGACCTGGGAAAGGGGATTGGGTTTCACAGAGATTTTTCCATAGGATCCTTCAAACGCCCCTTTCTCAAAGGGCTAGAGCTGTAGATTTGCAAACACCCGAAGCCATCTCCCACCTTTAAATGAGATCCAGGAGGTGTCCTTAGCTGACCTGTCAGCTGGGGAGGTGGAATTAGGGAACAGTGTGCACTTTCTCAAGATACCTGTAGCTTTTAAAAGCATCAGAGAAAGACTGTCACATTACACAGACTGGTTTCTGTCTTGGCTGATAAGTACGCAGTTCTCTGCAATTCTTCTGTTCAATTTTTGGCAGTTCAGATTTATCCATCTTTTCTGCTGAGCTGACATTTGGCCATTTGAATTTGCTCTTGGGAACCTCCCAGTCCATCTTTTTATTTTTTTAGAGGGGAGCCCAGATGTGAAGAAGATACACTGAAGAGATATTGCTTGATATTTACCCCAAAGAGGAGACTGGGCCAGGAAGACTAGTTCCCTGCAGAGAACTAAATATACAGATGGTGAATTCCAGCCAGCCCTCCAAACACAGCCGAACAAGGGACGGTTACATGCTCCCATGTGTAGGAGACAGGCCTCACCCCACAGGGCTTTGCAAGCAAGGGAAAGGGAGAGAAACGAATGAATGCCACCAGTCAAAAAAAGTTGATGTGATGAACCCTATTTGCCTGAAAATATCCCTGCTTGTTTTGCTTTCTGTCGTGGGTGAGACTGGAAGTTTTCCACCAGCCCATCCTCCCTTCCCCTTGTCCAGCCTGGGTGGTTGTGAGCATGTAGAGGTGACTTCTGTTGCTGTGAGCTTGGAGCAGGCATTTCGAAGACAGATCCCACAGCAGGGATACTCAGTCAGGGCTGCTGTTAATCAGTTAATCCGTGGATGCAAAGATGCAGGTCAACAAAGCATTCTTACTATTTTATTTATTGGTGCTACAAAGCTGTGTTTTATCCCACCTTCAACCCACTGGCCTCTTTTTACACAGCCAGACTGGCAAATCTGATGTTCACAGAGGCAGCTGTGGGGAGGTGGATTAGCTAAACCAGCGAACTCTTCTCTGCACTTTGCTACGCAGGAGTGGGTCAGTCTTCAAAGCTCAGCTCTGTGCCATCACCTGCCCGTCCCACTCAATTACTGCAGAAATTCAGCGCAGGGCACTAATGAGACCTTGGGGGGACACTTTCCCCGTCAGCTGCTCCACCAGGCGTTGTACTGCAAGGCAACAGGTTAGGAGGGAAGCAGGTTTAGATGCATAGTCGGCAGCTTCGAGGTGCACAGCTCAGGGAGAGCCTCTGCTCCTGCTGTCAGCCAGGGAAACTAAAGTGATAAAAAATCTGAATGATGAGCAAAAGGAAGATCTTCAAAATGAACTGCAGCGTTTTCCAGTATTGTAAACATCAGGGGTGTGGCTGTTACTGCAGAAAGATGAAGGGGTGTTTTTTTGTTGTTTTTCTTCTTGCTCAGAGGTTTTCTCTTTAGTAAGGGAACTGTTCAGAGTACAGCTGTTTGGTTTTACTCCCATGAACATTTTGGGATCAGTTGTCAAACCTCCCCAGACAACAGTTCAGGGGTTTCCACTTCAAACTTTCTTCCTCTTTTAGGGAGCAGTTGGCTTTTTGCTGCTCACCCCAAACACATATCATTTCAGAAGAACATTTCAGGATTAGCTTCCCGCATGGGTGATCACAGTTTATCCCAGCCAGGCCACGAGCAGCGTTGGTTGAATGCCTTGTCCTGAGGCAGCGCAGGCAAAGGCACGTGCTGAAGCTGTATGGAGATAGTTGTGTGAAGAGTGGCTACACAGAAAGTTCATGGCAGAGTCAGGAGCAGGCCAGGAGCCCTGACATCCATTCCTCTAACTACTAGTTACAGTCCTCAGAAATACCCATGTTTACTATTTTAGCCATATAATTACAGGTAGTGAATAATTCCATTAGGAAGGCTGTAAGGGGAGGTATCATCTGTAAACCTAAGGGTTCAAATTAGACACGTCCATTCAGCCCCGTTGAAGCCCACAGCCGTGCACGGGGTGACGCAGGGCGAAGGAGAGTTCAGAGGAGTGATCCCAGCTGAGCTTCCCCTGGGAACTGGGAACCTTCCTACTCATCCTGCAAATATCTCAGAGAATGCTGTCGGCTAACCCCGGCCGTGATTTGCATGTCACCCCTCCGTAATGACACCAAACACGAGAATCATCGTGTAGATGACCACGGAGGTGCCTTTGGCCCCGGAGCTGAGCCGCTGCACCACGTAACTCCGCTGTGCCTCAGAGGTGTTTGCATTTTAGCGGTGGGTGGTTTCCCACATACTGTTTGCAAAGAGCATCGGGCTCGGCGCTGCCTGAACGGGGAGCCCCGGCCAGGCTTCGAGAAGGAAAGAATCTGGGGAAAACGCAGTCACTCCACACTTCCAAGCCTAGATACCCCCATTAAATGAGGGAGAGATCCAAATTTCACACAGCCTGCGATTCAGTAGGCGATTTAAAGCTAATCAGAAAGGTGAAGGTTACTTGAAAAACATGGAAGGGGGGGCAGGATTTCAGAAACACACCTTATTTGGGGCCTTTCCCTGCTCTGCAGTTACGGTTTGGACACATCTGTTGTTTTCTCCAGCGAAATCCGCTGCTTTGATCAGTGCCAAAAACAGCAATCCCATTTGCAATGCGTGATGCAACTGAGCAAAATCAAGGAGAAATTTTTACAAACTGGAGCCAGGGGCATCGGACCGTTGCTTTATGGCAGCGCAGTTTTCCCTACACAGAAGGCAGAAGCTCCAACAAGGGTCTTATTTTAAAAATAATGCTTCAAACTGGATTCCAGTCTGTCATTGCAATGTGTCAGCTTGATACAAAAATGGCAATACTAAAGTGGCGCTTTAGGTCAAACAATCAAACCAGCCTCGCAGCAGCTATTTCACAGCTGAATTTCAGAAGTTCATAATTCAGATGGGCTTTTGAGTTAAAAATATATATCATGCCATATGTCATCAGGCGAGATAATAGCAGAAGTGATGTTTTTCAGATTGAAATAAAAGCAAAAGTTGCATTGCGAGAGGACAGGGTGAGAGAAGGAGGAGGGGTTTGGGGTTTGAAACCCCATCCCCTGGATCTCACCCCACTGCTTGGGCTCTCCCCAGCTCGTGGACCCTCTCCCTCCTCCCCCCAGGCTCCTTCCAGCCTCCCCAGGCCCCTTCGAGCTCCAGCTGCCTCCACATCCCATCAGCAGGCATTTCTTCTTGGGTGGTAGCAGCAGCTGGCAGGGTTTGGACATATTTGCCCCTGTTTGACATCCCCCACAAAGAGGTGCTTCGGGTAGGCGTTCCTCCCACACTGCCTGCGCTACAGGTCTGGATCCGGCCTGCCAGCTTTCATCTCCTGCCCAGCTCAGCCCAGTCTGGCAGCTCTTCTGCACACAGAGCTCCTTCTGACTTTAGTGGACATCATCTGAGTGCAGCTGTAGAAGGATCAGGACCAAGACAGATCTCCAGTCAAGCAGGCAAGGCCCCAGGATTTTTGGATCCCATCTGGGTCCCAGATGTAAAAAGCTTCAGCATTTTAATTCCAGTTGCAGCCTGAATAAAGCCCCAGTGAAGCTCCTCCTTCATTTGGAGGCAAGGGGGCTCAAATTCCCCAAGGAGAACTAGATGGGAGTTGTTAGGTCCCTTTGCTTTGTAGATATTTACTCCCATCTCCTCTTCCTCACCTCACCTTCCATGGAGTATTTGTTGTAGCTGAATCACAGATTCAGTGCACAACAGGAGGAGATCAAAAACTCTTCTTGGAGACTTTAAGCTATCCTCACTCCAAAAAGCATCTTTCAGGGTGATTGTGAGCGGAAGAGAAGGGGATTTCCAAGGACAGCTAGAAGCAAGGTCAGGGAGCGTATCCCTGGCCTATACCAAGCTACAGGAGGAAAGACAACACTGTTAAAGGGCGTTTACAGAGTTGGGAGATGGGTTGTGTAAAACAATCAGAATCCTTTTAATCTTTGTATAAGATCCCCAAGAGAAAGGAGAATGAAACATTAGGATGGCAAGGGGACACTCAACCAAAGGAGGGTTAAGGATCCAAACCAGGGAAAATAAAGCATATTAATTAACGCATTATTGCACCCCTGCGCACTCTCATTCCGAAGGGGAGTTGTCTTAGTTCACTGTGGCTAAAACACCCTTCAAGAGAAATTTAAACTAGATCCAAGTGGGCTGTTAAGGGGATGCCTCCCTCCTGGCCCAGCCCTTTCCTGGGTGGAGCAGACCCCTGGGTGCTGGGGCTGCAGATCCTGCTCACCTCCTCATGCTGTGGCATCCCAGGAGGTGGAAACGAGCAGGATTTTGAAGCCCAGCAGGCAAATGCCTGTGTGCTTCAAGCTGCTGCTCCATCCCCATGGTCGGTGAGCAGGGAGGGTGCTCCCAGGACTGCCATCTGTCCGGGGACTGCCCAGAGGGTCTGTAAGGGGAGCTCACAGTGAGACCCCCAGGACAAGTGTGCCAACACAACTGGTGAGACCTTCCCCCAGGTCTATAGGCGTGGGGGGGGGTGGAGGCCCTGGGCGAGCGCAGGTACCCCCGAGTCCTCTCTGTCAGTCCTCAGCGGGCTGGCAGCTGGATTTGGCACCCCCAGCAGTCACCCCCCCTCTCTGAGGGGTGTCGTCTGACGATAAGGATCTATGAGACTTGCTGTTCGAGTTGTCTGAGCTTACTTCACCTCTGCCAGGGCCGGTGAACGACCCGGAAAGGTTGTGGAACGCTCACACCTGCGCAGCCAGGGCTGGGGCAGCGCAGAGGAGCTCCCCGTGCCGGGGGGGTCCATGCCCCAGCAGGCTGGGGGGCCGCAGCGGCGTTCTCGCAATCCCTTCCCCACACAAGGTGCCCAGACTCTCCCTGCCTCAGTTTCCCTCGTCTGCCCTACAGCGGCCTCTTGGCCCCAAATCGCTTCATTTGGGAGAAATCCGAAGCGTTCTGGTTAGGCCCGTGGGAAGGAGGCAGGGAGGGCGCGCCGGGGGCCCAGATCCAGGGGGGTGGGGAGGAAAACCCCCTCCCAAATTGCAACCGAGCTGCGATGCGTGACGGCGGGGAAACGGCAGAACCTCCAGAGCCCTTCCCACAGCCCGCCCCGCGTGGAACCACGGCCCCCCCCAACCCCCGGCCCCCCTCCCCGCAGGGCTGGGGAGGCTTTGGGGGCTCGACCCACAAGGGTAACCCCC
>NW_020799112.1:14132934-14197689 GCF_003259725.1 Athene cunicularia
TCTTTTTTTTTTTTTTTTTTCTTTTTTTTTTTTTCTGGAAACTCTGGAGCTGCTCCCATATGTGTTGCTTAACGCCCTTTTCGGAGCGGTTGAGTTGCAAAGCGTTGAGGCTGTGAGATTTACGGTGCAAGAAAGAACTTGATAGGAGATCTGGCTGGCTGCTTTGTTTGCTTCTCCCTTCAGCAGGCAAATAAGGTGCAAGGAACTGGCAGAACGAGGCGATCCGGGGCCCGCAGGAGCGGGGCGCAGGCAGACACGGTGCTGCCCATGCACAGGGCTGGGAGCACGCCGGGGGCTCTCGTTGAAAGCTTTTTTGGGCTGGGGAGGTGGGAAAAAGGGGGAGGATTTATTCCCTGGCGTAACCTTTGCTGCTTTTCCCCCCTGTGCTTTGTAATTTGTAGGTTCCCAGCTCCGAGGAGGCTTTGCACCCTCCTGGGCGCCCCGGGTGAGGGGGGCTGCTGGCGGCTGCCCAAGTGGGTGCTCGGCGTGGCGGATCGGTGCCTCCCCAAGTCCTGCCCTGTTTATTTATTTGGTTAACCCCTCCACCGCCACACGCACACCCCAGGCTGGATTCCTGCTTGTGCTGCTCTCACACCTCCTGGGCAGCTCCCGCCATCGAGCACCCTTGGGCTGTGGGGGCACCGGTGTGGGTCGTCCCTGCGCGGGTCCCCCCACGCGTGGGTCAGGGTGACCGCTGAGCGTGGGGCAGCTGGGGAAGCAGATGTGGGCAGAGCAGGCCACTGCTGACAGTTTCCCTGGCAGAAGTCCTGCTCGGGGCTTGTGCCAAGCCCCCGCACTGGATGCTCATGGGCGCTGCCCCCCCCGCAGCTGGGACCTTGATTTCCTGGGGTGCTCGGCTGACCCCCACCTGTGCCTCCCGGTATAGGCTGTGCTGAGTTTTCCTGCAAATCCTTTTGTACTTTCAAAATCTGGCCCTGGGTGTGCTGCCCCAGATGTGAAGCCTTGCTCGCTCCACTCCGCTTTGCTTTGGCTTTCCCTGTTCGTCTTTGCCGTCCTGGCTGTAATACACTTCTGCCTCCAGATAAAATGGGGATTTTCTGCCCTTGGTCCATCTGGGCAATGCAGTTGCTTCCAGATAAGGATCCGTCCCTACTGGAGGTGTATCGGCTCGGTTGATAAATGGCTTTTGTCTCAGCAGCAGGGAGGGACGTGATCGCAGCGTTAAGCCGAAATTGAGAAGAGGGGCTTAGAGGCTGTTAGAACCTCTCCGGCACTGCAAACGGAGAGCTGGGCTGGGGGCCGGGGAAGGTGGCAGCAGGGGAGGAGCGCGCCTGTACGGGATGTTGTCAGGGCAGAGAAGAAGGGAGGGATTCAAACGTAAACCTGGAAATATTTTGGCTTCCCTGTTTTTGTTGCTCGCTCCGAGCCGTTCTCGTACCTGCAACGGGGAGTTCTCAGCAATTGCCAGCAAGGCTTGTTGTGGGGCTGGAAGGAGGTGCCTTGCTTTTAATGCAGGTGGAGTGGATACTTTGCTTTTTTACACAGAAATCCTACGATTCCCAGCCCTTGGTTACTGGGAATGGAGGGATATTAGGAGTGACTGTGGGTTTATCATGGCAGCAGCTGAGGTTTCCTTCTTTGTGGCCCAGACAGCTGTGCCGAGTTGGATGTGCACATGAATGCTCACAGGGCTGGGCAGCCATAAAAACTTCCTAACCTGGGGGCTCTGCTCAGTCTCTGCACCAACCTGCTGTCCCTGGAGAGCTGGACTGTGGTGCTGGATCAGGCCCCAGTGACAGTGAGTTTTGCGGTCTCTCATGTGGCTCCCTGATGGGCACATCCCATAAAGCAGCCACGGGCTCTGGCAGGGTGGTGCACACCCCGTGTGAGCCCCTCCTCAGCCCATCAGTCCTTCATGGAACCCCCCGGCCCAGCCCTGCAGCTCCCAAGGGATGACCCTTCCTGGGACAGCAAAGAAGAGTCAAAGACGAAGGGGTTTGGTCCATCTGGATAGATTTGGTTTGGCTTGATTTGCTTTTCCTATCGGAGCAGACACCAAACTTGGAATAAGGGCGAGTGTAGGAACCCAGGACCCAAAAAAACATTGGGGTCGCATGTGGCTTGGAGGGGGCCAGGGTAAACTCGGGGCTGCTGCAGGCCAGGAGTGGTTGTGCTGGGGTGACAGAGAAGTGCTTTTGGGGAGGATGGGGGATGCTCAGAGATGCAGGCTGTGGTGGGGCAGGTGTGGGGGTGCCCTGGCCTTTTTCTGGTTGTCCTGGCAAATCCTGTCTTGATGCTGCAGATCAGGAGCAAGCTGTGCAGGCAGGGCCTTGCCGGGCTGTGCACGGCACCCGGAACGCACTTGTAAGAGGAGAGCCCCTAAATGCCTTTAAAAAGCTTTGTACCCTGCACTTGGCAACTACTGGAATGAAAAGAAGAGGATATTTATTCCCTTGTCCGTGAGCTCTCAAAATAACAGGGCGTTCGATTGTAGCCTCAAGATTGCTTTGCACTCAAGTGCAGCCCGGCTGAGTAAATCACTGCTTCACCAGCTGAAATTCCTGCAGCAAGGGGGAGAATTGAATTATGGCCAACTGCAAAACCAGATGCCATCCCCTTGATGAAGTCATCGGGCTCTGACTGCGGAGAACAAGCTGGCTCCTACACACACGCAGCCCTCGTAGGCGCAGACTGAGCTGCTCTGTCTAATGGCCTGGCCGTGGTGTGGGGCAGCTGGAGGCTGGCGTCCCTGCCGGTGGGAGAACAGTAAGTCCTTCAGGGTGGGGCACCAGAAGGGTGTCAAGTCCCACTTTCCGCTGCATGAGCATCCAGGGGAGTTTGGCCGTTTAATTCCCAGCAAGCAGAGCTATCCCTGCGTATATAGGGATTTTATGGGTCAGGCGGAGAGCAAACTTCGCTTGAGCCCAGAGTGTTTTCTCCTCCCTCGGTTTCCTCTCCTTCCTGGACAGCTGTTGACTTTGGTCCCCAAAGCCCTAGCAATGATCTATGGCGTTTTGGTTTTCGGACAAGCTACCTTTTTTTTTTTCTTGCCATGTGACACACTCCAGCTGGCCCTTTCTGAGATGATGAGGACATGTGGCAGGATGTTTTAGGGACAGATCCTGGCTCTGGGCTTTGCCAGCCCACAGTGATGCCAGAGCCTCCCTGTACTGGGGATGGATGGGTGGGGAACAGCAGGACTGGAGAGGTGGGTTCCAGTTTTACAAAGTTACTGTTTCTCCTAAAATTAAAACCTGAGCCCAGGGGGGCCATCAGACAGACTCGTTTAGAAATAAATAAGCTCTGAAGGTCTGTGGCTGTGAAGGAGGGACGGGTACTGTGTCTTCCATGGCGCAGGAGCGATGGGGAGCGTGTCTGGTGCCGGGTGGGAGCCCAGCCTGCAGGAGGGGATCCACTAGATCCCCTGTGTCCCCGGGTGCGGCTGCAGCATCAGTTGGGTGCCAATGTGGGTTTTCGGTGGGCTCATGGGGCTGCTGCCTGCCAGCCAGGCAGCTGCCACCCCACACCCTGCGCGCAAACCAACGCCTCCGATTGAGATGCCGCAATTTTTTGGCAGGCGTTTAATTGTATAAATTTGCCTCATCCAGATTTATGTGCTCCGGGCTTTTCTCCATCTCCTCGTTTTTGTGTCTCATTTACCTCTGTGTTTGAAGGGTTGAAATTTCACAAGAGCACGGCAAGGATGATTATTCCTAGAGGGAATCCACACCTGTGAGCAGAAAGCATTTCCCTGCCAGCCCCACTGCGGCCCAGGCGAGGGGGAGGAGGGCGAGGGACCTGCTGCCACACCTGGGGGGCCCCCGGGCGCTGGTGGGTGGCAGCCGAGCCTTCAAAGGCACCCTGAGAAAACAGCTTCAGCATGGCGAGAGTGATGTCTGCTGGAAACTCGAAACACTTGGCGATGGGGGTGGCTGCCAAAGATGACCTTGTCCGGGTACTGCTACTTCAGAAGGATGGGGACATGGGTGGTGTTGGCTGGGGGAGGAAGCTGAGGGCGACGCTTCATGCAGGGGTTGAGAGAGCAAATCCATCTCTCTTCCCACTGGACTCGTCTTGGGTGAAACCCTTCACATCCTCAGTGTCTTCATCTGTAAAATGGACCGTTCCCCTCAAGGAGATTTGCCAGCTCTTGAGAACTGTTGGTGAAAAGTGGCTGGGTGCTCCCCAGCTGGGAAAGTCAGGTGTGTGCAGCTCCAGCACAGCTTTCCAGCCCGCGGCATGCCGTGGCAGGGAGCCAGCTTCATTAGCGCCCTTCTGCAGATGGAGGATCAGAGATCGCTTCCCTCCCTCCTCGTCCGCCATCCACCAGCTCATGGTGGAGCAAAACCTGCATCCTCTGAACCATCCACCAGAGCTGCTTCCAAGGAGGAGGTGAAAGCTCAGTGGTTGCAGCAAAGCCAACGCTGAAGCCGGAATCCCAGGATGGAAGTTTTAAAAACAAATTCTGTGACTGTTGCTGCTTTGGCTCTAAACTCCTGGTTCCTCCTTTCAGCCCATCGTGCCTCCTGTACTTCTCACTCAAGATTTGCCAGTAATTCTCCGAGCAGCATCGCCTGCTGCTCGTGGCCCCAGCTACCAGCTCCATGGGTGATGTGCCTCCAGTGGTGTCTGCTCGCCCTTCTCCCTCTGTGGGGATGTCAGGGTGAGCCTGGCCGCGGGGGCTGGGGAGAGATGCATTCGCACTCGCTGAGCATGCCGGGTCAATGGTAAGCTGACTCTCCCAGCCAGAAGAGCTGACTAAGTGACAGGAACGATCAAGGGCTCCTTCGGCAGCATCCAACGGTTCGTGCCGTAGCCGGTGAAGACACTGACTCTGCTTTTTTCCTGCCTGTGCTTGCCCCGTGTCTCCGCAACGCCCGGAGAGGAGAGATGGGGGGCCATGAACTCGGCGCTGAGGACAAAGGGGAATTGGCTGTGGCAGGTCCTCCAGATGCTTTAGTGATTGACACACGTTGAAACGAGAAAACTCCTTCTGCGTCCTTCTTCTGATTTAAACGAACTGGAGAAAGCCTTTCCCCAGCATCCTCTTGAAGCCAGACAAAGACTGGGTTAAAAGAAACTGCATGGACTGAGGTGTGTGCTCGGCTACATCTAGAGTCACTCTATCAGTGCTTCCTTTGCCTAGATTTAGTGCATCTGCTGCTTTTGCCAGTGTAAAAGAGCACAAAACCCAGGCCCCAGGGTGGAAGGTGGCCCCTCGGAGCCAACCTCGCCATGCACGCCCTTGCAAAATATGAGCTCCAGCGCTTTAAGAGAGTCAGGTTTATTTTTCTCCTTCAGTTCCCTCCTCCCAGTCCTCCTCCCCCCACTTCAGTGCAACTGAAACCTGATCTAATCCCTTTGCACATGGGTAATTTATTGGTCTATTGGGCTTTTCTTGATGGCAAATTGCATTGTCTTTCTTCCTGGGTTGAGGCTTTGGAGCAGTTTGCTGCATTCCTGCAGCTCTTTTCTCAGGGCTGATCTTTCACACCCCCTCTGAGCACAGTCAAATCAGTTTTATTGGGCCTCTTTGTTATGCAAACAAGGCAATAATAACCAGGCTATTATTCTGCAAGATTGTGCTTGATTAACAGTTCAAAGGAGGTCGCTGGAAGAGCCCGGCGCTGCCATCGAGCACAAATCCTTTCACGAAGCTTGGGTCAGGTGGCCTTTGGGTCTTCCTCGCCCCACGGTGCCCTGTGGGGCTGCGGGAGAGCTGCCCCTGCCCGTGACACCCCATCCATCAGGGCTGCGGACACACCGATGGGCTCGTTTCCCTCCCTGACAATGATGAGGCGCTGGTTGATGTGTGTCGTAAAATAGAATCATAAAATAGTTTGGGTTGGAAGGGACCTTTTAAAGGTCACCTAGTCCAACCCTCCACACAGTGAGTGGGGACATTTTCAACTAGACCAGGTCGCTCACATCCCCGTCCAACGCGATCTTGAATGTTTCCAGGGATGGGGCATCTGGCACCTCTCTGGGCAGCCTATTCCTGTGTTTCACCACCCTCGTCGTAAAAAAATTCTTACATCTAGTCTCATGGCCCACGCTGCGATGTGGGACCAGCATGGCTGGCGTGTGGCGTGGCTCATGTGGACTCCTCTGCCGGGACAGGGACAGCGTGAGGGGCGGGATGCAAAGGGCTGATGCTGTTCATCCCCTCCAGTTTTGCTTTGGACTTGAAACCTTGCTGGAAGGGATCCCATCAGCCACATTTTTGACTATCAGTGTGATTTTTTTTTTTTTAGTTTTAATTTTGGGGACATTTTGGTGCTGGTGGTGATTACTGTCCACCCAGGAGCTGAGCAGTCCACATCTCCTTGAAGCTGGTAGATGTTGCTGGTATTTAGCACCTCCGAGAATCGTGCCTTTCCTATTGAGTTGTCAGCATAAATATGTTTATTTAGATTACTTAAATAAATATGTGTTTAGGAGCCTAAGTCTAGGTGCTCAGATCTGAGGCCAAAGGTAATTACGTTTTACTGTGTTCTCCAAGAAAGCCCTTTACTGCATGTGTGAGGCTTGCACATCTCCACTTCAATCCATATATTTGGAAAGATGCGGGATGATGTATTTGCATCACATGTGGGTGATGAAATACTTTCCAGCCTGTTAGTAACCAAGAGAATATTAAACAACATCTCTTAGGAGTGAACGCTTTAAAATTAACAGGTCTAGTTAACATGCACCCAAGAGTCTTAAAAGAATTGTCTTTTGCTTACTGAAATTAATTTCCAGCAACTCTCGTTGCTAGAGAAATTACAGGAGAACAGATGAATTGTTGATTTGGTGCTTCTGAAAGCACTTGATTTGGGTAAATGAAATCCAGGTAACCTGACACCAGCTGAAGGGGAAAATAGGGGACACTGATAATTAAAAGGCTGTTAAAGTTAGATGTGTGCGTGTAATATGTTTGAACACTTAATTTAACAGTGTGTAACACAATGTCCCGACGATGAGGGCAGAGCAGCAGGACCTGGGTCGTGTGATACCCCGGGCCCGTGAGCGTGTGTTCGGTGGACACACATGGGATGTTGCTGGATGGAGGACCGGTGCTTTGCAAACTGGGAGCTCTGGAGAAGGTCGCAGCCAAGCAGCACATCTCGGTGCCCGCTGCAGTGCAGTGCCCCGGCGAAACGGGTGACTGGTGAGCGTGTCCCGCATCGGCATGGTCCGACTGGGTGGTAGGTTTTGCAGGAAACAAGCCTGCCGGGGGAAGGGCTGATGGTGAGGCTGGCAAACACCTTCCAGTGAGAACTTAAAAGTGCAAACCGTTTAGCTTATCTAGAGGATTGACAAGTGACTTGATTGCAGTGTGTAAATATCTTTGTGGGAAACATACAGCTTACTAACGGACCTTTTACTGCTTTGGAGAAAATTGCTGGTTCTTTTTATGTCATTACAATGAAGTCAGATAAAATCCACTTATAACCAAGACCCGCGTTTTGTAAAGGTGATAAACTCCTGAAACAGCCTGCCGAGGAGAGGGGTGGCTTTTCAGACTGCTCAGGCTGCAGAAGTCCTCATGGGAGGTATACCTGAACAAATGTGGGGCACCGGCCTGCGGGCGGGGGAGCTGGCTTAGTCCAGGTGATTTAACAATTTCTTCTGGCTTTAAATATTCTGAAACTGTTAGTTCCAAGGTAGTAAAGAAAATTTTGTGCCTGGTTTGAGTGACACCAAGACCTTGAAGGGGGAAGTTGGGAGGTGGCTGGGCTACCAGGGGTTGAAGTCACTTGTCCCTGGTATGAAGGACCCTTTGTGACGGACAAGGGTGTTGGCATCACCCACCCGCAGGGGTGTCTCACAGATCCCAGGAGAGCATTGCTGGGTTCCTGCTTGAGAGGGATTTGTTTCCGTGCTAAGTCATCTGTGGTTGAAAAACAGATCCATTGCGAGTCGATGGAAAATAGATTATGCGAAATTGAATAAACATCGTTTCTTGGCCCGGGTACAAATGGGCCTGCGCTGCTGTGCCAAAGCTGCTGCTAGAGGGGACGAGGCGAGGCGTGCATGTCGGGGGGAGGAGAGGGTCGTGTTTGCTCTCCTCCGCAGCCTTTATCAGCCCTGGTCCCTCCCCAGCAGGGCCAGGGGTTTGCCAAACCGGGTGGCCACCGGTGTGGTCAGACACGTTGATGAGAAAGCCCAAGCGTGAGGGGCCGGGGAGGGCGTGTGGCCCCGCTCGCACATCGCCGCTGCGGCACCTGGCTTTGGAAATGTGGCCTTATATGGGGCCCTGAGCGAAACAGCAAAAAGGGGACGGGTGCCAAAACTGGAGCGATAACATCTTAAAGAAGAACGCTCCCCCTTCAGGCCCAGGGAGGAAGGCGATGGGCTTCCCTGCCCTCAGCTTTGTTGGTTTGGTGTTTTGTGGTTTGTTTTTTTTTTAATTCAGACCTTATAAAGTCATGTGCGACCCTGGGGTGATGCAGCAGGGAGGGATGGAGTGTCATGGAGTGTGGGGGGACCGTTTTGCGGCAGCCTGCTGTGTCCGTAGGCTGCCACAGCTCTCGCCTGCATCTCCTGATCCAAGCAAACAAAGCTCGTTCTTAAAGAGCAATAGGCTGTGGCTTTATTCTTATTAAAAAGTTGCATCCACATAGCAGCTGAAGGGCTACAGCAGCCAGAATGCTGCAGCCTGGACCCTGCTGGGGTGTCTCTGGACAGGCCACTTCGCACAGTGCCTCCCGGTGCCTTACTGAGCTGTCGGGTGAAGTGGGGTGTGCGGGTCCTGCGTGTCCAGGGATGTGTCCTCCAGCTCCTCCCCGGGCTGTGCTGGCAAGTCTGTCTGCAGTGACAGTGCATTAGGCCACATGCAACCTCGAGGCATCCTCAAGCTGTACATTAGCATAACTACTAGGAGAGCAGTGATTTTAATTGCCTGATGCCACAGCTGTTTGGGATAACCGGCAGTGGTGGCACTGGTCACAATTTCTGCGTGTATTTTTTTTTGACTCCCGGCCTCCCCCCAGGAGGGTCCTGGGGGATCTGCAAAGCTATGCTTGCAGTCTCTTGTCAGAGGGAGTGAGGTGCAATTTCCTTATTTTCCACCCTGATCAACCCACAACTGCACCACGAGCATCTTGCCCCAAAACGCCACTGCTTGCATTCCTCATGCCAGCAGACTCGCTTTGGTGGAAAATCACATTCTTGGGGCGGGAAAGAAAGGGATATGAAATAATAAATATTTTTAAATTTGACCTGTACATGCAGGAGGCTTAGCAGAAATATGAGCCCATGTCCCAGGTTAAAAGCTTCTTATCAAGTTACCTCTGGTCAGTGATGAGTTAAAGACTTTCCACAGTCTTCTTGCAGGTTTAAATGGGATGCTGCCAAGATGAAACAGCTCCTGGGTTCTCAGTGTTGTTGCTAGCATCTGAGTTTATTAAACATGAATTTTAAAACTGTGAGGAACCTGTCACCATTTCCTATTTGCACTTCACTCTTCTTGGAAAGGGAGAGGACGCAAGCTTGTTTCTTAAAGCTGGACTGCTTAGTGTTTTATAGCCTCAGTCTCCCTTTCTGATTTTCCAGCACCAACTATGTTTAGGTTTCCAGCACTGCAGTGTTTAAAACTAAAACATACTGTTTTCCCTGAAACAATACTGGGTTTTGTAACTTTCTTTTTAAACAAATCTGAAAGGGTTTTGGCACAGATGCCTTACCAGCCTACTTCTAAACAAACCCTGAGACAGCAGTATACGTGTATGCCTGCAAGAGGCACCACGAAAGCATCTGGAAATGGTGGGGCTTTTCTTCTCATCCTTCTGCTGCCTTTTGTGCCTGAGCCCATCCTGTCTCCAAGCCCTCTGAGGGACTCGATTAAGAGGAGAGGAAGGAAAACGCCATGAATTTTAAGCGGTGTGAGCCTGGGTTCACCCAGCAAGGCTCCAAACTGGCACAGCAGAGCAGTGTCCGTGCGATGTTCAGCGATGGCCATGTGCTTTTTGCACAGCTGCTTTCAAGTCTGCTCCAGGGAAGCCACGCTGCCCCAGGGAGCAGACGCTGGGGGGGGGAAAAAACAGGATCTGAATTTTCTTTGCCTTCTTCTGCCTTGCCAGCAAGCACCGAGGCTCCGGCTGAGCGCGGCAAAGGTCCTGCTGCCTTTGGCTTCGCCTCTGCGTGGGCAATGCGAGGCGGGGGCTCCGCTGGCATCCCCGCACCCTGCTGCGCCGGTTTTTCTCCTCCACCTCTTGTTCTCTCTCAGCGGGCCGTGGTGGGGAACTGGCTCCTGGGGCTGGGCTGAGCCACACAGCAGTTAAGAAAGAGGTTTTTTTGGCTCCTGCTTTTTTTCTGGAGGCACAGGGATACTGTCAGGCACTGTTCCCAGCGCCGCTGCAGCCATGAGGATGGTGGGGTGGCCGCGGGCTCTGGTGCAGGGTTGGTCACGGCACAGATCCTGCTCTAAGCTCGGCACGGTGACGTGGGGCTGGGGCACAGCAGTCATGCCGGGGCTGGGTTTCCCCGTGCCTGTAAAGGAGGAAATGGAAGGCAGACAAATTTTTTGCCCTCATGGAGCTCAGTCTGGACGCAACGCACAATAATTCATGCAGCACAGAGCTTTGAACGTCAAACCCGAAAAGGACATTAAAAACCCCATTGCATCTCCCCCCACATTAATGATCCCGCCAAATCCCCGCTAATGAATACATCCCATTCTTCCCCACCCTGTTTTTTCCCTCCAGGAGCATTCATCTAAAAGTTGAATGTTGTTTCTCTTCTTGGCTTAAATTGAGGCAGATCCTGTTGGTTTCTTTGGCTTTGATGCATGAGAGTTGGGTCATGTGAGAGTGTCACGTCTGGTGAGAGAGGTCTTGTCATGTGGTAGAGCCAATGTCATGAGTTTGGGCTGTGGGAGGAGGACACCAGCCTCTTGCTGGGGGTAGAGTTGTCCGTCCCAGTCGCAGGCATGCAAGCACTGACCACCTTGTCTTCTTCCCCTCCTGCAGTGACATCTCCATGCAAGATCCTCAAGTGCAACTCTGAGTTCTGGGCAGCCACATCGGGCTCCCACCACCTGGGCACGGAAGAAGCGCCCGAATTCTGCACGGCGCTGCGCGCCTACGCGCACTGCACCCGCCGCACCGCCCGCACTTGCAGGGGCGACCTGGCCTACCACTCCGCCGCGCATGGCATAGACGATCTCATGGCGCAACACAACTGCTCCAAGGATGGCCCCACGTCCCAGCCCCGCCTCCGGACATTGCCCCCCGGGGACAGCCAGGAGCGCTCCGATAGCCCCGAAATCTGCCACTATGAGAAGAGTTTTCACAAACACTCAGCCGCCCCCAACTATACCCACTGCGGGCTCTTCGGGGACCCGCACCTCAGGACTTTCACAGACACTTTCCAAACCTGCAAGGTGCAAGGGGCTTGGCCGCTGATAGACAATAACTACCTGAACGTCCAGGTCACCAACACGCCAGTGTTGCCTGGCTCCACGGCCACCGCCACCAGCAAGGTGAGCCTCGGGCACGTCCCCATGAGCAGAGGTGGGCAAGGGCAAAGGTGCTTCTGAACAGCCTTTCTTTCCACCATCTCTCCATACCATTTGCCCATCTCCTTGGGGAGGTTAATACCGGGTGGGCACTCCTCTGGATTTTGAGTGTTTGGCCCTAAATATCAGATGCCCATCCTTTCTTTGACCCCTTCTTCACTTAAATGGCCTGTGGTTTCCTCCTGAGCACGTCCAGCCCCATCATGATGAGCAGGCTGAGATGCTGCATCCCCCACCACGGCCAAAGTGGGGGATTTTAAATTAAGAGGGCTCCCCCCTGGGGGACTCCAGGTTGCTGTGAACAAGCAGACCAGGAATGATTGTAGCACCTTCTGGGGGACACCCAAGGGCCAAGCAAACCCAGGACTGCCTTCCAGGGAGGCTCCAGCTTGCAGGGAAAAAGCCCAGAGGGAGCTGAGCTCCTTACACTACCTTCCCCTCTGCCCAGGCTTGTAATTGTCTCTGTGGTTTGCAGCCAAGTCAAGGCATTTTGTGGAGCATAGTCTGTTCTGGAGGTGCTTTGACAGCCTAAATAAACACCCTGGAGGTACAAGGCAAACACTGAGAAAACCCAAGCGAAAATGTTGCCGTGATACAGCAGGACTTGTGTGGCATGACCTCAGCTTCAGGAGAGACCTGTAGCTGATGAACTGTTATGTTGCTTCATGGTGTGCAAGCTCTAAAAGTAACAGGCTATTTTTTGTGCCAGAAAAAAAGGGAGGCTTAGCAGGAGGCATCCTCTTACTTTTGGAAAATGTCCTGCCATGTCTGGGAGTTCTGCTTCTCCCTGCTTGTGGGAAGATACACATGTAGGACAGGGATTGTGTCTGAGATCTGAATGTCCCCCTTTTTAGCCTGAGCTGGAGCTGGCATTTTGGTTTTAACCTGTCCCTAATAAACCACCTTAAAGACACTTACCTATCAAAAGGCATCAGAACCTGCTGAAGCTTGCAAGGAAGTCTGGCTTGAGGAAGGTGGTCCTTAAGAACCCCAGGGACCTGCAATTTCTAGTCTGGATCCCAGGATCACCATCTTAATTGAGCTTTTTCACCCGTTATCTGCCTTACGGGCTTGTGGTGAGGAGGGATTAGTCATGAGATCTGCAGCATGAACTGTGGAAAGCATTACTGGGTTACTGCTCGAGGACCATGTGCTCTTGGAAAGGATGGGAGCCTCTGGGTCCATGGGGCTCTTTGTGTTTTTGCATGATGTTCTGTGGTCTGCCCAGAGGCAGGGCTGGACCCAGAGGAGGTAGCAGGAGGTCCACACGAGGTCTAGTACAGCCTGAAACCGAGGCGATAGCAAGAGCTGTCGCAGGGCTGGGAGCATCTGGACAATCGGCGGCGGAGTGGGTGGGAGGGAGGGACCTTGCCAGGGCTCTGGACAGCTCTGTGCTCCTCACCAGCACCACTGTGCTCAGCCCAGTCCCTACAGAGCCTCAGTTTTTCCCTTCATACTCAGCCCTCAGGCATACCCGCCCTGTAGCTGCTGGAGCTGTTTCTCCTCCAGCCCTGCCCCACTCTGGCCATGTCTCAGTCTGCCCCTTCATGGTGGCCACGTGGCCAGAGGTCCCCCTGCTCCTCCCTCATGGAAAGAGGTGCAAGAAGAAGAGCAAGTCTGCAGGAGGTGAAAGAGGAAGCGTAGTTTGCATGGGGAGAAACACCAGTTGCTCTCCCTCCCATCCAAACTCTTCCTCCCCCTCCTCCTCCTCAAGCCTTCCCCCCAGAGCCAGGTCAGCAAGGGAGGAGCAAGTGCTGAGGTCCTTCCTCCAGCGAGGGACCCATGTTTGAGCCCAGCCAAGGCTGGGGAGCCGTGTTGGGCTCAGTCTACGCCCATATCACCCCTAGAAGGGCCTGCCCACCCAAACATGCTAAACACGGTGTGTCTGCATGGTTGAGGTGGAGCACGATGTGTTCTGGAGCCCAAGAAGACTTGGTCCGTGAGTGGCCAGGAAAGGGAAGAGGCCCAGCCTTTGGGATGTAAATGTCATGGGAGCCAGAGGAGAGGCTCCACCACCTCTGAGAAAGCCAGGGCTCATACCCCTCTGCCATCTGCCAGGCCCTGGAGGCAAGACAGTGCTGCGTGCACAGGCATGTCGCCACAGGCCTGTGAGTAGTGATACTCCACCCAGCTCCAGCTACAAGGGAGCTCCTGTGTTGGGCCTGGAGATAACAGCGCAGGTCCAGGTGGTATGTTCAGTCCAGCCTCTGGGTCTTGAGTCCATACATGGTGTCCTCACCCCCGTGCTGAAGCAGGATGACCATGTCTGGGTGCCTACAAGTTGGGCAATTCCTTAGGATGAAGCTCCTGGCCGAGCTGAGCAGACAGGTCCCCCAGCTCTCCTGGTGGCGGCCATGTGCTCTCAGGTGGTCGTGGCTGGTTGTAAACCTGTTTCTCTTTCCTCCCCATAGCTCACCATCATCTTCAAGAGCTTCCAGGAGTGTGTGGACCAGAAAGTGTACCAGGCAGAGATGGACGAGCTCCCTGCTGCCTTTGCTGATGGCTCCAAGAACGGTGGGGACAAACACGGAGCCAACAGCCTGAAGATCACCGAGAAGGTGTCGGGCCAGCACATCGAGATCCAGGCGAAGTACATTGGCACCACCATCGTGGTGAGGCAGGTGGGCCGGTACCTCACCTTCGCCGTGCGCATGCCGGAGGAGGTGGTCAATGCCGTGGAGGACCGGGACAGTCAGGGCCTCTACCTGTGCCTCCGCGGTTGTCCGCTCAACCAACAGATTGACTTCCAGACCATCCGCTCGGCTCAGGCCACAGAGGGTCGTGCTCGTAGGAAGGGACCCAGCCTGCCAGCCTCCCCCGAGGCCTTCACGTACGAAACGGCCACGGCCAAATGCAGGGAAAAGCTGCCCGTGGAGGACCTCTACTTTCAGTCCTGCGTCTTCGACCTCCTCACCACAGGGGACGTCAACTTCATGCTGGCTGCTTACTATGCCTTTGAGGACGTGAAGATGCTTCACTCCAACAAAGACAAGCTGCACCTCTATGAACGGACACGGGACCTGGCCCCGGGCAACATGGCTCCCTCAGGGACCCCCCCTGCCCTCTGGGTAGCACTGCTGTGTTTGAGTCAGAGTTGGTTGTGTTTGTTATAGAGGCTTGCTCCTTCACATCATGGAGAGTGGGGAATGGGGAGCAGGAGGGAACCAGGGAGGAGATGGCAGTGCTGGACAATGGGAGGTTGGATGTCAGAGCTGCGTGGCTTGTCCTCAAACATCAGCCCCTCTCTTTTCGCACCAGGTCCTCCACCTTCCCAGTTCTTGCCTGGGAGGAACGTGCTGCCAGTGGGACCAGTCAGGAGTTTTTGCTGGACTGTACCTTGTCTGGACCTTCCTCACCTCCTGCTCTCCTCCTCCTCCTCCCAGTAGTGTGGGTCCTGAGGAGACCCCACCTCCTTGTAGCGCTTCCCCCAGGTCCCCAAAAATGCACATGGTGAGTGTGACATTGGTGTGCATGAACGTGGCTTTGTCCTTGGAGAGCAGAAGGGCACCGACCAGTGAGACAGGGCCGAGCCTGGCCAGCACAACAGGGCTGGGCTCTCTGCTCAGCAGGGCCGTGCTCTGCTTTTTGGGCATGTCCCACTCTTCCCACAGTCCCGTTGTTGCAGGAAGTGGTGCAAGGGGCCAAAGTGGGGAATGGTCCCACGCTTGCCTGGCCACTGGTGCCAGGCGTCTTCTGGGTGGAAGGAGGACACGTTCCTCAAGCCTCGGCTTGCACTTGCTGTGGTTCAAAGGGCATCTTCTATTTTAGCCAGTTCATTCGGCTGATTCACTCAGTAGTTTTATTTCTGGCTCCCTTGTCTCTGCCCGGACCCACTGAGGACTCTTGAAGGCAACGGGAGAAACATGGCCAGTATTCAAGCGGTTTCTGCAACTTCTGCCCAGCGTTGGATGAGTTCCTTGCACCATTTGCTCTCCAGTCCCCTAAAACTGGCAGCGGGGAGGCTGCTCGATGGGAGACCTGATCTGCACCTCCCTCCAGCCCTGCACCCACTCGTCTGCCCGTGGCTCGGCCGGGCCCTGGGATGGAGCAGGAGCGTCGCGCTCTGTTTGTTTGCTGCTAGGTCTCTGCTCCGCTCCTCATCCTGGGGCCGCGACTTGCAACCCCATTGCAGACCAGTTGCACCTTAAGCCCTTCTGGGCTTGAATCGGAAATGGGGCAATGTTACAAATCCAGCCAGGAGATGGGATGCAGCAGAGGACCCCCCCCAACTGCCTCCAAATGTCTGTTCCCTGCCTCGAAACCATCAGTAGTCTTCCCCCACCACATAGTGCTGCCCATCTCCTTCTCTCCATGTTCCTCTGTGGTTCACCTCATCGCTTACCGAACAAACAGCAAGACCATCTTTGGTCTGCATCTTAGAGACCTCCTGATGGGCTTCCCCTCCTTTCCTCAGGGGGAGGTTCCCAGAAAGAAGCCCCAAAACATGTCACTCCTGGGGGCACCTCCTTCTCTCAAAGGAGGTCTCTGGGCATGATGAGACAAGCTAGCACCAAAAGAGGTGGGAACAGGCTGTGTTTGGCAATCTGAACTGGTGCCAAGAGGCAGCCTGGTGTAAATACTCAACGTGACTATTCATTGTGTCCTAACAGCTCTAGAGCTCCATTTGTAAAGCAGCAGAGAAATGCAAAATTGTGTTAATGGATGTAATTTATATTGTCTCTTTAATATATAGAGCCCTGGCATTGATCTCGTGTGACTGTACAGATGAAGAGATGTAATTGGTTTTTAAATGTTTAAGGAAAGAAAAGAAACAAAAAGATGTGTTTACTACTTTGCTCCTTGCTTTGTTTGCTGGTGCCCCAGGTATTCTGTTTAGGGAGGGTTTGAAATAAGGGTATCACAGTTTGGAGGCACCAAGGAGAGCAACCACTGGACTGTGGCACAGGACAGTTTAGTTTCCCAATGCACTAATTGCTCAGCCAAGCTGATTTGGACTTTTTCTTTCCTTTGTTCAAGAAAGAACCAAGTTTTTGTCTTCCCTAGAAAATCAAAGCGCAAGTTTTGAAAACTAATATTTGTCACTGGTTAAGAGGGAACATTTATTTTTTGCTGTGTTGTTTAGTCTGGAGAAGAGGAGGCTGAGGGGAGACCTCATCACCCTCTACAGCTACCCGAAAGGAGGTTGCAGGGAGCTGGGGATGAGTCTCTTTAACCAAGTAACAATTAGCGATAGGACAAGAGGGAATGGCGTCAAGTTGTGCCAGGGAAGGTTTAGACTGGATTTTAGGAAGCATTTCTTTACAGAACAGGTTGTTGGGTGTTGGAATGGGCTGCCCAGGGCAGTGGTGGAGTCCCCAACCCTGGAGGGGTTTTAAGAGTCAGATTGACATAGTGCTGAGGGATGTGCTGCAGTTGGGAACTGTCACTGTTAAGTTAATGGTTGGAGTGGGGTGATCTTCAAGGTCTTTTCCAACCTTAATGCTTCTGTGATTCTGTGTTATCCCATAGATAGCAGCTGTGCAAAGCATTCCTCTGAAGACAAGGTGCTTCTTAAAACCAGTCTAAGCTGTCCCAGCTGCAGTGTGACAACAAGTCAATACTTCCCTTAAGACCTCCCTGCCCTACCAAGTGATTGCCCTACGGCATAATGGGATGTGGTTTAGGGGCAGTTTCCAGCTAGGAAAAGTCTGTCTGCTGATGGCGTGGCTCAGTCCCGCTGTCCAGGTGAGCGCTCCAGTGGTGGCCAGCTGTCGTTCGGTGGTTGGGGTATCCCTATTTTAGAAGCAAACAGTGAAGCACTTTATTTTGGTTTGTGTTTGACCCAGTTCTGGTTAAAGGTGAAGTGTGGCCAAGAAAGACCCAATACTTGGAAACAACAAAAAAATACTTAGGCAAAGGGGGGGCATTATGAGAAGGCCTCCCCACCTCCTCCCTGTGTTGAGACCCACGGGAGTGTCACCGCATGTATATACTGTAAATTATTTATTGAGAGAAACGCAAGTAAAGTTTGAGGTTTTTTTGACAATAAATGAGTGGGTCTTGTTTTGTTCCTGGTGTGTCGGAGGGTGCTGTTTGCCACGCCGGATACAAATGCTGCTCCTTTTCTGCATCCGCTCTAAAGCAGCTTTCTTCCACCTGTAACCCAAGGACCCCTTGAGAGCCCATTTCTGCCCTAAATTCTCCTGAGAATTTTACTCTGGAGTTGAATTTATCTACAGAAATAATGAGAAAAATAAAAAGGGTGTGTGTGTGGGGGAAATACAGTTAATAAACTCAGAGCTGAGCTTCACTGGGAATGGAGATGTGCAGCAGTGGAGTTCCAGTGGGTACCATCGCCCTTCCCCTGCTCACCCCAGTAGCTGGGATATGTCCCTCCTAATTCCTGCTTTTGATCATCTCCCCTGTCTTGGACATCGCTCTTGTCCGCAGCTGGGTCTGTTACTGCCCTCTAATGAGGGAAACCAAAACTGCAATCTTTTTGTTAATTTTCCTTTGAAAAGCTGCAGGACTCCTTTGTGCCAGCAGCTGGGCCAGGGAGACACTGTAGCCGAGTAGGACACCGGCATCAGTGGAAAACACATTATTTGTGTTTGTAAATCCGTGCAAAGACACCCAGCATGAGAGACTTGAGATCAGACCTCCCCCTCCTTCAGAGTCTTGAAGAACCAACAGCTTTTGGAAAGAGCCAAACCGGCTCCCTCTGGCAGCACTTTCATCAGCTCACAAGAGCTCAGCTTTAGCCAAATCTACAAAGTCACATAAAAACTGCCCAGAGCACGGGGAGCTGGGGGTCTCCCTCGCTCACTGCACTGCCAAAACATCGCCAAAGGGCCTCTGCTCTCCAGCCTTGGGCAGCCAGTGAGCAGCAAGAGCACACCTGCATCTCCTGGTGGGGCGAAGTGCTGGGTGTAAGGGGACGGTGACCCCTCAGTGAGCAGGATGCTCCTGTCCTCGTTAATCACAGGCCGTGCAGGGACACCAGGACACGGGCAGTGGTGGCAGCAATGACCATATGGCATCCGAGAGGTTCAGACTGCTCTCCAGGTCGTGCTCCACGGGAGGCGAGGGGGCTCCCCAGCCTCTGTGGGCAGCTCCCGGGGGCTCCCAGGTCCCGTCCCATCCCACCCCTCCGTCTGAAGCGCATCCTCCTGTGGTGGGTGGCTGCTCAAGTGCCGCAGCCTGGTGTCTCGGCTATGGTTTCAAGCTCGGTTTTGGCTGTGCCTGCCCATAGCCTGGCCTCAGGCCAGCGCCTCGGCTGCTCTGAGCTTTGCCTCCGGCTGCTCGGGGTGAGCGGGGACACCGCGGTCACCGGGCTGCTCTTCACAGCCGGCTGTCTGGGAAGAACAACTCCAGAACTGCTCACCAAAAAGGGCTTTTTGCTGGGAACTGGCTGCCCTCTAGAGGGTCCTCTCTGGCACGGCCTAGAGCAAAAAGCGGGGTCTCTCGGCCTCCGGTCCCCTCGCTGGGGAGGTGCGAGGCAGGGCTGGGGGTCCTGCTCCCTGCGGCTGCACAACGGCTTTGCTGACACCTTGGTCCCCTCACGGATACACGCCAGCAGCAGCGGCCAGCCCGCGCAGGGTGGACACAGCCCAGCGCCCCGGGATGGCCACAGCGCCGCACGGACCCTGTCCCGATGGAGGAGACGCTCCTGGGGGACCAACTGGACCTGCCCGGCAGGGAGATTCGGGAAGCTGCATCAGGGTCATCTCCCCATCAGTTTTGATGAGGCCTCAGGATTTTAACTGTTTGCAGCGTGGTGCTGCTGATTGGGTTGGCGGGGGGATGCCGGGGAGCCGATGCCATGCCCCCTGGCATTAGGGTGACCATATCCTTACCTGCCCCACTGCTCTGGTTCCTCAGGCTGCTGCTTCTCCAGCTTCCCTATGGGTACCCTTGGGTAAGAGATGAACGAGCCAGCGCTGAATTAAAAAATGTCACCTGCTTCACACCCCTGTGCTCTGGGCAGGGACACCCGGACCAGCTCTCCATAGTCCCTGCACCTCCCTCCAGCCGATCCCCCTCCCCTGCCGCAGCCCCACGGCAAACAGCCTGTCACTCTTTCCATTAGGAAATCCATTTTTCAGGGGCATGTAGCTCAGCTGTGAAATTTCACTCTTGGCTGAAACTTGGCTCAGCAGCAGAGAGGTTGGGAAAGGCTGGACCCAGCAGCTACAGGTGTGAAAAGCCCTTTTTACAATGAGCTCTTGTAACTTGGGAGAAATGGCTTCAACCCCTGAAGCGTGTCTTGCCGTGTGGGCCTCAATGTGAACGGGTGGAGAGCAAAAACCAAACCAAAACAGCCTGCTGGATGCCATCACGTCCCACCTGGGGAGAGGGGAGAGGCACGTCCTGCCCGGGACGGGCTGCGGACAGAGAACTCCACTGATGCAGCAGGAGCAGCACTTCTGGAGAAAGGAGAATTCTCTCTAGAAAGGGTCAAAAAGAAGTTTACACACCCATAGAGATCCAGAAAAGACAGAGGGTAGATAAACACACAAACATTGGTACGATCCCAGTGAAATCCTGGTGGAAACGGGGGAGGAAATGCACAGCTTCTGATGGGGTGGAAATTCCCATCCAAAGGGGTTTCCAAGTCTCTATCACCGCAGACTTTGAAACTATGTAAAACAGCCAAGAACATGCTTATTCCTGCATGGTGAAAATACCCATCACGGCATGCCCGTGGCTGGCAGGAAAGGGCCCTGGGGTCCCGTAACAGCCCTGGTTTTAGGTGCTCATGCTGCACTTCCACCAGAGCTGCCACCGTACCAACCCCCCAGACACACCACACTGGCGCGGTTCTGAAAATCTCAGTAACACTTTTTAATATACAAGAATCAAAAGTACAGCAGTTTTACAATGTAGGAAAATTTAATACTTACTATATAAACAACATATTTACATCAGAAATCACTAGGACAGTGGCATTTTTTTTCACAAATATAAATTAATATTAATTACTGTTTTTTAGTCAACAGGTTTAAAAGTCCACATTTTTACAGTAAAAGTCCTTCTCTCCCCGGAGGGGAGGCGGAGGTCAGGAGGAAACAGGTGAAAGTGGAATAGTATTTTTGTGTGGATCACTTAAAACTGTTCACCTAAGAGCGCTGTTAAGTATCCATTTTGGTTGGGCACCACACTGCCTGTCCCAGCAGGTGGTTTTGGTCTGCAGGACTTCCATCGCGCAAATTCACAACTTTACACCATTTCCAAAGGGGTCAGGCTGAAAAATTCTTTTTTAAAAAATAAAATCCCAGCAAGATGCTACTTCTTCCTGCGAAGAGGCTCAAGGGAATCCTGCAGCTGGTTCGGAAGGAAGAGCTGTACCAGGTGTTGACACAAACACCGCAGTGGAGTTTATGGCTGTGGACCTGTCCCCTATCCCACTCACATCCAAGTGACTGACTGCTTACAGTCCCTCTGTGGAGGGGACACAAAAATGCATGTCTGTGTGTGCTCAGGAAGGACGTTCTCCCAAATAGAGGTCTCCAGGTTCATTAAAGACAAAGCAAAGACCCACCCACCATGAGTGAACAAAACTGTAACTTCAGCATCAGCTAACACAACAGCAGGGACAGCTCTTCAGTGGATACCGGTGAAGCTTTTGGTGTTGCACAAGAAAGAAACCCCAAACCCCGACCAACCTCATACCTGGAACCCAGGACGAGCAGAAACCCCCCTACCTGGACACAGAAAATGCCTCCTGCTGGGGTGCAAAGTTTTCCTGCGCCAACTGTAACACTGGTCTGGCCAGTATTGCCTTTTGCTACAAGTGTATGGCACAAACTTTCCAACATGATAGCACCGCTTGGCGAACAAAAAGAACAATTCTCTTTGCCCCTCCGAGGTTTCTTCCATTTTCACATTAAAAGCTAATACCTCTGAAAAGAAAGGACCTCTTTGTTGAATACCACAGCAAGCACACCTGCAGTCACAGCTTAGTGAGAAATGCTGTGGAAATATGCTATCTCAACACCTCCCATCACCCGGCAGCTCCATGGGAGACTGGAAGACATGCTTTCACGTCCTCCTGCACAGGTAAACACAAGTGTAACACTTTCTCAGGGCAATACAGTACCCCTAAGGCAGAAAAACTGCCCTGCATTTGGTGGAAAACTTGCAAAATAAAAGCAAAAGGGGAGGAAAGCACTTCCCGTGTACCCCATTAAAGCAGCGGGCTCAGAAAGGAGTGAGTGATGGTAGCAGATTTCAAGGGATGCACTGCATGGAAGGGGGATGTGGGGTTATTAGTGTCAGTCTGTGTGCACCTTTCGAGGTGCTGGCTGGAGTCAGGAAGCCAGCCCTGAACACCCATCTCCTTTCAGTCTTTCCGGGAAAAGGACATCACAGCTTATTAGGGTCAGATACTGGCATGTTAAAAGGAGGCCCAGCTCCCGTCCCCCACCAAAAAGAGGAGTCTGGAACAGCCTGGTGGTTAATACTGACCTCCGGGAGATGACACACCCCCAGACACTTATGCCCAGGGCAGCCAGGCTGCTGGAAGAGCTCTGTGGTCTCTGGGGATGTGACTCTATGAGCAAAGACCTAGGACCTGAAAAATAATCATCCAAGTTACTTCTGGCCAGCTGGACACTGTTCTGCACCAAGTGCTGTGGCTTGAATACTTGTAGGAGTGTTTGCTCCCAAGTCCACTGAACTGGGCTGCAGAGTCCTCTTTTCCCTCTGCCACCATGGGCTCCTAAGATACTTGCTCCAAGGAATTTTAAGGACCCACTCCTGAATTCCTCATTCTCTCCCTGCTCACTCAGGTGCTAAGCCCCCAGGCACACTTCCCACTTAGACAGGAGGTCTTTCAGAGCAATTTAGAGTGACTGCTGACTGCTGGAAGGGTGGCAGGAAGGTGACCTGTTCACCCAACAGTGATCAGCCCACTGAATTCCTGTTTAGGTCTGCGCTATCATCCCTCAACCTTTGGGTGCAGGAAAGGTTAGTGATCACTGTTCTGCAAAGCGCAGAGAGAAATGACTTGCCCAAAGATGGGAGCATTTCAGCAGCAGGGGGATTAGGAGCTTCAGGATCCCCAGATGCCCGGAGCCATTTTTGACCTTGCAGCTCCCAGCCAGCATCTGTTAGTTCCTGAACCATCCAAGCTGCCCATGTCAGAAGAGGAGTTTTATTAGGAACTCCCGAGCCCTGTCCACTGGAAAATACTGTTCTCACTCCAATTTCTTTCCTACTGGTTAGAAGTGAACTAAGCCTTTGCTAAGGAAGTCTGTCCTTTTTTTTAAAAATATCCCAAAGTCCCTCGGAGTCAAGATTTGCCAGTTCCAGCCCTGGAGATGGGAGGAAGATCCCCACAACTCTTCTGTTGCAGGGGACACAACAACAATCTAAGCAGAGCCAGTTTCTTGAAATGGATAAAGACATGAGAAATGATAACGTGGCCAGGAAAGTGATGGGATTGTCACCAGCATGGTTCCAACTCCTTTGGAGTCACTCTGCAGGGACACTGAGTCCCTCTTTCAACCAAGCTTGGCTGCTGAGGGACTCTCCTGTCCCTCCTCGAATATATCCTTCTATTGCCCTATACTGGTTACATACAAAGCCCAGCCCAACCGGTTTATACCCCCAGTCCCAAAGCAGCATCTGTCACATAATGTCAAGTCAGAGCAGGCAAACAGCCTTCGACACAATCCTAAGCAGCATCGATCCACCTTCTTGGTTTGAGGAAACACTGGCTAGAGAAAATTCCCTTGGGTCCATTAAAGTGGGGAAAAAAAAAAACGAAAACAAAGAATGAGGCAGTAAGGCTGATTCCAGCATTCAATGATAGAAGAGAAGAAAGGAAACAGAAATCCAAACCAGAACCTCCACCAACCCCCCCAAAATCCTCCTTGACCCAGCAAGATGATAGCAGCATGTTCAGAGTTTCTGGTTGCTGGCTTGGAGAAACCAGCCACTGTTGCATCAAACCAAGTATTTCCGATGTGCGCTTTCCTCCTTTCAGTCACTTTATGCTTTCCGAATATTCCAGTTATAATCTGGATTGTTTTTCTGTTCTAATGACCTATCCAGAGGTGACCTGTGATCAAGAGGTGATTTGGAATCATGAGGAGATTTCTGAGAGGGAGGTGAGCGAGGGTCCGACACTGCAGGATGAGGTGGAGGGAGAGGCTGTTTGTAATCTCCCAACTTGTCTGTGTGGAAGGACCTATAGTGGTCCGAAGGTCCTTGGCCATGGTAGCCCATGGGTGGCCTGTGATCAGACATCCGCCGGAAATCCTGCTGGTGGTAGTTCTGAGGCCTGAACTCATCAGATCGTCGACGCTTGGAATCGTGGTGGTGCCTGCAGAGAGAAAACGAGTGGATGGAGATCAGTTCCCCAAGGAAAGCCTTGTCGCTGCAGCCAGGCACACAGTTGCAAACTCACAGAATCACAGAAACATCTAGGTTGGAAGAGACCTTGAAGATCACCTAGTCCAACCACTAACCTAACACTGACAGTTCCCAACTACACCAGATCCCTCAGCGCTAAGATGACCCGACTCTTAAACCTCTCCAGGGATGGGGACTCCACCACCTCCCCTGGGCAGCCCATTCCAACACCTAACAACATGTTCTGTAAAGAAATGCTTCCTAATTTCTAGTCTAAACCTTCCCTGGCACAACTTGAGGCCATTCCCTCTTGTCCTATAGCTTATTATTTGGTTCAAGAGACTCATCCCCAGCTCTCTGCAACCTCCTTTCAGGTAGCTGTAGAGGGCGATGAGGTCTCCCCTCAGCCTCCTCTTCTCCAGACTAAACACCCCCAGTTCCCTCAGCCGCTCCTCGTACAACTCCAGAACCTGCACCAGCTTCGTTGCCCTTCTTTGGACACACTCAAGTAATTCCATGTCCTTTTTGTAGTGAGGGGCCCCAGAGTGAACACAGTCATTGAGGTGCGGCCTCTCCTTCCAGCTTTCTGAGGTGAAAGGGCATTTACCTGTCGTAATAATCTCGGTGGCCTCTATGGTCTCGGTCGCTGTTGTACTGTTCGTACGGCCTCTTGCGGGAGAGGTTATTTGGTCTGTAGTTCCCAGAGCTCCGGTGGGGCTCCCCACGAGATCGCCGATCCCCGTAGTGGTGGTCCTTGTACCAGTGCTGCTCATACTGGTGATGCCGCTCTCCGCCCCACATCTGGTTGCTGTTGCCACCATAGTTGAACTTTCGTTCCCGTTGCCATTCCCCTCGGTCTGCAATGAGGAAAGCACCAGTAAGGGTCTTTCATACTTTACTTTAAGCCCATTTTTTTGCTGAATTCTCAAATAAATTATAACTAATGCTGTGCCCCTTTGACCTTCTCCCTAAACTATGTGGACCCAATTTTTCTCTTTTAATTTTTCTTTCATTATTCTAGAAAATCTTATTATGTCCTGTTCTTATACTCTTTTCATCACTATATTTTGTTTTCTAGTCCAGCAATAAGTACATCACCTTTCCATCCCATCACCTTTACACCTGACCAGCCACGAGTCACAGAAGGGTTTGTGTCCAAGAGCAAACAGCCATTAGGTTAGAAGGGAAAGCTTACCTGTGTTGCTGAAATGCCTCTTGTTTGGATGGCCATAGTTGTCACGTGGGTGCCCGTGCATCTGCTGCTGGGCATGGGAAGAGGGCAGGTGGATCTTCTGGGAATGAGGATTGTGAGGCACGTGAGACTGGGACATCACAGAATCGCGGCTGGAGCCTGAAGGCTCTGGGCGGAATGGCTTCTTCATGCTGGACATGTCCTCCTTCTTCTTCTGCTCCTGCAAGGTGGAAGAGAGGATTACAGATCAACTGCTCTTCCACCATAAGATTCAGATCATGTGATCAATGGCTTGTCTGTCAGGCTCTGGACTTTTCTGCAGACTCCCCACGTTGTGGGCCACCCACCTCTTTTGAGGACTTGGGTGAACCATCTGTGCCCCAGCATGGTGTGAACAGCAATGGTACAAACGTGGTGGAGGAGAGGCACAGTTCTGCCCCATGCAGCTCTGCTTCTACATTCTGTCTCTACAGGGGAGCACTCCCAGGCTTTTCACTCTAAAGGTCAACTCAACACAACGTGCCACAGCAAGCAATGCTTCTTCTTGGTCAGAACACCCAGGACAGAGTGACCAGTGTTGTTAGGTGAAAGGAGAAATTGCCACGGGGAAGAGGAGGCAAATACAATCACACTATTTAGATGTTACAAAAACCAAAGACTGCCAACAACAACTATAAAGAAAGCCAGCAATGAGGCAGAAATTATTGACAGTTCAAGAGTGACAACTTTTAATGACAGCGACCAGAGGGGGAAAGGCAGTTCAGATCTCACCTCCTCTTCCTGCGATCTCTTCTTGTGAGCCATCTTGTAGAGTTTGTGCAGTTTTCTAGCATCAAATTCTGTGAATTTGGACACAAATATCCATAGGTTCCTAGGAGGACATGAACATTTTATGTTAATTGCTACATCAGCAGTTTAACTACCAACTGCTTTCAAACCAACATCAAATCAGTTCTATCCTCCCTGGAGAACAGTCTCAACCCAGCTCAGGAACAAGACGATTGCAAGAACCGGAACCAAATTCCTCAAAGTAAAATAAAGATGTTTGCACTAGTTTAACTAAACTAGCTCTGAAAACAATTTAAATGAAACCAGCGCAACTTGAGTGGGCTACAGAACATAAGATTTCACAGGTTAAAGAAGCAGCAAATCGCACACTTATCCACATAAAATCCATCAGCCTCTGAGCTATCATTTTTAAATATCAAAGACCAGCCAAAGAAAACAAAATGATCCCTCACCTTCTCCATAGCTTGATATGATCCTGGTCAGTGTAGGCTTTAAGGCACTCAGAGATGCGGTCCCCAATTTTTAGGAGGCAGTTGCGTGTGTGCTCCAGCTGTTCCTGAACTGTCAGTCCCTTATCAGGCTTATCGAGCTGCTTCAGTGCTTTTTTGACTGGTCTCATCCTTTCCTTGCACTTGAAAAAGCAATAGAGAGCAGAAAGTAATTAATTTGGCACAGGGCTCTATACTGTTCCCTTCTTAATGAGACAGAGCTGGAAAAAGTTCATTAGAACAAGATATTAGCTTTATCTGACCGTTAGGCAGATCAGCTATGAAAATTTCAATTTGCTAGATATGCTGCAGAAAATAATAAGGAAAAGACAAGAGTGTCCCCACCTCCACAGCCCCCACCTTTTAGAGGGGAACAATTTGCTTTGCAACCCGTAACTGCACACGGTCTGCTCTCACACTGATCCCATGGCAGGCAGGGAAGCGTAACCGAGCATCCACATGCTGAACCAACAGCCCCAGCTGAATGAGTGCTCACTCAATAGCCTCCCTGTCCATCCCCATCTGTGGTCTCTTTAATCTATTGCTTTTACCAAAACTGGAAGACACGAGATGAAAGCACCATCTTTTTCAGCTATGCGCATCAACGCTGCGCACAGACAGTAAATCAGACAGGTTTCTACTGCCTGACTGGACCTTTCATGTATCACAGAGGGAAAGTTAAAGAAAAACAGACAAAAATAACACAGGACCTGCAGCGAATACACAGATTTGCATTTAGAGAACTGTTTTTAAAAAGTGGTATTTCAGCATTTCCTTGTGCAAGTCAGACCAAGTAGAGTCTGCCATGACAACTTTTACTAAAAGGCTATTTTTACAAGGACCCTTGCAGGCATGTTTGCTGCAAGAGCATTTACACAACCAGGGAAGTGTTTACAGCTCAGACAACTCTACACCTCCTACAGCCATACAAGGTCACCCTCAATACTCTCCTGTATTTCCCTGCCTGGAAGAGCCCCAATGGCTCCCAGGCTTCTACAGGAGAGACACTGCCACTTAAGGCTGCAGGGTTTCTGTAACCCAGGACTGTCGAATGAACGGTGGGAACTTCACAGCTGATGGAGAGAGCCCTGTTGCATGCTCTGTTGATATCCTGCCCTGGCTGGCATCCCTGGCAGAGGGAGGGGATGAACATGTGCACTCATGCAAAGCTACATTTTGGAGAGTTATCTGAACCCTTCAACATAGCAATTGCTTGGTGAGAATTGGGAGCTGAAAGAGCTTTGAAGTTTCTTCCAGCTGAAGTGCCATTTACAGCAGGCAGCTGGTAGGCACAGAGGAGGCTGGCGGACAACTCTCGTAAAGGGCTGTTCTGCCACGCTCTAGGACCAGCCAGAGGAAATCACTGTGGGGCACTAGGAGGGGGCTCACACCCTGAAACCTAGAACATGTCTTTGGATAACATGTAAGCAAACCCTGGCTGCTTTGCTGGGCTCTCTGCCACTGCCCTCCCATCTCCAGAGGAAAATACTCACTATGCTGAATGTTTCTTGGTCCAGATCATCATCCTCATCTTCTCCAATGGGGATCGGTTCACTCCCTGCAGTAATGTGGACGGGACCTTGTGATCTCTTCCCTTTACTTCCAGATTTGGCTTCACCACCTTTAAGCTTTACAAGGACAAATTACACACATCACATGATGAGCCAGACTGCAGGATCCCAAGTGATCCAACTAACAACCTCCACACTATTGTTACTGGCACTTGGTTAAACCCCGGGCACTGCTCCTACAACGTTCCTACGAAGATCTCAAACAGTTTAGCTGCAATGCCTCTACTTAGCTTTACCTCATCCCTGAGGGAGCAGACAGAAGTCAGAGCCAGCATTTTGGACACGAATACAATATTCATACTCATGGAGAGAAAACCAATGTTGAAGACTTGGAAGAAAGGTTAAGTTAAAGAACATATATCCCTTGCAAAAGACAGAGCTCAGAGTAGTCTCCTGTCGATGAGGATCTGCAACGTCATGTGATGTTGCTAGTCCTCAGACCCTCTGAAAAGCAACCTCAAATCATGGCCTGTTAGTGTAAATTTTGACTTATATGACTTATCTGCAGTCAAAGCCCTTTAGAGCCAAAGTCATACCAAAAATCACCAGAAAGCAAACTTTCCCCTACATATGCAGCAAAATTCCTTGGTTTGCACTTGTGACATCACTGTCAAAACACACTGGGCATGCAGTACATACCTGTTCCTTGGACAGGCACTTCAGGTCATTATAACAGAAACTTTTACCCCCCTTCCAATTTGAACCCAGCCTCAGGGCAGTTGTACCCAAAATTTAGGGGACATTTTAGTCCACAACATACCACTGATGTTGAAACATTCATTCTGGTGAGTCCTGAACAGTCCCACCACCAACTTACAGTCTTGATGGTGTGGGCAGCAGGATTATTTGAGGTGAGTTTGAATTAAAGGAGAATACAGATAAGTTGTTGACAACCCTGTGATAAATCACAGCTGAACAGAACTTTGATCTGAATACTCCCAGCTCTTCCTCCTTTCTTTCTTAACATCAGCTATTGGGCCATACTGCTGTCATGAGGGACAGCTGTACTTTAAAGGCAGTCTGACAAAATCTCTTCCCTTTTGCTCACATTTCATCAAGCTTTAGAGTATATTGTCTTTTCTACTTTTTATTGCAATTCTTCACAATAAGCATTCAGGAGAGCTGAAAAAAGGTAGTACCTCACCCCACAGTGCTTCACTGATGTATCACACCCTGTAACACCGGGCCTTTAATGAATCCCAAGTCTTCTAACTTGCCCTTCTGCTCAAAGAATTTTTTATCTCTCAAACTGCTCCTGAAAGTACCACATACCTTCTCTTTCTTGTCTTTTGTCTTCTTTTTCTCCTTGTCACTTTCCTTTTCTTTCTTAGTGGTTGTCTGCTTTTCCTTGTTCTCTTTGTTCTCTTTCTTCTTTTTCTTTTTCACTGGGCTCTTGTCCAAGCCATCCTCCTAGAAAATCAGTCACAGCACAAAGTTGGAGTCCATCACCTCACGTAAACTTTCTTCCATAAAACTTACATCCTTGACACACAGGCAATTTTTGAGGTCCATCCAAATTTGCCCTCACACCTCTTTAACCAGACAGCAAGCCCTGCTTAACCAGCTGCAATCCACCCAACCCTTGACAAAAGGGTATAAAAAATAGACGAGCCGCAGTCTCTTACTAGCTGGCAAACTGTAGATAAGCACTGCTTTCCTGTGCCTGCTGCGCTCGAGAACGCTCAGCCCCTAAGGTAGATACTGATCAGCACATGAACAAAAAGCCTTAGACTACAAGCCAAACCACTCAAAGACAGAAGGTTTTCTAAGCAACAGCATAACCTTGGTAAACTCCAGCTTCACCACTGGCTGATGAACTGAAAAGGAGAGGGAAACAATTCTTCTTTCTCTCCTTTATAAGGGCAACAGACTTTGTCCTGAGACCACCTTTCCTCCAAGTCAATATGTGGATGTGTGTGGCCATTCTAGGATCACCCCAAACCCTTAAAGCACTAACCTAAAAGAGTGGGTGGGAAAGGTCCTCTGACACTGACACTCTGACAGCGTGTTTTTTGTGAGTTTGCCAATCTCCTGGGGGAATGCACTCTCTAGTGCCCCCCCAACTCCACAGGGCATTTGCTTCTCAAGGTGGATTTCTGCAGTAACAACATAGCTCAATGAAACTTGGAAAAGCTGTTGCCCACCGAGTTGACTCACCTTGACTTCACCTTCTTCTGACTGGTTGTCTGAGTGACGAGGAGAGGGGAGTTCATTCCCATGCTCATCTTTGACTTTGGGAGCCTTGTTCTCTTTCTTTACTCGTGGTTTCCTCTTCTTTAGCTTGCCCTGGTGAAAACACAGAACAAGTCAGGACAAGGAAACATCTACAGCTACTTCCTGGGGACATACTCCATCTCCTGAACATCTTGAAAACAGCTGCAGTTCCTGCAGGGTGGCAGGAAGCCTGATGAGCCCCAGTCCTTCAATAAGTTTAATAATCACCTGCCCCTTACTAATTATCACTTCAGCATCACAATACAATCACACAACAGACAAGTCCATATTCTTTCACGTAGATGATGTTCAGTGACCTGGGAACAGAGGCTGACTCCTGCCACCAGTCAATCATTCAGCCTGAAGCCCCCAGAATCAAGCAGCCACATCTCACCTCTTCCCCATCTTTCATGTTTTCTTTCTTGTCCAGATCCTTCTTCAGCAGTTTCAGTAGATAATCAACTCGGGTCTGGAGCTGTTTTCCCTGAGGTTTCTTATCTGTCTCTACAGGCAGGATCTTTGATAAAGAAGAAAAAAAAAACCAAAACAAAACAAATGCACCTATCAATCCTTGACAAAAGAGATACACACTAGCAGAATTTCTTCCAGACCCAGCAAAGGGTTGGAGATGCTTAACCTTCTGGGGGAACAAGAAGGTTCAAGCATTTGTTACAGTTTACACACAGACAAAAGCCAAAGGCAAAGCTCCTAGCAACCATCCCTCCCCTTGGCCTTCTGCAGAAGTGAAAGGACCCCAAGGCAGCTCTCTAGATTCTCTACAAGCTTTCTTATAAGTATGCAAAAAGAAGAAAAAAACCTTTGCAAACTAGATTTGGGGCCTTAAGTTACAAAACTGAGTCCACTCTCCTTAACACATCAGATTTGTTTGTGACAGCTCTGTCACAGCAGGCTGGTCCCCTCTGGTAACCTGAGACACTGCCACAGCAATGACACAGATGCAGAATTTTTAGCGGAAAAGGCAGCTGCAAGGTGCCATGTTGTGGGGGAAGTATCTCAGTTTGCCAACTAGGTTACCCTCATACTTTATTGGAAATTGGCCGGCATGTCTCAGATAATTGTTTCCTTTGTAAAATGCTTTTTTGAACTTCATGTAGGAGGGCTCACAGCCACAGTCTGATCTTTGCTAAACACACCAGCAGGGATGTCATGGGAATGTAGCATATTGGCAGCAAAACTGGTGTAGAGATTGTCGGTGTTCCTCAGCCCTGTGCTGCAGTTCACTCTCCTTCCATTGTGCTGACACAAAGGATGGCGGCTTATTTTTAACCTGGATCATTTCAACAGGGCCCCCGTAAACAGTTCTTACAGTTCTTATGGGAATGAGTGAGGAACTAGACAGAGGCTTTCCAGCTGGCTTTGCCACCATAGCCAGTCATGTAACTATGCCCTCAAAGCGAAGACAGAGCAGTCTTGACATAAGCAGTGTCAAATCTGTGAAAAATTATTTCCACACAGAAATTCAGACTCAGATTCTTGAGAGATGCTCAAGGAAATTATCAAGCCATGATTATGCAATGCACCCTCTATACTGTGCATGTAACCACACATGTCAGCATTATCATTTTCTTCCTGCATTATTTCAGTGTGGTTCATATGGTAATGTTCAGAGAAAATTTACTGCCAATCAAATAATGCAACTCTGCTTTCCATCAAGCATGCAACATTCCACGGAGGTCACTGTTTTCCTCGTTATTATTTATTATTATTTTTGGAGTGGTTACAAACAAACATCTGTTTCTGGAATAAATTAAACATGTCGTCTATGAACACTGCAATGGACCCAACACAAACAACAAGCAAAGTGACCTACCTTATCAGACAACTTCAATTCTGGATCTGTTTTAATTAGCTCCCAGTTTCCATAACCGTGCTCGTAAATTCCCACTAACAAGCGAGAATCCTCCTCCACTCCCCAGTCTACATCAAAATGGGCAGCTTTGACACGGCACGTCAGGCGGTACCTGAAGACATTTCAAACATGAGCTACTTTTAATGCTGTGGAGGATAAAGCAAACCCACACATCTAGGCTATTCTCTTTCCACAAATCCAAATTCCCTGAGCTTCTTTCTGCATTGCCTACTTAGCCAAACTCACTTCTTCCTTTCCTCTGGGTCCGCGGGAATGGATTTATGCAGCATTTCAAACTCCTCTTCATGCTGGATGATGGATTTCACATTGACTTGGACACCAGAAATCTTGATAGTAGGACCTCTTCTTTTTCCAGGTCCTTTCCCTGCTTGACAAGAAAACATGGCAACTAAGAGAACTCTTACAGAAAGAAGTGCCTCTGTAAAAATGTCTAGACACACAGAGATCAAGATCTTGCCCACAAACTCTTATTTAAACCTAAGGCTGTCTGCTAAGGCAGACCCAAAATATAAGTTTTCTTTCACTAACTTGCTCAGATCTGCAATCCAAACACCTTTCAGTATCATTTTCTTAAAAATATGTCTAAATACATTGGAGCTGTTGCTTCAGTAGTTTTGTTCAGCTGCGACAGGCAGAGACCCAGCAGGAAATCCAGCCCAGACCCCTGTATCTCCAAACCAACAGCACAGAACAGCCATACATGGAGTGGTTGATGATGACAGCTATGGGAAATGCTAATTGTGGATCCAGCTCTACCATGGAGTACACAGCACCAGTCTGATTCCCAGTCCCAGGAGCACTTAAAATATGATCAGCTTTGCCTTGTGGCCCAGCATTAAATAAGCTGATTACTTTAGCCTCTCCCCATAAAAACTCATGTTCAGGAGAAGCCCACAGACCCAAATGACACTTTCCAGTGCAAGCAGAAGACTCAGGTATTTCTCTGTTAGTGAGAGGTGTCTGGCAAAGACGGGATGGTTTACATGTGTGCTTGTTCTTTGCTTTTTAGTCACAATGTGGCATGCCTCCCCAACCAGCAAGGAAAGTTTTCTCACCAGCTCCATGGAACACCCCAAAAACATCGTAACAGCAGCACACAACCCTTTTGCTTACCTTCACCTGGGTTTTCTTTCAGCTGCTCCTCGTATTCTTGCATTGCTGACACACAGCTGTTGTGGATGAGTTCCCCTAACCGTTTCAGATCAGCCACAGACTTATCCACCAGCTCAGCATCCCGGGCAATACACTCCAGCCTGGGAAAGGGGAAAAAAGTTTTGTATTTGATACACCATATCTCCTCCCAGTCACTTCCTGAGCAACTGTTTCATAGCTTTTAGTAGTCAGTGCTGTAGGAATGTATGAAACCTTCACAAGACAAGTCTGTGCAGGAAACAACAACCTTTTTTTAGGTCTAACAGCTTCAGTACAGTGCAGATGGAGTATAACTGATCCAATCCTTTGGATTTTTTAGTATTAAAACAAAGGTGAGAACTATCTATCATGGGCACAACAGACACTCTCTGTGACTGTCCAGTGTTTCTTCCTGCTTTCTGTTCCATACTAACTCCATCTGATGGTCCAAAGCTGCCATCTGCTGTCCCTTTTGCCTGCCTGAAGTTAGTAACATCAAGGCCCATACGCAAACCTTGCGTTTCACAACAGAAGAGTACAACCAGCTGAAAAAACACAGTCATTTATCATACAATACATGCAGGGATCCCTCCCTCAGCTCTGAGACCTCAGCAAAGGCTACAGCTTTCCAGACCCAGCACACGTGCCCATCTCCCTCCCTCCCTCACGCTGGGTCACAGCACTCGTGCAGGGCCCTGAAGACCCACGTTCAAGGACGGTGTGTGCCTCCCCCTGCCTCCCTTCAAGAGGGATATGGCAGCAAGAGAAAGACGTTCCAAATTCAGTCTTGAAACTAATATGCATAGAGAAACTTGGCAAGCGTTCTGGGTAGCATTTGCTGTTCAGACAGCTGCTCCCTCTCCTTTCTAGGCAGAGTGGAAATGCCCCAAGGGCCAGACTCTGCCAGCAGGATGATGCTGTGTGCGGCCCGGCGCCACTACTGCTCTGGCTGCTTTCTGGCCAGCATTCATCAGTGCCCATCAACTGAGACAGGAGGGGCCGTACAGCAGTGCTTGGGTTACTGATCACACGACAGCAAAGCTTTGTGCTGTCCATGGAGGCTGTATCAAACACAATGTCCTCCCATGATAACCCTCTGGAGCAGGGCCAGGTTGGGACTCACCGTTCAAGAGGCAGTCCAAACTTCTTGTAAGCCTTGATAAACCTAAGTAAAAAAAACAAAAAGGAAAACAGAAACTAAACTAACTCCCATAAAAAGTGGGTCCAATATCACAAAGACGCTTGAATATATTAATTACAGCTTGCCACGTTATCAACCTTGCATTCCACACTGATTAGCTAAGCATCACTCAGAACTGAGAAGCCTAATCCATTAAGCCCCACAAAGAGTTTTGTGACCTTGGCTGGAGAAGAACACAACATTATTATGAATGTTGGATGTTTGACAGATAAGCAAAAAAAGAGGAGAGTCATAACTGTAGCGTAAAAAAAATGAAAAGCAAGCACTGGCTCACACCATGTTGGTAATTATTAACTCCATTTTTCTAAGAAGAAAAAAGGCATTAAATCAATGTCATCAGTAATTTTAATGCTCAGGCTATAAGCATAACAACCCATCACAGAAGAGCCAAATGTGGTGTAATCCATCACAGAGGTCTGCAGACAAGGATTGCTATTTATTTTTATATCTTATTTTTATTGTGAAAATCACTGCCATGGCTAACACACAACTTTAGGGTAAGAGTCAGACACTGTTACTGCAACTGAACAGTGCCTTGTGCTGGGAGTAGACCCAACAGCTTCAACTACAGATTATTTTTTAAATGAGTTAATATTTCCCCTTCTTTCTTTCATCTTGTGTTCTTTCAGCCTCTTTCTGCTACATCACAATAAACTAAACAGCTACCAAAATCTGAAAAGTCTGACCATCTCCTGTTTAAAAATACATCAACTCAGAGATGGAATGAGAGTCAAGGAAAACTCACAATCCTCTCTTCTCCAATTTTGGCTGAACATCTGGATAGAGCCATAAAACAAAGATCTTTGGAAAAGGCTCAGGAGTTAGAAGATACGATAAGAAAATAACGCTCTGGAATTCAGCCCCCAGCTGGCTTCAGGGACACAGCGCAGAAGAGGATACACAACTGCTGGGATCAACGGGACCAGTGCTTCTCATGGGGTTATTTTGCCAGAGCTTGCCTTTCACTTAAAGCTCAAATCAGCAGGACTACTGCCAGAAAAATGTCAGGAAGGCCAGAGTCCTTGGCTTCTCCAGCTGTGTATCTTATGGTACTTAAGACCTCACATGTAATATGGGATAAACTCAATCCACTTGGCCCAGGAAGGGCACTTACAACAAGGATTAATTTTAGGAAGGTATCAGCTTCACTGCAGCCTGACTAAAGACAACCCAGTCCATTTTGCACAGACCTGAATGTTAAGGTCATCAGCTGAGAACCAGCTCCACCTAAGCCACTGACATGCTTACAGGTAAACACCTCCTGGATTAATCTGGGGTTTTCTCCACCTGCATGGGATTTCTGTATTTGTTTTCTGAACTGTCTCTTGGCCTCAGAACTGACCTCCTGATTTCAGCATCAGTAAATCCTTCCACAGTATCTTTTCTAACACTCCGAGGACGCCCCCGGCGCTTTGGTCTCTTCTCGTCATCGGTATCATCAGTCTCACTTTCTGATCCAGATGATCTCTGAAGCCTTCTCTTAGTTTCTGCATCTGATTCACTGTCATTTGTCTGAGCCTGTATGTACCAGAAAAACAGCAGTACAGTTAACAACTGCTAACCTGCCAACCTTTTCTGTCCCTCCCATGCAGTAGCACTATTTCACATTCAGATTGTAAAACACCTTGGCATCTCTTCCTGAAGATGCAGAAGACCATGTAATTAATGCAGAGAGGCTGCACACATCCTTGCAGTTCCCAGCTAACAAAGGATCTGGTGGTCATCGTCCCTTTAGAGCCTTCTAGGCAGCAATTTCACAATTGTATTTTGATTTACTGAGGTATAAGTTGTATTAAAACATACTGATTACCATGGGTTTGTGCCACAGTCCTTCAGGCTGTTTTGAAAACCAGGACACCTCAGAAATGAATCTGGAATCATCCAATATGGATTATCCTTCTCTCCAGTCTTCACTTTAATGTTTTTCCCCAGCTTATCCTAGAGAGCAGTTCACAGCCCCTTAAAGTCCCCTATCCCAGAAGAGCTTTCCTTGCACAGCCTGCTCTCCGTTGGACTGGGGGTTGGGACTGGGTTGGGACTGGGTTGGATGGGTAGATCTCATCATCTAAAAAAGAACTTGAGAAGCTGCCATGTCTTTTGCCTGAAAGAGCCACGTTTAAGCAAGAGCAGACCAGGGAGCTAGAGAGCCCCAGGAAAAGAAACAACCAGAAAATGGCATAAGCTGCAGTAAAATCTGCATTATACAGTTGGCTATTTTGCCCTGTCCTCACTACAGGTTCTCTTTTATTTTGTCTGCTAAGACAAGGCAAGTCATACCAAATCCAGTATGGACCCTCACACTGCATTACAAACCATGGGCTCAATGCACGATGCCAACAAGGGGACATTGTGCTACCTCTGTGCTTTACTCCCAACTCTTGAGGAGGGAAAGAAGCACTCAGATGGCAAGAGGCTTCCCTTGAGTGTCGCCTTTGCCAGCTCTTTCCTCCTGCCTCTCAGCTCCTCGAGATGGGCTGTACCTTTTTAGTTGAACTCCGGATTCGAGGCAGCATGTAGATTTCCTCCAATTCTTTCTGCCTTTCTTCCTCCTCCACCTTTTTCCTCTGCTCCTCTGGAATAATATCATCCCAGTCCTTCTGGGACCGCTCATCCAGCTCTGTCTCTTCCTCCTCCATGGTTGCAAAGTTGGCCACCTTTTATAAGCAAAGGAACACTTAAACATTCCCTCCCCTGGCAGGAATACCCCAGAGCTGTCTGCTAAGCCTCAACTCCTTCTCCATAGGAATTTTGCCAACATTTCCACAACTACTTTATAATTGATCCCTATGTCACTACATTCCTGGTTCCTTGCCATGTCTTTGGGCTAGCAGCTTTTGAGGAAGTACGTGCAGTTTAAGAAGTACTGCTGAGCCTCTGTAAGTTACTGGGTTTGCTTCCAAGTTTGGTAAATTCTGCATGTTATTCACAGCCTTCAAAACCACTTACTTGAAGTGAAATTAATACCTACATACCTCCCCAGCTACCAAACCCAGACAACCCCTCAGCAAACTGCTTTGTACAGGTCACCTCTCACCGAGCCTGATTTGTTCTGTCTGTTTTGGACCTGACCTCTGTAGCAAGATGTGGGGGGCCACATCCCTGCACCCCACTACAGAGCCAGGGGTGAGTCTGTACCTTGAACTGGGAGAGGAGCTCATCGGTGGCACTGGTGGACACTTCATTCTCTCGTGTTTCAGCCAGACGCAAAATCTCATCAATGTCCATCTCCTACCAGTCAGAAAGAAAGAGTGATGAAGCAGAGGGTGCAAAGCACAGCAGGAAATAAGAGGCTTTGAGAACAGACTCATGGGGTGCAATAGCTAAACATGCACTGTGCTGATACAAGCTAAATAAAGTACAGATATCTGCAGGGCATCATCACTGAGGGCAGGGATCACAGAATCATCTAGGTTGGAAAAGACCTTGAAGATCATCTAATCCAACCATTAACCTCACACTGACAGTTCCCAACTCCACCATATCCCTCAGTGCTATGTCAACCCGATGAACTATCTCAAGTGGTACAGAAGAGTAGAAATAAGGGTGATAGGACAGAAGAAAAGAATACTGAGGCTGAGCAGCCTGGAAAATTTCCAGACAGTAAGGTATGTTAACTGTGGACTCTTTCCCTCAGGGGAAGCTCTGCTACTCTTGTCATTAAGAGAACTGGTCAAAGCACTCAGTAGTAAACTGCCAAGCAATGCTGCACTGAGGCAGGAGACAGTGACCTATCCGACTTCACTGTGCTGACAATCAAAAAGGGATGCTGACAAAGTGCTCAGAGGAGGCAGGGAGATGAGCTTTCAGCAGGCTGTGCTCTAACTAGCTAAGTAATCCTCAGGAGCCAAGGGACTCTCCTGGTGACCGTTCCTATATAACTCCTTAAAACAAGGCTCTCCTCAACCCCCTCATCCCCCAACCCCAGAGCTTCAGCTTCTCCAGACTTCAGTTCCAGTTTTCTTCAGATTCTCTTGGACTCACACATGCCCTATTCACCAACCTATTCTCATGCACTGGGCAAGTACAAAGAGGGAGCTAACAGACTCCATACCCCATGCAGACCTGCGGGGGACTACAAACAGCTATCTGATTTCAATTTCAAACTACCTGAGGCTCTGACTCTTCCCCTTCGAGCTCCTTGAAGAGATCCTCAGCTCCAAACTTCAGAATAGCTGTCAGCTCCTCTTTGTTGAAAGGATTTGAGCTGCAAGAACAAACAAGAAGGAAAATGTGCTTTGAGCTGTTAAGTCAGCACTGCTACAGCACAAAACCATACCAAAGTTTTTCCTAATTAAAGCAAGGACTAAGTTTTCTACCCAGCACTATAAAAAGCTTTTTTATTCATCTCTTTCCTGCTCTAGCAGCACAGACAACTTCTGTAAAGGGAACAACTTCCATCTATTGGTGGGAAACGGGGAGAGTCAGAGGTCACTGCCAAACTGCAGCTGTTCCATGACCACCGCCAGGTTCCCTCAGACCAGGATGATCTCTGGGAAGAAGACTGAGGGAAAAGCAAGTAACGCATTAAAACTATTTTCTTATTTCTGATCATCTTTACCCTATGTGTCCAAATTAACGGTTGCATAAGCCAAATTAGTGGAAGCTGCAATTATTTATTAGCCTTCTGCCCTGTACCCTATCAAACAAACACTGGGAAATGCCAGCAGGTGAAGCTGGTTATGCCACATGCTGTACCAGACATCTCTTATCTCCTGACACAATCACTTACTTGGATCGCCCAGAGTTGTTGTCCAGAACAGTCCGGCCAGTGGTGTCCATACGCTGGATCACCAAATGATCCAGCACCATCTTCTTCTTGGCCCTCTCAATGATCTCCTCCTCTACCGTACCTTTTGTGACCAGACGGTAAATATTCACCTGAAGGGGAAGAAAAAACCAGAACTATTTCCTGGACCTGAACACACTCTGCTGACACAGCGATGCATCCCTCAGTGGTTTCACAGGAGACTAACCTGCTGACATGGTCCCTTCATGCACAGATGTGTCTCTTTAGAATAAAAACCACCACATTTTATATCTCAGGAGGATCAGCTAAAATCAGGTTGGTTAACACAGATCATGCAATGTGACTAAGCACAGAGTAAAAATCTTCTGAAACAATCCCTCTAAATCCAAACTATCATCAAACTTTTCACATATCTAATAAAACCCTAATAAAGGTGGATATTCTACTTTCCAAGTTTTTCACGGCAAGAAAGAACAGTCCACGAGGCCGAGAAGTGTGATGCCACAGGTTGGGTTCTTGGTTTTGAACCACGTCAGAATCCAAAGTCAATAGAAAGACCTGGCATCTGGCAAACCTGAGCTGATTTTGTACCTCCTGGCTTTTAAATGAGCCTCCCTTGAGTTGGCAGTACTCTCTGGACTCAGGACTGGGGCCAAAAAGACCATGTTTTCAGAATCTCTGGTGAGGTGGGAGCCCATTTAGATGCCCACACTGAAGCCACAGACAAAACGACTCAGGTTACTCTTCCAACCTGCTTCTTTTGTCCAATGCGGTGAGCCCGAGCCTGAGCCTGAAGATCATTCTGGGGGTTCCAGTCCGAGTCAAAGATAACAACAGTATCAGCAGAGGCCAAATTAATTCCTAGCCCTCCAGCTCGTGTTGACAACAAGAAACAGAAGTCCTGGGGAAGAGAAAAAAAAAAATCTGTGGGTTAGCCAGCCTGTAACTGTGGACATAAAATAGCAGTGGTGACTTCAAAGCTATGCAAGGAAACACAGAGAGGGCTCTACTGCACTCGTGCTTCTTACGAAAGCAGAAAAAGGACTTCCTGCCCACACGCCCTGCTCATGCAGGTTAAGTAGCTGTGCTATTCCAGGTAGAGCCCAGCATACACTGTTATGGGAGAGCAACGCAAATGGCTCAGGGAAAGGGCACCTTGCAGTCACTTTGGAAGGTCAGACCACACTGCTCACCAGGCTCCTACAAAGGTAGTGGGTGAACACATGCTTTTTGTTGCCTGAAGCCTGCTGGGGGTGAGTCAGCAACTGGACTGTTTGAGTCACTGCCCAAGGGCAAGAGGTGCCAGGTTAGACCCAGGATGTCTGAGCCCCTGCAGATTCCCCCAGGAGAGGGGAAAGAGCAGCATCTGTGGGCATTCCTGCTCCTTTCCCACCCATATTGTTGTCTCCTTCTCACCTTTATTTGTTACGTTTCCCACTATCATGAAGCACCTAGCTGATGCAGGAGCATCAGCGCAGATTCCCCCCACCCCGTCCAGACTTCCGGAGCAAGGACAGGTATTTCTCAAAGCTGTGCTGACTGTGGCCCAAAACAAGTGCCTTGCACCAGTCACTGTGAGTCAGCAAGTCCAGATGAGAGGCCTGAGATGCCCTCTCCTATTACGCTGGAGACTTTCACCTCTGACACCACACTCCACTGCCTGCTGACACTTAAAACCCCCCCTTTTGTCTCTGCCATTTCATATTCCAAACCATCTTCAGACTCAAAGAATCATTTAGTAACCATCTCATTCCCTAGACTATGAGTAGAGAATTGCTAAATTCTGGCTCTTCCCAGCCTCTCCAGGACTTTCTGGAGATGCAACTTGCAGCCCTGTGCTTTGGATGTGTGAGATTTAAAATAAGCAATACGGCTAGTTACAAAACCTGCTATGTCTGTCTCTTTAAAAGTATCTGGGGTCTTGTAAAAAGAAATGAACTGAACTAATCCCCTTCTTGGCAGTCAGAACCTGTGGCTGAGCCATAAACACCCGCTGCTCGGGCAGCCCACCCGGACCCTCCTGCGGCAGGACAGCCCCAGCTGCGGTACCTCAGAGCCGTCAGCGTTGAAGTGGTCCAGCGCCTGCTTTCGGATCTCCCCTTTGATCGAGCCGTCCAAGCGCTGGAAAAATCAACAACAAGGATAAAAGAAAGACGGTAAAAGAGTCCCGAGGAACTGCTGCACCCAAGTTGTTCTGGGAGACCTACAGCTCCCTTCCCTGCCTGGAACATTTAATAATTAAAAATAACCGCCAATTAAAAATAACTGCACTGCCTTAGCCCGCTGTGTCGCGAGGACAGGAGGAGGGCATGCTCAGGGAACAGTCACACAGGAGGTGACACTGCAGCTCCCGTTACAGACTCCCAGCCAGGGTCTCTGCATTTGCTATCCTCTCCTCGGGGTTTATCACAGGATGAAGGCTGAAGCAGGGGCCTGTCACAGGAGACGTTTTGCAGAGATGGGGCCACACTGAAATGAAGGGACTTCCCAGTTCCCTCCAGTGTCTTTCAGTAAGTGCAACGGGCAATCCCAGCCATCAATCTCTGGGAAAGTCAGTGAAACCTGTTGCTCAGGCTCTGTCTACATTTTCTTGAATTTTCAAGTGAACCCCACTGTTTTCTATGCCGATGTTTCTCACCTGAAAAGGGTAGTGTTTGATAGTCAGGTACTCTGCCAAGATGTCCAGCATCCTCACCATCTGGGAGAAGATCAGCACTCTGTTGCCTCTGTCCCGCAGCCTGGTCAGCAGCTTGTCCAAGAGAATTAGCTTTCCACTGCTCCTGATCAGAGACTGAAGAAGTAACCGTCATTCCAGCTGATACTTTCCAACCTTACCCTTACACACATTACACAGAGACATGCAGAGATTTGGTTCTTCTGGGGTCATGCTTCTCCTGTACATCTCTAATCACATCATCTGGATTTATACAGCAGAGGTCACACCCAGAATGAATCACCCAAGACAGATTTTATATTGCATGCAACTCCCACTCTAGATGGCCACAAAACATGGTCTACAGTGCAAGCAGAGCAGTGGAGATCCAAGTGGCTTTAGCTGTGAGGACTATTTCTAATGGAGAAGCTGCAGAAGCTAAAGCTTTGCCAGATCTTATGTTGGTGGGAGGACAGAAGAAAGACGAAAGTTAAGGAAAAAAGGTGGTAACCAAAGACACTGCCCACCTGCAGGGTCTCAAGGCCATTCTCTCTCTCATTTTCCTCAGGGGGTTTGATAAGGTAGCAATGGTTGCAGCACTTTTTCAACTCCATCACAATGTTCAGGAAACCAGATGTGCTCCCCCTCGTTCCCTTTGAAAGAGCTTTGTAGTTTCTTGTCAGAATCCACCTGCAGGCAGGAAAGTGAAAAGTCCAGATCATTTCACAGTGCAGAGTGGGCATGATGGAGTCCTGGAGCAACAAAACTTTCAGGGACATCTTTTTCAGACATCACTCTAATTCCCTCCCTCCATCTCTCTTCACTTCTACAGGATACTGCTGTTTCCTCACTAGAAACCCTGATCTTACTTTCCTATTCATATTATTACAGTTCAATATTAAACAGCACCACAATTTTGTGGGGAGCTTTACTCCCCCAGGAAAGCCATAGTCTCTGTCCTGCAAAGCTGGCCAGCTGAATTTTATCACTCTACAACCTATTTTAGAAGGCAAGATTCCAACTACCTACCTACCCGGATTCCTACTGGGAAGCTCCTGGTACTACAGGTGATGGCTGTCACATTACATTCTGAAGGACACAGTATACTGAAACACATTCTCAAAGCACAGAGAAAGATGTGCCCATTTCTACTGGCACTCCCAGTAACAAAATATATGACTCACTTGTAATACTGTTTCTGCAAAGCAGACATTTCCACACGGAGGATCTGCTCCACTTTGGCTGGCAAAGATTTCTCCACATCCTTCTTCACTCTGCGCAGGAGAAACGGCTCCAAGACTTTGTGAAGGCTCTGGTAGCCATTCTCTCTACCTTTGCCATGATCCTCTTCAAAATCCTCCCAGAACTCAAACCTAGCAACAGAAATGAGGAGCAGGGAAGGGTCAAAACATCTTGTCTTATCACATCTAACAGTATATATATCATATATGCTCCTGCTGAACAACAAGAGAGCAAATCTTCAATTTAACAGAGATACAGTGGAAGATAAAAAGGTTCGCTCTGCCCTGGCTAACTAAACAGATTGGTAGCAAAGCTAGAAGCTCTCTGGGCTTAGATGCCTTCCTAACATCTTATCTTTGAGCACCACACTGACTCCTGGGACCCAAAATCCCAAGTTTTCCAGTATTCCACTCTGCTGTCTCCTGCTGGTGTTTACCTAGCAGCAGTTTCTGAACCTTCCCCAGTGCCCTCCCCTAGGCAGGGCTTTGACAATTGCACTGTGTTCAATATTGCTCTGAAGGCTCTTTGGGACTGCTGCCTCCTCCAACAGCTCCTTTGAAACACGGAGATCTGCTCTTCTCCTCCACTTGGGAGACCTCAAACCTCTCCTTCAGTCTTCTTGTGATCAAACAAGAAGAATTTGGGGGACAGCTCTTCTTGAAGTCAATTTTAGTGAGTTTTGGTGCATGCTTCTCTTAGACTTAGCAACTCACACAGCCCATTTTGTTTTAAAGAAAACAAAACATTTGTTACAATGTGGACACGTGAACAATCAGCTAGACAGCACTACCCTTGAGCAATACCCCCAGAGACTGCCATAAAATGGCTGGCAAGTGTGGTTGAACCGCAAGGCACTGGAAACCTCAGAAATGGTTGAGTTCTTCAAACAAATTCAGCTTTTTAGAGATGGCTCTAAGACAGCAGACAGATTTGAAAGGCAGTATTAGGTTTCCCCATTCAATTTGCTGCCAGAAATACTTGTGTTAGTCATTTAACCTCTGATTTTCCCCACCAGTGTTTGTTCCCCTTTCACTGATCTAACTGCACCGCGTTTAATTCAGGGATTTCTGCCATTCTTCACTCCCTTGAGTCTATCTAATGGACAAGAACGGACACAAAAGTATTTTTCTAGAGGACCTAACACAGACTTACTTCTCTGGCATGATGAAATGCAGCAGGGACCAGAGCTCTTTGAGTGAATTTTGAAGTGGGGTCCCAGTGATCAGGAGCCTGTGGTTGGACTTGAAATCAATCAACGTTTTGTACAGCAAAGAGTCATCATTTTTCAATCGATGGGCTTCATCCACGCCTAGAAAGGCCCAGTTAATACTTCCCAAAACAGCCTGGAGGAAAATAAGGAAAAAAAACCAAGCCGTAAGGAGGTGCTGAGTCAGACAAGCCTCACCACCTTGCACATGCCTCTCTCTCCATGGCCAGAGAGCACTGCAGTGTGTGCTTTCTAGGATGTCCTGTCTCAGCCCTGGTGCCAGACCCACCATCAAAAGAGTGGGGTTCACAAGAGTTTCTTAACAAACCAAGATGCCAGCACTAGTTTTACTTCCCGGAAAGGAAACTAGCCATACTGTGTAGCACTCCTGCCATATCTGAATAGTCTTTCAGCAATTATACCTATTTTAATCCACCTTTGCTTTACCCAGAAAGCACAGTCCTCCTCCAGACCCCTACTCCTCCCTTTCTCCATGCCCCTGGGGCCCTGCTGTAGCACTGGCTCCAATGGAGCAGCAGCAGGAGAGCAGACGAACGAACGTATAAAGTTAAGGTAACCTGATAGTTTTGATTTTTTTTTTTCTTAGTATTAAGCTTTTTGCTGTTTGCTAGGACTCAGTGATGTACTGACAGAGTTGATGACCATTTCATGAGCAGAGAGATTTCTCATCAGTGCACAAATCCAGATATTTTTAACACTGTGTCCAGCAGTTTAGTGTAATGTTTTGTCCTCTTAACTAGCCTGAATTAAACCAGGTAACATCCAGCTGCTGTCCTGCCTGGTGTCTTACAAATAAAATGAGTAACTGTGCAGTACAAGAGTGAAGACACTGTAATGGGTATCCCACATTCCCTCTGCATTACCGGCAAGCAAAAGCAAATAGTGGCTATATGTTCTCCATCAGCACAGAGGAAAGAGGTGAAACCCACTAGCTGGGAGCCAGCTTCCCCTTTTACAAGCAAGAGAATATCTAAATAAAAACATCCTTGGACCATTCCTCACCTTATCCTTGAGAAGGATCTCGTATGTTGTGATAAGTGCATTGAATTTCAATCTTTTAGACTGAGAGTGGATCCACTCATATTCACGTATCTGTGAGAGGAGACAAATGTTAAATTCGGCCAATGTTATCAAAAGGAATGAGTTAACAATCATTATTTTAGAGTAGCTTTAGCCAGAGACTCCAATGAAGTCTGAAACCCTGCTGTTCAAGGAGCCATTTGATAAGCTCAGGGTACCCAAGGAGCAGCTTGTTTTAGGGCACACATGGTTCAACTGCCCTTGCACAGATAACAAATTAAGGTCAAAAATTTGCTGCTGTAACACTACGCTCATCTGCCAAATGAAGGCATCACCTTACAATTGACACCACTAAACTCACAACATTTGTGTGCTTCAAGATCTGAGTAATTCAGAACATAGGAGACAAACACTTCTACACTGCTACACTCCTTCCTACAGCATGTTTCAGCCCAGCACAGTAGTGGTTTCCAGACTCTGAGAGAAGCCAGTCTAAGAGGGAAAATAAGGCAGAAAAGCCACTGCAGCAGTGATTTATACCCAGGTGCTCAGCTACACCAGCTCTAGCTGCCTGCAGTACTGCCAGTACTACCTGTCAGCCCCTCCAGCAGAACGTGTCACACATCACAGAGAAGCTACTGCTTTGCACCCAGCATTTCTACCCAACCCTGCACCCTTTGCTTTATGATTACATACCATGTTTCTGCTCATGAGGTCTCCAATGTAAACCACCACGTTTATCTCAGGTGCCCACACTTCAAACTCTCTCTGCCATGAGGTCAGAGTGGATAAGGGCACCACCACCAGGAAAGGGCCGTACAGCTGGTGCTGATGGAAGAGGTATGACAAGAATGATATTGTCTGAATTGTCTTGCCCAGTCCCATTTCATCAGCCAGGATCACGCTGTTGTTCCTGAGAAAGAAGAGAAAAAGCATAAATGCTGTCTGAGTACATTTCTGACACTACTCATCTACTGCACACCAGCATGAATAGCAATCCATGACAAGGACAGAAAGGGGGCAGTGCAAAAACATTTATCCAAACACTTCCAAGCGAATCCCAGCGACATCCAGACTGTAGGTAGCACAGTAAGTTGCAAAAAGGAAGAGACTATGATCACTTCAAACTGGCAAGAAAGGACAAAGGCAAAGGACGAGGGGGATCAGTGGCCTAATTTCAGAAGGACATTTCTCAAATACTTCAAAAGTGTGTAAGTACGCTGAGCCAGAAACCTTTTTTTCAGTTAAGGCAATGGAAAATTCGGGCTGATATGTAGTAAGCTCACATAGCAGCCAAGTCCAGCATGTGAACAGGCCCAGACAGGGAAAATGCTTCTTGTTTTTGCACAAGGTTTCTTAAGTTCATGCTTTAGATAATTCCTGCTTGCGGTGTCTGCAATGCAGCTGGGCGTGATAACATTCAAAATACTTCAAGGTGCAGACGGAGGCCAGGTAAAGACCTCACTTGAAAAACAGAGGGACTGATCTTACTGGGACAAAAATCAGGAGAGACAAAATGAATGTCAGATAGCATCTACACATACTTGCACCATGAGTGAGCGAGCCAGTTGAGGCCCTCCAGTTGGTAATCTCGCAGCTCCAGATTCTCCCCACCAATGTAGGAAGGTTGTTTTTTCAAGGCAACAAACCTCGGTCTCTGCTTCAGTACCTGAAAAAGACTCTACCATTAAGTCCACTGAGGAAAAAGACAAAATAAGGCTGAAAATTCAGCAATGAAATCTATGAATTCAATGAATTTGTCAAAGACTGTGTATGTCTTCATCGGTTAAAGTCTGTCCACATTTTCCTAGCCAGTGCTTATGTCTGCATTCCAGACAACCACTCTGCAGTGTTATGTTTTGCCTGCTGTTCTCTGGTTGTGATGACCAGGGCTGTGAGTCCCCTCAAGAGTGCACTAAGTTACACATAATGCACACTAGATGGAACAATCTCCACTTTCTTTGTGTCCTCTTTTGGTTTTTCTCCCACTATTTCCATCCCTCCTCTCCACTGTATCAGCATCTTGTAGGTTTCCTCTTTTCCCAGGTGTGCTGTTTTTTCATCCAACTGATATTAAAACTTTGCATTTCTGCTGCAGCTCCTTCTGAGGAGGAAGCACTTTGCAAGGATTAATTAAGCCTCCCACTCCCCAGGGGGACCTAACATTCTCACTGTGCACAGAATAAATTAAACTAGAAGGGGTTCACATCTCTGCCTAAAATACAAGAGCAGCAAACCACCATTCAAACACTGGTGGGAGGATGGGAGAATGTTCTCTGACATTTATCCTGACAAAACTTCACATTCCCACTGCTTGTGTCACCACCCAGCCTGAAGAAACCCAGTAAGGAGAGAAGAAAAGCAAGCAAACCTTGCAGTCCCGGGTAGGAATTGTTTTGGAGTTGTTACGATTGTTGAAGCTGTCAATGCAGTGCTGAAATTTCTTGCTTATCAGAGCCTCATCTTCCCAGCTGCACTCAGCATAGGGCAGCCCCATCCACTTACACAGGTATTCGGGGTCATTCGAGGATGTTTTGCGACTGTTTGCTGCAAAATATGCAAAAAAGCCCAAACCTCAGCAACTGTGGTTCTGTGGCTGAACCACAAGCCTGGTTCACAGGGGCAGTCTGAACCACCCATTCAGCCACAAGACAAGTCTCAACTAGTAGGAACAGTTTAGAGGGACCAAAAAAACCGCTCATTTACCTGGAAAATCTGAATGTCCTGTCGCAGACTTGCTGGTCTTCACAGCTGTGTTTGGAGACAGAAGGGAAGGGTTTGGGAGTGCTGGCAGCCAGCAGAGGGAGCAGGGCAGGCAGTGTCACTGCCACCCATCACAGGCATTTTTATAGAAATTGTATGAAAATTGGTTCAACAGCTCTCCAAGCCAATTCCCAAAGCAACTGGATGCCAGCAGCTCTGACTGACATGCCTGTGATATTACTGAAGTGCTCAGTAAGTCCTGTTTTTATTTTTAGTAATTAATCATGAAAATCTAACCCCTGAGCTGCCTGCAGCCTAACCACATCCTCAATCAGGTCACTAAAGGTGGTCCTCACAAAAGCCAGGCATCTACTGTTGCTTTAGATGCAAACACCTTGCATGCAAAGGGCTGAAGTCAAAGAACTTCAGCAGCAGCAACTTCAACATCCCCTGGGAAAGCAGTGGACCATCCCACACTCCAGGCAAGAGGAATGATTGATTTGTATCGCTTATAAACACAATTCCGTAAACGGGGATTTCTACTCATCAAATCCCTGGATTTCACACACTGAAATACACTTAACACCAGTGTTTTTCTCCAGATACACTAGAGGACAGAGAAGAGTGAACTGTACACTCATTCTGCTGTCGTTAGAGATTAAAGTTCCCACATCTTCACCCCTTTACAAAAGTGTTGGGTTCACTTACCAATTACTCTCTCCACTATTTGATACTGTTTGTTCAGCTCGGAAGCTAGCTCTTGTTGGCAGTTGAAATATTCTACATCTTCAGGTGATACCTTGCCCAGCCTAGATGCAAAAAAATCCAAAACAAAAATCCACTATAATGCTTCTGTCATAATGCTTATGGAGGCCACATATAGAAATTCTACTTTCCTATAAGGTTCTGTTATTCAGACAAGTCACTGAAGCAGACTACTGCTTATATGACTTTTCTTAAAGCTTCCTATAATTATAAATTATTACTGAGAAGCAAATGTCATAGATGTTCATATTGCTTCCCTGTTAAACGACGCCTTACTCTTCTGCAAGAATCAGTCTCAAAACCAGAATCAGAGATGGACGCTTCTACTACAGCTTTATCAACTCTGGAAACACATCGAAGCTTCTCTTATAGTTCCTGGGGAGGTCAGACATAAACTGATGCATAAGCTTGCATACAGACAAGGGTTAATAAAGCTGCAAGCCCTCATGTCACCTCCTAGGCCAGGTGAATCTGTGCACCATTTATTTGTTGTCAGCTACCCAATTCTTTAGCCTGGAAGTGGCAATATTGTGGATTTCAATGCCTCTTCCTCTCTCTTTCTACACCACGGCCACATATATCATCTCTATAAGGGGGGATGTTCATCAGGAGACAAAGAGAGATGTGAGTGTTGTGCACCAAAAACAATTGCTTTGGGTGAAATGTGCTTTGGAAGAAGAAATCAAATTCAGTCATAACTCTGCAAACCTCTGGCTAAAAAAGATTTGCCAAATCACTGATGTAAAGCATACCATTGCTTGATCTCCTCCTCTTTTTTCTTGAAGTTTTCTAGCTTTTTCAGGCCCTTCACTTTCTGCTGCTGTAGGGACTCTTCACTCTCCCATGTGCTATGGATGTATGACCAGCCTTTCCATTTGATCAGGTATTGAACCTCTCCCTCATCCTTTTCAGGATCAAAGTCAGCACTTGGGTTGCCATTGGCTTCAGTTGCGTACACTGTGGTGGAAGCACCAGTGGCTGCAAAAGAAATCAGGCTGCAGTTGGTACCTTTGTCACCAAGCACTGGACATAAACTGCATTAGAGCAGAAAGTTATTCTTCTAATGCATCTTCTGACATAGCACAAATAAAATCCTACAGATTCTGCAACCCTGTAAGACAGGCACGCAAGTTTTCCATACAACAGAATCTTTTTAAATCTCTCTGTCACAAATGTCTTTTAAGGATATTTCAAAGTCTTTTGAAAATGTTCACAACCATTCAGTTTTACAAACCCACTTTTTTAAGGCTATGAGAACAAAACATCGGCTTTATCTTCATTATGGTTTTATCAATGGAACTATGAAAACTGACTCTACTGGAAGATCTATTTTATATTTCAAAGAGAAGAAAAGCAAGGATTGTAGAATGACTGTGTCTTTAAAATGTGTGCATGCTAAATGAAAGCTGCCAAGCACATAAACTTGACATTTTAGGTTTTTCAATACTAGCTTTTACAAAAGCTGCTAGAAGACATCAATAAGAGACAGAGAAGAAAGGGTAAAGAGCACTGAAACAACCCTTGGCACCACTTTGAAGTTGAAAAGCATTGCATCAGCTCAAGACAAACTAGGAATGCACGACTGACATCAGAAATTAAGGCTTTTTCCAGAACTGCGCACCTCCTTTTTTTCCAAGCCTGATGTCTAAGACCTTCTCGATAGTTTCACTGTTGTCTTGTTGTTCATCAGCTCCTTCCCCAGTCATCTCTATCAGGTCATCAGAATCCGTCTCAAAATCATCATCTTCTTTGTAACTGAACAAGATGAAAACCAAAGTGATGAAAAGCCCTTGACTCTTCCCAGTTCAGAAACACACAGAATGGCACGGACTGGGGCAAGCCCTCTCCAGCATTTACCCTGTGATCCAGTGCACGTTCAGCACGTCATTTTTTAAGTTAACCATTCAGTATTGTTCCCCGAGACAATCAGACAGCTACAGTTTATCAGACTAATCTTGTCCATATAGTTTTTCTGACCATGGCCAACACCAGATGCCTCACAAGGAGGTGGAACAATTCCTTCAGCAGAAGCAAGACCATCAACAAAAGAAGTTTCCTCTATCTGGTGACAGACCGGAGGCTGCAGAGCATTGAAAGGCTGCATGAGTGCTTACACCACCCTAGGAACTACACTTCTCACCTTTGATGAACATTTAACCACCAAAAATGGTGGCTCTTTGCATGCCCCTTATTAGGACTTCCAAAAGGTGAGAAGGTACATTGGGGAACAGATAATGCTTTACCTTACCATGTCTCAATGCTCTGTCCCAAGGCACTGTCTATCAGCCACTCTCAGACAACTGGTCCAATCTAGCACAGCTGGTCCCTTTTACTCATTTTAATCTATTATGTGCAATTCTTAATCTCATCTGAGAGTGCTTTAGAAACATTATGCAAACATCCTCACACTTCTCTAAGAGGGATTGGTAAATATTCCCTCCTTTACAGATGGCAAAACAAGGTAGAGAGAAGACAGATGTTCGCAGCATGAATCTGTCCAAAGAACCAAATCTCAGCCAACAGCAGGGCAGAGGAGGGTCTCTGCAGAATCACACAGGGAGCCAGGGCCCTCTGGTGTCCCCTCTTTCCCAGCCAAGCCAGCACTCATCATCAAGCAACCCCACACTTTTTGATACCTGACGTTTTTGGCTGCTCTTCGTCGAGTTTGTCTCTTGGGGGTCTCATCATCTTCGTCATCATCATCATCTTCAGATGAGACTGGTTTCTTTCTCTTCTTCCCACGCTGGGGTTTGTGAGGCTTTTTAACACTGGTTTTGGCCACAGTTCTAAAATAAGAATTATTAGAAAGCTGTAATACAGTGCGTTTTACATAAGAAAGCATGAATCTCGAATATTAGACTCCTAGGGATTTAGTTTACTTTAACTACCATGGAAACAACTGCATCACTCACTGGAGCATGAAATGGGTAGACAAGAGAGTAACTAGGTCCTAGGTTTTCTAGATTGTAAACAAGGGCAATATTGCAGAAAAATAAATAAATTCTTTAGTGATAAATAGAAATTACTTCTCCACCTAGTATAGGCAGAAAAGACAAACGCAGAAAAAGAGACAGAGTGAACAAACTACTCCTTACCTCCTTTGGGCAGGTCGTCTTGCTTTAACTTTCTTCGGTTCAGGTTCACTCTCTCCACTGGTTCCCTGCTCCCCTCCATCTTCATCCTCTTCTTCACCAGAAACCTCTCTTTTCCATTTATTTCTAAGGTCAGAAATGTAGGTCATGAAGGGCAATCATATTTCAACACAAACACTTGGCTAAGCAAACATCCAAACCATCTAGGTTAATACTAGCAGGCCATAATTACAAGAAAAAGTTCAAAACTGCACTCTAGGTTGTTCAGTGCAATACATGGGGGATTTTATGGTGTGATTCTCTGTTTTTAGGAAGATGACTCAGTCACCTAGGTTTTAGTTCACGTAGTGGCAGTATATGTTGCAGAAGAGTGGCTCTTAACACATACTAACTACAACAGTGCTTGTGGCAGAGCTGTACTTCTTACAACTGGGTGGACAAGTGCTTCAATTTATTATTTTTCTTTCCACTTCTGTATTTCTGAAATGAGATGGAAAAAATCTCAAGAGAAGTGCTCACTTTCACTTAGGGAGTACAACTCACAACATGCAGTTACATGATCTCCTTGTAGCCTGGAAAATGGAGCAAAAAGGCTCCTGACATCTAAATTCAGGCAATTAAAGTTTCCAAGCGTGAAGCCAAATCACACCACACCATTACTAGAAGGAAGCACGTTCTCTGTGGGCAATTCAGAGCAAAACTGCAGCTCCAAAATGCCCTTCGAAGGAGCCCCTTCTCTCTCCAAGGAGACATGAAGAGTACACCGGGATTATTTCCCTTGTCCAGGAGATGTCCATACTACTACAGTCCTCCCTGTGCTTTATGACATTCCTTCCTGCACTGATGTGTACAACTAAATGAAAAATTAAAAGACAAGAGAAACAGGAGAAAGAGAGCAGGATCATGTGACTAAGTTTCAGTTTTCTCCAGCACGCAGCTTGCAGTTCCCTTCCGTTCAGTTTAGTGTTTGGAAAAACGAAAAAGTACTTACTAGATGGGAAAAGGCAGTGAATCATGACTGTAAGTGAACTCAGTTACAGGGATCAGTCATTCAAAATATCCTTTATGGGAGTTCCTTTGGTTTAGCAGAGTGTTATAAAAGAGGGTAATAATTTGGCATTTTATTCTCTGCTAATCAAAAAGGTGGGAAAAGAATGGATTAAACTATTTTAAGTATCTCTGAAGGAGAATTAGTATCTTGATGGAGTAGTGAAAGACTGACAACAGAAAGTGAACCTGACTTGTTCAGATTCCATCACAGGCAAAGTGGGAAAATACAAACAACAGGAAAGTTGGAAAGTTACATCCACCCGTAGATTCAAATTTGTATTTCAATTTCAGTCTTCCTAAGTATTATTATTGGAAATATTAAATAATTTATTTTACAAGCTCTCTGTGTTGACAACGCCTATCAAACAATTCAATACTACTCTTCTGAAAAATAAACCAAACCAAAGTACCACTATTCAAAACCCTTTCCCTATAAACTTACGTTTTTTTCATTTGCTTCTGGCCTCTTCTTTTTGGGCTCTCATTTTCAGACTCGCTACTTGCCTTTAATTGAAAAGAAATAAAATCAGGTTGTAGGCTTCACTCTGGACTGTCTTCTCAAGGACACAACTGAAAGGCATGCACATGGTCTGAGCCCGGGCACAGCCCGAGTGCTCCTTCACCACAGCGCTGGAAGGATGCTTTGGTGCGACGGGGCTGCACAAAGAGCAGTCAGTTCCCTGGTACCGTTCCCTCTGCTGCAGGGTTAATCTCGCTGCACTCTCAGTGTGAAGAAGGTAACTCTGCAGAAAGGCTGGAGAGCTCTGCTACACCTGTCCTGGAGCCCCCGAGCTCGGGAGGCAGAAGGATGTGACTCACCTACCCCTCAGCACCTCCCTCCCACACCTGGCAGATGCCATCTCGGGGGTGGCAGCGGCCGAGCAGACCCGCAATGTGTGCAATACCCTGTGGATTACAGAACCACGGGGTGAATTTATCCCACCAAACCTTGCACTGCCCACTGCTGGAGGCAAAACCCCAGAGAGGGAGAGAGAGAAGGCAGCTCAGCTGATGCTACTCTGCCCACCATGCAAGGCGAGCATCGCTCCTGCCTGATACCCGAGAATCAGGCAGCAGTGTGACTTTGTGCTTTCTGGTCAGCACCTTCAGGGCCCGCCACAGCACTAAGGCCCAGCTCTTTTACAAGGCTTTTAACTCCAAATGCAGTGGCTGAATGTCCTTTCGTGAGTGCCCATACTTGCGATTTCAGCAGGAATCCTGCAGTATCTGGGGGTGTTCAGGCTTAGTTTTGGGGATTACAAAAACTTTTGCAGCCACACAAATGTACTGGGATCTCCACCTTCATTAGAAAAACTGCCTATAAGGAAGGGAATTCTTATAAAAAGACAATATTCTCACCACAAGAGTATCCTTGCTTTCCTGAGTGACTAAGGATCTGACTGGGTCAGAGCTATGTCCTGCTGCTTTCCTTCCTCCTAATCCTCCAGTCTCCACCAGTGAGGTCTCTATGGCTAAATATATCTAGAGATATTCTAACTACTTGCTGTACTATTTTAAATGTGGGCGTCATTAACTCCTACAGACCAAGATAGCTAAAAAAAAATCCTTTAGGCTGGTTGTACACAACCCTATTTTTGTAAAAACTAATCAACCATAAAAACAGATTACCACACAATACCCCTCAACCAACAGATGACTTCACCTTATATACTTGCCCAGAAAATATAAATCAGCAGGGAGAAAACTGAAGAAACCCATGTGAAATTTCTAAAGGAGTATTAAAATTATAGAAAGTAGCCTCTATGACTGCTTGCTCTACACGCTTATTGGAAATCTTCCACTTCATATTACTTTTTGCCCCAGCATTCAGCTCTAGGTAATGTCTGTCCATCACCATGGGTACAGCAGTTTGCATCTCCTGGTACACCCACCACCTTCTTGGATACAGCTAGCACAGTTTACAACTGAGAGCTGCTCACACAAGGATTTGTAAAATGGTGTAAGCTGCAAGATGAAAAAGCCAAGGCTCTGGAGAGCCATGGCCTATCCCTCTGCTTGCTTTCTGCATCCTCTATTTCCATTGTCCAGCTTCCCCTCCACCAACAGAAATTGTCCTCTCCCTTGCATCAGTGTTTCCATTAAAATATGCTGAAACACTGGCTGCCACATTAGACTGAAAGCTTGTCACATTTACATGTGACACAGTAATACCTTCTGCACCATATCTTACTAAGAACACATATTCATCCACCTGTTTCATGGCCCTGCATGAAATCTCCATCTCATTTACCAAGCATTCAGGAAGCAAGTGACTGACAAACACCATGGAAAGCCCTGCCTACCCTTGCAACATAAGCCAGGCATTCCACAGATTAGTTTCAACAAGCAAAGTTTTAAAGTCCTCAATTTTCTTTTTCTCTTGTAATCTCTTATCCGCTTTCTGATGCGTGCTGCTTTGCTATTCCAATTTTGGCAGGTTTTCTGAGAGCTGTCCCTTAATGCACATTTACTTTTTGCTGTCTTTTGGCAAACCACAAGAAAAGAGAGGTGGATTTTTCTTCTGCTCTTTGTCAAAGATCAGATTTGGAGAAAACCAAAGACAACTTGGCTCTTTGAAACTAACTCCACTTCTTTGCCAAAATCCCATTTTCCAAGTTTCTGGTGTCCATTTTTCCTAATGTCTCTACTCTCCTCCTGTTCCGTCGCTCCCTCTGTAAAGCTGATGCTCATTTCTTAAAGACTCATCTTTTCCTCACCTCTTCCTGCCTTGAAAAATTTAACTTGTGACTGCAATTCAGCCGCCTTCAGTTACATTTTTCAAAGACACCATTGTCTTTTTTGGATGCATGTCAATCCCAGCTCTATCTCCTCTGACACAGCCAGTCCCCAGCCTGAGTCATCTGCCTGCCTTGTGCTCCCACATCCTCCCAGTCCGAGTGTGGGGAAGCACTGTGCCTGCAGCCCCACACGTGCGTGGCCATGACTCAGCCTCTCCTCCCCACTCCCTCGCCTACCACCGACCCATGTCTCCTTCTCACCAACTCCTCCTGGCATCCTGACTTTGCCTGAAAGTTGCTTTCTACCATTTTATACAGAAATATTAGGGGGGAAAAAAAAAGCATAAGCACATTTTAGCAACCTCTTAATTCCACTTAAATGCACAATTCAGGACTCAGCTGCAAAACCATACACCGACTTGCTCAAATAAGCCCAAGGGTGAGATGTGCACCTCTGCCCTGCACTCTGCAGCACAAACAGAGCTTGTGCTTGTAACGCTCCATTATCAGCATCAACCCACAGGCTCTAGCCGGTGGTAAATTCCTCGGTTAAGGAAGTGCAGACGATAACCAGAGAGGCGGGAGCACGCCAGGTCCAGAGCATGCACCTGAGGTCTCGTCTGCACTCCAGCCTGCCACCTGCCATCATCAGGAAGCAGACTGTCTGACAAACTGTGTGCAACTTGAATTTTAATAATGTCACCTCCCTGAATGACAGAAGCTAAGCTGACAAAATCCATCTTCAGTCCCCAGCAGGGCTTCTGTCAGCTCAGGAAGAGATGCCAGGGGCACACCGCTCACTCTCAGAGCCGGAGTACCAGTGCTGGCAAAGCTCTGCTGGGCTCAGGCTGCCCCCCCTGGGGTGCTGCTGCTGTGGCCAAGGGAATGAGGACTTGCCTTCCCCAGTTCCCTCCTTTCCCTACCAAATGCTACAAACATGCCCAACTTATTCCTGCACCAGTACTTTCAACTGGGCTAGAAACTGGTCTCTTGCAATTTGCTTTCCCCACCTCCAGCTGAAGGGATCAGCCTTCCCTCTCCACGCCTCACTGACACCTCCCATCTAATTTATTCCTTCTCTCTCCCAGCACATAAAGTGCGCACACTTTTACTAGATTAATTATGCCGTATTTTGCTGTGGAGCAACACTGTACAAAATATAATGATGCTGCATACGTAGCACCAAGCAGAGCAACATAGCAGCAGCTTTGAAGTTCTGGTCCTACAGATTGTCCACGAGTGACCTCGCTGCTAGGCCAGGGCAGGACAAACGGAGATTCAAGGCCACTGTCACAGTCCAGATGAGCCTCTTCAGCCCATGCTGTCTACTAGGAGAGATGAAGACTTGCTTAAAGAGAGGCAATAAATATTTCAGACTAAAGTCAAAGTGAGGATTTGCTCATTTCAGGTTTAACAGAGGCCAAGCTCTAGTGTTCAGAAAAGCTGGATTAGAATCTCATCTTGCCAGGTTAGTTTTCTTATGTCTGCTGAACTTCTCTCTCCCAGCAATACTGGTAGCATTTGAACTTTCAGCAAAGACATGTAAATGAGCAGATTTTTTTTTTTAATAATAAAATCAACTGCATTTTGGGAACACCTCATGTGCATGACTTGTGGCCTCTCACAGAAAAGATGCACCGTGCGATTTATTACTAACTCCAATCTCAAATCATTCTTTTTATAGCAAAAAGACTGCATCTGTTTTGGGCACATTTATTTCTCGACTACCCCAGAACACTCTGAAAGGCACCTGGCTCTGCAAGTCTCACTTCCCCTGGCTGAAACCTGAAGCTGATTTATTAACTGCAAAGAAAACGCAAGGGCAACTACTGTTTTTACTAAAAAACTCACACGTGCTCTTATTCCTGGAGACAGCTCTAGTCCTCTGAGCATCTCTGTACTCATATGCAAAACTGCACTTTCGCTTCCTGATCTGTCAGCCCACACCTTGGTACTGATCACAAGTTATCACCCTCTCTGACTGCAGCTCAGAGACCTACACAGTGTGCCTGGTGGCCTCTGGGCAGTTCCCAGAAGGCAGTAATTTCTAACACAGAAATAACCCTGCCCAAACTGCTGGTCTCAAGAGGACAGACTAGTGATTGAACAATGTCCCAAAACCTGAACCACCTCCACCTACGCCCCATCTCCACAACCAGGGTGAGTCATGGGGCAGCACATGGGGAGGTGTGACGGCTGATTCTTGTGCGCTCTGAACCTGCCACGCTGCCGGGCGATGCTGTTTGTTAATACTGCAGAGAAGCATTAGGGAAGAAGGCAATTAAAAACTCCTAGACACTGTGCTGGAAGTCCCAAGCAGCAAGCGACAAGAGCGGGTCACTGGCGACAGGCTTAACCCTGTGAAGGTAAAAAGCAATCTTAAGAGGTGTCAAGCGCCTTGGGTTTCTGCCAGATCCAGCAGCAGCAAGGAGTGCTTAGCACCATGCAGGCTTGAGCTACACTATTTCCTCCCTCTTGGCGTTTAGGTCTTCCAAAAGCAAGACTTTTCATCTCCTCCTGCTCTTTGCGAGGCCCCAGCACTGTGCTCCTGACACGTCACACCCTCCACCGGCCTCTGCTGCAGATGGGAGTTGCCCTACAGGGACCAGTCAGTGTTGATTTGGGGAGAGAGAGGGGAAGGGGGTGGTCCAATTTTTTTAATTTTGGCTTTCCATTTCACAAAGGTGGCAGTGGGGTCATTTGGAGGACTTTTTTTTTTGTTTTTTACAATATTTTGTGGTATAGCAAAGTTTTTACATCTCGGATTATTTTTTTTTAAAAAAAAAACTTTATCGTACCTTAAGTAGTAGGAAATAAAGATATCGAAAAAGAAAACAACATTTGCAAAACCACGTAATATTGTAAAACAAAAAAAGATGGGACTTACCTGAGCCCCTAACAGGGCACTCGGGTCTGGAGCGGAGGTCAGTGGTGGGTGTGACATCGCCAGCACAGTGCATGCCGGGGCATCGCACAGAGAGGCGGCCAGCGAGCCTGGGCTTTGCCGAACTTGAAAAGGAAAACAAAAGCTAAGTCAATGATGTGCCCCAAGCCCCTTCCTAACCTGCTGCTATGCGGGACATCCAGCACAGGAGCCTGGAGGGGCAGGTGGTGACACTGAGGGTGCTGCAAGGCTCAAGGATAACGCACCAGAGTAAGGAGCCGGAGACCTGCGTTTGCTGCACGACTTGGGACCCCTCAAGCATCCAAATGCACTTTTCAGTGGCAAAGCACAAACCTCCTGACTGTCAGAGAGCACCCACTGGGCTCCCACTCTGCTGAAAATCTGGCTGCTTATCCTCAGATTCCCAACTGCATGTTTCTGTACCTAGCTCTAAGCCCCAAACTTTACTTTCAGTCTAAGCCTCTCCCTGGTTTTCTTTCCCCTGTGCTGTAGCTACTCATCCTTCCTGAAGACCTTGCAGATGAAAAGCTCTATGCAGAAAGATGCAAATGAAGGTGGCAGCTGATTGTCAGAAAAAAAACAATGATCTGAAAAAGGAACAATTAGAAGATTTGTCTGCCAGGCTCTGACCACCCTCACCTCCAACTGAAGCATAAGACTCCCCAGTATTCAACCAGAGTTGACAGTTCATAAAGCTGAACACACACAAATGCATTTATCAGCGTGATCCATTCCAGGATGGGCAACAATGACTGCTGTGTTGTTATGAGGTATTTCTGGGAAGTTTTCTTTATTCCTGGTTGGATTTGTGTTGTGTTTTGTTTTGGTTTTGTTTTGTGGTTTTTTTTCACACAGACTCATTCTCTCCAGGATGTTCCTACAGCAAAGCATGACTTGCATTACGCCCCATTCCAGCAATCAGATCAGTGCATGCAGATCTCAGCCCACACAGGGTCCCGCTGACTCCAGAGATCTCAGGCCCAGAAGATCCAACTGCAGGACTGGGACCTTAACTGTGAGCTCCAACATCCACAAACCAAGACAGGACTTGGTGTTTACAAGGAAATGCAGATGAGACCTGCCTTTGCTCTTTGGGTTTGGTTGGTTTTATATGTTCAGTAATCCCTCATCCTTTTTTTTTTTTTCCTTACCTCATCTTTTATATTAAATCGCGATGGTTCTTGTCTGCTTCGGTTTGACCTCCTAACCCCATAAACATCAGGATATTCTTCCCACATCTGCAAAATAAACAGACCATCAGAAGGCCTGCTTCACCCCAATTATTTCTGACATTTTAGAAGTCTGGTGAATGTTTTTAGAATAAATCAGCATAAAACCATTAGGGAATTAGCAACCAGTAGATGGACACTTTAAAAAAACTGGCTGAAAATGATTATGATTCTTTTGGGGTATTTGGTAACACTCCAAAGCAGCATGTTTTATCTCAGCATTATCCTTACAGTGGTCCATCTTTCCACCAGGTACAAATTACCCTCCAGCTCATTCAGGCTGAAGGATATAGCATCCAGACAACCAGCCCTCTGCGAGTAATGGTGCTAAAGGAGGCAACGCCTCGCACGTGGAATGAATGGACTGACCAACTCAAATGGACAATTCACTGTCACTAACAGCTTCCACCACAATTCCTTTCCGTAGGGAATACCCCACCAGCTGCCAGACAAGCCCAGTGACGAGACATCGCCAGCAGCAACTTCAAAAGTGAATTCTGTGGCCCAGCCCGGGTGGCAAATGGACCAGGACACCCTGTCCTTTGGCAAGGCAAGGCAGTGGTGCTGCCGGTTCTTCTCCTGAATGCACTGATGCGAATGTGGTTTGGCAGCGCAGGACACGTGGATGTGCAGAGCTGACTACTGGGAATGGTTGTGCTCTCTTTGCTGTAACCAGGCCCTAAATAGTTCCATACACTGTGTATAACAGCATGCATTGTTCTTGCTGGATGGACAAGAGGAGAAGGGGGAGACAAGAGCTGATGCCTTGAGGGATATGAATGCAGAACTGTATTGGTGACACAGGACACCAGAAGGTTTACAGGGCAGATACAAACCACCACCACGTCTCTCAAACATCTACACCAACAGTTGCTCTCTCCCTCAACAGACCTTATCCTCTTACAGTTTTCTAAACCTATTCATACTCCTGCTTCTCTCTCCCTCCAGTCCTCAAATGTCTCTGCAAGCCACTGGCAGAAAAAGGAAATCAAAATACAATGCCAGATGCAGCAGCAACTTGGGACTGACAGCATGATTAATACAAGGCTGCAGCCCAGCAATTTTTCTGCTACTGTTAAAGGAGTAATGGGATAACACTAGAACAGACAGATTGCAAAGGTGTATATCTGCTGGGCATGTGAGTACAGATAAGGCAAATTCACATGAAAGAAATACTCAAAATACTCCCCGAACCGTACGAAGAACTTGTCTTTTCATCTTATAAATGGCACAGGTTTTGGATGAGGGATCGACTCCCATGACAAATCTGAATAGCACCTAATGCAAATTAACCTCACCTTCATGGGTGTATCTAGACAGAAATACAAAATAAACAATAATATAATAATTAATTGCATTGGTTATTCAAGAGGAACAGGTATCAACATGCCTAGGTTAGACCTAGCTAAGGAAAACACCCATTAACAAAGAAATTAAGGAAGGGAGAGGCTTTCTTATTAGAGGGTGCCCTGACCTTTTCATGTTTCATCCACGCTAATTATCACCCTGCGTATGGATGCGAGCCCTCATAGGACAATTTTTATGTTTACTGTTAGGGACATGCTCTTAGAAGCTCACAGAGGAAGATAAAACTTCCTTCAGTCCCCACATACCAACAATAAAACAGGAATTTGAAAATTGTTTTACCCCGACTGCCTTGTAAATGCAGTCTGAACACAGGAGATCTAGCCAGGACCTCAGCCAGCAGCCTACAGATTTGTGAGAAGAAGCTGGTAACAAAATCCTTCACTTCTCCCCTGCAGGTACATGGGGAGTGCAAGCTGAAAGCACGCCCTTCCTTCTCAGTCTTTACATACATAGCAACTTTCTCCGTAAAACTCCCTCTCATGAGCAAGCTGTGCAAAGTGCAAACCACAGCTAAGAACAACAGGATAGTTACACACCACAAACAAACAACAAAACCCTGACCTAACCTGATTTTCCTCTCTCCATGTAAACTCAGTTCACAGAGTTCCTGTCTCCAAATGGGTATTTGGGTTCCTCTTCCTCACCTCACACTACACTGTGTTACTCAGGTGCCTCCACCTGGGTAAAGCAGGTGCCCAAGACACAGCTTCTGCACTGGGGAGGTTCTCACCAACCAGAGGGACACCACATGCATTAGAGACTTGAAATCTCTTTCCCTCCTGTGCAGCAACAGGTGGAGGGCAAACTTGCCTATTTGAGGGGAGTATTGCTAGTGAGTAGCTGGGAAGTTTCAGAAAAAACGCACAAAGAACCACTATTCTGGACATAATAAAAGTTGAACAGCTTCTTTCCTCCTCTTTTTTTTTTTCTTTACTTTTTTTCTAAGAGGAAGACAGTGATGAAAACAAACTGAAGTGTCCCAAATCCTAGATAAGCATTCTGTTTATGTATCACACAGGGAAGCTTTACTACTTCTGAAGGACAGGAGAGACAGGAGGGAGGAGTGGAAAGGCAGAGGGAGAGAATGAAATGACAGGGCCATGTACTGATGATCAGGTGTGTGCCCCTCATTTCCACCAGTCAGCCCCACCGCTACCTATCTGGTGCCCAAAGGGTTGTTCCAACAGACACACAAGCTCCTGCTCACAAGGGTGACACCAGAAGGGCAAAAGCACACAGACCAAAAAGCAGTGAGTGACTTGGGGACACCAGAGGTCAAAGGATGTCTGGTCACTGTGCAAAGTGGCAGAGGAGGTTAAGAGAGCTTTGTTAAGGTCCTGCTGTCTGCCCGTTCATGGTGGGTACAGGGGTAACGCGACTAATGCACAGCAGCAGGGGCAATACCTTTTTAACATCTGCTATCCTTTCCTTCTTAGAGGCAGGTTTTTCTTTGGTTTCAGGAGGGGTCTGCTGGGATTTTGAACCCGTTGATTCACTTTCAGATTCAGACTGACTTTCAGAGGACTCCGAGCTGCTGTTTGAGTCGCTGCCCTGCTCGCTTTCAGACTGGCTTGCGGAGTCAGAGCCAGAGGCTTCTTCGGATGCTGAGTGACTGATGGTAGAGAAAGAAGAGATCACATTTTAACTGTACTGTCACAGGCTTTGAAATACGCATCTCCAAGCTACAAGAAGCTTTCAATAGCCTAAATGCAAGTGTGAACCATATGGTACCAAACAGATACTCTCCACTGGCATATTGGAGCAGAAGCAGTTCCTTCCCAGGACAGGCACTGCACACATGGGTGAGAATGCGGATTCAAAACTCACTCCATTGGAGAATTTCCAGATTTCCATGTTTTTTTCAAGAAAACCAAGGGAATTTTATTAAGAAGCATTGCCACACCACTCAAGGAAATGACACCCCAGCAGCTCTGGGGACAGCCGGTTTCCACGAGCAGGGCTCGGCAGAACACCGTCCCACAGAGCCTCCTGCGGGGACAGGGACTCAACCCTAAAGAAGGGGATCTGCAGCCATCCAAACCTCTACTGTCACAACAAAGAGGGGCAACATCGGCCTGCGGCTGAGCCACGTTGGCGTGCCATGTTCCACGGGGATTCAGGAAAGAGGAAGACACTTTTCTTCAATCAGATTTATTACCAATAGCTGGAAGAAATTATAACCACCCAGACTAGACTGAGGCCAGACAGCTTTGGCAGTATTTGTTTAAAGGCAGAATACTGGCCTCCTCCCACACTGGAGCTCTCTTGTTTCTCCAGACCCCAAGCTTTATTTCAAGGACACAGGGACACAGCCTTTCCACACATCAATAGCCATAATTCACACGGTTTATCCACAAAATTATCTGGACACTATAATTATACAGACACTAAAATTTTGCTTTTGAGGGACAGAACTAGAATTCATCCAGGGGGACAAAGGAGGATTAATGACCCAAGACCCTCCCACAAGCCAAGCTCCTCCTAGCTTTAAAAACTCTTGTGAACATTTTGAATCTAAACAAAGTTGAATCCCAACGGCCACGTTCTGCCGGCCTTCGCAGGCTCAGCAGGGACTCAGCACCAGCAAAACCACCTCACGCAGGCTCAAGAAGGTTCTTGGCACAAACTCCCACAGCTGCAGAGCATCAGGGGCTGCATAATGTCAGAAACCAAACTTATTCTTCCCCTCCAGCAAACGTACACTTAACCCTTACACATTGTTGGACACAGCTCCACGTGTCCATCCACATGGCAGCTCGCTGCCACCCAACGGTCAACAGCAGGGAGCTGGAAGACAGCCTCTCCCCTGTGCCGCCCACCCCAATCCTACAGACCATGTTCCCAGCACTCACCTTGTGCTTCCACCAGCACTGAATCGCTTGAGGAACTTCTCCATGAGCCACCTCAACTCAGTAGCATTAGCCCAGCGAAACATCACTTAGCCACTCAAATCACAAACAAACCTTCACAGAAACCAGGAAATACACCACACTTGGTATCACTGAGGAGAAAAGGGGCAAGAGAGATCCCAATTTTGGGGCAGCAGCGAGCCACAGTGCTCAGCTTGGACACCCCTAGCTCCTCAATAACCCCCTCGGGCAGTGCCCTAGCAACCGCCTGCACCTGCACCCGTGAATTCCATCCCCACGTACACCAGCAGGGTCAAGCTCTGGAGCCCAGGTCAACCCACTCCACCTGCTGCCATGCGGCACCACCACCCCCAGGCAGCCGAGCTGTGCCGCTCTGAACCGAGCGGGACGTCTTCTCCAGACCAGGCGTAACTGTCAGATCCAGCTCTGCCAGGGAAAGAGGCTTCTCGGCCCCTGCAGCTCTTCAGCCAGGGCTGCCAGCCTCACCCACCCACCAGGGGCACCGGCCAAGGCACACAGCAGACAAGCCGGGCCAGGACACCTATTTTAAATTATTTAACCACCTGTGTCTTCCTAAAGTGACCTGCACACAAACTCTCCTACAAAGACACGGTGACAAACGACTGACCATGCTAACGCACTGACTCAGCTGCATGACATGCTGCTGGTAAACATTTCTTCTCTTCTCACTGTCTGGTCTATAAATGTGATGTTCCCTGACACTGTATAGAAACATAGATGAAATGTCTGCATATACTGCAAAGAAAAACAAGCCCCATCAGGGAATGTTGACCCATGCACCCAAGTCACATGGCAGCTGTAGAAAAGCACCAAACCACATTAAATTTCACCTCTTGGCTAAACAATCAGGGAGAAACACCAGACTGATTCTGGCTACGGATCATCT
>NW_020799112.1:14197739-14227010 GCF_003259725.1 Athene cunicularia
CCCTGCGGCGGGCAGGCCCCCGGCCGCCATTTCACAGCCATCCCTCTTCCACCATCTTGCGACTCCCTGGCAGTGGCGGCCGCGGCTCGGGGTCCGCTCCCAAGTGCTAAGATGGGAGCGCGTAGCACGCGCAGGGGACAAAGAAACAGGGGTGAGCGAGAATCTCTAAGGCTGAAGTAACAGAAAACGAGCCCTTTCAGCACGGAGCCGAGGGGGAGCCGCCACCTATGGCTGCTGCTTTCATCGTCCCAGCTTGGTTTTGAAGGAGATGGGGGTATCGCATTGCTTCCTCCGAGCAGGGCTGGAAAATCAAGTTGGACTACCACCCCTCCAGGCCAACGGTCCTTTCTGCCTGTCCCGCTCCCCTCTGCAATAACCAAACGCACAGCCCCACACACTCACTACACCCTGCCGCCGCCTGTCCCTTTCTCTACGTTTCCTGCAGCTTCCAGTCCCCTCTCCACCACCACAGCCCTCCATCGCTGTGCTCTCCTGCTACACCCCACTACCAGCACCGTCCATGGCGTCTCTCCCTGCTCGCCTGCCACCGTGCCGCTCTCACACGGCTTCTCGCTGAGCACGTTCAGTCTGCTGACATCTGCTCCCAACACCCCACTCAAACACATCACTTTGCAACCCAGTCTACTTAAGAGCAAGTGATGAAATTTCTCCATTGAGAATTTCCAGATTTCCATGTTTTTTTCAAGAAAACCAAGGGAATTTTATTAAGAAGCATTGCCACACCACTCAAGGAAATGACACCCCAGCAGCTCTGGGGACAGCCGGTTTCCACGAGCAGGGCTCGGCAGGACACCGTCCCACAGAGCCTCCTGCGGGGACAGGGACTCAACCCTAAAGAAGGGGATCTGCAGCCATCCAAACCTCTACTGTCACAACAAAGAGGGGCAACATCGGCCTGCGGCTGAGCCACGTTGGCGTGCCATGTACCACGGGGATTCAGGAAAGAGGAAGACACTTTTTTTCAATCAGATTTATTACCAATAGCTGGAAGAAATTATAACCACCCAGACTAGATTGAGGCCAGACAGCTTTGGCAGTATTTGTTTAAAGGCAGAGCAGCAATTACTGGCCTCTTATTCTGGAGCTCTTTGTTTCTCCAGACCCCAAGCTTTATTTCAAGGACACGGGGACACAGCCTTTCCACACATCAATAGCCATAATTCACATAGTTTATCCACAACATTATCTGGACACTACAATTCTTTTTTCCAAGATTCCAACTGTCATCTGAAAAGAGGGCAACTCCTCCAGTGACAGAGACAGATGACGTACACATCTGTATGTACAGGTATGCACATGCTTCCCTACTAAGAAATGAAATGTAGATAAGAATTGGTATGTCTTTTTGAAGGCTGATGCAAATAATTACCTTTTAATAAACATTGTATTATCAAGGCAAAAGGGCGTGTGCTTGTCTTTTTTTATTCTATCAATGTAGAAATAAAGAGAATCAAAAACAATCCTTTCTTTTACCAAGACAATCAGGAAGCATTTCTACCTGCCAACAGAGTATGAACGATTAGCAACATTATATGTCAATTCAGGCCTTACATTGTACATACGTGGAGATGGAAGTGCTTTAATGCCCCTAAGTTAACATCGAAACAAGACCGACTTTCAATTAAACTGTAAGTGGGGGATAAGCTGTAATTATTTGTCTCAAGAATCATGACTCAAACAGTCCACCCTCCTCCAAATTCAGCAAAGAAACACCCATGAACTTCAGGAAAGCTACAGTTCGACCGTTGGTCCAACCGCTGGTCCAACCTTGAAGTGAGAAACTCCTATAAAAATTGAGACCTTCTAAAACTCAGCCAATTATGTTCCCCCAGCTTCTAAGAAATACTTCAGGCTATAATTCTGTTTTAATTAAGAGCCTGCTCCTTACTTGAGGGGGAAGAAAACCAAATCATCCCTTACCAAGAAGGACACATTGCTTTCAAGAAATAAGCAGCTGAATGGCACTGATAAGGCCATTTACAATCAGGCATCTAAGTTTACAAGGCAATTACAGCGTGCCTGAAGCCTCTAGCCTTGGCGTTTAATATTTCACATATGACTTCATTTTATAGGGGATCATCTTTGCTAACAGCAACAAAACATTTTATAAGCTCTCAAGAAGTACAAACAGTAGATATGTTTTCAGAAGGTGCAAGACAAGCTGAAGAAATGACCCAGTACACATTTCTGGAACCAAGAGCTGATGAGGGTATGGCTCTTAACTGGTATCATTCAGCGCCAGACTTCAAAATTTTGCTTTTGAGGGACAGAACTAGATTTCATCCAGGGGGACAAAGGAGGATTAATGACCCAAGACCCTCCCACAAGCCAAGCTCCTCCTAGCTTTAAAAACTCTTGTGAACATTTTGAATCTAAACAAGGTTGAATCCCAACGGCCACATTCTGCTGGGCTTCGCAAGCTCAGCAGGGACTCAGCACCAGCAAAACCACCTCACGCAGGCTCAAGAAGGTTCTTGGCACAAACTCCCACACTGCAGAGCATCAGGGGCTGCATAATGTCAGAAACCAAACTTATTCTTCCCCTCCAGCAAACGTACACTTAACCCTTACACATTGTTGGACACAGCTCCACGTGTCCATCCACATGGCAGCTCGCTGCCACCCAACGGTCAACAGCAGGGAGCTGGAAGACAGCCTCTCCCCTGTGCCGCCCACCCCAATCCTACAGACCATGTTCCCAGCACTCACCTTGTGCTTCCACCAGCACTGAATCGCTTGAGGAACTTCTCCATGAGCCACCTCAACTCAGTAGCATTAGCCCAGCGAAACATCACTTAGCCACTCAAATCACAAACAAACCTTCACAGAAACCAGGAAATACACCACACTTGGTATCACTGAGGAGAAAAGGGGCAAGAGAGATCTCAATTTTGGGGAAGCAGCGAGCCACAGTGCTCACTTGGACACCCCTGGCTCCTCAATAACCCCCTCGGGCAGTGCCCTAGCAACCGCCTGCACCTGCACCCGTGAATTCCATCCCCACGTACACCAGCAGGGTCAAGCTCTGGAGCCCAGGTCAACCCACTCCACCTGCTGCCATGCGGCACCACCACCCCCAGGCAGCCGAGCTGTGCCGCTCTGAACCGAGCGGGACGTCTTCTCCAGACCAGGCGTAACTGTCAGATCCAGCTCTGCCAGGGAAAGAGGCTTCTCGGCCCCTGCAGCTCTTCAGCCAGGGCTGCCAGCCTCACCCACCCACCAGGGGCACCGGCCAAGGCACACAGCAGACAAGCCGGGCCAGGACACCTATTTTAAATTATTTAACCACCTGTGTCTTCCTAAAGTGACCTGCACACAAACTCTCCTACAAAGACACGGTGACAAACGACTGACCATGCTAACGCACTGACTCAGCTGCATGACATGCTGCTGGTAAACATTTCTTCTCTTCTCACTATCTGGTCTATAAATGTGATGTTCCCTGACACTGTATAGAAACATAGATGAAATGTCTGCATATACTGCAAAGAAAAACAAGCCCCATCAGGGAATGTTGACCCATGCACCCAAGTCACATGGCAGCTGTAGAAAAGCACCAAACCACATTAAATTTCACCTCTTGGCTAAACAATCAGGGAGAAACACCAGACTGATTCTGGCTACGGATCATCTGCTGAAGAGGGGATAACACTTGATAATGAGGGGATGATAATATGTGAACCACAGAGGACTAATGACTCCATGGGACTTATTCCTTGCCTTGGGGAAAAAAAAACAGGAGTGAACACTATAGTAAGCGTAGCCAAGGCCTGACCAGACAGTACCGTGAGCTTCCAGGAAAGCTAATTGAATAGCACTCATTGTGATACCGAAGATAAATACATTCATATCTTTTTGGGTTCCCTTTATTTTATTCTGAAAGTCTGTTAAAAAGAGTGATTGGTGCTTGCCTGTCTCCCAAGGCAAAGATTTTCTGAGAGATAAGCATTGAGAAGGGTCAGTTGGAGTAAGAGCTTTTCCCAATTTACCTCCTGCAGCCAAACTGGAAAGGGAGGAGGGAGTGGACGATGAAAAGTATCCCAGAGATAGCTACTCTGCTATCTGTACCCATGAGCAGTAGGTATTTCTAACAGTGATCTGCCCTTAAGCAGGAATTTAAACTAGACCATACTAAACAGAGTCAGGTTCTGTTTAGAAGCAAATCTTTTAACTCTGAATACCCACAAGATAATCTGGCCAACTCAAGGGGCACAAAAAACACTCCAAGGCTACTGGGTTGCCACTGCCAGATAACCAACGTCCTTCAAAAAACAGAAAACTATTTCTCCAACCACATTTTCTGTCCGGGCACCTTTTTTTTTTTTTTTCTTTTTTTTTTTTTTTCCTTAAATAGGCAAGTGAGAAGTTACCATGGAGAATAGACACTTCTACCACAGGTGGCTGTAAACCCTGCTTGCAGAGCCTGGGTGTTAATTACACTGACAGAGCACTAGGCACAATAGAGCCACCGTGCTACTGTAACAACTGAGGAATTAAGCACTCAGCAGGTATCCTATCTAAATAACCATCTGAAATGGATTGTGCAGGTTTCCAGCCTGGCTCAAAGGAGGCGAAGGGGAGGAGGCAGGGAAATCTTCACACACATTCAGATCACCCCTGCTTGCCCCGGCACAGGACTCCCAAATGCCAAAGGCAAAGTAATCCTGAGCACCCAGTGAGCTAAATATATCCCTGGCTACTCTGCTGCAGCTCCCTGTAAAGCACATTGGGCCACCTTGAATGACAAGTATTTTCCAAAAGCAGCATTTTTTTTTCTACACTACAAAGACACCACATTATGCTTGCATAAGCGAGCAAAACGAGCAGTTCATTCATCATTAGGAGAGCTGGCTCACTCTCTGATCTTTGAGCCAGAGGCTGAAAACGCTTGGGATGTTTAGTGGGAAAATAAAAAAAAAAGCAGCAGAGGGACAAAAGGAATCAAAACCTGTCTGCTTGATTAAGGAGTGCCATTGAGAATCTCCAAAGGCAGCATCCTGCCCATTCCCTAACAAAGAAGGGGAAGGACAATTGCAGTTCTCAGGGTTTTGAAAAGGGCCCGTCTCTCCCTCCCCGGGAAGGCAATGGAGCATTTCAGCACTCCACATCCACCATCCGTGGGAGGCCCCAGGCTGGCTCTCGGCAGCACCCACCACTGCCAACCTCCTCGCACCCTCGCAAGGAAAGGAGCCCAGGGACACAGACCTTCCTGTAAGGCCAAGACTGCAGGCAGGGGTTAAGTGGCTGTGCCCCTCTGCCATCCCAACCACAGGTTCTGCTTTGTCACAGCAGGACACAGCCAGGCTGACGGCAGTGGCGGCACAAAGGGAACTCTGCACACAGGCTCCATCCCATTTTTTATAAGGACATGTAGATGCAGGAGGGACTGGAGTGTGCACACACAGTTTTGGCTTAGTACAGAAAGGCTAGTGGGTTTTTCTCCCATAACATTTGCAAATTTCCTTTAAGAGCTAACAGATTAAAGAAATGCAGTAATACAAAAATTTAGGACCCAAAATCATTAATAAGAACACGAAGGTGTACAAATTCCTTTCTGGTTCCAGATGACCTGCAGTTCAGACGAGGGGAGCCTGACCTGGCCTGAGGGTTTTATTCCAAGTGACTTTTAAAAGCTGTTTTTAACCAAGAGATTTAAGGCTCATCATTAAGCCTCTGTTTTACTGATAGCACATGGCATTCAAAGCTCTCAACCAGTTCACAACTCTGTAGTTAAGAGCAGAGGTTCCTCTCCATGAAAGAGATGCAAATTACTCCTATAATTAATATAGCAGCAATTCTATAAGTCGTCAGTACCTAGCAATAAAACTTGCAAGAAACATAAATAGTTATAACAAGTTTTTTCTAAGGAGCCAGATGTTCTGGAATCAGTGGATTCCTGACATTGCAACACACTTGTTCATAGCCGGGGTAAAGGTTTGTGAGCCATGAAGCGTTGTGAAGCACCCGGTGCTTGGCAAACACACTCCAAAGAAGCCCTGCCAAGACGAAACGCCATGCGAGCGTCACCAACACAAGACCAGAAGGGAATCTGAGATCACTGTTTCAAGCTTCTTTATTTTTTTAACCTTAGAATTCAAGACCAGGAAAATGCATATACTGCACTGTATATTATCTCAGCCCACAAATAAATATAAAGCAAGCTGTATATTGAAAACTACAGTTTAACAGCGGTGCTGCATAAGCAGTGATCTAATAAGAGCTACTGCACATTTGGAAAGACTCACCAACATTTTACTAATTATTATTAATTTACTTCTTATTATATCCAAAAAGACACTCCCTGCTCCAAGAAAAGGAGGCATTAACAGTATGACAGACTTACAAAAGCTTCACTGCAAGTCACTAGATGTGATTTTTTTCATCTAGTCATTTTTGCTTTAATTTCAAGTATCCTTTACAGGATATAAAGGCAGACTTTACAAGCACACCACCACCTGTTGAAAGAGCATCTTCAAATGTTATTTCAGCACACGTCTTTTAATAAAAACACACCAGAAAAATTTATGTAAGACACAATGTTAGTGGAACAGTACATCCTTTGCTAGAAGGCTGCTTTTATCTAATTATGGAAATCCAGACCATCCCCCCTCCCGTAGTGCCATGCTGTTTGTATTTATTTTCCTTGAAGGAGAGGAGAGATAATGCAGAACAGAATCTTCCTCCATCCATTATCAATACCCTCCTGAGCTGGATTTCAGCTAGGGGCAATGGGAGACTTAGAAGCGCTTCTCCATCTTCAGAACTTAAGTCTAATTTATCATTGCAATTCCTGCTGGAACTGTTGTCTGCAATACAAAACAAGATACAGTGGATATACACACCTCCAGGTTATATATCAGGAGATACATTTTCAATATAAACTGCCAAAACGACCCAAAGTACGTTTAGTTTAGCTGTCTTGAGTTCAAAAGTCATATTCAGTCCCTACACTCTTGCTCAGAGTCCCAGGTATTTAACCACAGGGCTAGTTGCACTACATTTGCCACTGCTATCCTCATCTGCTCCGTAACACTAGCAGTGATAAGCCTGAATAAGACATGCCAGTATAAAAATTCCTCAGAGCCAGGCTTAGCAACTCAGTAACCTGCTAATCATATGAACAGCTTCTGAGGGGTGAAACATGAAAACGAAGATGGGAACTGGTTTCTCCCTATACCGAGTTGTAGAGATTCAAATGAAACATCGCTGCCTTCCTGGCCCTCCCCCCGCCCCCTCCGAGCCCTCTCAAAGCTCTAACACAAAGTTAACAGTGGAAGTGTTTGTTTTAATGCAAATGAGGTTATTGTAGCCCAAATGCAGCCAGCCACAGTGCTCCCAAGACACACACGTGAGATCCTGTGTTCTCAGAAGTGCCACCCCCTACGAGCTGTTGGGGTATGACCCCATGGCACTGCAACACGATGTTATTTCTCCCTGAGCCGTGGGAGAGTTTGGCTTCAGCCTGTCAAGGAAATGGGGGAAGGTGCAGATAAGGGTAACTGTTGCCCTCGAAGTACAGCAGGTGAAACATCAAGCCAACAGAAAGCGGAACTGGCTCTAATCTTACAATCTCTGCCACATCAACTTGTCTTGGCTGAAGGCACTCATAAATTTAGGCAGGAATGGTGTGGGGAGCATGCGTGCGTGCACGTGCACACAAGAACAGCACTGCCCCGGCAGCAGCACATGCTGTATGCCACAGAAGCATCTTTGCCGAGTTACAGAATTAACCAGGTGAGCTCTTTATTCCCATTCTTCCATTTTGTGTTCAGCAAAACATTCATGCATTTAGAGAATACATAAAATTTGATTAAAGATGTTTAACTAAAAAGAACAATCCAGAAAAGATTAAATTGCAGCTAAATGTAGCTTCTTGCAGTTGGTGAGCCTTTTATAGCGCTGTATATACTGTATCCATTCCTGGCAGCAATCACGAAACAGGAAACAGAGAAGTTGAAAGTCTCAGAATTGTGCATTCGTAATTAGATGAGACATTTCCTTTGAGAGGGTAATGTGAAACAGAAGTAACAAAGCAAAACAAGAACAATCTCCTTTGTGCTGCACACAGATTACATCATTATTCATATGAATTCCCTGCACATTATTCCTTTTGTGCCCTACACTGATCAAGCATTTTCCCTTTTCAAAAAAGCCTCCGGACAGTTTCATGAAGGGTTAAAGCTTGAAAAGGAGAAAAAAAAAAAAATCCTCCTTAAAGAATCCAGCAGTGCAAATGAAACTGACAGACTGTACATACACGATGGCCACAACGGCTAAAAGATAACCGTCAGCTTGGACAAAAATTTGAAACCAGTAGTTAAAGGTGTCTTAATAAATGTGTTTTAATGTTTCCACTCAGCTCAAAGAAAATCAGTTGCAAATTGCATATTGAAAGCAGGAGCGAGTTTTAGTGACTTAAAGGATGCTGAAAGCCATAATGCTATAAAAAAAAAAAAGCCAGACGTTCCAGGAATACTACGATATTCTGCAATTCCTTTTGAAGTTTAAGAAAAAAAGAAAAGTGCCACACCAAAAATAACCCTACTCCTTTTTCAAGTCCCTTGCTTCTCAAAATAGCCTGCACTATTAAAAAAAAAAAAAAAAATCCTAAAAGCCCGCGCCCGCCAGATGAGAGGAAGCGAGGGAAGGCAGCCACGCTCCCAGTTCAGCCCAGTACATCCCAGCAGAGCCCGGGGCTGGCGTGGGAGAGGCCGTGCGGCGTGCGCAGCCATGGTGCGCAGGCACGGCTCTGCCTCCGCATGAGCCGCCGCCACCGTCCGCCTGTTACCAAGCGAGCGCAGCCAATCCCCGTCCCCAGCGAGCACAAGATGGCCTTTGAACTCCCCACCAGCAACTTCCTGCTGTTTTTAGAGTACACACAGTGCAATGCAGTATGTCTGTCAGCTATGCGGCACAAAGGAACAGCCATTTTGTGACTGAACTGGACCCGCACCAAAATGCCAGGCGGTGCAGCCTTCCCCTCTCCTTTCGCGGGGAATCGGGGCTTCCCGAGCGCTACCAAAACAACAAAGAGATGCCCTCTGCTTTCATCGGCAGCCAGGGAGGGCAGTTTTTGTTTAACGTCTTCGTTTCCCTCCCCCCCCAATCCTCTTTCGTACGTAGCTACATCTTCATAAAATGGCTGCCACGTAAAAACAAGGGTGTTCTGCTCTGTGAAGGCTGCAGCACACGCTGCAGAGCACTCTGCCTCTGTAAGGTGGCTGCTGAGCAAAAAAACCCACCATTTCAAACCTCAGGCTTCCAGCTCTCTGAACAAAAAACAGGCTGAGATCTAACCCACTGCAACCTTTTTTTTTCTCCCCCAAAACCCAATGTTTTAATGCTAGGGAAGCCAAGAGCTGGATACAGATGCAAGGGTTTGTTCAGCCCTGCAGCTACTGTAGCAGAAACCATTCACACACAGGGGTATTTAGGAGGTGCAAGAGCAACTGCTACAGATGCAGGCCAGGGGATACCAGAGAAACAACATATCCATCTTGTGTTACTTGCTATCCCCTACAAAACTCAGTCTGGATGTCAGGGGGACCCCAGCCTGCCTCTCGCCTCTGAAGTTCACATTAACGCTGCACCATGAACTCTCATACCACCTGCCTTTCAAAAACACAGCACAGAAGATGCTAGAAAACACACCAGGATTTTGTTCAATTATTTAATATAAGTCCCAGATACGCAGGTGGTGGTTGTTAGTAACTGCAGCTTACCAACTTTTATCCTAGGTGGAGAAAGTTGCATGAAATCAATCAGCTTCAAGTTTGGGAAGATTTACTGTCAATACACAAAGGACAGGTGTTGCTGTTCATCTAGGAAAGCACCAAGTACAGCCCTCAGCTTACAAACTGTGAAGAGTTAACACCGTTTCCCTCCCCAAGAATAAGCATCTGTCTGGGAACAATTCTCAGGCATTTTTGTTTATTCAGCATGTGCCTTTGTGTTTCCGTAGGACTGGAAAGGCAGGAGTCAATTCCAAACATATCCCCCAGTTAGGACACTAAGGTGGTGTATAAGAATTGTATTTTCTTCTGCTTTATCACCTTTCTCTAGTCCAGCATTTTTGCTTCTCCAGCCCAGGTGAATGGCACCAGCCATACCTACTTTTTCCACCAGTTTCCATCACCCAGGCCTCCCACCAGGGTTTATGTAACAGGACTTCACGTATTTCCACAGATGCCGAGCTGGTCTCACAACTGGGAAGAAAGCTGGCCAGCAGCATGTGAAGTGCAGACATCAGTGCGTTTCTGGGCTACAGTAAAGCAAAGTGGTGGCTTCACTTCCTAGACATCATTTCCCCTACAACTTCAAGTCAACCTCAGGAAGTAAAGCCCATTTTACGACATTCAGCTGACTCACAGCTCAAAAATAAGCTCAACAAGGCTCACTTACAAATATCCTGTGCTCAATTGTTCCCACACTTCAGGTGAGTGGATGTTACCCACAGCAGGTTTATGCTGAGAAAAAATTGTGAAGGGGGAGAAGGGTAACCTCACACAACAGGTGTTACATGTAAATTGATCAATTATGATAAATAACCTTTCAGTGAAAACAGCAAAAGCACACATGAGACACTATGCAAATATAACACCCCTAAGGTCAAAAAAACCAAAGGTCGTCTTTTCTGTGGAACTCCTGTGAGATGTCTCCAATTTAATCTATTCAGCATGTTTCTAACACCGGTAAAATACCTTAAATTACCTGAACAAATTATACCTATTATTGCTTTTGCTGATTATCTACACTGTAAAAAAAGCATAAAGACTTAAATAAGCTGAATCACAAGTATTTAAAAAAAAAACAAAACTGAGGCAGTATTTTGTGTGCAGTATTTACAGTATTATAAACATAGAATGGTTTGAGAGTCTGATGTGTTTTTAAACTGCATTATTATTAAAACTCTGTATTGGTGCTGTATGCAATCCTTCAACAGTCCCTGAGGCTAATTTAGTTAATAATAATTTCAAATTAAACAAACTTACCCATATCAGGATTTAAAAATTGACTGCAATTTTAATACATCCATAATACCATCCAAGTTTATGTTAAAAGGTTACAGTAATTTGATTTTATATATATATTCCCACACTATTTCAAGTTTGTGTGTTTAAGGTAGGTTAAATACTAGACATCAAGAATACTATTCAAACACCTGCAAACATCACATTGGGCACATGTGATACAGACAGTTCAGAATTCTTTTTTATTAATGTTGGTTAAAAATTACTGAAGACAACACCAGAGAAAAATAAACAGGCCACGATTCAATTAAAATTAACAAAATGCAAAACTCGTGTTATTTACAAACTAGAAAACAAAAATGCAGTTTAATTTCCAATTTTCAAAAAAGCCGACTCTTAAAATACAAAATCAGCAATTCAGTAATTATACTTCTGCATTCCTAGCAAACAGACATTTCCAGTATTTCATACTTTTCCCACATCAAGGTTAAGTTTATAAAAATCTGTAAAGAATCTCATTATTCAACAAAAGTAAATAAAAACACTCTGAGCAAAAATACATTAAACAAATAAGCAAAGCATTTGGAGCCTCTTGTTAACAGTCCCAGTGTATATTTTATAATATGAAATACTATCACCAGCAGGAGAAAGTCTGGTTAAATTGTATAAAAATGTTCTAAAATACCTAAACAGTATCAAAGTTCTACAACCTCAAATAAAATTTGAGGTAAGGGGTATCAGACAAACAGGCACTTTTCAGTTTATATTTTAAAATGAGGGTTTTTTCATTCATGTAACTTTTTCTTGTACCTATTTACTATAATTTACTACTACACCAGGCTTCTGTATGGCCCTCAGTTAAAGTTTAGACTTCTGAGATTCTTCAAAGAAAAATTTGCCTTGTATGTAAAATGGTGCAATGCAGCAATGGCTAAACCGACAAGGTCATTTTTCACAGCACAAAAAACCTAAAAACTGAAATTCAAAAGCTGGAAAAACATAATACAGAGGAAAGGGCTCCCCTGAATAAAGGTACAGTACCTTTTGACTATGACATGGGCCCTTAAGTCACAACACAACTTTCAGAAATTGCTACCAAAAAAATTAGGGTGTGGCATGCTAACAATCTCAAGGTCATTCCTTAAAAAGGAAGCAAAATCAATAAAATGTTTTGTATTAAGCACTGACAGTAACCCAAGGCTGTCAAAGTAAACGGGGTATTCACAGGTTTTACAAAAAAAAAAAAAAGTAAGTTGATAGATCATACCTCGATGCATTGCTGTGGACTGAACCCTCCTCTCCTTGGCTTTTGTCCTTATTTCTCATCATCTTTTTATTCTTAAATATTAAGAGGGGGTCAGGGGTGTCTGTTTGCTTTGAAGTCCTGTGCCCAGGTATTTACTGTCAAAAGTTGAAAGAAAGGTAAGGTCCCAGTTCGTTTCACTGGCTTTCATTATCAGGAACAAAGTCCTGACGCTGCAATGATATTGTTATAACAATACACAACACTGATCAACACGGCAAAACGGAGATTTAAAACAAATAATCGTTTTTAAAAGAAAAATCCGAGAATAAACACAGTAGAGGAGCATCCTGCAAACTTTCCCAAAGTAACACTGGATGCAAATAATCTCTGTATCTTATTGCGTCATCCCAATACAGCTCAAATCGGTCGAAAATCAAAGTACTCAAAACGGCAGAAATCTAAAAATTATTATTATTAATTGCTCACCTACCTGATCCATGCACCGCCGCCAGGACCAAGTCGATATTAGTTTCGGGTAGTGGAAAAACATTAGATCCAAAATATTTAGAGTTATAATGATAAAATACGAATTTCAGAGAATGAAAAAAAATATATATTCTAATCCCAAAAATATGATGCCGATAAAGCAAAAGAAACGATAATTAGTACAAAAATGTCCGGGGGAAAAAGCTCATTAGGAGAGCGCACAAAAATGGAGGTACGCCATGGCTTCTAAGCTGGAAAAACAACGACCTGGGCTCTCTCCACGGCTTCTTCTTTCCAGCAAGGCACGAAAAGGGAGCCCTCAAAAGCTGCTTTTCTGCCCGAAAAAGGTCTGCTCGGCCCCCGATTAGTGCCTAGGAGAGGCAAGGGGCTGTGGGGGCCCCCTGAGGCTGCCCGAAAGTTAGGGAAAGTTGCGTAAAGTGTTGGGGAAGGCACGGAGCTGAGCGCGCTCTCTCTAAGGCACAGCCGCCATCTAGAGCTCCTTCCCAGCTCTGAGCTCTGCCTTTGATTGACACTCTCTACATTTACCCCACAACTCAGGTGATGTACCATAGACCCACCCCTTCATTTCTACCAAAAAAAGAGATAGCCTCCACCTAAAGGGTGCCTGCTACCCCCAGAGCCCTGGCTTCCTCCAACTACCCCAGCTGAAGGGGCACCTTAACCCCATGTGGCTCAGGCACCCTTTTGAAACCAGAAAGAAATGGAATTTGTGCCTTTTGTTTTAAAGATTTGCTAAATATTTCAGTGCCTGGGCTAAAATTACTTCCTCCCTGGACAGGAAGTGGTGCTGTTGCAAGCCATTTTGAAAGAATGGAAGTGGAGCTAACAGCCATGCAGCCAGCAACAACCCACCTTGGGGCTCACCCCACCCGAGGGGTAGCTTTTTTTCAATTCAGTGGCAGTATCCCCAGACAATAGCTCCACCATTTGTCACCCAACACTTGCACTTAAAGCTTGGGACAAGAGCATCACACGCTCCCAGGAAAGCCCCACATTGCTGAGAACCCCCTCCAGCTCGACAGCGCCTCCCTAGTGGTTTTCCCCAACAACAAAAATCCAACAGCAACACAATTTTCATCAGTTATGCCAAAGCACTACTGTAAAATAAGTCTGACATCATTAAAAGGGTTATTTCTAATTCACTTTCTTAACCCATTAATGCTCATTAACAGATTTTAACACAACAAATGCATTTTAAAGCTGTCTAATAGCCAAGCTGTAGAACTGGACACCAAGCACCATCTCAAGTACAACATCCTAGTAGCAAGGGGATGTATCCCAGAGGAAATGGAGGAGATCCAAGCATCCCCTAACCATTCGTATTCCAACTACCAGTTGTCTTCCCACAAGCAACGGACTCCTTAAAGTGCAAGGACATCTGGCATATTCATAAGCATCACAAGACGACAGTGAAATCAGACACTGGGGGACTGCTGGGAGGGAAGGGGCTAACGGGTTTCTATGAGGACATCCATGGCACAGCACCCCAACAGCCCAAAAACATCAACTTCTACCAGTAGAATCAAGATAGTCCCTGCCAACTCCTCCACACACTTGCCATTCACATCCTCCACCAACCCATCATCTTTCCACATGAAGGGGTTTGAGTAGGAATGCTCTCTTGCCACTGTCCATTTTAAAGAATTTCACCTTACTGATTATCTACAGAAGACCCCTGCACCTTAACTACAAGAACTAAAAACACAATGCAAGACCATTCCAAGCAATCTTGGGTAACACCAAGGAAATCCACTCATCTGGATGGGGATCCCTGTAGGTTGGTCCCAGTATCCAACACCATATACAACATGGCAAAACCAAACTTGAGCAAGCATGTATCATCAAAATGGCTGGACTAAACAAGTATGAACAATTCATCATGGCAAAAATGGATATTTACAAAGAAGTCTGAGCAAACCAAATGGTTAAACACACAGTGGAGTTTTGTTTGTGTTTTTAAAAGAAAACACCTAAGTTATGTCAGTACCAGGTTTGTCAACTTGGCCCTCCAACACAAAACAAAGACAACTGAGTTTCAGGTGAAATCTACACAGGAAGATGGCTATAGTTTAACTATTTGATCCACAAGAAACTTGAAAGAAAATTGGTTTTTTGACCATTAGAACCATTTTTAAATTCTTTTGTAAAGGTTAACATGTCATCTGGAACAATACCAAAACCAACTCCATTATTTCTCATCAAATACATGTTATAGGATCGTGCAGCTAAGTCCACATTAAATAGCAGTGAAGTAGATTGGACACTTGTACAGAACAATTTTAAGACTGAATAGACTGTTTAGGAAGTATATCATCCAGAAAATCTGTTGAAAAGTTTCTGTACCCATATACAATCAAAGAAGCATACCTAAAAATGTTAAGACAAAACATTCAAGTACTCCTTTATTGTCATATTTGCCCAGCCTTCAATTGGTATCAATTCCATCTTAAAATAACTTCAGAAAGTTCAGCAGAAGTACTCTGACAATAGGCCAAGTACTAAAAACCCCTAACATAAGCACCTGAATGAACAAACCAGCGAATAAAAATTCATTGGAAGTCATGGCAAAGTGAACATAATTTGCAAATGAAAACCACATTTTATATCAACTATAGCACAAAATTTTACCTTTCCTTTAGTACTTAGCAACTAAAATATTTCTCACTTTAATAGCAACCAAAAACCCACTTCAATATCAACACAATTAAAAAAAATAAATATTCAGCCAGAAAGGACAAACACAAAGTGTGAAAGAAACCAAAACCTTTTATTAAGACACTTAAAAAAAACATTACATTTTCTCCAAAGGGACAGAAACAGATCTCTTACCAAATGAATTTGCCTGTTATGCATGCACAACCCGAGAGTAAAATTTTGCCACCCAGTTCTCAAACAGATCCATCACTGGACAGTCACTGATATGGTCCCCTAATTCAAATGCAAAGTCCATTTTGATAGGATGATCCCAACCCAGATCTTCTCTGGTTTAATAACACGAGAATCCACGTTTTAACATCCTTTTCTTGGACAGACATATCACAGCACTCATGCATTAGTCCATTTCCTCAACCTCTCAATCAACAGTGGAACTGCCATCTTGGTGTCTCATTCGTAGACTCCTTTTGACACGCTTCATCTGATTGGACTCTTTATGGAAAATTAAAAGAAAAACGCTGTTGGAATACAGATCATATCTTTAAACTAAGACATTAAACTACTGTACCTTAAGGATAGTTTAAACATATAACTGATGCTTCATTCTGTATCACACATTCCAGAACATCTACTTTTATCATGAACAATGTCAAATAATCAGTTCAAGAGTCAAAAATATAAACTTTAACCAAAACTATAAAGAAGTAGGGGAGGAATGATCAGAAGTTCAAGAACCCTTCCAGGCTCCATAAATTCAGTTTGAAATTTCTCCACAGTGTTAAAACACTAGAGAAATCAATAGTGGGAAATCTAAGATATTTGCTCTGGCAATCATCTTTATTGGACTGACCCATCTACTAAAGCAGAGTGGAAAACCATCTACTAAAGCTTAGTGGAAAACCGAGTTTATTACAGTAAGCAAATTTTTTTTTAACTACTGTCCATGCTCCTTTCTTCAAAGACATAGATCCATCAAAGCCAATGTAATAGGCATGAAAACTGGTTTCCTCTATAGAGATGGTGGCCGGGGACAAGACAACTGCACCATCTTAACCCAGTTTTCCAGTTCATGAAAGACATACAGTGCAACAGCTAACACACACTTAAACAGAACGACTTGTTTAGTTACTGGTGGGAAAGGATGTGTCAGAAGTCAGATGAAAATGGTAAAAAGTTACACTAGTTGACTTTAGCAAGACCTCTGTACTACTCCAGATCCATATTCCAACTTTACTCTTCCTACAACAGTGACCAAGCCCACAGGTGAGTGACAAACCAAACTATCAATGACTTCCACATGGAAAAACACAAACCAAACATCCCCATCTTCACATTTTCTTTCAAGAAAATAAGCTCATGTACTTAAAAAAAACCCACCACAGCTCCTCCTACCGTGCAAAAATCAGGTACAGGAAGTTACTAAGTGTTAAAAATACAATTTTAAAACCAATGCTAACTGCAGAAGAGACTGACATAGAAAAGAGGTTTTAAAATATCTTCGTGATTTTGAGTATCTGCACTCCAACGACAATTTATCCTTTTGAATGTGTATAGCCTTAACCACATTTTACTCTGAAAGCCAACTCCACTATGTTGTTCCCCTGATAATCCTGGGAAGATTCTCACAAGTGGTGCAGAAATTGCCCACAGTACAGCAAAAATCAGTGGAGCCATCTAGTGGTCTCTGTCTCATCATTCCAGTTTCCCCATTCTCCTTTCAAAATAACCAGTTAGAGCAAAGAGCAATGGAACCGGTGCAACAAGCCTCAGAGACTTTCACAACTGCCCGTATGTCCTGTTCTATATTCCTCTACAGACTTCCTTGTTTTAAATACAATGGAAAAGCAGCACAGCACAGAGAAGGGGAACACGGGATTTGGTAATTCACTTTGCATTGTGCAACATGCATAGTTGTACAGTATTCAACCACAGGATCTTCATTTCCAGAACCAGAAACTGAACACTCAAGTTTGCAGAAAATTCTTTGTTTCAAGAATTCTACTCTTCCTCAGCTAAGCCAGGAATCAGATATTTTGAAATGTTTTTCCCCCCCCCATGCTAAACTGAATAAACAGGTTTGGGGGGTTGTTTTAGGGTTAGGGTTTTTTTTTTTTTTTAGTTCTTATTGGTATACTAGCCTAATTTCAAATCCATTTAGGCATTTGAAGATAATTTAGAACTTTGAATAATTTTTAATGCTAATGCTTTGACCAAGGTACCAAAACATGAAAAATAAACCATCACAAACTTGTCCATTATTGTCACAATCAAATATTCAGAAGTACTAACTTGAGCACAGTGGGAACCCCATAAATACAACTGTTAAAATAATGGTCATAGTTATTGTAAGAAGCTTTACATAACGAAACTTAACTACTGGCATCAGCTTTCCCCACCTCTCAAAAATATAATTTGTTCACATATTAGTCAACCTTGAAAGGCCTTTTTCAGTTGGGTTAGCCTGTTGCCTTAAGACACTAACAAGATCTGCCAAAACCAATTTAAGGGCAAGTTTCCCTACCAGGTTCACCTACATTTGGTTGTACCAAAAACTCCGCAAGTAACCCCACATTCATTTTAAACTCTTGACCTTGTAAAATAATTAGCAGTAAACGGAACTGATGACATATAACAACTACAAACATGCTACAACAGCCCTTGTTCTGAAGTTATTCATACATCAAAAAGATGCCACAATAATGGCCAAAATATTAATAGCCATCTGCACACTTTTTCATGTGAAATCTACATCTGCTTTAAAAAAGATTTCACAGCATTTGTTTACTTATGAATAAAGGCACATTTTACTAAGAAATTTCAATGATGTTGCAAAACACACTTCCTCCACCAAAACATATGCAATTATTCTACACGTAAGACACTGAACAGTCCAATTTTTTTAATTATATATTTCATCCATTCTGCAACATCAGTTAGGCATCGTTTCATTTTCCACATTTCTATTATCTATAATTTACTGTATTTGTTTCCAAATACAGTATTTTGGTTGTGATAAGTAAGGGACCTGGGTAGTCATGTAATACTTTCAAAGCTTCCTTTAAATCTCTAGTAACATAATGACACTCTGAATCAACAGACAGAAACCATTCACAACCATATCTAAAGGTTTAAGGAAAAAGTGTTAAAACATCTGAGTTTACAAAGTTTTTCTCTTCATTTTTTTGTAATTATTTGTTGCTCTACCTATTAAGAGACCACAGCAATTAAAGACAACCCTTATGGCCAAAACCATGGCCTCAGCAACTTCATGTCTACTGAACCCTTGTATTTAAGTATGAGACTGAAGGCCAGTAACAACGTGTAAAACACCCATGCATCAGCGCAAGTGCATAAGACACATCTACGAAGTTTTCCAGAGTGAAATTTCTCACACTCTGAAGCTTAAACTTAAAAATGAGGTGACATACTGCTAGTAAAGGGAATTCACTCCAACAGAGGGAGCTGAATGGACAGAATGAGGTTCTGAGCAAACCAAACCTGAAGTTCTACACTTCGAAGTTCATTAAAGAAAGATTTTATTCTCAAAGACACATCCTCTGGTAACTTTTACACTAGAGGAAAAAGCAGACATGCCCTTTATTGACATCTAATGTCCATAACTTCTGTTCAATCTCCGAATATTCTGTTCAGTCTCCCTAAAGTCACTAAGTAATCTAGACAGTCCTAATTCTGCTTTCACTGCTATTAGATGTTCAAGTAAGCACAGCAGTAAAAGCACAATTCATGTAGGAACAGGTATTTTTGGCCAAGAAAGGCTGTTTGCATGTTTCTCTGATTTAGAAATTAATTTTGGGTAAGATGTGAGTTTATTTCAAATGCACTCTTTTGCAGGTACTATTTTTAAATAATAAATTTTATTGCATTAAGCAAAGTATGCCAACTTCCAACAAAGATCCTAGTGTTTTCAAAAAAAAAAAAAAAAAAAAAAAGAAATTGGTGCTTCAATTAAACATTACCTATGTTAACCAGAGAGGGTAATACTAGATCTTTCAAGATCCATACATTAGGATGTGATTACAAATGCATTTTGAAGCAACTTCTTCTAAAGGCATCTGTTTCTTTAAGTCAATTAAGAGTTTCACATTCACTCCTTCCTTTAGGTAAGGATTATAAAACAGAAAAGAAGAATTACTCTGCGTAATTGAAAAGCCAAATTCCTGCTCAAGAATAAGCTAGATCTGACAACAGCTAACTTACGATCCAATGAGAAAAAAACAGAAAAAAATGCTCACAGAAAGAGGTAGGAGACAGATGAAGATTAATATAAAAATGAAACGAGTCACATGTTTAGAGATTACAGCAGGTGACTGGGGAAAAAGGCAACATTGGACAGCATAGGAAGAGAGGAATAGTTACAAGGAGTAACATTTACTTCTAGCATAGCAAGAAATATGCTGTTCTACACATACCTGCAGTGTAAAAAGTAGCTTAAGACTTCTGAAAGAATAAAACTTACAGAACACAGTAGTAGTAGTAGTAGTAGTAGAAATGAAACACTAATCAAGTATCACCAAAACTGAGCACATGTATGCCCAGTAAGAACTGAATTCCTCAAAGTTCCTGAATTGCGTTTTGCTTCGTGACTGAAAACTCAGTGATAAAATTGGTTCAAAATTAATCGTACCTAAAAGCAGCACAAGGCCATAGTAACATGGCCTAGCGAGGCTGGCACCTTATCCCCACAAACTGCTTTCTCCTTTTGGAAGAGCTCTACATTAGTCTCCACATCACGTGAGCAGATCAGAAGCAAGCATGGGACTTTGGAATACAAACAGGGAGCGGCTGCTTTTCTAGTACCTGAGCCAGCATTGATGGCAGTTTGTTCAAGGCAAGCATGGTTGCTTGCTGAAGGTCTCTGCTAACATACATCGTCACTGGACAGTGAAAAAAATCACTATCATCTATCCACTGAAAGGAGAGAATATTTGCATCTTGGAACAACATTTTCTCAAGCTGTCTGCACTCTAAGACAGACATTATTCAATCAGGTAGCATGTCGTACTGAAAGAACTGTCTCCAAGAAACTGTCTCTTTTAAAGAAAAGCAGATACTCCAAAGCATAGTTCTACAGGAATAGAGCTTCCCACTGAAAAAAAAAAGTTAATTCATGTATACAAAATGCAATGGATGTCATAGTTAAAAATGTAGAATCAAGGAGTCTGAATTTTAAGCAGACAGGAAGACAAAAGGACTTGGGTCTTTTCAGACACCACTCCCAAGAGTCACAGAATGTGCCAGACACAGCAAAAGGTCATCAAGACCAAACTGCTTTTAGTTAAGGAAACTGGGAGAAAATCCTGTCCCCATATTCATCCAGTACAGAACTGAATGAATTTTTCTACTCAAGACTGCCAATTTTGCCTTTTGACTACATGAGGCATGATTCCTAAATGAAGTCTATCAGCTAGCAGTTTAATACAGGACACTGTATCAGCATTACATACCATGTTCTGCAAAGCTGAAGCTTTATGAATGAGGAACAGAAACAGAACAGTCACAGAACATATGACATTCACTATCTGCTCAAAGACTCTCACTCATCCTGACAGAAGCATAAAAGGACAACATGAAATGCTGGTAGGACAAGTTCGTCCTGCTATGATACATTCCACACCATTTGGTATCCAAATTACGTGTAGTACTTCTCTGTAGAGACAAGTATTTGTGTACCAAACCCTTCTGAACAAGCAAATTTACAATTTAATAGTTGTCAACAAAATATGGAGTCAAATCACAGAAGGAGAAGATCAAAGAACTACAATTAGGTATGAAAACTGTTCTCCAGCAAAACAGGTTGAGAGTACTATCCAAGTATAGCTTCATTTCCTATGAGCCCAGCAAGAATGATCCTGTGGTCCTTCTGAGCCTTCTAGAAACACACACGCACACACAGACACACTGTAAGGAACTTCAGAATGTATTCAGCCAAACACTTCAGTAAGTTAAACATTATAGCCATGTCTGTTGGGGGTGGTGGTGGGGTGGTTTAAAGCTAAAAAGTAAATGTTATTAGGAATAACAACTTACCAGTGCTTCAACCAAGAGCAGTTATTTTGCTTACAGTGAGTAAATCAATTCCTCAACATATCTGTAGGGAAAATGATATATTAAACACTTAAATTAAAAAAAAAAAACCAAAACTAAAATACCCACAAAACACTTAAGGATCTAGAAGACCCCAGAGCACTAGCCCAGGAACATTACAAAACCCCTATCCTCACATGAAAAAAACACCCAAACATTTTCAGCAGATCACAGCATACAGTACAAAAGATTTAAAAAAAAAACCTGAAGTATCACTAGGCAACCTGCTATTGAAGAACCTGGGCAAACGACACAAGAAATTCAGACATAATCCTGTAGACAAATCCCTTGGAAAAAAGCAACAAAAAAATCTTTTTTTTGAATTTTTGGAAAGATCAATGGGGCATCAAGTAGAAGTATGTCTAATAAATTATCTGTCTTTCACATAAAAATACGTAAAATACTCATTTTACTGAGAGGTTGCATCAGCTAGATGCGGTGAATTATTTAACACACCGATACAGAACAGATTATCTACTCTATATCTCAAAGTTATCCACGTATGGGCAAGGTCCAAATTTGAGAACTTGACTTTGAAAACACTTACTGGCAATCCACATCAATAAACATTTAATCAAAATCTCCTTAAGCAGAGGTAAGATTAAAGTAAGACCTAAAACTCTAAAACAAGTCATGAACCCTCCTTTTTTTCCTCTATAAATTTCAACTGATTCAAGTCATCCACTGTCATGAGCCATACAAGTTATCCACCTAACATGGACAAGCAAACTGCTTTTCTTGTGATCTCTCAGGATCTACTTATATTGGAATATAACCCTAAATATGTAAAAATTCATGAACCTATTCAGTGATAGCATAATGTGCATAATCTTCTACAATTTTCTAAATTCTCTTCACATTCATAGTTACTCAGATGTGTAAAAAGCAAGCTTTGATGACAGAATTGTAGTTTCTTTGTTGATATAATTTACTTGAAATGATTAATATGGAAAAAGATCCTTTTAGACAGGGGAAATGATAAAGTTACATTAGTAAACTGGCACAAACATGCAGAATATCCAAATGAACATGAAATTTAGAGGTTTAAAACATGGATTTAGGTGTGATCCATAGCTGCTATTAAATGGAAGTACAAAACTGAAGTAATCCTAAAATGGTGGATGGGCACTTCATAGAAGAAACACAACATGGTTGCTGCACTTTGATCATCCAAGAGGCATCTATCAGTCATGCAAAGCATGAGAAATTAACTAGGTAAAGAGGTTTACTTATGCCCTTTAAATCGTTTTCTGTCTTCTATGTACCATTTCACTCCAAAAAAGCCACTTAAACCACAGTCTAATGTATGAAGACTAGGTAAAGTTAATGACTGAAAGATTTTCAATTTACAGCTCCCAGCTATTTTAATTAATTTACAGCACAGCTAAACATACATCATCTGCATTCAAGTTCATCCCTGTTTTCTTTAATTCTAGAGTTAGTATCCAATTATGGTAATTTCACAGAAACTTTCATGAGAATACTTGATATGACTTTGTATCACCACAGAGCTTCCTCTGCTGAGAAAGTTACTCATTCAACCAGAGCACATTCTACTCTCAGCAAGATTTTGCAAAAGCAATGTAATATTTGACAAGGTGGTATCACTTAGTAGTAATGAAACTTCTCTAAGTGAACAGATGAACCAAATAATTGAGTTTTGTAAAAACAGTACCAAGATGTCAGCAACACAGTACATTTCATTTGTATGACCACCCAAATAATCATTTTTCCACCATTATAAAACATACCACTGTTCTGAGGTTTTGAATTTTAATATCCCACATTCACTCCCAAACTACAGACTGCATCAGAAAAGCTGAAGGTTTATGCCAAGAGTCATGAACTACAGCTAGTACATACAAGTTTCAGCTGAAAAAAATTAAGACTTTCAGATGAACACCTGTATTTCCTATTTCACATTAATAAATGTCAAACTAAAAATCTTTTAATCAGACTACTCACAGTAATTGTTGTAGCACTCGTGTGATTAAAAAAAAAATCCATTCCCTATTTAAAAATTAACATGGATTTAATATTTTTTAGGTAGTCTTGTAGTTGTGGCTTGTATTTATTTTTAAATTCTAGAATGAGGTCATAAGCACAGTATGGCCTAAGCCACAAAACATGCCTCACATCATAGGTCCATGACTCCTTCACCAAAAGACGGGCACTGCTAGCTCCAAGAATCAGGAAAACGTATCTCCTTTTACAGCGTGAGGTGAGGTAAGGCACTTTAAAGCTATTTACCTGACACCAGATTATTTCTTAGGATAAATTAAGGAAGTATTTTGGCAACCACACCAATGTTTTTCTATATAAGCTGCCAATGCTACCAATTAATTATATGAGAATACTTAACATGGCTTTGTATCACCACAGAGGAACAGCTTCCTCTACTGAAGAAGTTATTAAGACTCAACAAGAAAACATTATTCTGACCTCATCAATCCTTCTTAGTGTGCTCTACAGTGGTCACGAACTTAAAAACTTTACTAAAGTCCCCATTAGTGTGCATCTAGCCTACTCGGGTCTACCTAACCTAAAGATCAAGCTGCCATTTACTAGATGAAAACATGCTGTTCTCACAAGAAAAGACAGCTCAAAATAGCTCACAAAAGTAGCAAGGGCCATTTTAAACTCTTTATTATAATCTGTTCAGCACAAACAGCATGATGACAGAAAATAAGAAAGAACATTAAAAACCAAACTGCTCAATTTCATATTCATCATAAAATGCTCAGGTCAAGATGACTCTGCTCTTGAGCACACTTTTTTAGTTATTTTTAAGAGCAGTTGAATCAAAAGTTGCAATTTTAACATTTAAGGATTTAACATTAGGAATGCAAGTCTTGAGCTTGACAAGTTCAGTCCCATTATTATCAGACTTTTATGTGAATCAAGCTACTCTTGCCTTTACTCTAATAGACTGCACAGTATCTTGTGATTTTGACCCTCTAAATCGAAAATTCATGTGGGATTTCAACTATGTTCTGCTGTTCTTCAAGGTACCAGATAATTTCTAATACAAACTTCTAATTCTCAAACTTCGTATCAGACAGTTACACGATGAAGTTCTAGAACATAGCTAACAGCCTTGTTCATTAGGTGTGTTTTGTTGCTGGACATCCATGGTGTATGGTACATGTCTATTATCTATAAATATTATTTGAATTCTGCCTTGTACATTAGCAGTGCCTTACTGCAACCTAAAGAGACATTTTTTAAAAGCTTATGCAAAAATCGGTGCCTGACTTCTCATATGACCAGGTTAAAGCCTTTATCCAAGCCAAAGAGACAGCTGCACTCAGGTAGATGTACACAAGATCTGTATTTCTAAGTTATCATGATAAATTATGCAATTTTAAAAAATAAAGAGTATTTTTGAGAATGCTGATACACGTGTCTTCATGAAGACGTCTTACGCTTTTGAGGTCCTGAATATGTATTGAAGGACATTAGCATGGCAAGCTGTGAAAAGGAACCAGTTAAGACAGGCAAACAAGATCCCCAACTTTTAATTACAAAGTAGTTGAAAGCAGACTCAAATGTAACATGTTACTGTCTCTAAATGCAGAACCTTAACGTGTTAAAAAAAAAAAAAAAAAAAACATTAGAAAGCCAATTTGCAGGACAGGAAGATACTTCATATGGACTGGGTACAGGTTTAGGCTTTTCAAGTAAGAAATTCTCTTTTCAGTATAAATTTAAGTTTATTGTATGAAAACAATTCGTTGGAGAAGAAAAGCTTATAAAGTGTCACTTGCTAATGAACCAATACCTTAATACCTTGAACTGAAGGAAAAGCATTTCTAAAGTTCAATTAGGCTGAATGTCCTTTAGAGATGGCAACTCAAACTCAGCTTTATTTTACAACATGTTGACATGGTCATCTCAGATTCTTAAAAAAAAATCTTATTTATGAGTGACAAAAAGAATCTTAGAAGATGTGCAAGTAGATATTCGCATTACTGTATTTAGTACGTACTAACAGTTTTCAAATGTACTAAAATTTGCAAGAAAATTCAACAAGGTAAAACACTGTAGCTGAAATGTTCATGTTTATTTTGCATTTTTAAAAATAACTTCCAGAATAATAATAATAAAAAAACCCCACACAATATAGTATAACATACCTGGGTATGCACAGTACAGAGTTTTGCTCAAGGTCTTTTACTCAACCAGCCATCTGAATCTTTGGAAGGAAGAACAATATCCAGAAATAGCCTTTAAAGAAAAAAAAAAAATACAAAACCAGGTTTGTCTGAAAACAAAGGTAGAAGTTTTACCTACAATTCTGGTGTTCATGAATGATATAAATTTTTTGAAAACACATAAGGCGTCTTACTACTAATAAAATTTTACCTACAGTACAAAAGTGTAATATTCTATCCTTGCCAAGCAGTAGCATTCAGGTCTCCAAAAATGAGAAACAGGCCCCAAAAATCTCCTTCTGTATCAATACCTGAAGTCTAGGGTTATTACCGTCACATACAAATTCCTTAATGCTACAAATTCATTTAATACAAACCCCAATCAATTTCTAAAGTTCAATGCACGTTTTCACTGGTGAAATGGAACATACTGAACTTCTGAGTTTATATGAAAATACTGTCATTTCCCATCAAATACAATGCATACGTATGTATATACACATACAAAAAACTAACAACCCATTTAAATAGCCTTAGTAGACTAAAATTTATATAGAAGTAGAAGCACAAACATCACGTTATTTTAAGACAGTCTATCCATATCTGCAGAAAAAAGCTTTTAGAAAGACAAGATAATTTATAAAATGTGTCCCCACCAATTTAAAAATGAGATTTTTTTTTTTTTTATCCCATCTGCACAGCAGCAAAAAGGCAAATCCCAAGATAAAAAATAAGGAAATTAATATACTACCACAAGTTATAACCACTCTTACCTAAGAAAGTAAGGTATGAACGATTCTTCTGGAAGCCAGTCAGGAAATATAGTATTGTTCATGGAATTCTACCTAAAAAAAAGAAAGTATGAAAATTTTCAGCATTTTGCTTCAGAAGAGCAGAACAAGTCAGATGCTTGAAATTTATTGATTTTTAGGTAATTATTAAGTTAGGAAAAACTTATGATAGCAGTAACTGTATCTTTAGAACTCTACTCTAAAAAGAGAAGTACGGGTGCCTGTACATACTTGGCTGAAGAAAAATACTGAAGTAACTGACATACAACACGCATGATCTGTATTTTTGCATGAATAACTGCAATCTGCTCTTCTGTCTCCCATTAATTTTGAATGGTTTAAAGATCAAATGTCTAGCCAATTTAAGTTTTTTTTCTTAAGAGTAATTAATCACATAATACCTCTCAGCCCTTGTACTTTTTTTCACATTAAAGTCTTTAGAAGTAGGCTATGCAAAATTAAATAAAACCTACAGTGATAACAAAGTAATTTTAAAATGGCTTCTGTCATCAGCTTCTCAGAATTTTAAGTCGCAAGTTACTTGATCTCCCCAAAAAAGACACCTTTTATTCGCTTCAGAATACAGTTTTAAAGCTTCTTAACCTTTAGTCAGATCCCAAACTATGCTCTTTAACACAAGGAACACCATATTTGCACCACCTCTAGCCAACTTTTCTCGCCTTTTGTGAAAAGGCTTAACATTTTATTTTGCAGCAGTTACATTTATCACCACTTTCATACTCTCAACTCTGAAATCATTCTGTAAATATGTGGGTCATTTAAAAGACATTTTAATGTTACATTAAAACATATCTAAATTAAAAATCTTACACCTTTTATATACAAAACCGCAGAACCATTAAATGTGTTAAGAATGAAGATTAATTTCAGAGACACTTAGCTGCTTTAGCAAAAGCTATTTTTCGGTAACTGAAAGAAACAAGTCAAAGCTATTTTAAAAAATTATCCCCTAATTTATTTTTTTAAAAAATTACAGCAGACACCCACCTAAAGCTAGAACTTTCTTTTCAGCAAAGTGGGTATGTCAGAACCTGTTCTACACTGCAGAACTGTTGCTGGGGTTATAAAACCACCATAATCCAAATCTAAAATACAGATACCAAACACTTTGCATAAAGGTGATAGAAGTCCAACGGTTGCTGAAACTTGTATTTATATTTAAAAAAACAAAAAACAACAAACAAGTCAACTTTCATTGTTTTAATGATAGATTCGTATTTGCTGAAGAAGTACCGAAAATGTAGATTTACCTCAAACTGCAATATTTAAAACCTGCCCGGAGTTTTATAATTCTGTACAAGTGTCCACCAGATAAATCCAACAAATATGGTTATATACAATCTCCAATTAAAACTAAAGTTGTTAACATTTACCTCTTGCTCTACACTAGTGACTTTTTATACCTTTGGAATTACAATTTTACCCTTAAATTGGTATTTGCCGAATGCGAGCCAACGCAAAACAAACAAGCATTCCATTTAAACTCGCATTTTTAGAAAGACTTCCAATAGGTGTTGTACAACTTCTAAATTATTAACCATCGAAACAACGTTAAAAATGCTACGTAAACAAAAATGACTGTAAGCTCCCTGAAAAATGCATAAACTGAATACTGAAAACTGACCCAATAAATGCTTTTTAAAAGCTTTTAATGTTACAAACCCATTCGTTTCCTTATCACGTAATTCTTATTTAAGTAACTACCTTTTATTCTCATAGTGTCGTCTAAATCACAACTGTAGTATTTCACCAACTTTAAACTGTAGAATTGGTATGACGGAGCTTTGTTTTTAAGCTCGTAAGTTTTTTGTATCACCGTTTTAATTGCAAAATCATATTGCACCTAAGAGTTTTCTTTAAAGTTCTGCACGTGAACTGCTGTTTTCCAAGTGAAGTAAATTTCTATCTATTGTTTCAGTAAAGTATTAAGCTGTCTCATCCGCAGCCTGTTTTTTCTTAGTGGTTTAGAAAGAGTTAAAAGCCAACACCCCACAAAAAAAACACCAAGTTTTATTTTTAAGAGAAAAGGACATGGCGTCTTTGTTCTTACAAACTACGAAAACATATCCTCATCTGAACAGCAATGGGCAACAAATGCTCTTTAAACAGATACGGGCTTGGGGCTAAACATTTAACTGATGATGTCGTACAGGCTTCACCTCTCCCCCCCCCTCCCTTTACTGCTGCATTGGAGTTATAAGCTGGTTTGCAGATACCCCCCTTGCACGCTGCACTAGAGGGGAACAGGTCTGCAGCCCCCCCTTTCCTCACTGCTGCACTGGGGAACCCGTCTGCAGCTGCCCCCATCCTCCGTGCTGCATTGGGGGACGGGGGTGCGCGGAGCCCCCTTGGTGCTGCAGGAGCAGGGGGAGGGGGAGCGCTCTGAAGCCCGGGAGCCGACGAGTGTCACCGGGGCGGTCGCCGAGCCGGGCTTCCTCTGCGGCACCCCTTCTCCCGCCGCTCCCTCCCCGATCTGCGCGGCTCCCCCTTCACCCAAAAAGGGTCACAGAGACGAACGGGGGTCTCCAAGGCTCCCCTGAGGGAGCTGCGGGGGGGGGCAGGGAGAGGCAGGCGCCCCCTCCCCCTCCCGGCTCCAAGGACATTTTGTTTTTCCTCCCAAGGACAAAGGACAATGAGAAGCGAGGAGACTCAGGCACTTACCCAGCCAAGAGCAGCCCGCTGGCAGGCAACGGGGGCCCCGAGAACGGGGCGCTGCTCCCATCTTCGCCCTGTCCGCGGTGAAGGACGGCCCCGCGCCCGCCCGGCGAGGGAGAGGCGCGGGCAGAGCTCTGGAGCCCGCC
>NW_020799112.1:14227060-14248548 GCF_003259725.1 Athene cunicularia
CCCCCCCAGCTCCCATGAAGACTGTTATTATCCCTTCAGGACAACATGCAAAAAGCACACTGTAATTTCAGAGAGCAGTGCCCCTTCCCTGCCTGCCCCAACATGCTCTCTGTACCAGAGGATACCAGAAGATTGGTGAAGCAGCGTGTTCTTTGTGATACAGGAGGTGCAAATGTAGCACACAGCACTTTGGAGACACAAATGTAATGGAAAGGCCTGAGATCCTACTCCAACGGTTGACAAAATGGTTAAACACTGTATCTGCCTTTTGAAGGGGAAAACAGGAGTCAAAACAAGACTGAGAGAAGTGCAATGTCACCAAACTTTTCCTCAACCAAAATTCTATCACTTTTCAGGAGAAATCAACAATTTTTTAGGCCCTAAGCCAAACATAATAGTTGGGCTTGTTTCAATAAAGAATATGCAAACAGGGTATCAGATGCCCTTTGAACACAGCAAGCTGTTTTGTGGTAGGCATTTAACTTCCTGCAAACTATGTGTTCACAGAAATTGTCACTTTGTCCTGAATATAGTTCTATTTTCTGGTTTTGTATGTAATCTGTAGTATGTTACTAAACCAAACAATCTGCTCCCCCTCTACCCCCCGCTTCTGTTTCCTTCCTCAGTAATTCACTATTAAAATCCCAGTAATTGTCCAGGCAGATTCAAATTACCTTCTATCACTCTCCTGAAAACCTGGGATTTTGGAGCAGCACACACAAAGACACTGTAAGAGTACGGCTATGCCTACGTCTGTGGACCTCTCATAGCAGTGACAGAGTAACAATGACAGAAATATAAATAAAGACAAAGTTCTAAGCATGGAACCAACGTCCCTGTCTGACTGGTTAAGACAATTACAGCCTATTGATCCTAGCAAAAGTTTTTCCTGCTATCACAACAGAAGTCGTAACAGCAGAAGCAGCAAGGATAAAAATTCTAGCAATCAGCTCATTGCTATTCATTCTGCTCTGGGTCTGGAACTGGAATTCAAATCCAGACTTTTGTTCCAGCCTGTAATGAATAATTGCAAACACATCTACACGCATAGGGAGAACTTTTACATACGCCCTTTTTGTTCCTAGGATTTAACACTGAAAAATAAGCTTATGTTAATATGGTGGGGTTTGCTAGCACTTTTATGATGCTCATGTTTAGAACGATGACCCTTGTGAGCTGCAAGAAAAAGATTTATTACCATGAATAATGAGAAACAATTCTTATCAGTGTCATAAACATATGGTAAAGGAAACAAATCTCAGTCTGCTAAGCTAAACTCCAGTGCTTTTTCAATTTATGCAAAATTAAGCAATTTTAACCAAGATTCAGCTCTTTTTATTCCTGTTTTCAAAGAAAAAATAAGTTCTCAATAAAAACTATAAAGGTGTAACGGAAGTGAGAAATTGTACCAATATATTTTGTGGGATTTAACTGTCCTTCCTACATAAACTTTTAATTTGTTGGTCACAATGCATCAAAGAATCAGTATTCTTTCTGTACACATGGTCTTGTGGCCTGAGCTCAAATTTTAGATCGAAGAGCTCTTGAACAACCCACCCACCTCACTATTTCAGTTTTGCATGAGTTCCTGTATACAATAAAGCAAAGACCAGTAACTGTTGTCTAGTGAGAAGATTAATTATTGTGCTTTATATTAGCTTGACTAAGAAATATTTTTTTTTCCTTGAGAAATCAAGTCCACTTTTCTTAAGGAGGTTTGAAACTTTAAGTTCTTTGTTATTATTACAGATCATCTTTGAATTATCCCTTGTTGCCATCTTAACTGTAATAGTAGCCACCACAGTCAAAGTACTTATGCTGTATTTGGTCAACGTTTAACATACAGCCATTGCCTTAAACAGGAGCATTAGAGGTATAAGAAGAGTGGGAAACATACAGTAGCCCTTATTTTGATGAAATCTTGTGACAATTCAAAACTCTAGACTGTTTCAAACTTCAAGAATTTGGGTGACTTTAATAATATATTGAATTGCTTCTTAAAATAAGTCACTGGAGCTTGAAACAACAAATCTGTTTCTCTACCCCTGCTACTTGTATGAAATGATCTGGGTTTTTAAGGTCAGCTTTTAGGCAACAAACTATTTCACCAAGCCAAAGAGACTTTTATAAGAGGACTGGGACGTAGTAGAAAAAACACTGATTGACTACTTTGCCTGCACCTACTTACAGACTAGAATTTGTAAGAGTTCTAACAAGGTATTACATGTCTCCTTCCATGAAAAAAGAATGATGCAACTTTGGTTATTACTGAAATCACCTTTGAAAGCTAGTAAGAAATTAAGGTGTACTTTCCCAGGAACTTTAACACTTACAGCTGCAGCGTGCAAAGGCAGGTTCTGTGACTTGACTTACACACTTTTAACTTCTCTGTATTGAAGTTTGCTACTTGGAAACTTGCAGGACTGGAAACATGCAAGGATTAGACATATTGGTAGGGTTTTCAGTCTCTTTAAAAGGTAGAACCTGCAAACAGTGCTCTTCATCTTACCTTCTGGCTGTAAATACAGTCTACAGTCATAGCAGTGTTCTGCTGAGCTGGGAAGTGGTCATCATTTTATCAAGAGTCTCTGAAAAAAACAACATTGGCAAGACTAAAACTCATACCCAACCTTATGTTGCAAAATAAAGATATGGTTTCCCCATTTTTCAATAGATGACACAATTGTTATGTAGAGAGTCAGAGACAACATATTCTAACTTCTAAGCAAAATCTTCAGAATATTTGGATTCTAAATGTAGCTGGGAAAAAACACATTTTTTAGAAGATCTAGACAATGAAATTAATAACAATTTGGGTTTTGTTTTAATCTTGGATAATTTGAAATTCTAGCATTACTTGCGCAGATCTAAAGTTCATCTTCCAAAGGCATTTATCTATCCATCCTTGAAATTTATTTGCTGCAAACATGAGCCAGTGAAGCTATATTGCTTAAGTGTTTGAGGAATACGATTATAAAAGGGAAAGCAGAAAAGGGACTTAGCACAAATATGTGTTTACACATCAAAAATCAAGGACAAAAAAAAAAATCCCAAAACAATTTTAAGTTCTAATTTTTATTTTTTACCAACTCTCCATTTGAGCTCTAGTGCAGACTTTGGAAAGTTTAGATGACAAGCATAACAACAATTATACTCTCTTGGTAAATCTCCCTGGAGGTTTGCAGGTAAAGGGCTTCATACCAGCCTTACAAACATGATGAATTTCACTCAAATTGAACAAGATAAATTACAGCTAGTCTAGAATGAAAAGAAAAACAACCCAGTCCTCCAAAACTGCAAGTATAGAACTGGGATTTTTATTTCAAGCAAGCTTCAAGCCTGTTTCCATAACGATCTTTATTCTTGTCTCTTGTGTGCAGGTAACACACCACAGGGCATTTTATTGATTGCTATATAATAGTTGACAAAATGATGCATTATTCAGCAAATTGCCACATGCAGTGAAAAGAAACTGTGCCTTTTTTTCTGAAATCTTACAAGCATATACTTTATTTTACAGACAGTCTGAAGAAGCACTGAATCACCCTGTTGTAATCTACCATATCTGTAAATGAGAAGACCCCTTATTTGCAGCTCAGACCAAACTTTTTTCATATTTGTCCATCCTTGTTAGATGTGGAGTCCAATCAATTTTTGATGTAGTGATACTATATCAGGGACACGCTCGGATTAGAATGTCACCTGAGCAGAAATAGCTTCTGTGTCAGACTGATGTTTCCCATGAGCTTTTATATTTTCTTCCTACAGTCAATTCTCTATAAACTGGCTCCTGCCAGAGCTTTATCCAGCCAGGAGAGCTCATCAGCCTAGGGACTAGAGCAGTTTTGTGCATGTCAGGCATCTAAACTCCAGAATTAGCAGCTTTAACTCTTGCAGGCAACAGATTTGCATGCTGAAACAAATACTTCCTCTCTGAGCAAGCCATTAATGGTGGTAATTTTGCCTCAGCTTGAAATCATTCAGTGTATTTTTTTATATATTCAGTCAAAGATTATTATTACAAGGTGAGCTGGTGAGAAAATGAAGCAGCCCAAGAAAAACACTTTTGGTACTAGTCCTGTCACAAAACGAGGTCAATGGCTTTTTGTACAATTAATGCACCAGAGGGAATGCAAGACATCCTGAGTGAGACATCCACAGCACTTCATCACTGAAAAATCTAACTGCAACATTCACTGCAATTCCACCCAGTGGAAGACCCAAACAAGGTTCAACACACCCAAAATGTGACTTACATTCATCAAGATTTAATAGTGCATTGAACAAGAAGCTACTACCTCTCTCTACAAATGTTTCTTGTTTTGTCTAGAAAAAATTAATTTCATGACAAAAACAGAGATTTTGATCTCTACATGTTACTCCAAACACATTTGGAGTATGTGCCTGTACCTTTAATTCAGTGCTGAGTAATTACATTTAGGTCAGTGGAATCACTCCAGGTTTTTCTTAGTGTGTCTAAAATGAATATTGTCCTAAGGATTTGGAAGCATATGAAGTGAATTTAGGAATGAACATGTATATCAGTACTTGGAAAAATGCAACTGAAGTGAACTAACCCAGTCCATAGAAGGGAAAGAGAACATAAAGCAGAGGTCTGTATTTCAAGAGTAAGAGCAAGCATATAGTTTTGCACATGCAGGTGTAAGTGCATCACTATTCTTTGTGTTTTCCCCCAACATTTCTTTTTTTTTGCCTATTTTTTAATTAATAATAGCCAAAGGAATAATAGTAATTAAATTATGCTATGTATTTCACCTTTATCTCCTTCAGTATACCTCAAAACCTTTCCATAAAATAGAATACTGACTATCAAGAGACCAAATGTTAGACTTAAATAGAAGCAAATAGGTCAAAATAAAATGCATTTAACTGGGAAACCATCTAAAATTTTCTTGGAAGAAGCCACACATGTTACTGGCATTTAACAGCACAATTGAACACTCTGACCTAATGTATAAGATAAAGAAGACCACAGAACACTCCAGAAAAAAAAAATGAGAACGTGAGTATATATACATAGGAGATAAAGTAAAATGCTTGAATAATTTAGTATCATAACATGAACAAAAATTAAACACTGGGACTTTAATAACTAGCTCTTTTTTTGCTTAAACTTCAATTACTAAATTGCTCCTGGCTAGCATATCAGGTGCTGATAATGAATATTCAGAGGACAGTACTTTTGCTCCATGAAAAAAACCTGCTCAAAAGTAATAAAGGATTATCTTTTATATATATATAAGATCATTTAAATTGGAACTAAAAGTGAAGCTGAAGTCTGCTTCAAGTGATGTTAATAAAATTGAGTTAAATTTAGGAGAAAATATAACCTAATTGAGAGGTTCAGAAAGGCACATTAGCATATGCTGGAAAAGTAATTTTTATACATGAAAACTTTAATGCTTTGTATTATCATTCTAATGCAGAGTCTTACATGGACAAATCAAAGACGGGCACGACCTCCACACTAGAGCTCTGCAGTACACCACTGATCATGGGTGCGCGCTGCATTCAAGTTACATTTGACCCTCGGATTTAATGTAACCTGAGCCGAGTACAAAGGTAAATCAAGAAAGTCATGATCTTGAGGTGGCAAAAAGGCTTCTTTACATTGCTTTTCTGTGATAGAGGAGTCAACATCTCAAGAGAAATCTCTGCAGGTGACAGGCTTGAAAAGGAGACACACACCCGGAGTGAGGAGACCAAAGGCCCTGCAAAATTCCAGTGTGGCTAACATGGAGGGATCTGACTTACTCTGGGTTTTAAATACGACTAATGCTTTTTGCAATCCTAGTTTGGATTGAGATCACAGATAGAAGTTATCAAGTGTTTTATGAGCAGCTGAAATACCAAGGCCTGCTTCCCTGGTAGTCGGCAGGCACACACCATTGCTGCAGCATCCCCACTCCGGCGCCATACATTACCGACCAGTCAGCTGGCACATAGATGCTGGCTGTTTGGTCAGCAGGGAAAGCAGAAAAGGTAGCCTTTGCACTCATTTCGTAGTTCTTTCTTTAGCAGAAGCACTAATTTGTCTCTATAACCTCCAGTCTCACCCAGAGCATAGAAACTCTAGAACTGAAATTTGTTGAAACTGAACATCACATCAAAATCTCAAGGCCTCTAACAGCTCGATTTCATAAGCCCTGCCTCCATAAGCACAGTCAAGATAAAAATACAGCTACATGAAAAATAAATGAGCAGCATTTCCTGACTCTGAAACCAGAAAATGATAGGAAACCAAAATCAAATGCAACAATATCGCCTGTATTGCCAAATGTCAGCATTAACGCTCCCTCTCTCAGCTCCCAGACTTGTTTAATGAGCCTTATAATATATTTTGCAAGTGAAAGATCCCAAAGTGGAAAAAGTAAACTCCAAGACCCTTAAAAATTGCTGTTGCTTGCTCTGCAAGCTTTGTACTGCGGGGGATTCAGTCTGACCTCGCTCCTGTCACTATCAGTACTTTTCCTCTTTTGATCAAATGAGCAGTTCTCCAACACTAGCAGTAGTCTGAGATTTTAGATCAAAACTAGTATCTCAATACTGGAGGTCAAGTCAACCTGTTAAAGTTAAACAGAGCCAGCATCGTGGCTTCACAGACCAGACATCTTTATATACCAGAAACAAATACTCTATTTAAAACATACCTGATGTGCTATGTTTCCCCTGAACACCTCAGCTGTGCCTCTATGGTGCTGGGTGCACTGCCACGTTATCATCCTGGTTATCCTCACTACAGGTTTGGTGACATTTTTGGAACCACGTTTCAACTCTGAATTTTTTTTAAAGTCTCCTGGAAAGACACCTGATTTTGGTTGCACAGAGATCCCCTTAGGAGAACTTCCCCCTTTTCCCCTTGTTTTTTTTTTTTTTTTTTAAACCTTAAGTTTTAAAATGAAAGCACATGGCCTTAAAGAGGATGAAGGTGGAATGAATAAGCCTCCTAAAGCCAAGGAAAAAAACCTTAAAATACAGACTCCCATAAACACAACATGTCTCCTCCTGCTGCATTAACGCAGCTTCACGAAATGGCGACTGCCTCTGTAGACAGCTGCCTAAAAACGCACACATCCCCCGCTGGAAACCAGAAATGCAACTTTTTTTTTTTTTTTTAACCCTTCATTTTTCTCTCTTTACATTCAGCCCTCGGGGACTCCCGAGAGCTCTCCGCAGAGCTGTAACCTGACAAAGAGCGGAGCGCCCAGCCTCTCCCACCTGCCTTCAGCTTTTGGGAAACACCCGGGACCCTGCCCCACGCCGCTGCTCTGCCCGCAGGCTCCGGCCCCTGCACAGTGCAGATAAATCTGCTGATTCAGCCGCTATCGCCGCGATCTTGCGTTTCCAGAATTTTCTCCCTCCGCTTCCCAAATATAAAGGGACTTTTGTGCTAAATACTGGGCTGGAGCACTGATGGGTTCCGTGTAGGGCGCCATGTGGTATTTGGTTTCTCGCTACAGTACATGTTTTTATAATGATGGGGGAAGGGAAGGAAGGGAGCTGCTCTTACCAGCATGCCAATAATCTGTTGCAAAGGACTGGAGCTCTCAAAGCCAATTAGTCCTGAAGTTAACCATTTAACTGCTGAAAAAAACACTCAAATCTCGGGGACAGACTCAGCGAGATTAAGGACAGAAAATACTGCGTGGGTACCCACGGCATCGACCTCAGCACAGATTTGTTCCCAGACGCATTTTCCCATACTTTAGTCCTAAATACTTTCGATACATAACACAGCCTCCCTTAAATCACAGCATGCAAAGGTGGGACAGCTATATCCAGAACACACGTACCACACAATTTTAATAGAAGCTGGATGTGTTTCAGGATCTGTGCCAGAACCATGGCAGCCACCCACAGGAGCTGCGCTTCCGATACAGATTTCGGGTGGGTGCAAGTCCCTGCCATGGGAACGGCAAAGCGATGCGGCCCACCGTGGGGTGGGAAGGGTCAGGGTGCTGCCCTGGCAGAGGAAAGCCGTGGTGTCACTGCAGCCTCTCAGGAAAAACACCAAGATGTGGGGCAAACTCTAAGAAAGAAAAATGTCTGTCTCCCTCATCCCTGGACTGTGCCCAGACACAAAGACACACTTTGGACCTCCCTGAACCAGTGTTGTTTTTCTAGCCCCTTTCTAACCCCTCCATTAGATCAAGACAAAAAAAAACCAGTTTTAATATTCTGTAGTTTAATTTGTCATAAACTTTTAATGCCCGAGGCAGACTAGCTCATGGCTTGTCCTGTGCTGCTGAACAAGCCAGGGAAAAAGATGGATGGGGAATTCCCAGCCTCAGTCTTTTTCTCCAGAGGCAAGTCTGAACACAGCCAGGGAGCACAGACAAATTAGATGTAATGCAGAGCAGCAGTAACATGCTCCCACTTGACCCAGCAGGCCGGTAAACCTATTCTTGTACATTTTTTTTTTTTTTAATTCCATGACATACCAGCGAATATTGGCTCAGACTCCCAGGGCTGCCAGAAGACCAGCGGAGCTTGCACAGTACAGTGAAGCGTCCTGGCATGCTGAAAGCAGCCTCTCCACCCCAGCTCGTCAGCCCTAGCAAGAAGCAGAGTTTATTTGCTTGGGACGGGCCATATTAGCCCTGCAGGTCTGCTTCCAGTCCAAGCAAGTGCTGCAGAGTACATGAAAGGCATATTCCTACACCATTGTGCATCAAAATTAAATGAAATCTCCCTGCTTGCCGTGGAGAAGGTCCAGTGCATGTGGAAGGTGAATGCTATTTCCCTTGAAGGGCTATAGTAAGGCTGGCACCATAACGCATCTCACTTTTAAGCTCCAGGGAGAATTCTGACTACATTAAGGTATAACTTTACATTCAAATTAAAAACACTGTAGAGGGAGGAAAATATGGCTAAGAAAAAAAGCAGATTATTTAAGCATGTGAGCTGTCAGAGCTCTGGCAATACAAGAGCTCTCTTGTTCCTGTTGCCTCCCACAGCTGCATTCACTAAATATATCCTGGGCAGAGAACTGCATTTCTCCACCCCTCTCTCAGCCCAATCAGGTTTGCACAAACACCACCAGGCTCCCCTGGGACATGCAGATAAGCAGCAGTGATGCCCTAGTTAAGGCATCCTGAAGGACAGCAGTGACTAATAATGTCTACCACAGGGTGAAATTGTTACATCCACAGGTTATTTTGAGAGGGACTGCATGCAGCTGATCACTAACTTAAAAACAGGGTGGTTTGATCTCCATAAGGATACACCCTATTTGAATGTCAGAATCAGTTTACTGGAAGTTATTCCCATTGGATGATTTTCAATAGCTCGTGGAAAAAACTGTGATCCCAGAGCAAATTCAAGCAGAATAATAATGGCCACCTCAAAAAAAAACCAAAAACACAAAAACAAAAACAAAAAAAACCAAAAAAAAAAACAGCTCTTGGCAGATTTACAGGTGAGCCGTGGTCTTCAGTGCCTCAGGGACTGCCTGGCCCACAGAGAGCAATCCCAATTTTACCTTCCATCAAGTCAAGGCTCTGTGACATATTGCCTGATCATATATCTGCCTCGGGGGGGGCGGGGGGGGCGAAACCTACAACTGAATTTCCATAGTGCCAAGATGCTTCCCCACCATGACTGCCATTCTTCTGTCCACCTTTCTCCTACTCTCACCTTCCATCTTTTACTTGCAAGGATATATTCTTTGGTCCAGCACAATGGAGCCTGGGTCCCAACTGCAGCCTCGAAACACTGCTTCAATCACAGCAACAAGGAAGAACCATCCCTTCTGATTAGTTAATTCTACAGTGGATCAAGTTCTGGCAGAGAGAGAGTCATCTTGGTGGCTTTCCTCCCTTTCAAGCTGTGAGCCAGCAGGGATTTTGACCATATTGGTCCCTGCTTCTTTCTCTCCTCACAGTTCCCTCTTTCTTCAACACCTCCAGCTCCTCTAGCAGCAAAGCAAATCTGACAGTCTAGTAAATTTTTCAAGCTTTCTCATTTTAAGGAGTCAGTGGGAGCAGACTATATCTCCAATCAAACCTCACAGGAGGGAGAATTAAATATCTCATGCATGACCTTAATCCATAGGATTTTTTAGATAGTTTTTCTTGTAATCTCAATACTTGGAGTTTATCAGGCATTCAAATCATATCTGTAGCCCTAGAACATTTTGCAACAAAAAGGAACCCAAATTCATTTTGATGTAATTATGCAGTCACACAAGTCACATGCTTGCTGTGGAATAAATATAAATACTGAGCTTTTGAGAGTGACTGACAGACTTAAATCGAAGTGTAAAAAATTCCCAGGGAGGAAAGCTATCTATTATAAGGAAGAGAGATCAGTATTAGATGCCAAATTGCAGTAAAATGGCACAACATATGTATGAAGAGTCTTTTAAAATATCTAATTTTTTCAATCTGCAAAACATAAAAGAACCTAAAGTCATATTTAAGCATCCACATAAAGGACAAACCTTATTTTTCAAAGGTAGCAATATAATCTGAAGTATTTAAAACCTTTGAAATCAGGTAATTCTTTCACAAAATGGCCACTGGCCCCTAAGCTTAATCAAATAGTTGAAAGGTAGAAAAGTTAGAAAACCAGGCTGTGTGTTTAGTCCCTTTCCTACATGTTCTTTCCTTCTCTGCTTTTCTTGTCTGAAACTGTCCTCAAAGACTCTTCTAATTTTGTATTTGGAAATTGCCACTATTTTTATTAGTGACATTGCTGTAGAACTACACCCTGCTGCACCGGTTGTACTGAAAAACGAGCCTTGTTCACTGGGGACAGAAGTGGTATTGCCTGCTCTGATCTCATGAGGTCTGCTGGATCCTCTGGACTTCTGAGCACACACAGAAAGATGTAGTCTCATCTATGTGCTTTTAAGAAGGAAATACAAAATGTGAAACCAGATGTTAAGACTGAGCCACAGAGAAGCCACGGGAGTGCGAGTTACCTTCAACAACACTGCAGTTCTAAAAGCAAAACAAAGGCATAAGAAACTAGGATGGAAGGTTTCATTCCTCAGACAAGGCAGTGACTCACCCACATTCCTAACTGCTCAAACAAGGGAGGCAAACCCTCTTCCTGACAGACCAGTCCCTCCGCCTTTTATTGTGCAGAGCAAATCCCAAGCAAAGGCAAGCCGCAGTGGGGGCACACTGTATAGCAGACACAGCACGGGGCCACATGTAAGGGATCCTCCTTTGCAAGCTGCTATATTAGCTTGCCTTCTTGACAAGATGTAAGAATTCAGAAGTTCTGATTTTCACATCTGAAAACACAAAGAAAAAGGGCTACTACTAACAATTGCTTTTCAAGAGCCAAAAAACTATCTTCTTGGACACCAGGGTTTTCAGAAATTGCTAGGAGTCAGTAGTTGACTTTTTTAGAAAAAAAAAACAAACAAAACAATCCAAGGACAGGTAAGTTAAAAAGTTAACTAAGGGGAGCCAAGCAGTGTTTAAGGTGGATAAGGTGCTATTTCTAACCATCGATTTATTCATATGGGAAAATTTGACCTAGGGGAATGGAAACTCACCATCCTAAACATCTGCTCGGTCATTCCCAACATACAAGGCAGACTTCAGTGATGAAGGACAAGCATGATCCAGGTGAGAGAGAGCTCGCAGCCAAGCTGCTAAACGTGCCCAGCTCCACCCTCCCTGCCCATCTCTGGGACATGGGGAGTACTGTGCAGTCCCCAGATGGCAGGGGCATCAGCCCAACCATCAGCAGCAGGGATGAGGAGGAGGTGGTAGGAGGACTGGATGTGAGAAGCAGGACCAAATAGGAGCACAGAAAGCAGAGAATATTGCCAGTTTTCAAGAGCAACTCCAGGAAGCCATATCTTCAAACTATAAACCTCAGAGAGGTTGTGGTTAGGAGACAAACACTGGTGGGGCACAGGGCTGCAGGTAGGGCTATACCAGTGCCCAGGGAAAGATGCCTCAAAGCCATGATTCATCTGGAGCCCCCCCCAAGGAGCAGGGCTGAGTAGGTGGTCCCCTCTGTAGCTGTGCCAGGGCTATGCTGGGTGAGGTTCGTTCATCTGTGTGATGAAGGATGCCAGATTATGAGCATAAAATTCCCCTGCGGCTTCACACTCTGCAAAGCAAAATTAAGGCTGACGCTCAGGGTGTTCCACCCTATACCAGGTTTTTCAATTACCAGGTTTCCAGTGGTAGCCAGACACCCCAAAACAACATGTTCCTTTATTCTTCCTGGGGGCTCACTCCTGAGGGTGCTTGGAGCTGCTGCAAAAAGCAAATGGCAGCGTTACCTAACAGAGAGGACTTGTTTGCTTAACAGTTACCAGCGTAGGTTTGGCAGCTGGCATAGGGAGAGACCTTGACAACACAGGCTGCTAGCAGAGGAGCACAAAGCTGTGTTATTAATGGAAGTATCAAGCCTCACACAAATGAAATAAGCTATCCTGGAGCTGAAGCCATGCTCGAGACGTCATGAAAATGCCTGTTGCACTAACACTGCTGCCCTACTTGAAGCCTAGCCCCAGCAAGCAGGGAGAGCATGTAAACTCGATCCTCCATGCTGCTGCAGATTTTTCTGGTGGCATTTGAAATATTTCAGGCATTTCAGACAGCCCTCAGTGGGCTAGAGCAGAGACGCACCCATCAGGACTCCAGAGCTTACATTAAAAAAAAATATCTGCTTATCAAGTTGCAGAACAGCAACTATCCATCTAGTTTATTAGATGGAAACAACAAAAGCAGGGGGGGGATTTTGCTGTCATTATTCCTCCCCAATTCAACACACTGCCTTGATTAAGTGACTGTTATGATCAGTGCAACAGCAAACAAACACCACAAGCTCCTTATAAGACATTTCCTTGTGCAAAGGCAGAGAAACCATCACAGGAGATGGACCCCGAGCTTATTATTATTACTGAGTATTTTGCCTGGCTCATGCTATTTAGAAGCTCCAGTTCTGCCAGGCTGCTCGAGAAAGGCAGCATTTGTCCCCTGCCTTCAGCATGGAAACACAACTCAAATCCCTCCTCGGGAACAAAGGTGCTTCCCAGGAGCCTGGCGTGCTGCCGGCATGCCGAGCGCGTAGCCAAGCAACGGCAGCCAGATCGGGCCTTGCGCCTCACCCGTGATGCTCCAGCCTCCACAAACAATTCTTGCCACGTAGACAAGACCGTGCAGGGTAATGGAAAATTACTGCAGGCTTTTTCTTAAAGGGCGAGAATCTCCGCTGGCGGAGAAGGTTGGTCCGCATCCCAGCGCACCCCAGGGTAATTTTTTGTTTCCTGCGAGAAAGGCTGTAGTGCGTCACTAGCACGCTGAGGCGTTAATAAAGGCAGATATCATTTGCATGATATTTCGACTGACTGCGGTGATAAAAAAAAATGTAAAGCAGAGAGCTAAGCTGCAGTGGGGGCGGGGGGAAGAAGAGCGGAGCAGCCAGAGGCAGGAGGTGAACAAGCCGGCAGCTGCCTTTCTAAAACTGCTTTCGACACAGCCTCAAACATGGCGACCTTAACGCCGCACGGCTAATATTAGCCGAGAGCTGATGCCAAAATAACCCTCTTGCACTTGGCAGGCGCAATGTTTTAACAACTGCCTGGCAAATTTCTGCCTGCAAGGCTGCAGAAAGAGAAAATGCCTTTAAAGAAAGAGCAAACTTACTTTGCTAGTTGTTAAGACTATTATCAGGGCAACAGCAATTTTTAAAAGTTATGGCCACATTTACCTCCAGTTCCCAGTGTGAAAGAAAGCTTATTTTTCAAGACAGCATTATGCCTACCTAGCTTAAAATTCCAGGCTACAGAGCCACACAAACAGCTACAGTAGCATTAAACAGCCCCGTTCAAACTGCTGCACTTTCGCTGTGTGAAAAATCAGAGATTTGCAGACTTACCAGTTGGGCAGGGCAACATCTGCCTGGCAAGCACACAGCCACAAAAGCTGCCCAGCAGGATGGTCACAGCACTGCTGCATAAACAGTGCTCTTTGCAGGGTTCAGAATTAGCTCCTGTATCCATTACAAGTTTCATTTAGCCTTCTCAAGGAGCGAACCACACTGCCTGTTCCTCAGAGCACCTATGGGAGCCAACTATGTCTAGCCTGCAGCAAAAAGAGAGAAGGGAGCCTGCTCCTCTTGCTATAACCGTTTTGCTCACTGCATGCAGCTGTGGCTCATGATGGCCCTTGCCTTGGTTCGAGGATGCAGCTGTGCTTTCTGCCCTCTTGGGACCTGCGGGCAGTTTAAGGTGTTTCTTGCTAGACTGGTTCTAGGTCAGCTGCTGCAGCAGCAACGTGTCTTTTGCTCTTCGTGTTTTGATTCATCTTCTCTTGTCTGTTTTTCTCAGATAAGCACTGGTTAAAGTCTCAACCCAAATCTTTTCATTTTGTGGTAGCCAGCAAATGAAAATGAAGCCCCTGCACTGAGTTAGGGGACTTCTTTGTAATAGAAACTTCCCCACACACACCCCTGCTTAAATGGAAAGCTTTGTTGCGGAGCTGCTTTCATTGCAAGCTCCACAGGGAAAGTCATTACATTTAATAGAGATTGACCTCATTTTGTAGGCCTTGATATTAAAGCTTATAAGGAGGGAACGTAATTAGAAGAGGTGACTTCTCAACAAAGATATATGTTGTAGCCACCTCCTTCTTACCTAAGGATTCATTTAATATGGCTTGGACACGGTAACTTGAAACAGCTTTTGGCAGATAAGTGAACTCAAGTAAAATGCAAAGATCTGGTTTCCAAGAAACCTTTTACAAGCTGTACAGAGAAATGAAATTAAATCCTTTAGCAGTACACAAGGCTTCCTACAGAGACTCCCTGGAAGAAGTGCAAATGTGCATTCTGGGTGAAAGCTAATATTGGTCTGAGTCTGGAGTTACATAAAGACATCTGATGGTGGAGAGGACCGGTGGTCATGCACGGACCTGCCCACGTGGCAGCCTCTGCTCAGCTGGAGGGAATTGCTGGAATTTTCTACTGCCTTTCCAATGCTGTGGTCTGAGACAAAGAAAGCAAAAAGGTTTGAGCTCGATAAACACGCACAAGGGAGTGAATGCAAAGATGCCCCGGCTTTGTTAGCTTTCCAGCTTTACTAATGCAACCTGGGTTTCCACACAGTGGACACTGTTGTCACAGGGGAATGGGTAAACACAGCCACTGGCCGCCACTAAATAAATACCAAAATAAATTTCCAAAGCAAGGCAGTGCACTGCAGTAAGGGGTGTGCTGCACCCTGCCAGGGGCCTCCCTGAGCACAGCTGAATTGGGGCTTTTCACCTTAACATGTTTTGAGTTTAAAACATCTGCTCATTCTGCCTGCTTTTCAAGTAACCCCTATGCTTTTCCAAACTGAAATACACGTTTTGAATTCCTTTCCCCAGCTCTTGTGATGTGATGTCCCCATTGCTCTTCCACCTTCTGAGCATCCCTTGCATTTCCACTGCTCTGGGTCCTGATGGGTAGGTGTCACCTTCCTGGTGAAACACTGGTGCATTGCCATGAGAAACTCTCGTTATGTAAAACCAACAATTTCTTCTTAAAAGGCCCAGGCTCACTGAAATTTCACTTTAAATTTTTCAGTTTGAACAAGCGTTTCTGCTTCAGCAAGCCTTGGAACTTCCTGATTTTTGCACAGTTCTCCCCACCACAAACAACTGAGTTCAGCTCTGCTCAAAACTCAGCTTTGGACTTGGTTTCTTGAAAAAGAAGGATAAATGGTGGTGTCCCCAGCTGAAGCGCTTTCACGTGGTGTTAAAACAGCCACTTTTTTTCTGTAGTACCACTTCTCCTGGGTTTGTGTTGCCTGTGCCGAGCAGAGCGGTTGCTGCCTACACCTGCAGCTGGTTTGCTCTGCCGACTGTTTGCCCTGTGGTTTGTGGCACAACGTGTGTTTCAACAGGAGAAAAGAGAAAGGCAGCTCCTCCAGGAACATAATTGGAAACTCCCTGAAGACCACATGTCAGGTCCCTCCCAAATGAGGGAGAAAAGTGACTTAGATGTGTAAATCCCCTTGCTTAAAGCACCCAGTTTTTGTTTCTCCTACCTGGGCACAGATTTCCCCTCCATACAAGGGAAAGGGCTCACAGTAATGAAAAATGTGTGAGGAAGCCCAGAGCAGGACTGCACCAGCCTGGCACAGTCCTGCAGGACTGGGGTGTGGGGATGGGAGGACACTTGGTGGCCAGTGGCTCTCTCCTGCAGTCCCACAGGGACAGAAGGACTCAGTGTAGATAAGACAGCTTTAGTCTTGCACCCCATTCCAGCTCAACTAGCTTTTCCTCTCTCCTTCAGGTACCTCCTGTATCAAATAAAGAGTGTTAATAAATCACAGCCAACAATTCCCACCACACCTCAAGCAATTAACCGTGTCCCGTGGCAGCGCTGGCTGGGGAAGCCCTGGGCAATGTCCTGGGACTCCAGTAAATTTGAGAGCAACTTTGCCACCCATTCAGTGCAAAGAAGGTTAGTGTTTTTGTGTTTATTTTTAGAGCAGTAAGTAATTTTCAAAGAGATTTTCTGTAAGGCTTGGCCCCGTATAAGCTGCCAAGTCGGCTCCTCCAGCTTCGTGGGCATCGTTAGCAGGGCTGCTGCGCGATGAAGTGGTGTCAGCACTTCCATTACAGCACCTTTCCCCTTTGTATGGTACATAAAAACCCAGTTCTGGCAGAAATATTCAAGAGCCAACATGGAAAAACGGTCACCACCTTAACCTGATCCTTAGTAAAATTCATCTGGCTAGGAAGAGAAAGTGGGGATTTAAAATATATTTTATCCCTCCCACGCCTAAATCCTGAATTTTAAAATCCAGCTGTATCACACTCAAATTGCTCATGGGGATTTTTTTTTAGTTGTTTTTTTTTTTTAAACATATCCATGGTAAATGGAGAAGTGATCCTTTCCCTCCTCCACCTCTTCTGCAAGCCAAATGCTTGATTAGAAGTTGCCAACGTCAATCCTACAAACAAAGGCCACAGTTAATAGTCATTTTAATCGGGCACAAATCCATGGCAGTGTTGAATGGGAGAGATGGATGGCCTTCTCACCACCCTTGGCCACACGCAGCCACCCAGGGTGGTGGGTCAGGGAACTAATTTAGCTGACAACTAACCAGGAGCTTCCAGCCAGCTCAGATCTGGCTGAAACCACCCGTCAGCATGAGGAGAAGGCACTGCAGTGCTGGGAAACAGTGGCCAGGGCTGGAAGAAAGCAGAGCTGCTCCTGGCACCAGCACATGTGCCTATGGAAGATGTTTTTTTAATAACTGGCTTCTCGATCAGCTGCTGCTCAAAGAGAAGGCAGCCCCCCTTCTCTTGTGGAGATGCTTGCTATTGAGTGGTTTTGCTGTCTGCCAGACTGATTAATTAATTCAGGCTCAAACTCCATCTTTTTCATTTTTTCTCTACTTTTCAGCTGGATCAGTTCCCTGAGCACAAAGGCCAACACAGAGAGAGTAGAAATAGGGGACTGGGACAGAGGGGTGCAAGATGCCTCCTGCCAACAGCACCAAGGACTCGAGTTGGTGCCCATTGATGCTGAAACAGTCCCGCAGTGCCACAGCTCTCATCTCGGCCAGTTGCTCACGAGCACACAGCGAGTGCACTGTGAAATCAGCCGGGGAGGAGAAAGAGCCTTAATGCCCTAGCAAAGGACCATCTAAGGGGGCAGGTAGGTGTAGAGGAGCTATAGAAAGAGGAACTATAGGAGGGAGCCTACCAACTCTTTCGTTCTTACAAAAGAGTTACTCCACTTCTGGTTTCAATATTTATGTTTTCTAACTCCAGCACGTACTCCTGTGTTACCCCAGAAAAGGCAAAGTTTGGAAGCTGCTATAGGCTCCAGCCAACCGGAGCTTGTTCTGTTGTGACGACATCGGCAACTCCAGACTTGCTGAGGATGTTTAGGAGATTTTGTGGAGTCAGGTGAGAACAGCCAGCTCAGCCCAGCCCTACTATCCCCTTTCCTATGGGAACACTGTGTTGCGTGATCTGGCAGTGCCTCCTACAACACTTTAAGCTCCACTGTCGAATCCAACCACACTTGAAAGTTGAGTAGAAGAACCAAGGAGAAGTTTCTGCATGTCTCCTGAAAACCCCTTCCCCCACCTGACCTCCAAACTCCCAAGCTCGGGGTAGGAAGGCTGTGAGTGCAGCCATCTGCCATCCCGCGCAGCAGCAGCTGCCCGGCCAGGCTGCGTGTGCATTTTAGCCTGCTAATTAGTGTGCGTATCATCACATCACATACTCTCTGCTCGGTGTGGGTGTGACGGGAGACATGGGGAGGGGATTTTTCTGCAGTAAAGTCTCGTAATACAGACTCAAATTTGCAGGAAATGAAGCTTTACTTCCTCTCATGGAGAATCGTGTCCTGGTTGCCTGCTTTATGGTGTAAATCTGGAGGAATATACTAGAGGATGCATATTCATTTGCAGGACACACATGATGCCAGTCTAGCACCCCTGAGAGCACTTGTAAGGGTTAACTGATATTTTGGCTGATGTCCTCCTTTGGAAGGGCTTTAGAAGATCATAGAATGATAGAATCATGGAATGGTTTGGGTTGGAAGGGACTTCGACGATCATCCAGTCCCACCCCCCCTGCCCTGGGCAGGGACACCTTCCACTAGCCCAGGTTGCCCAAAGCCCTGTCCAACCTGGCCTTGAACCCTGCGAGGGAGGGGGCAGCCACAGCTTCTCTGGGCAACCTGTCCCTCAGCAGGGTGGGTCAAACAACAGCATCCCAGCCTTATCCCTGTGTCCTGCTGTTAGCATTGCTGAGCGGGTAAATACCAGCACCAGGGCTTCTCCTCTTCCACCAAGGAACTCCAGTGAAGCACAGTGCGACGGGCCATTTGATAAACCTCTGCCGTGACTTGCACCTGGCTAAAATTTGAGCTCCTCTGGGAAGAATGACACATTACCCTGGGTAAACTAAAAAGCTTTAATGAAGAAATGAATGTAAATACCAAAGGTAGGTGAGAGATTAAAGCAGTGCTCAGAGGACACTGGGTTTTGCAGGGACTCTGACTTCACCTCTAATGCTGTGGTTTGTCTCAGCACTGGAATTTATTTCTGTTAAATATGTACCTAATGAGACCATTGACCTCCTGGGAGAGTTTCATCAATTTTCCAGCTGCCATTAAAGAGAAAGGCAGTCACACAGCACAGTGCTGCCCAACACGTTCAGAGCCTGGCCTAGGATGAGTGTGGTGTCTCCTTGCCATCTCTCCTGGGTGCATAAATGCAGGTTTTGCATGTGCACCTTTGGAAACAGGTGGACCTCTTCTGAGAGTGGTTTGCCAGGAACTGGTTAATATGTGGTGCACTGGACCCATTTTCTTCTTCTAGGTGGGTCTGGGACTGCTCTAGCCCCACGACCCTTATTGCTGCTGGCTGAGCAGACTTGCACAGGCAGGTCCGCATCTCAGTTCTGTTGTCACTGTGAAATGCTGAGGTCCCCCGTGTGCCTCGTGGAAGTAACTATGAAATGCAGAGAGATTAAACCAGGCCTGAAATGCCATTACTCTGTCAAGAATTTTGTGACCAAAGCTGAGAGGTGACTATGGCTCTCTTAGGCTAAAAACCAAAACAAGTCCTATGGCTTTCCCCTGGTAAGACTGAAGCATAAGTCATGGCTTTGAGGGTATGTATTGTAGGCTTTCTTCTTTAAACACAGAAATATTCTATCAGTGGATAAAACTGTTTCATCAGTCAGGTATAAACTGACTCCAAAGGCTGTTGCAATTAATTATGAGTTGTTGCAATTATGAGTTAAGCAGGCATTTTGATTCCATAATTTCCTAGTGCTTGAGGATATCCCAACACAGATTTCAATGAGGAAACAAAAAAAAAAAGAAATAATGAAAAATGTTCCATGTTCTTAATCAAACTGATACTGGCAGACTTGAATCCCCGTGTTATAAGCTGAAGATAAAGCCCTTGAAAAAGAGAAAAAAGAACGTCTGCTTGTCTGGCGATTCTTGCTGTCTAGCACCAGCCACAACGGTGCATAAACATCTAGTATATACCTACATACATAGAGGGAGAGGTCAGACTTGAAATCCAGCCAAAACCAACACTGTGCAAAAAGGAAACACATCTTTGCCTCCACAGCAATACATTAGAAAGTAATTCTCACTGATGAGTTAAGACATTCCTATTGCAAGGAAGAAAAAAAAAAAAAAAAAAAGGAGTAATTAGGAAGTCAAATGAAAGGGCTGCTACTCTGCCATACTAGTGTGTTAACAGCCAGAAGAATTAAACTCCATCTGATATTCAAATGGATACGATGAAATGAAGGAAAAAATATGAGAGAAAATACAGCTGAACTCCCACAGATCCACTTAGGGATCCCAGAGGACGGAGATAAGAGAGACAGACCTATTTTAGCACCCAGCAGGAGCAGCGAGGAGTCCCAAACCCTAAACCACACTAACGCACCGCCAGTTGTCAGTGATATTGCCCTTATCAGTGATGCTGGAGATAAATCACACACACACACACACACACACACACCCCGTGCTCATTCCCAGCCTGTTATAAATGTGCAGCAAAGGACCCTCGTGGGGATACTGAGGGGGAGTAATAAAAAAGCAGAGAATGAGACCTGTTTGCATATCATTGGATACTGCCCTGTGGTGCAAGACACTAAGATTAAGAGACATAACCAACTACGTGAACTGTTGGTGGAAGAGGCTGAAAAGAAAGAATGGGTAGTATTCAGGAGCCGTTCCTGAAAGATGAACAAAATGAATTGTATAAACTGGATTTGGTATTTGTTAAAGCGGATCAAGCTTTGGCAGTAGATGCTAAGAGTTAGGTATGAGAGTAAACCAGCATCTGGTGGACCCAGTGGCAGAGAAGGTAAAGAAATATGAACATCTTAAAGGTCAAGTTCAAGAACTGACAAATGCTACTATTATTAAATTTATGGGAGCTCCTTTGGGAGCGTGTGGAAAATGGCATCGAGGCAATTATGAGTTATTAGCAGAACTAGGACTCTCTAGTTCCCGACAGGGAAAGGTCCCGTGTCATTTATCAAATCCGGTGCTATTTACATCCGTAGGTACTGTACATGTATTTTTTATTCGGGGTGGACGGTGTTAAGATCTTAATGAACTGCTGTGTTGTATTTGCAATTGTATTATCTGATTAATTCCTTTTCCAATAAATTGATTCTTTCTATCTATCCTCCACCACCTAGGGTAAACCGAACTGGCTTCGGGATGATGCAGGGTGGGAGCTGGACCCCTGGGGCGAACAGCGGGAGTACCGGGTGTGAAATTATTGGTGGTACCGAGGGACGACGAGGGACTCGGGAGTCACGACGTGTCATTTATCCCGCCAAAAGACATTAATTACCCACTTGGGCAGAGGTGGATGGGCCCGGAAAGACACGTGTAATTGTCGGGCTGAGGCGTCCTCGCAGCGGAGGGGGCTGCGGGGCCGCTGCGGGGCTGCCGGGGCTGCGGAGCCACTGCCCGGCGCTGCGGGGTGGCCACTGCCCGGCGTT
>NW_020799112.1:14248598-14273364 GCF_003259725.1 Athene cunicularia
CCCTTCCCTTCCCTTCCCTTCCCTTCCCTTCCCTTCCCTTCCCTTCCCTTCCCTTCCCTTCCCTTCCCTTCCCTTCCCTTCCCTTCCCTTCCCTTCCCTTCCCTTCCCTTCCCTTCCCTTCCCTTCCCTTCCCTTCCCTTCCCTTCCCTTCCCTTCCCTTCCCTTCCCTTCCCTTCCCTTCCCTTCCCTTCCCTTCCCTTCCCTTCCCTTCCCTTCCCTTCCCTTCCCTTCCCTTCCCTTCCCTTCCCTTCCCTTCCCTTCCCTTCCCTTCCCTTCCCTTCCCTTCCCTTCCCTTCCCTTCCCTTCCCTTCCCTTCCCTTCCCTTCCCTTCCCTTCCCTTCCCTTCCCTTCCCTTCCCTTCCCTTCCCTTCCCTTCCCTTCCCTTCCCTTCCCTTCCCTTCCCTTCCCTTCCCTTCCCTTCCCTTCCCTTCCCTTCCCTTCCCTTCCCTTCCCTTCCCTTCCCTTCCCTTCCCTTCCCTTCCCTTCCCTTCCCTTCCCTTCCCTTCCCTTCCCTTCCCTTCCCTTCCCTTCCCTTCCCTTCCCTTCCCTTCCCTTCCCTTCCCTTCCCTTCCCTTCCCTTCCCTTCCCTTCCCTTCCCTTCCCTTCCCTTCCCTTCCCTTCCCTTCCCTTCCCTTCCCTTCCCTTCCCTTCCCTTCCCTTCCCTTCCCTTCCCTTCCCTTCCCTTCCCTTCCCTTCCCTTCCCTTCCCTTCCCTTCCCTTCCCTTCCCTTCCCTTCCCTTCCCTTCCCTTCCCTTCCCTTCCCTTCCCTTCCCTTCCCTTCCCTTCCCTTCCCTTCCCTTCCCTTCCCTTCCCTTCCCTTCCCTTCCCTTCCCTTCCCTTCCCTTCCCTTCCCTTCCCTTCCCTTCCCTTCCCTTCCCTTCCCTTCCCTTCCCTTCCCTTCCCTTCCCTTCCCTTCCCTTCCCTTCCCTTCCCTTCCCTTCCCTTCCCTTCCCTTCCCTTCCCTTCCCTTCCCTTCCCTTCCCTTCCCTTCCCTTCCCTTCCCTTCCCTTCTTGTAAGTACTTGATTTTTTTTTCTTTTCCCCAAATATTTAGGTCAAAAGGTCAACAATCCTTTGACTTGATCTGAACTGCTTGTTTTGTTGTTTGTTTGTTTTTTTTTTTTTTCTTAAATAGGAAGTTCCGATAGCAAGTGTGGCTGTACCTTGCACAGCTTTTAGCATTCTGTAAACTTCTTGAAATTATAAGGGAAAGGTTCCCACCTGCAGACCTCTAAGGGATGTGACAAATACTCTTCTTGTGCCAAACTTCTCCAAAACCCTAAGCTGTTGTTATTTAAGCAGGTATGTTGTTTCTTCTCGGATCAAATAAAAGCACACTTTGCACGGAAGCTTTTTTTACTATTAGATTTATAGAGCATTACTGTATCTATAAAACCAAATACTACAGCTAAATAGCCTGTGAAATTCTTGCAAACATATGAGAAAAAACATAAGGAACAAAATGGTAAGCAGCTTTTTCCCCTGACTTTTTCTGCATGAAAGCAGGCAGTGGTTCCCTGGCAGTTGGTGCAGAGAGAGCTCCCCCTCCTGTTGAAAATCATCTTTAGCCCCTATCCACCCTTGGGAGACTTGTTGCTGTTCATGCAGCATTTATGGGGATCAAGCCAACGGCAATGTGAGATGCTATAAATAGAAAATTGTAAGTGGATATAGATACACAGCACCGATAATTTATGTTCATCTCCTTTATTATTTGACTTTACAAAACCAAAGGTAATTTTTAATTTCTTTTTTCCTACTGCAGCAAGATTACCTGTGTCAACAGAAATCATCCAGCATGCAAATGATTCATCTGAATGTCTGTCACTTCACTAAAACAGCCGGAAAACCCCTTACCCTGGAATAATTTTATTGTCTGCTGCAAGGGATCAGTAATCTGCCAGTGTTTAAGAGGGTGAGATGCTCCTCTCTGGCAAGTAGGTGATCCCATGCTGTGCTAAAGCACCACATCTGCATTGTGAACTGCGGCGGTTGACTTAGGGAGGACTTTTCAGGAGCGTCAGGTGGCCACCACGTCGAGTCTCATCCAGAGTTTGCACTGTGTAGAAATGTCTCCCATAAATAGAATAAATGCTCATAATAGGTAGCAAAGCTAGTGGGCTTTTTAGATGAGTTTGAGAAATAATTGAGCCTGCACTGAATGGCTGTATTGTACCGTGTACCAAGCTGCACCAGCAATTTCAGCTGGCTATTTATACTTTTCTGAGGACTTTGCTATTTCCCACTTTCTTCATTTAAACTGATTTGTAATGAATACTCCCAGTTTTATAGAATGGAAGGCATTGAAGTAAGAACCATTTCAAAAAGCTTTATTTTCCAAGTGTGAAAAATCTCTCCAGCTTGCCAAAACATGGCCATAGATTTAAAAGCACTGTTCTTCGATAAAGAGGAGTTGAGAATAACATCTTGGGGCAGCCACAGATCCAGCTGTAATACAAGGTTTCCACTTCCTAGGGAGTTACAAAGGAGTCAGTGACAGTAACTGAATGAGACTGAAAGCAAAAATGCTTGATTTTTTTTGGTGTGAATTAGCAGTCCAAGAAGAGAATGCTCCAGGGCATGACTCGGCAGCAGCCCTCTGCCTCCAGGACGCAGCTCAACCCTCTGGTCCATGTCTGCTGCAGTGTACAACAAAATGGAGAGATTTAGGAGCCAGCCTCTGGCAGACATGAACACTCAGGGTTTGTAAGCAATAAGAGTCATGCTGCAGGGGTGCAGTGAGATGTAATCCTCTGGATCCCACCGGGGCTTCCACCCTTGCTCATCTGAACTTCATCCAAAAAAAACCCAAAGCTCTTGGCTCCCTCGAAGCCTCTGCCACACTGCTCCGTGCCACAGCTAACTTGCCCTCTGGGTAAATCCATGCTATAGGAAGTATTTTCCATGCATTTAACAGATGGGTAAACTGAGATGAGGGATGAAGTGCATCGTTTGGGGCAGAGGTGGAAAGGGACGTTTGTCTTCCCAGTACTGCGTCATGACCATCCGCTCCATCTGTTAACACTTCAGCAATCTTCAGTGTGATTTCGATTAGTCTGCAAAGTGCTGCGTGTTGATGTTTTGGTTTGATACTTGGAGAGCTCTGTGGAGATATTTAATTAGATAGAATTAATTCCTTTGAGAACAACCTTCTGGCAGCATTTTGGAAAGTGCTAGGAAGCTTCTGTTGTTCTGACACTTCTTGAAAATTGGCACTAGCCATTTCCTAATTTATTTTTAAAAAGACAATTAAAACACATCATTCCCCAGGTCAAATGATAGCTGTGACTTGCCTGCCAGCATTGCTATCAGAAGATGAGAAGTCAGACCTTCTCACCAGAGGTCACTTCCCACAGCTGCCAAGCCCTTGCTGTTGTTACCCTGAAAGGTTTCCCTTCTACCTGAGCTGTCAGAGTCCTTGGGCCTCTTTGTTTTCTGTCCCTTTTTTGCCACCTTCACAGCAACTGCAGGGTCTGATAATGACAAGACAGGCAGGGTAGGAAGGGGGAGCATCAGTGGTGACCTTGCTGGCCAGCTCTGCAAAGTGACATCCCTTACAGCCACCCCACGGGGAGCAGGAGGCGAAGCAGGAGGCGAGTGGCTGCCCCACTCCGTGCCTGCCTTCTGCAGTCAAATGGGTTACTGGTATTTCTCGTGGGACCATCTGCTGCTAATTCTGCAAACCTACAGATAAGGACACAGAAAGACAAAGTCTTAATAGGATTAAACTTTGGGAGCCCCAGAGGTCTGTGTTTGCGGTTGTACCTGGGTTGGCGCAGGGAGGGAAATGTCACAGACTGCAAGTACTGTGCAAAACACACTTAAAACCCTGAACCATCCCCGTAAGCCTCTTCCATTTCGCACTGCAGCCAAGCTTGGCCCAGTTACATCATGGGAGAGACCTTTGGGGTCAGTGGTTGGCAGAAGGGCCACGTGAAACTGCGCATAGACCATTTCTTGGTCATTCATCTTCTGTCCCAGCTCCCCGCCGTCTTCCTCTCTCTCTGGGGTTGCATGGGGGACTCTAGGCTTCCACATGGGTTTCTCATCCTTCTTGCTGCCTGCATTTTCCATCGACCTCTGTGCAAAATAAAATTCTCCTTTTTGAGGTTTGCCTTGGCATCTGTGCACATACACTGGGACAGAACGTTTCATGGCTTCATTGTGCAGGGTTGAAGCAGGGACAAAAAGGTACAATGTTTAGCCCTCTTCTGGCATAGCCTGAGCAATGCAGCAGTAACAAAGGGATGCACGGCATGATGTCCATTTTATTCAGTCTCCTCACTTGCTCACTTGTCTCCAAATTAAATTAGGATTTATGTGGATCTTTAAAAAAACCTGCTCATATCACGCTATAAAGGAAGAAGGAATCTATACTTAAACACTTAATTAGGGGATGTCTGCAGAGTGCTCTGCAAATGGGATGGTGCTGGAGTATGCTACACATTTGGTATTTAAATATAGCTATATACACACCCTCGGCCTCCCGAACTGCTGAAAACTTCCTAGCAGGTGATCACAAGCCTTTCTATAATTGAAATTAACTTAATCCTGACAAAAATGTAACAGCAGCTGCTGTGAAGGCTGTGGCTGCTCTCCAAGTATTTCTTACATTACCCTGGTCTGTATATTAAAGCGAGACTGATTGCTGTGTTGTAGAATCCTGCCACAGAGTGTCTCTTACAAGAAAGCGGCTGTGGTTTAGATTTAAGGGCTTTGTTGTATTTTTCATAAGAACACTTTTCTCTTGTGTGATGATTGCCACACAAGGATCTGAGCTGCTCAGATATTAATTACTTAGGGCCTGCAACAATACTCTGAAGTAAAATGTAAATATGGTTATTCTGTCTCTTTCTCACACACAGAGTGTAGTGATACACAAGGGCAGATGCCTATATGGTGGGCTGAAGAAGCAGAGCTGTGTTTGGAGGTGAAGGAGGTGAGCTGCCAGCCAAAAGGAGCATGGTATGCAGGACACTGAGAGGAGGCAGCAGCCAGCCAAAAGATATGAGAAATGACTGTAGCTGCCCTCCTAATTTAACCTTCATGCCACAAATCTCTTTTCTGTGATGAAGTGGGACAAAGAGCAGTTCCTCCTGTAATGCCTGATTGTATGAGAACTACCCAGTTTGCTTTGGCTTCTCTGAGTCCTTTCTCTGCTCTGCCCTCTCCCTGCCTCCTCTCCTGTCCCTGGATCTCCCTGGGCTTTGCTGAGTGGGACCTGGCATTTGTGCAATACCACCAAAGAACAACCATCAAGCAACTTTTCTGGCAAGGAGTAATGTCTTCACCCCAAAGCCTAGCAAACCCAACAGCAAAAATCTGGGGAAAGCGGAGCTCGGTGAGCGTGCAGTGTGGATTGTTCAGAGCAGGCGCTGAGTTCCCGCTCCCTCGAAGCCACTGCAGTAACGAGGGGGTCAGAGTCCTTGAAAAATCCTATAAGCAGGAGTACAACCACCAAGTGGAGGTACCTCACCTGGGAAACCTCTTGACTCACAGCGATTTGCCTGTGGTTGCAAGGGTTTACCGGTCCCTGCTGCCCGCCTCCCCCTCAGCCTGCAGAGCTGGACTCACATGTCCCGTCTCTTGTGCTGTATCTGTTTTATAGCTTCGACTCCCAGCATGGAAAACATTAACTCAATCTTATTCAAACTGTTCTTTTCGCCCCGAGCTAACCAAGGCACATGCACTCATTTTTAAAGTATGACATCTAAGGCTGTTTAAAGGGCAGAACAGAAGATGGTGCTGCCGAGCCAACATATTTTAACAAGAAAACTTCCTGGAGCTGCTGGTCTTTTTGACAGATCCAGTTCCAAAATAATCTTTGTTTAAACTAAAGAGTTGTCAAGGAGATAAGTTTAAGAAGCACACGAGCTACAGAGAAACATCCCACAGCCCGTTCCCTCATGGAGCAGAGATGCAGTGAAATATTGATGGACAAGACTCCCTAATTATATCTCCTGCTGAGGGGCTAGCTTGAAATCTGGAGCTTTCCTGCTTTGTATGCGACACCATTGGGATAAAGCGCTGGGATCCTTTGCAGAGCTGCATGGGCAATTGGGTTGGGATGTATGTGGCTAATGAACAGGCGTCAGCTAGACAGCTTTGTGGGAGCTAATGAAATGTTCAATACAAAACGTGTCACCTCCAGGTATTGTCTGTGCCTCACTCCTGGAGTTTAATCCTCTTCTCTGCTGATGCCTGAGAGGCCTCAGTCTCTGTTTACCAAAGTCTTCTCCATGTAAAACAAGAGCAGCAGGAAGAACAAAAAACACTTTTGATCATCAAACTGGGCAAAATTGTGTCAAGCTCTTTGGCTCTGTTTTTTTTTCTTATTAAGACATTATTCAAAAAGTAAGACAAATAGTTTTCACCCACAGCTACATATTTTTAATAGGGAAATTTTAGCCCAGACTGAGAACAGCGAGAGGAAATGGCTTTATTTTTGACATCCAGGGTACCCTCATGGCTCCACAGTTCACTTGTCTGGGAACTTCAGTGGTTTGGTGGCAAGAAACATCCTAAATTCAGATGCCTCTTCAAAATCCGAATTACTCAGCAGCTGTAAATGAAGTGGCTGTAAAAGAAGAGGCTGTCTCACAGTATTTAATTTTCTAACTCACATGGCGCCTGTAAATGCAACTGAGCATAGAGAGCTGAGCATCTAATACACAGTGATGCTGAGAACCAGGACCACGCTCCACTTTGTCCCTTCTGGTAACTCCACACTTGGTGAAGCCCATGTGGGTTACAGGGCTAGAAATCCGAATTCATGCTGCATCTCGGCATATCACCATGAAGACAAATGAGGTCAAGACTGTTAATTCCTCTAGAAGAGGTTGCCAATTCCTCTAGAAGAGGTTGCCACACATATGTATGCCTGTGGCAGCACAGATGATGACTGCCATCAACAGTCAGGAGCCTTCAGTACTGGCCTTAACACAATTTTCTGGGTTAGCTTAGTGCAGCCACTGTATCTTCTTATTTTCCCTCCTCTGGCTCCAGAGCAAGAATAATATTTACCTATTTTACAGGCCACAACAGAAGGATGAATTAGCTAATGCTTGTTGAGTACTTTGAAGACATAAAGCAACAAACGCATTTAAGGGGCTGCGTTCAGTGTGCCTGAAATCAATCAATACTTGGCAAAGACACTAGTGAGGGGATCTGGACGGCGTATAAGCACACAGGGACTTGGATACCAGGTCCTGGTCCTGAGCCACCCGGGAGAGCACACAGGTCCATGCACGTACCCCTGAACCCAACTGCAATTGTGCCTGCTGCTGCTTGAAGCAGGATAAGGGATATGTTGGTACAGCCTTCTGCTATGCAGATAATAAATTCGAAAGCAACAGCAGTTCTCCCAGACGAGGGAAGAGGCTCATCAGACCGTTCATGCCCTGAAGCTGTCTGGGCTTGTGAGGGGTGGGTGGATCGCTGCAGGAGCTCAAGCCAGCTCATGGTTTTCCCTGCCTCAAGCAGTTTCTCCTTTCTAGGCAGCGGATGCAGCATGTAGCAGTTGTGAGCCAGCACAGTGGGAAAAGTTCTAGTAGGCACAACAGAAGGAGAGAGAAGTGAATGTCTCAGACTCCTGGGAAGCAGCCAGAGGATCAAGAGCCATTCAGTGCTAAAACACTGTCCCAGACCTGGGCATCATGTAAGAACCAGTGGCTACAGCTGCAATTCAAGAGTGAGCCAGCCAGCAGCTGCCTGATGTGTAACTTCGCAGCCAGTGAAGACTTCATAGGCAAAGTAAAAAGCTGTCCATGATTAAACTGACTCGTTAACTGAACTCTCCCCTTGGCCGTGGATAAGGTCCCTTCAGGCCAAGGCTGAGGGATCCAAACACAACCCTGTCAATCAGCAGCATCCTGCTCCCCATGTTGCTCCCACTTGGGAGAAATAAGAGGTGGGCAGGGTGGTGCCTTCCGTGGCACGTCAGGATGCGCTTGCAGAGGCAAGGCAGGGACAGGCAGCAGGAGAGGGCCTACAACCCTGCCGCAGCGGCTGTGCACAGGCAGCCTCCTGCTCTTGTGCCTGCCTGCTCTGCACCTTCCCGGCAAGGAGGTTTAGAGCCTGTTCCCTGCAGTAACAGTCCCCTTTGCACATACTGATTTGTGGCCTGCATGTACCTGTTGAGATACAGGAGTTAAGACTGGACAAATTTACCACCTGGTGCGGCCAAAACCATGGGCTTCATTAACAAGCACAGGGGAAACCTAATGTTTGCTCTTTTTAAAATATTACAAAGATAAAGAGAAGGCTGGGAGGCCTGAAAGCAGATTGCAGAGATGACTGGAAGGACTCTGACCCTGCTGCTTTCTGTCCCCTGACAGACAGCGCACACATACCTTGTTACAGCACAAGGGCCTGGACGCTTCCCAAGCAGAGGGGATGGGTCACCGGGTGGTGGAGAACCTCCCCGCAACCTTGTGCCCAGAGAAGCACTGTGGGCTTCTCCATCCATCCCCGTGACCTCTGTGGATTTACAGAACTTGGTCTAAACTTGACACTAGAAAAATCAAGCAACTCATTTCTTGGCTTTCCTCCATTCCATGTTAACACACTGCTTACCTTCCCATACACACTGTCTTGAGGACAACATAAGAAAAGCCTTTTCCTGAGAAGGGCCGGAGAGCTGCACTGCCCTGTTGTTGTTCTGCAGCTTTGAAAGCTCAGAGAGAGTTATGAGACGCAGGCTGAAACAGCTACTGTCCATCAGTGTCGTTCTGCACTGCTGAAGTATCATGGATTAAAATTTGATTCTCTCTTCCTCAAGCAGAAATACTATATCAAAGGTTAGAAATAATGTTTTTGCTCCATTGACAAAGATTCAAGGCAGATTCAAAAGGTTCCCAGTGTAGAAATGTGGGGACTAGGAGCAGTGAAATCCTCATTCATCTTCCTTCAAGGAATGCTTATATATTCTAGCAATCAAAATCTGGCACTCTGAATACAGAATTGTTTGAAATACCAGCTTGTTGCCTCAGTTTCCCCACTGTGTCTCCATAACTGCCTTAACTGGGACGCTCACAGGCTCTCATTTATTATTCTTGCCCTGGAATTTATGAAGGGTATGGGAACAGGTGTATGCAGATCAAACCAGGCTTGGAGACTGGCCCTTGTGCCTGTAATCCAAAACCACTTAGCAGGAGCCTACATTTGTTAAACGAGACCATCCGTCTTCAGCTATTCCTAGAAAAGCTGCAATGAGGGAAAGAGGTGGCGAATCTTCCAAAACCATGACAGCGTTAAAAGGCCACCTCTTCCTAAAGCTATTGCATTTCTTTCATCGCTTTCTGTGCAGTAAGTCATTATGAATTACTAATTACCAAAGCAGGCCAGTCAGGTCCATCACTGACCTGCTGTGTAATCTAGGAAAAAAAAATGGATCTATCCCTGCTGCATTGACTCAATGTAAATGTAAAATATGTGCACTGAGGAGGCTTGAAGCTTAATATAGGTCTTGTTAAGTGTTGATAAAGGATACTGAAAACCTTAGATTAAGAGGTACACCAGAGGAGAATGATAGTGTTATAAAATCCATTTCTACAAATAACTCATATTTATATAGTGCCTTTCAACCTAACAGATCCCAAAGCTTTTTTTCAGCATGACACCTTGATATACTGCGGTCGCTTCACCTACCAGTTCAAGGCAACCTCCTCTGAAGTGAAATGTGGCAGCTGTTTAAAAGCCCGAGTAGTAGTAACTTTAATAATAGCAAGGCATTTATATGTTCTTACAAACTTCAAAGAGTTAATTCTCTGCCCCTTCAGGAGGCAGACAAGGTTTATTATTCCCATTTCACAAAGGCAATATAACAAGAGTGGGCAAGAGTGGAGAAAATCTGCACTCCCACAGATTTATAAAGAGAAATTCTGTGCATGAGCCTAAAGTGCTTTTAATCCCACATAGAGAAAACATATCAACATGTCTTATTAAAAAAGTCCTTTACTAAAAATAATGATGTGGAGAGAGCTCTGATCTGGATTCTAACACGTGCCACTTCTGGTGAAAAAATTACCTCCTCAAGCACATGTTGACATAGAAACATCATGGTCCTCAAATGCTTCTGTGCCATGAAACAAATTGGGCGCTCAAAATATACTGCCAAGAATCACACAATCTGTTTTAAGAGGACCCAAGAGTTACTAAAAAACCTCTTGAAATATAGCAGGAGAGAAAGCTGCAGCAACACCAATCTCTGAGGCAGGCTGGCATTGTTCTTCCACCACATGCGGCTCCACCATTCTTCCCAGCCTGCCTGCACTGCACAGCAATGATGCTTCCAACGAGGAGGAAAATTTCCTTCTGTTATCCTCAAAGGTTCTGCAAGATGATCCTGAACCTGGGAAAAAAAAAAATGACAAGATTGCTTGGATTTAACATCTTATTCTTTGAGAACTGGAGTCCTGTCCCCAGGTCATCTCACTGTTCTTACGCTATTTCCTGACTGCATGCTGATGCAGAATGGAGTAGGAGCTTGAAAGTGCTATCTTATCTCTGGACTCCCAAACACATTTTCACACAGGAGTTCAGAAGTCTCTAGCTTTCATTCCTCCTGCAGTTTTCCACCAAGGACTTTCTCTATTGCAACTTCCACTGTTATTTGCAGTCCCAACTGAGGAACACTCTCTTCTAGACCCCTTCGCTCCCTCACAATCTGCTTACCTAGCCCAGGCTGTGGCATAAAGTCACTGCAGCCTCCCCACAGCCATAGGCAGCTTTTCAGTGGGGTCTGCGAAGCTGTTTTCAGCCAGGCTGCTGAAGCTCCCGAACAACTCTCAGCTGCCCACAAATGGATCTGGACAACTGTCCATCCTTCCAATACAGCCAACCCCCTGCAGATGCTTTGAGTCACTCCTACAACCTGAGCGATGCTTGGGGTTGGTGGAGGGTGAGCTATGGTCTCTGTGTCCTGCAGGATCTAGGGCAGAGGGACCAGGAGAGATGAACTGACCTATGCCAAGCCTCATCAATTCTCCAGCAAAGAGATTTCCACCACGGGAACACATTTGCTACACGAATCACATCCCATTCATCACTGCAACTGTCTGGATGTAACTTTGCCAGTCAGGGCTTGGCCTCTCCAAAAAGCCCTCAATGTGCTGTACAGCAGCTCCACAGTTCAGGACGTGGATCAGTGTTCCTGCCTGACTCACTTTCCCCCTTCTTCACTTCACAGAAGCTGCTCCCTTTCATCCCTCTGGCTTCACCCGTGCTTTCACTGTCCCGCTGCAGCCTCTGCTGTGAAAGGATGGCCGGGGAGGGAAGGATGTCTTTACTGCTGCGGTCACTAAACTGCAGGCAGGTCCCATGCCCTCCATCACCCACGTGCCTCTGGAGCGGTGCTGCATGTGGGAAGCCACACAACCAGGGAAGCTGGTCTGAGAGCAGCGTGTTATGAAAAGCTGTCACAGGGCCCTGGCAAACACACCCTGGCCTGAATTCATAGCCTGAGGCTGACACTCATTTAGGCACATGGACAATGATGTAGAGGTCTGGCACTCAGATATAAAATGTAGGCCTTTCTGACACTGTGAAACTCAAAACCAGGAGCAAAATAATTTCCTACTGTTGTGACACTGAGCTCATAGCAAAGAGCTTTTCACCTTCTCCACTTTTGGAATAATTTGTTTAACTTTATGGCATTTCACTACCATGCAAGTCAAACACACCAGCAAGCGTCTAGGTGATGGCCCAGGGGAGAAATCTCCTTGATGTATTTGATGCCTTATGAGACAACGCAGATGGTTGTGGAGAAGATCCTGCGACTTTGCTTCCTTGGCAACCTCGATGCCAGGAAACCGAACACACCACCGGCTCTGCACGGCATCGCAGCCAGCTGCCGGCCACGTCCATGTAACGCTACAGCCCGGGAGAGGCAGCACCTGAGCTCTGCTGGCGGCCTTGGCAGTGACCCCGGCTCCGCGTGCTCCTTACGGGTGCCGTGTTTGCTCTGCCTTCTGTTTGCTCTGTGAGGTCCGAGCTCTGCTAGTGTTTGCTTTCAACCCTGAGTAATGAGTGTTATGAAGTGTGTTCTGGCGGGTCTGACTGACAGCGTCAGTTGATTTCTTGGGATGACAGGGAGATTTACAAGCTTAAGATAGCTTATAGTTCCTTATTTAGAGCTCTCAAGCTGAAGCCCAGACCTAGACACCCATATATTTGGACTCAGAGGTTGAGCAAGTAAAGAAAATGTTTAAATATCTCTCCCTCCTCTTGATTCCCTGTCTGTGGGATTACTATTCATCACAGGTACAAGCGTGAGGAGAGAGGCGCTTGTCTCTTCTCCACTGATGGCTCTGGGGAATCCCCAAATCCACATCATGGCAGGTGAGTCACTGTCTTTCCCATGGAGAAAGGCATGACACAGCCCTTGCTGGATGCAGTGAAAGGACAGAGTGAAGCCTAGATCATCCTGGCTGCAATTTATGGGGTGAGGCAGTGGAGCACAGGCACAGGATGCTCCCAGTCTTCAACTGGTGTAAGCCAGCAAAACTACCCTCAATTATACCACCTGAGAAGTAGGTTTTTTTAATTAAATAAACCCTGCAGCCCTTTCCTTTTTTTTCCCCCTTCCCACTTTAACTCTGAAAGAATCCCATTTAATCTGTAGGGAGCTTTTCCTGAACAAAAAACCCCACTAGGCTTGACCCTGACCTTTGCAAATGGAAATATGATGTAGTGAGAATTGAGATCTGAGAGTCAACTAGCATCTTCGGTTTTGCTGCTGAAATACAGCAGGTCGTTTCACATTTCTATTATGAGCCTCAGATAATGGGGAAGAAAATTAGGTAATTCCATTTTTTTGATTAGTTGGTTTTCTTGTGAGCTGAGAGATGGGATCTGAGGTATGTGGAGGTAATAAGTGGAGGCACAGGATGAACAGCTGGTCACAGATACTGTTTGGGATGCTATTTCTGCATGACCTGCTCCAGAGGTATCAAAAGAGATTGTGTCTGCCTCCCCTGACATTTATACCTGTTTTCCATTGCTAACTTCAAAGCAGTTGCTCTGCATTTGCCCACATTTGAGGGAGTAGGGAATCCGGACCATTGTTTAAAGATAGTCTTGAACCTTACCTAAGCTTTTAAATGATCAAAAATGAGTTATGTGTGGAGACATGAAAATTAAAGTACATCAGGGAACCCACAAGCAATAGCAAGATGTGCAGGAACGGGAGCCTCACCAGAATTGACAGATAGCTGTTTATGTGGAGAATTATAAACTCTAGTTCAAAGTCTGCAAATTGCCCATGAAAACAGATTCTCCTCATCACAGAGACTGACTGACTTCTACACGCAGGTATGTATGAAAAGAAGAGTTTGCAGAATCAAGAGCAGTGTTAGTAAAAAAAAGAAAAAAACCCCCAAAGATCACTGCATGAAACATCAATAAGTGTAGTGAGAAACAACTGGATACTAGACAATCTTTAATCTAGAGAAAAAAGACACAATGTCTAGAAAGTAAAGCCTGATTAAATTTAACAATGTTTTTTAAAACAAACAAAAAAAAGCAATATATGTGATTAATGAAGCAAAGTATTTGATTTCCCATCTCATGGGGTCTTCAACTCCAGACATTCTGGAAGAGATGTTTTAGTGATACCCATTAGCAAGTTCAACTGAGGATTGAAAGAAGCAGATTTGATGCTCTCATGCTCCTTTCTGATCTTAAAAATCTGTGAGCATGTTTGGATTTGGTAAAGCATTTGATATCATATCATAAAATTTATCTCTTTGGATGATCTGAGTGCAATAGTCTATGGACCAAATCACAGCTGAGCGGCTGCAGACAAAGAGGAATACTAAACAGGGAGTTACTGTGTTATAGAATTATGTTTATTAGGGCATCACAGAGATCTGGTCTTTGGTCTTTTTTGACATTTTTATTGATGACTCTAAAGGAGGATTGAACAAAAAGATGACAGGCATTCACAGAAGTGACATGAAGTTGAAAGGGATCGCAAACACCAGGGAAACCAGAAAGATAATGCAGAAGGAATCTGGATAGGCTAGAAACTAAGAGTGAAAATATCTCAGTGCAATGAATCGCAGAGCTGGGCAGACTGGAAGTCTCTTATCTGCTGATGCCTATAGGCTTTAAAGGCGATGCTCACTAAGATCATACCATGGGGGGAAAAGCCTAAAAAGTGTAGAGTATGGGGATGAAGCCCCAGAGATATTGTGATACAGCAAGCCAGAAGGAAAAGAACAAAGGATCCCTTAGCACTTTTGGCAGGCAAGCCATTTAATAAACACGTCTACCAAGAATCTTCTACCATAAAACTGGATGTATTGTTTCCATTCACTGAGCTAGTGTCACGTCTGCAAACTGCACAGGGCTTTGTCTCCTCGATGCATTAATTTCTATCCAAATGCCCAGGCAGAGCCTCTATTAGCAACGTCTGTTGACAAGAGTGGATTATTCAGGGAAGCGTAACTAACTCTGTTTCTCTGAAATCTACACTTGCTCCTCTGCTGGTGGATGAAAATTGACAAGTGAAAATGTCTCCTGTATTTCCTTTGTTTTAGGTGTTTGGGGTTGGATTTAAGGAGGGATTCTAGAGATCCCAAACAGGGTTTAGGACTTGGACTCTGCTGTAGCATGCAGGTAGTCTGCAGTTCCCTTAACCCATCTCCCAGTACCTCTTGGGTGGAGGAGAAGGGGACTAGGAGCAGGCAGAGAACTCCTAGGGACCCTCTCAACTGCAAACGGACATGAGAGCACATGACCTCTCCAAAGGCACCCAAAGGTGAGATGTTCCACCACGGGATGGGCAGGTGAGTCTGTGAGCTTCAGGCTTTCTGGAGACCAGCTACAGACTCCAAAGGGATGTCTGCGTGACAAACGGAATTGCTTTCAGAGTGGCAATGGCCATGATGTATTAGTGCAGCATCCTACAGGGGCTCAGGTGGATTCTCTGCTTCTTACGGCTCTGTAAGCCCTAGGGAAACTGGGCAAATTTAGCCAGTCTAGAGCAGGTCTTCTGTGCAGGTTTCCCTGCCATGCTGTGGCATCCCTCCCTTTGAAAGCCTACACCAGCAGCCAGGGAAGGATACTCTGGAGCAATGGTAGGACACAGCAGTGCAGCCAGGGACCTGGGACAAGAGAACCCAACGCCAGATTGCTGTAGGTGGCCCCAGAGCACCCAGCGCTAAAGGATTGGTATCAGGTGGGAGCAGAGGAATGACCTTTGCCTGTAGGTCCACCCCACCCTGTCTGGCATCAGCTCATGCCCACTAGCCCATGGAGCAACTGTCTCCATGATTTCATTTTTCTGTGACCTAGAAGCACTTTCCAATTTACCACTCGCATCGCTCAGTGAAAGCACTTCATACAGATCTGCATGCAGAGCATACTGTGCCATTGCACCTTACTCGATTGGTCTACACTGCTCCCGAGCGTGGCTTTATCTCTCTGTAAAATAAAGGTCATTATGGTGTTGTGCAGGTAGTAAAGGCTTTGAAGAAATGCTTTGAAGTACACTATAGAAGTAGACATTATTACCCACTGCCCAGGGATTTGGAGAAGGTTTAGTCTGATAAAAAGGCTTTGCATTCTGCTGGCAGGAAGCGTGACATAAAGTGGAAATTTTTCCAAGCTGAATTCAAATGAGTTGATTTTTCTATCAGCCCTTCTTCTAGAGAATGTGTATGCTGTTCCCTGGACTGTGTGAGGTTTAATGCTCTAACAAGGTTCACCCTACCAGTAAGGATTCACTGGGTAGAACTGTGCTCAAAGTTTAAAGGACTTATCGGAGATGAAATTTATAGTAGACTGGAAGACAGTAAGAACAGCTGGCTCTGAAGAAGTGCTTGCAGTGGTCTTGGTGCTCAGGATTTAGAGGCACAGCAGATTTGGCAGGGGACGGGAGTTGAAGTAGAGGCTAGATTAGCCAATCTTCATAGCTAGGACCACGGTGAATCAGCCTCCTTAGGGAGGATTGTATGTTATGTTTGGCTCCAAACATGCTGTTAGACTCCTACCTTCATAAACACTACATGCTTTCACAGGTGTTTGGATTGGGGAAAGAAGATGGGGAGAAGCAGGATAGGCTTATGGACTAGACATCTTTCATCACAACTGCAAGAAACCTATTAGCATCCCACAGGTGAGGGAGGGTTTGTGGCACTCTGCTGATAACAGCACTGACAGCAGATGTTGAGTGCCAGGCAAATTCTTTACAGCCAACCTTATTTGAAGTGCTTGCTTCCAAAAAGCGTCAGCTGTATTTGGGGTGATGCTGAAAATATTTTAAATGGCGTTTCAGGCAGCAAAAACAAGAGATGGGTAGAAACTGCAGCTCACAAAGACTGGCTTAAGTGACAATTTGTGTAGTGGGAAGGAACATTTATTTAGTTGATTTAAAGGTGCTTTGTAAGGGAAACAAATATATTTTACACCTACTCCTCATGTGTAACAGAGGCTTCAAAATTTAGTTGAAAAAATGTGTTTGTTATTTGAGAACTATCAAGACATTTCCCTTGCTGCTTTGCTTTTTAAACAGAGTGGAAAGTAGGTGTGAGGTTTTTTAAAGGGATGAGATACCTGTATCTTCCTAACATCTGGATTCTTACCCCAGGTGTCTTTCTGATATTTGAATTAAATAGATGATAACAAGAAACAGCGAGTTTCTTTAAGAAATAATCTTTCCTTTCCTGATTGCTTATCTTTTATCTTTTGATCTGGTAAAGTCGTAATCCTACTATTTCTCCACTCATCCTCAGAGACCCTCCAGCCAAACAAAGATAAGGCTTCATGTTTGTAAAGTAGAAACAGAAAAATCCTTCTCTGGAAATCACAGCAAAAGCAACCAAACAGCCACAGCGTTCAGCCCTTTTTGAAAGCAATAAACCGTAGCAAGCGCTCCTGGATTTTCCCCTGTCAGTGCACCTTTTGGGGTGTCCTCCTCTTGGTATCCATCTTGCCATGAAACAGTCTTAGGTCTGGTTCACACCGGGGATTTGGAAGCTTGGTTGCAGATGTTAACAGATGTTTCCTTGCCTTCCCCAGAGAGTGTGTGCCCACTGATTCCTGTAACAAGATGCCACAAGGGTTTAATCTCACAGTTTCCAGAGGAGCTGCTCCACCTGGAGAGTTATTCAAGGCAACTCGATCACTGTCATTCCAGGGGAAGGGCTGGTGCTGGGCTGACAGTCATAGGCACTGCTCCGTTAAACCAGAATTAAAGTCTGCTGCTGCTTAAAGGGGAATGTTTCACTAGAGCCAGGAGGCAGCTTGCTTCATCCCTGCTCCATCGGCTGTTAGGATTCCTATGAACTGCAAGCAGATGTTTGGCAAGGCGTGGTGCTCTCAATAACTAGCTTTTCTGGAGCACTTTGACACGGTACAAGCTTTACAAAAGAGCACCCAGGATCAGCGGGGTCGCTCCAATCCACCAGCGTGGTGCGACATGAGAGCACATGACCTCTCCAAAGGCGCCCAAAGGTGAGATGTTCCACCACGGGATGGGCAGGTGAGTCTGTGAGCTTCAGGCTTTCTGGAGACCAGCTACAGACTCCAAAGGGATGTCTGCGTGACAAACGGAATTGCTTTCAGAGTGGCAATGGCCATGATGTATTAGTGCAGCATCCTACAGGGGCTCAGGTGGATTCTCTGCTTCTTACACCTGTGCAGGACTTTTAAGATATAAGGTAAGCAGGTACTGAGGGATGAGAAATACTATCACAGCACACATATTTCCCCCTTGACCTGATCTCTCTCCTGCAATGACAAAATAATTGCCATGTCTGGGGGCAACGACAGTTCAGCTGGACCAGGAGATAGTATATGTAGGGGTTAAAATCAATTCTGTTTTTTTTCACATCCAGGTCACTTGTAATTCTGGATGGAGTCCTGCTACTTGGCAGTCACTTTAACATCATCAGTAAACCTCCAAAGCAATCTGAGGCTGCAAGATTAGCAGCTACCACCCTGATGAGTTTATTTTATGCAGCTGAGATTAAGAAAAACAGTCTAAGGATGCAATCTGCAAATTATCGTAAAAAAAAAAAAAAAAAAAGGACTGGAATTACTTGTCAGATTTCTTCAGGTTGCACCTCAGTGGGCCAGCCACGACATACTGCACCAATAGGCAGCGAAGCAGTGGGAGGCAAAGTGATAATCAGCTTTTGTGTTCTTTGATTATTGTTTTCCAAACTAAACAAAGATTTGTGGTTTACTGGTGTCCTTCCTTTCCCTGTTTTTTTCTCAGATTAATTGCTACACTGCAACGTTGTGTATATCAGCGATATTGTAGGAACCCGTTCAAGAGATAATCTCTGCACCCCAGCTTAATGATTGCAACAACCTTTGTTTAAAAGAAATCTTCTGCTTATCATGGGTTTAAATTGCAAGCCTTTTGCAGCAGTAACACTGGCTTTTAAGTGTCTGTAAAAAGCCATAAATGCTTTAGAGGGTTATAGGAGTAACAGGTTAATATAATGTGCTAACTAGGAATGTGCAAAGGAGTCAGACTTGTCCAAGTGTATCTGAAGTTACTGCTTGCTCTAGATCACTGGTCTTTAATTAGCAGTAGGTCTTCACAGCAGCCCTCAGCCCACTTGTGACGGATGAGGCATTGGAGTTTTACTGCACTGCTGGTTGAGGTTATCTATCGATAGTACCTGGAAGAATGATTAATCTTTGCAATTACCATGCGCTCTCTTCTCTGACATCTAAGCTCAAAGACTCTCTGATTGAGACCTGGTCACTCCTTGAATTTATATCTCTGCTAGTAGCTCGGGGTTTTAATTTTGAGACATCAGAGGTGTGCTCATGTAGCACTGATCCCTTACATGTTACACTTTATTTCCTTCTGTGGTGGGTTGACCCTGGCTGGATGCCCAGTACCCACCAAAGCTCTATCACTCCCTGCCTCAGCTGGACAGGAGAGAGAAAATAAAATGAAAGGCTTGTGGGTTGAGATAAGGGCAGGGAGCTCACTCAGCAATTACTGTCAGAGGAAAAACAGACTCAATTTGGGGAAATTAGTTTAATTTATTACCAATCAAATCACAGTAGGATAATGAGAAATAAAAACTAAATCTTAAAACACCTTCCCCCCCACCCCTCTCTTCTTCCTGGGCTCAACTTCACTTCTGATTTTCTCTACCTCCGGGAAATGGGGGTTGTTGTCAGTTCATCACCCGTTGTCTCTGCTGCTCCTTCCTCCTCAGGGGAGGACTCCTCACACTTTTCCCCTGCTCCAGCGTGGGGCCCTTCTCACAGGAGACAGTCCTCCATGAACTGCTCCAGTGTTTGTGCCCCACAGGGTCACAAGTCCTGCCAGGGAACCTGCTCCAGCGTGGGCTCCTCTCTCCACAGGGCCACAGGTCCTGCCAGGAGCTGCTCCATGCGGGCTCCCCACGGGGTCACAGCCTCCTTCTGGCACATCCCCCTGCTCCAGCGTGGGGTCCTCCCCAGCCTGCAGGTGGGTCTCTGCTCCACTGTGGACCCCCGTGGGTGCAGGGCACAGCTGCCTCCCCATGGGCTGCACCAGAGGCTGCAGGGGAACCTCTGCTCCAGCCCCTGGAGCACCTTCTGCCCCTCCTGCTTCACTGGCCTTGGGGTCTGCAAAGTTGTTCCTCTCACATATTCTCACTCCTTTCTCCAGCTGCAATTGCCCAGTTGCACAGCAATTTTTTCCCCTTCTTAACTATGTTATCCCAGAGGTACCACCTCCACCGCTGATGGGCTTGGCCTTGGCCAGTGGTGGGTCCATCTTGGACTATCATTGGCTCTATCTGACATGGGGGAAGCTTCTAGCAGCTCCTCACAGAAGCCACCCCTGTAGCCCCCCCCCCCAAGAAAAAACCAACCCAAAACCAAAAAAACAACCACCCTTGTATGCAAACTCAATACACCTTCCTTACTGGAACTCTGGTATTTGTCCAGAAGGTGTATTACTTCTGCAGAAAATACTCGAGAAGGTAGTTTGCCTCATTTTGTATACATTTCATTTCTTGCACAGAAACACATATTCATTCCTGCAAATCCTGCTTGCCTAAATCCAGCGATTGAGCCAGCTTCAACTCTTTTGCTTATTTCTTCTCTGCACAATTTCTTGCAAATTCTTCCCTATTCTGAGAGCTAAAAATACATCTGGGTGCTGCCTGGAGGCCATCAGAGAGCACAAAGGAAAGGGCAGCCTGAGTTTCATATGCATTGCTAAGCAATGCATGAAGAGCCTTCCCCACAAATGAGGATGCTCTTGTAACAGCATCCATAAATACAGAAATCCACCATTCCCAGAAGTGACTGCATATAGAAACACTCTCGCTCATTCTATTTAGCCAGCACCAGGCTCTTCTACAGAAAGTGCAATTGCTAGTAAGAGCTCAAACTTGTAATGATACTGAACAGGTGTAAACTGGAAGAACAACTCAGCAGGGAGAAAAGCTACACCAACTCCCACCCCTACAATCAGCAAAGCCTTCTCCTCAAGGTTCATGTTTGTATCGGGAAAGAAAAGCAAGCTCTCATCAGAAAGCAAACCAAATAATTTCTGCATTTTCACTGACTGTGAATTTCTCCTCGACTTCTCAAAGTCCTGTTCTTCTACCAAAGCTCTTGGGAGTGCAGGCTTTCACATCAAACACTGCTAAGGGGGAGACGAAACCAAGATGTAGTTTCCTAGGTGCCCAAGTGGGACTCTTTGTCCTATATACACAGAAAATGTGACTTACTAGGTAAAATCTAAACCCCACAAATTAGTACAGATCCCCAGAAGATGACTATTCAGATAAAATGTTTATTATAGAATGGCTGGTAAACTCCCCTTTCTCTTATTTATAACTGCACTGTTCAGAACAAACCACATGACGTCACTGAAGAACAGTTGTGAAATCCCACATTCCAGACCAGGACCCAGGAATGATTCCCAAATTAGGCAAATGACATGTGAAATATCAGTAAAGCATCTACAAGAAAAAGAAAAAATAAACCCACAGAAAACCCCCAAAAAACCTGAAGCCACATGAAACAACTTATGTTCACCAAAACTGTCATGTTAATGACTCGTCACCTCAAATACATTTACTCAGAAAGTCCTCAGTATCTTGAGAATATGGAGCTAGGATTGCAAAGTTAATTTAAAATTCAGGAGCAATATTTACAGATTATTTATATAGCAACAATCTGCAAATATTTCCTTTGGATACTGCCATTTGACAGAGATTTTGGATGTCTTGCTTCCCACTTTAATGGTATTTTTAGGGGTGGGACTGTAAAAGAGCTTCCACGCTTCCTCTGCTCCAACAGTTTATTTACTTGTTTGAATGTTAATACGAAGAGCAAGTATAATGTTACTCTGAAAGCTGAGTCCTTGAAAGGCTGCAGTTTATTGCAGGGTTGAAAACCTGGAAGATCCTACTCCATGACCACCATCAAGATGAGGGCCCTCTTCCCCCTTCCTTACGGTTTTGGGATTCCTTTCCAGTACAGCATTTCCTGAGGCTGGTTTAGTATTTTCACTTCTGGGGTAAAATTTCCCTCTTCTGGCTCCAAAGGAAATTAAGACAGCAAAGACAGCTGGATCAGTTTATGTTGTCTAAAGTTAGCTGAGATGCTGGGAAATCCTCAGGAGATATACTACCTCCTGGGGCTTTATGCCTCGTTCTCAAGCAAGTTCAGCCACATTCCACTGGTTCAGCCTTTTTAACATATGAAGAGGAAGAGGCTAGACTAAATACCTTGTCTAGCTCAGAAAAAAATGGATCAGAGCTTAGATATTATTTTCTGAAGAATCAGTCAGTTGAGATTTCTACTAAACAGATGCAGGGAAAAAACCCAGTCTGACCTAATTAAAGAACAAAACCAAATGAAATTGTAATTGAGCAGTTTCTAGCGGTGAAATGTAATGTCCCATTGCACTGCAGAATGGAGATAGCATGGAATAAATCTAGGTCCTCCAGGCTCCAGGTACAACATTTAAGGACAGCCACAGAAGGAGGCAATCCTGTGCCGAAAGGAGCAGCAGAGTTGCTGGGTGCTGCACATCCACCTGCCCATCCCATGTTGTCCACGTGAAGGGGACATTCTCTACAGTTCACTTGGTGAGCCACAGGACTAATGCTGCAGAGTGGCAGCCAGCAGTTCGGCTCCATCTCCTCACAGAAAGTCACAGACACCTCCAGGCACATGCTCAACTCCTCAGAGCAATGCAGAGGTTGATGGAAGGGTTGCCTAAGCCAAGACTCCTCTTTCAGAGAGCTTCAGATGTGGCTCCCAGCACCACTGATGTATAATCTCAGCACCAGACTCCTGAAACACTCTGCATTTGGTCACATCTGCATTTCTCTGACATCTTCCAGTGGAAAAGACATGCAGTGTTCACGCAAGAGGTACACAGAGGCATCACTTATGGGACCCCCTGACTCTGCAGGTGCTTAGACGTTGCTGATCAGAACCTAACCGAATGCAAGGAATGCAATAAAAAACATCCACATCCTTATACACCATCACAGAGAGGCCAGTTAAACCCAATTACGTTCAGACTCAGGCAGAAGAGGGCATAAATAATATCCTTAGAAGGTAGAGGACAGAGCAAGGGTACAAATGCAATTAATTGCACTTTGCACATTTCTTTTCTTCCTCCTGCTGTGCAGCTTCTCACCTGAGCACCAAAAATCCCAAGAGCGTAAGCCTACTTCTTAGGGGGACCGGAAACAAGCCAGAAGAATCTTGAGCTTTATAATTTCTAAACTATTTGGAATACATTTGACACCACACGTACTGGTACAATTGCACCCTTGTCAAAGAGAGGAACTCTGTAGTGACAATAAATATTAATTCCCTGTGCTGGCTTTCAGCCTCAATCTTAGTAGATTGAAATATCTGCCACAGGAACATAAAAAAAACCAAACCCTGAAGTAGCAATAAAAGTCAAACAAAAGTGCCAGATCCAGCATCTACCACTGTCTGGTTTATGCTAGTCAAGTAACAGATGTTTCAGGCTGTGCCTTTCAGACGAAATTACACTGATATGCTCATACAATGCAGCAAATCCTGTTACAAATTTGCAGAATATTTATTTCAGGAATAATTCAGGCTCTATTAAAAACTGGATGTGAAACAGAATTACTTGGCTTACAAAGCCTACAGTGCCCCTTTGCCAGTCCAGCAGCACAGCAGCAATGCTGAGAGAAGATTAAAGATGATCGCAGGAAACTGCAGGTCCAGCAGTGTCCATTTTCTGTGCTTTTCAGGAGGATTTTGTGCTGCCCATCCAACCTGCATCACTCCATGGCAAAGCTGGCAGTATTTGGCTCCGAGGAGCCTTTGTCATTCATTTCTCCTGCCCAAGGAACACCAAAGGAATGGATGTGAGGATCAGTGTGGGACATCATCTAGTGGTTACCCATCACTCCTGTCTAATGCCTGAGGACTTGAGGCAGAACCCCGAGTGGATTCACACCCAGGATTCCCATACAGCAATTGTGAGAATTACTTTTTGAGGGTGAAGAGTGACTTTGACTAGGTACGTGCCCAGTGCAACGGCACTGTGGAGCTTTGATTTCACAGACAAGGAAAGGCGAACGGTTGACATGGATTTGGACCCTAAGCTCTGCAACCAGACGGAGGTTGCTCTTGCTTTCAAAGCCTCTTACACCTCTTCCTTCGTCCGACGGAGAAGCACTGCATTGCAAGAGGAATGGCAGAGTACGGCCAAGGGAAACCTGATAGAGGCTGAGCACCAGCTGGCAAACATCTCAGAACAGGCAGGGCCGGCATCAGGGTCAGTGTTTACAAATAATAAATCATGTGAGCAGTGCTCACACCAATGTTTGGGAAAGAGTCTGCATCGCCAATTTGACCTCCTGCCCAGCTGGATACTATTTATTTATTTATTTATTTATTTTCCTGAAGAGAAATATACTGGGGCCCCATTCTTGGAAACTACATACAAGTAAGCAATGAAATAAAGCTGGAACAATGACCGATTCAGACAGTCTAGGGGGCCTTCTGCACATCGTCCACGTCAAAATTTCCTCATCTCAAAGAACTTCCTGCAAAAAAAACCCCAACAACCTACTGGATGCTTTTATTAGGGAGTGGGTGGCATTTGGTACAGCATCCCAATTGGCTGGGGAAGGCGCTGAACCACCCGTTATTTCACCGCCACCTTTCCTACGGGACACTGCCAGCAGGAATGCAGCTCTGTAGTCTTTTTCACAGTTTAGTCACGCGTTCGTATAGATTATACCCTGCCACGCCGACCCTGAAGTATAGAGTTTTACAGGAAGGAAACCAGCTCTTTCTTCTTTCCCCTCTTCTCTGTTTCACTTCATTTCGGGAGCAGCAAGCCCCTCTCCCCAGACACAATTATTTGGCGGCCGTGAAGCTCATGCTAATACTAAACACGGGGAGCAGAAGTAAGTTCTATCTCAGCAGTATCGCTGCACAGGCTCCCCTGCTCCCTTCATCTGTTCTCCCTCTCCGGCTTAGCTGATGGCACAGCCGCTCAGCACGCCCGGGATGATGGTCTGCAGAACCGCGGCTGTGATTTCCAGGAATCTTTAGATTTTAAAGATGCGAAATACCAGTAGATAAGCTGGCCCGAAAGCAAAGCCCAGGTGACGGGTGGAAAGGCAAAAATAAAGTAGATTTGATGTAGAAATGAGTTGGGCAGCTGCGCTGAGGGAGGTCTGCGCCGCGTTCCATCGCGGTTTGAGCCCTGCGCTCGTTTCGCCCCTGGGCAGACGCTGCGCGTTGCCGCTAAACCGGCGGGCCGAGGGCGGCGGCGGCGCTCGGCGGGG
>NW_020799112.1:14273414-14344885 GCF_003259725.1 Athene cunicularia
GCGGGGGTACACGCGGCGGCCGGGGACGGGAGCGGGCGCACACCGGCCTGTGACGCCGCGTCCGGACACGCGTGGGATTCGTGGCGGTGCGGGGTGCGGGTCGCTGGGGTGGGTGGCCGCGGGGTCTCCATCCGTGGAGACCCTCAAAGCCCAGCAGGACAGCGGCTCCGGGCGGCCCTGCCGGACCTCGAGAGCCCCGTCCAGCCTCAGCCACGCGCGTCTTGTGCGCCCGTGGGATGACACAGGTGCCGCCCCTGTGGTAACCCGTGCTGCGTAACAACGACAAGCCATTCTTTTTTCTTTCAATGGAGCTTAAGCAGATAGGCTCGAGGAGGTCCGGCGTGGCCAGAAGCAGGTGTTGGTTTAGACCACAGCCCTGATTTGACCTGAACTGTGGTGTGTGACCAGGCTCCCCAGCGTTTCCATCGGGTAGGTTGCTGATGGATGCAAGAAAGTTGTTCGTGGAGCTGAGGGAAGTGCTGGTGAGCAGCAGGAAGCCGGGCAGAGGTTTGCATCTGCTTGGTGTTTGCTTCTTGACTATTTATCGTGGCGGAACCAGTGCGGGCCAGTTCTTTCATCGCCCTTCACGCTGCTGGAGCGGGTTGGTGCTGGCGCCTGAGTTACCCAGGCAGCTCTTGAAATTCATGTAATGTCTCCCGCTGCGAGAGACACGAGAAAATTAAACTTAGTCCCATTAGAAAGGCAGTCTTCTCAGCTTGTTGCCGGAACAGAAGAAAAGCAAATATTAAATCTCTGTTGTTGTTTATTATTTATCTCAGGGTAGCAGGGAGAGTCCCCATGGTGTACTAAGCGGCTGTCCCTGTCTTGTGCAGTCTACAAATAAAAAGTTGCCTGTCTGTGCCCAGCTTAGCCAGGAAGATTGCAAACTTTCAGTAGTTAAATCTGACTTCTAGGTAGTGGCAGCAGGAAAGAGGAAAGAGCTGGGAGAGTGGAGCAGCTGGCCCTGGGCGTCAGGGCGGAGGTGAACGCTGTGTCTCAGGTGACAGAAGTAGTTGAACAAGTGGGGTTGGCAAATTCTGCCTTGTGCTGTCTTCACGCAGCTCCTTTGTATTTACATGATCGCTGCAGCTGAATGCTCTGCTTCTCCTGCCTCTGAATTAATTCTGTGTAGGAAGGGCAGCGTTCACAACAGAATATTATAAAGCGTGATCTTAAAGACCAAAATGATGAGAACTGATATTTTCTAAAGAAAGTGATATTTAACTAAATTCTTCTTAGGTATTGCAGCAGCTGGTGAAAGACAATGCAAATAAATTTGCTTACTGAAGTGAGGTGGTTCAGGCAAACCCAGTAAAATATCAAAGAGATTTTTCTTAATCCATATAACCAGTTTGCAGCTGTATAAAGTTGTCATGGACAAACACAGCAAAATTTGTAGTAGGTATATGAGATAGTTATAGACTCCTAATTCTAAGTGCTGAAGGAAAAACTTAAGTTTCTACCTCTAGTTCTCTCTGATCTTGGAGAGTTTATTTCCTCTGCCTCAGTTTCTTTTGGGTATAAGCGAGACCTTGTGTCAAGATAACTTGGTTTAAGGCTGAGCATTTTTAGCCAAAGAAAGCAAACTGATACCCTTTAAAGACCTTTCCCTATACTGTAATCAGCAAAACCAGGCCCAGGTTAAAGTCACCTTGGGAATGATGGATTAATTCTCCCATGCCAAAGTCATTGTTATGCAACTGATCAGAGTTAATGCAGCATAAAGGTACGTGTTAAAACCCGCCCTCTGAGATCTCTCGTTTAATAGAACCTACAAGGAAAATGGAGAATGAAGTTTTCAGCTTCTGCGTGTGTTTCTTTATCTGACAAAGCACTTGTTTGTAAACAGTTATCCTAGTTGCAAATGAGATGAGAATACCAACAGGTATGTCACACTTGTAGCTGACAACACAGATCGGAGGAGATTCTGTTGCAGAAGAGATAAAGGATTTACCCTCAATAAATGTAAAGCATTTCTCCATCAGAATAAGAGCTTTTGTTCATACTTAGTCAAAAACATTGCAGTGTTTTTTTCTGAAGTGTCATGGATTCCTATTAAAGAGATTTTGCTGAAATCCAATCTTTGATTAAACCTTCACTGTGAAATTGCTCTGGCTTGCTGGAAGTAAATTATCCTTTTAGATATGGGTTGTAGAGATGAAATGAACTAGTGAGTGGCCTGATATTCTTGTCACAGGCATTGGATTTATTTTTTGATACATTTTAGGTTTTTATACATTTCATTTTCACATATTTTTATGTACATATTATTTTCCTTTTTTTATTTGAGCGAGGATAGATACATTTTTCCAGCTCTGTTTTTAAGACAAGGCTCAGAGATTCCTCTTCATTCCTTTTGGGAATGTTATGCTCTGAATTCATCTGATAGTCCTGTGATTCAGAATGCAGTATCACCCAAAGTGATCCCAATTTCCTTTCTCTCTGTGGCTACTAGGGACTGTGAAGGCCAGCCAAGGCTGCTGCTTGTCTGCATGTGGCAAGGCCTAATATGCAATAGTTTTGGGGATTTTTTTTGGCAAGCTCAGTTCTGAGATTTATTTCTTTCTTATACCCCTGGGCACTGCATGCTCCCAAACCAAAACCATTTCCACAAGAGACCAGATTTCATGTTATGCTCAGTCAAATAGTTGGGTAGTTTGCATTACCAAGAAACACCTGTCCTGCAACAGCTCATGAGCAGTTAATGCGGCTTAATTCACTCTTTGATCTGTGTTTTGGATTCTGCCTTTTTACCCCCGTGTTCTACCCTACTTTTCTTTCCTGGTGCAGCTCAGTTCACTTCATTGCAATACAATTCTTGGGATCAGTTCCCAGGAAACGTAATTTTTCAGATGTGGCTGTCTGTGCTGGTAGACCATATGCCTTCTAGGGAAACTGGGTAAGTTACTTCTTCTCAAAACGGGCCAGCTGAAAGCAACCCAAAGCTTTAGTTACAGAAAACTGCGTGCTTTAAGTGTTTGCTACATGTCTTGACCTGCCCTTGAATGAACAGGACCCAGGCTGGAAAAGGCTGCTATTTATCTAGATTTTTAGAGAGAAGCTACCTGCTTATTTGGCAACTCATTGCTTGATTATGTTGCTTGTTGTCTTTATCTTTTTTTTTCTCCTTTTTTTCCCTCGAACACCACTTTAAGCTTAGTCTTCCAGTAATTCCAAAACTGGTATATATTACTGAGATTGAGGAGAGAGCTTCAAGCATATGATCCCAGGATACAAGACCCTTTGTTCTGTGAGCTGGGTGATTGCTCCAGGCCATCCAAGGCTTAACCCTGGAGAGTTTGACTGATTTAAATTTAATTGTATTATAACCAGTACTCCAGCAAAGGCAAGACCTCTGCCAGGAACAGGAGAGAAAACCTCACCATTAAAATGACCTTAAATGGAGAAGAAAAATGCCTCAACAAAATAACCAACCTCAAAACATTTATTTGCGACCCACATTGAAAGCTCCATTTAAGCTGTATGTAGTTTAGTTAGGGCCACAGAAAATGACAAATGGAACACTTGTCCTGGGTCTCAGAGTAATGTCTTTGGGCAGACTGGAATGTCTTGATGTGAGCATGACAGCAAATTGGCAGAAGGAAGGGAGAGGGGATCGCTGTCATACTGTCTTGGGCTCTTTACACCTCTGATGTGAGCAGCCACAGCAGAGGATGAATGTTCCTTCTTGTTGTAGGATTCACTGCCTTGAAGAGTTTGGGTAGATGGTAAAAGTTTCTGTAGCTCTGCCCTATAAAACAAGGTTGCTTCTCAAGCACATCTCAGATGATACTGGTCTGACTGCGCTATAATGTTTGGAAGTACATGCTGGCACTGGTACTGGCCACCAGATGTGAGTGGCTGTATTTTAATTACTTGCAGACATCTGCTTCATTGAACCACAACAATATCCCATTTAGGTGTTCCTGAAGTTACTCCCAGTGGCAGGCTCTGATCCATCCCTCCTATTAGTGCAGCTAAGCAAGGGGACACTTCTGCTCTTTATGGCCACATATATTCCACCTTAAGGACTTGATTGTTAGAAAACGGCACTGTCAGTTTGCTACAGCAAAATGTATATCCAGAAAACATGTGAGAACTTGGCTTCGTGGTTTAACTTTGTATACAGCAGCATCCAGAGAGCAGAAATACCCAGACAGATCAAAAGCAGTGAAAGATTGCTGATCTAATTCATCAGCTGGTAGTAAGCCTGGAGTCTCCCCAGGTTTATATTTCCATAATTTTGTTTTAACTGCTAAAGGAGCCCATTAACAGCAAATAAACTGATAAAACATTGCTGCAGTTCTAGGAGGCAGATTGTAGCTGGCTTAATCAGTTTTTTTTTTTTTTTTTTTTTTTTTTTTCCAGGGGGTGGTGGTCTCCCTCTGCATCTCTGGGCAGGAAGTGTTAAAGCTAGATAAGAAATGCAAAGACCTCTCTCTCTGGGTCAAGTAAAGCGTTGTCTTTTGAGCCTCAGCATTCTTGACTAAAATAGATTAGAGGCGTAAATGATATAATGAACTAGTGAGTTGACTTGAGCATTTACTCCACCACATGATGCCTGAGAAAGGAGGATGAAGTCCTGCATATGACTGGTGCTTGACCAAAACAGCCCGCGGTCAAAATACAGAGGCACAAAGTCAAAGTTCTGTTCCAGCCCACCTCTATATGTTGTCCCTCCCTGCGCTACACGGTGTGATGGAGGACATGCATCTGATTTCTGGTGGACCAGACCCTGCCGTGGTGCGTAGTGCCGCAGGCATTTGAGTCCAAGGCAGTGCTGGTGTGCGAGCACCACTTCATCTACTCTCAATTAAACACTGTGTCACTACGTCCGTTAACAACAGCGAGTTGCTTTTAGTGGGGGCAGCACTGGGTCTGAAGTGAAAGGTTAATATCCCTGGCTGCAGTTAACTTTTTTTTTTTCCCTCCTGATGATGATTCAGTGCAAGATTTTTAATTAGAAGGGGATGCTACAGGGGGGTGTGTGTGACTGAAGTCAGATGGCAGAAGCAACCTGATTTTTTTTAAGAGTAAGACAGTTTTCTGTGCTGAAACCCCCAGTACCACTTCTACCCTGGCTAAACCACTTGGGGAGCATTTCAGTTTGTTATGCAAGGGACATACTGTGACCACAGCTTCCAAGCACTCTTGTTTGCTTTAAAAAAACCCACACAAAACGAACATGGCTGGAAGGGAGATCCCCTCTTTGCCCATGAAGGTTAACGTGTCCTGATCCTATCCAGGAGGTCTCCAAAGTTCATGAAACACTTGTATTCTGTAGTTCCTGCCCTGTGCTGCTCCGCTGACTTGGCTGTCTATCTGCAAACAAAAGTGCTGCCTGGTCCCACCCAGTGGATAAAGTGCTTTTCCTTTTGCGTAGTCATCGCTGATGATTACAGGGATCTACTGAGGTTCGGGGGTTTTAATGTGGAACGGTTTCCTGATGGGCAGGCTTATTTTGTGTGTGCGTGTGACAGACACTCCCAAAGCTTTCCTTTAAAGTTAGCTCGGGTAGTTTCTCTAGTATTTATGAAGCCTAGGGGAGTCGTTCAAATGAACAAGTGTGAGAAAATGGAACACTGAAAAGTACAGATTAATGACAAATTAGCCAGATAATCTGGTGTAGAATTAATTGAGGAAGAAGAGGCAAGGAAAGACCCTCTTGCCCTGCCAGTGGCAGACAACTGATTGTAGCAGATTAGCCACAAACCAGTAGCAAAACTATTTTCCTTCCTTTTTTAAATGAGTGCTGTGGTTAAGTGAGAGTTGTGGAGGATTAATAGATCACTGTGCAGCAAGTTCTGCTCCAGGTCCTCTTTAAAGAGTAGCCCAGATAGACTAATTAATGGCTGGAGGCTAAAGGGTTCTAGTCTTCCATTTCTAAAAATACCAGTAATTGCTTCAAACACTCCAATATTAACTGTTGTAAGATGAACTCCATAGTGCAAAGTATGTTTTCTAATGAAGGGAATAAGGGAGGATGTCTCTCAGGCAAGTGGACCTGATACGGGTGAACCTATGGAAGCCCCCTGGCGACTGCATGTGTAAGGCAAAGAGCTAAGGTTCTGCGTGGCTGTTCTGGCAGGTGGACACGGGTTAGTTTAGGTCTATGTTTAGGCTTCACAGCATGAGTAAATGTTTTTTGTAAAAGCAGTATATTACTTGTAAGATGAGACCTCCCTGCATCACTCTGCTGCTAGGTCTTGGCTGAGAAGCAGAATAATATAGAGAAGTGTTTTCAAAAGGATTTTCAAGTGTTTGGGTTAAGAGTCCTGCTGTATTGGGTATAAAATTGCTTGTTTCAACAACAGTAGTAATAGAACAAACCACCCTGTGCTCTACGTGACACAGTGGCACAGATTGCTATAAAGATTAGGCGACAGGAGATGACTTTCTTCTCTCTTCTGATGCAACCTTAGCCTTCAGAACAGGGCGGAAATGCAGACTGCTTCATCCCAAGGGCTGGGACCTGTTTGTTTAGCCTTGGACTGCTGCCCAAAAGCCATGCTAGGTGGAGGCACTGAGACTTCCATGTTGGACCTGTTCGCTGATTTAAATTTCCTTTATGTTAAGCCTGGAAGGGACCATTGTGGTGGAGATGCAGACACAGGGCTTGAGTCCCAGTCTCTCTGTAATGCTCACCCCTTGGTTCTTGCTGCTGTGTAACTCTTTAAAAGGCATCCATTCTTGATGCAAAAATGGCAGCGTTGAATCTGGCACACCTTGCATGACATGCCAGGGCAAAACTTCTTGATGGTGAAGGTGTACTCGTGACGTGCTGTCCGCTCGGAGCGGTAGTTGTGATTACCAGAAATTAGGGGCTGCTTGCTTGTGCCTGCACCAGCTCCCTTCTCATGCTTGGCAGTTGCCAGTTTTGTTTTATAAAAGGTGAAGGGAGAAGTTCTGCAGTTGGTTAACCAGAAACATCCACTTTTCTTCCCGAAGGCAAGCTGTACACATCAGCATCTTCTTTAATGGATAATCACAAAACTGGATTCATGCATGAGCAGTGTGACCTTCCTAATATGCATGAAAGTAGGTGAAATGAAAAGAAGACACACAATTCAAGCTAGAGGCAAAGAGTTAGTTGAAAAGCCACACACTGAGTGTTTGTTAATTGAAAGTAAGTGTTAGAAAATAGGTCTCAAAACTGTGGGACTTGCAGGTGCTTGAGCATCTCCATTTCAAAGGAGAGTAAGGCTGGCATCTATAGGAGGAGAGGTGGTAGGTGCAGATAGCTTCTGACAACAGTTGATTATTTTTCATAGCACCTACACAGCATAGAGCATGAAACTTTTTAGGCATAGCTCAAGGTTGTTGGTCTGGGAGTCCTGAGCTTGGCCTTATAGCAAGGAAAGAGAGCAGACTGCTTGTATGCAGACATCACCACCCCTTTGCTCCTAATCCTGCCTAGAATGTTGCCTTGTCTCAGCTGGGCTTAACCTGGGCTTTCTCATCTAAACATGTTCACTAAACCATTAGCTGCTTCAGCTGATCAAGCTCACGTCTCCATTATTGAGAGTGGCAGCAGGAGGATGCAGCGGGCTGCTGTGCTCCTGCACCTGCCCTGGATGCCAGAGGATCTCTGTTTGTCAGCGTCAGAGTGACGCTGATCTGGATTGCAGCTGATGAGAAACTCTGCTCTGTGCTGATGGTACCGACGGTGGCCTTGGGAAGGCAGCGGGAGGGGATGGAGGCTGGCTCTGCAGCCTTCGTGTCTGGAGAGGTTTGAATCAAACAGGGCAGTGATCCAGTGTTGGTGGGAACAGCTTCAGCCTCTCCAAGGAATACTGTATAAAGACGATCCTTCCCTTCTCATCTCTGTGTTTCAGGTCTGGCAAGAGGATTAAGAAGACCAGGAAGTACGACATTATCACCACTCCAGCCGAGCGGGTAGAAATGGCTCCTCTGAATGAAGAAGATGATGAGGATGAAGACTCAACAGTGTTTGATGTGAAATACAGGTACTGCTGTGAGCCCGTCCAGTTAGGCTTGCTCACTAAGCTCTTGTCAGTGAAGACAGCTCTTTTTTTCACTGCTGGGCCAGCTTGGCAGAGATGAGGCAGTCACAGACTCCTTTCACTTTGCCCAAGCATTATCACTTTCCTTTGCAGTCCCTCTGCCAGTTCTCAGCACACATTGCTCTGTGCTTTTGTAATAACTGTGTCTCTGCCCCTAGGCTGTCTGCCTTCCTCTTGCCATCTGCAGAGCAGTGCAGTGGGGTACCTGTGCCCCAAACAGCTAACAAAGTTTAACAGACTGAACCTCCCCTCTCTGGCAGCTGCTGGCAGTTGTTCTGTGTGCTCTCGCTGTCTGTGCACGCACTGGATGGAGGCCTGTGGGTCAAGGGCTGCTTTCCCAGGCGCTGCTGGTGCCGTCAGCTTGGGAGGGAAATTATGGTGAATCTCCACCAACCTCTGGGTTTGTACCAGAGTGCTCTCCTGTTGCTCTGTGGCAGAGAGGACTGTGGTCCCTCGCTGATGTTGGTAGCAGTTATCCCTTAGCAACGAACTTTCCTTAAATGTATTTGTCTGTTTGAGAGAGAAGTGGTGTGACAACCCAAAACTTTTGGAGCCTATTCTGGGCCTGAGATTTATAGCAACCACTCAGCACAGAAAGATGCTGCGCATTGATTTATGGCATCAGGATATCTGCACCTCTTATTTTTATTTGCATCAAGCCATTCGCAGCATTTGTGCTGCATTCTCAACCAAATAAGGCCTGCTCTAAAATCTGTCTCACTTTGGCTGAAATAAGCTCTCCTAATTACAAAAACACAGATCTTGACAACTCCTAACTGGAGATTTCACAGACTTTACTCATGTTGCCCATCTCCTAACTTTGGAAAAGGGGAACAACATTTACTCTAGGCACATGTGTACCAGCACCTAAAAGACATACCACCGCATGCTCTGCTGGTTGTTTTCAAAATAACTACTTTAGTTCTCTATAAAAGTCAGGCAACAATTGGAAGCCATGAGACAATGAAGGGTGTGAGTCATGCCTTTATGTGTAAATAATTCGTTCTTGAATTAGAAGACTTGCCTGTCTGTTGCCATTCTCTGTAGCTGTCCTGTGTTTGCTCTAATAATTTCAGCTGGTGCAGTTTTTACTTTGGGACTGAGCTTTGTTAAACCCAGAGTGCAGAGATCTGTGTCGCCATGGCCTACATTAACAGCCCATGTCTCTTGCCCCTCTTCCTCTTAACTGAGCACTTTGTAAACTTTTGGTAGCAGGATCAGAGGGGTTTTCCAAAGAGTGAGAACAGAAGATTCTCAATCATGGCAGTGCTTCAGGATGGGATGTCTAATAGTAAAATACTGGATGAACAAAGAAGAGAGATTGCTGGGAACCGTCTGACTCGTGAGAGCTGTAGTCGTGTTATCTGACATTGCTTCCCTGGAGCACACACTGTGCTGATGCTTTCACAAAAGTTACTTGCTCTTTGTGGGTTCCTTAGCAGTAGAAATGGCTCTTTTGCCTTGTGTGATGCCCTGTTCGGAGACTGTAGGGCTTTTTTGGTTCTTGGCCAACCAGTCCTCTTCAGCTGTGGGAATTCCTCCTTTCTGCCACAGTACAACAGCTATTAAATTCCACGTTTTCTGAAGTCCTTGCTGTTTCAGAAATATGTTTGTTTAGCTCAAACAGAGCTGCCTCAGTTTAGAGGGAGAGATTATTTTACAGAAAACCCCTTAGCAGTACTGATGTGAGGAAAGTTTCTTTGAGGATGCATGTAAAAGGTATCGAGCTCTCTGGTTCCTTTGTGCAGCTTTTGTGCAGCTTGGAGACTGTATCCCCAAACAGTTCCTATCTCCTGTCACCAGTGAAGACACTTCTTTGCAGATCTGAATTGCTGATCTTGACCACTGACATCCCTGTTAAACCAGTCAGGAGGTTCTTCATAGGTGATTCTGTTCAGATGGGAAGAGAGGGCTAGAGCTGCAGAAGGGGCATCTCAGGCATGCCCACAGTAAGTCAGTGAACTACTACCAGGTCTTCTGTTGGGGTTCCTTCCCTAGCCCCCACCCAAACTGGCTTTCAGGAAATAGTTACCTTGTGCCAACAAAGGCTGCCTTTGTTTTTTACAGCTGAGTGCAGATTCCAGGAAGGCAGGGGAAGGAGAGGTAACTTCATCGCTCTCTGTACATGCAGGTAGCTACACAACTGGAGAGATAGGTTTGTTTTGAATATTCAGCAAGTGCCTACAGCTTTAAAAGGGCCTTCATTAATTGCTAAGCCAGGAAAACTACTTCCCCTCTCCATTATCTCAGAAAAAATAATTAAAATGTGCAGATGCATCAGGTGAACTTGCAGAGGTGTCATGAGGGCTGATGCATAAGGAATGGGGTGATACTGCTGTTTCAGCTTGTTAGCCAACTAAAGCAACATGTCATGAGGTGCAGCAACCTGGACGCAGTTGTGATGGGGACAGAGGAGTGACAGGGGTCTCCTGGCAAGTACCCACAGGCTAAAATATTCCGCACTCTCTTTTTTATCTATTTATTTTTAAATTCAGATGAAGGTGTATCCTTGCCAGCAGTCAGTATCACTTGTGGCGGCTGCTCGGGTTTATTCAGGCTGCCTCCCAGCAGCAGGGCTTGCTTGGATTATGGCACAACAGACTTCTGGCCTGTCTGGGTGAGGGGATTTTGGCCAAGTGCTGCTTTGACCGTACCATTGCTGGGACTGCTTTCGGAGAGGCTAAACCTCATGCAGCCCCGTGCTGCAGCACAATCCACTGGAGCAGCGCCATGTCTGGCAAGAGTCATTATTCTGATTTCCTCAGTTTTTTATTTCTTTGCAACACGCTGGTACTGAACACTACTGAACACAACACTAGGGCTGGGCTGCTCATTCTTCAGTGTTGTAACACATGTGCTGCCATATGTACATCAGAAACCAACTTTCCATAGCTGTTTAAACCTAGAATTTTCAAAGTCTCCCTGGCTCCTGAATATCACAGAAAATCAAGTAGAATCTTTTGTCCTGTTCATTTTTGATATAACAACTGTGAAGCTATAGAGAAAACGGTCCATTTTACGTAAAGTAATGATTTGCAATGGTGTTGACTCAGTGCTTTCCGCTAGAAAGGCACCAAAAGTATTTTTAAAATACAGGCTTCTGAGAAAACATGGGATTGGAGTGAAAAGGTAACCAGTTTTCCAAAGAGCAACGCAGCAGGGACGTGTTGGCTGTGAAGGACTATAAGCATTATTCAGTTCAAGTTTACTTATATGTACTGTAAGACAATCCTATGCTTTCAGATCTCTGGGGTTACCACCAGCATGGCAGTAGGGAAAAATGTGAAGAGCTGGCCTGCAGTGCCATGACATTAGGTACCTCCTGTGCATGATAGTAGGTACATTACTCCAGTATTAACTTACTCTGACTGATACGCAGGTCATAAATAGTATCATGTTTTGGGTTTGTAGCATAAGTCTTCGCTGAGGATGATGGGGGCAGGCTCTGGGTGGATTATTTGAGGTTCCCTCTCATCACTGAAATATCTGCACTGGCACTTGCATCTGTATTTGGGGGAGTAATTGAGATTCTGTGCTGTCTCCCCCACGTAATGCAAACTGCACTCTAATTAAAAGGCAGTTGGTGTCTAGCAGCAACAGGGGAGAAGCGACATATACCTCTCCAATTGTTCTCGTGCCATTAATTTTCTTTTCTTTAATGCTTTGTCCTTGTGTGTATTTGTTTCCAGTCTTACATGAAGCATCAAAGAACAGCACAGTGTAAATTGGGCTGCTGGATGAAGGTTGTTACTTTTAAAATATTTTTTTTTTTCAGGAGGCTTTAAGGTTTTGGGCTCCCAGTAGATCCCATCCCCCACTTCCCTTGGGCTGTGGAGCAATGAGAAGTAACCACCTTCCTCCTGTAAAGCAGACTAATGAGACCGTTTCAAAATCTTAACCAAACACAGTCCTTTCTGCCGATGCAAAAGCCACCCACTGCCTGCCTCTGATAAATGCAGAAGCGTGCATGTGCCGGATTAGATACCTGCTTTGCGATCTCATTTCAGTAGCAGGGAAGCAGTTCTGTCAATGGCCTCTCTAATCCTGCAAGCACAATTTCTGTGTGGCAGGAGTCTGCAAGTGTAAATCAAAGATTGTCACAGAGCAAAGATGTCAAATCACTTAGACATTAACACCTCCTCGAAAAGCTTCATGGAAACCAATTTTTTTAATATGGAGGATGGTTTTCAGTATGTATTTGGCATTGAAAGAGACATTTGGATAAGAAGCTCAGGAATTGTTCTGAAATTATTATAGAGCTACACAAAGAAACCAAACCGAACATGGAAGGGGTGTTTGTTTCTTGATCACCAGTTCAATCTGTGCTGCTGAAGGCTGAATGGTATCCCTGTCCAATTGATTTTTGGACCATATGAACTGTATTGGTCATTATTTTCCAGATGTCAGATATTTTTTCATTTTTTATGACGGGATTACACTTGCTGCACATCTTGGAAAATGAGTTAGTGGAAAGCTAAATCCCATCCTCCAAGTGTACCCTTTCTCATCACAACAATAGATCTTGATTTTAAGATTTCCCTCTCCTCTTTGCTCCTTTAGCACTTTCTTTCAAGAAGAAAAGGGCGGGCTGTGCAGGTCTCATGATCTTCTATTTGATGGAGCTAAGCCATTGATTCACCAGGCAGTTGGCACTGTGTGATTCTTGAGAAGAGAGGAGCAAAGTAATGTAGGTTACAGGCAGATGTCTCTGACAAACTGGTGTTAGTGTCCATCCCCCATCACAGAGCGCTCTGCTTGTTTTGTGTAATAAAAGAGGCTAAAACAGCTGCAAAAAGAACAAGTTTCTGAAAAGGTAAATAAAATTGTTAGCTTATTAAACTTATTAACTCTGGCATAGCTCATTGGGGGATTTCTTGTCAGCCTCAATAGAAAACTGAAAACAAGTACTGAATGAATTCTGTGGCGCCTTGCACATGAAAGGTTTTGAAAGCACTTCAGTAATCTGGGATATCAGCAGTGTCTCCTCTCCCTGCTGGCTTGCAGCTGTTGGAGGCAGTGTGTTCTGCTCTTGCTACGCTTGCTGAGCCCAGCTGGGTGAATTTCACAACCGTCCCCACAGAGCAGTTTGAGTCTGGGGTGATATGTGCCACGGAGAGCCTGGAGCCGGGAAAGAACTTGGAATTTAAATGCTAGAACTGGAATTGTCCCAGTCCCAATGGCAGGCTCCTAAATAAGTACTGAAAGACAGTTTGTCTTGGGGTGAATTGAAGCTTCCATCCTTTGTGTTGGTTAAGTGAAATTCCTCAGTTTGTTTTTACACATGGATTGTCATTTTTCCTTCTAACAGTAGCAGCACCAGCAAAACGCAGAAGCAATTTAGGAATGCATCTTCCTAAGTGCTCTTGAAAACAGAAAGATTTATGTGTAAGAAGTGATGGCAGACAGAGGAAAGAGGACAGGAACATTTATTCCACCATCATGGGACTAAAGGGCTTTAGAGAGCTTGCAGGATGTTTTAGAGGGAAGATGCACCACATGTAGGGGCTGGATTCTTGATTCATGCCTTTTTCAGGTGCCGATAGCATTGAACTGTTTGAAAACATCTTCATCACAGTTGCAGGGCTCAGCCTTTGATGTGCCCGAGTCTTCTGGGAGTCTCTGTGAAATAGGAGTGTTACACTGTTGGTGTCTTCTCTTTGAATACGTCCTTCCCAGATCCTGACTGTGAGTGCAGCTCTGAATGGAGCGTGGTATTGTCTGCTTGTTACAGCAAGGTGTTGACTCTCAAGGGAGCAGCTCTAATGGATTTTTTTGCCAGTGAAAGCTGCAGGCTATTCTGGATGATGCTAGGTGAATTGCGCTGGGTATTGTAGTAGCTTAATTTATTTTTTTTTTCTCCAGCCGGCAGCAGTGACAAGTTGTGTATAAATGGAGGGGTATCATTTATCCTCATCTGAAGGGGGTACAAATCACTAACACAGTCAGCTGTTTACTGTAAATACAACAAATTGCCAAAGCTTTGGTGCTGCTGTTAAGGATTTCCCATGGGTCCACAGCAGGGAAGGAAAGAGATGGTCAAAAAGCAATTTTTGTTTGGTTTTTGAAGGCCATGTTCTTTCCTCATGCAGCTGTAACCATTGTCCACATTCTGCGGGCTTGTTCTGTTGATTATACACTGGCCGTGCTGTCTTGTGGGAGGACTCTCACCTCCTTCATGGAGTGTAACAAGTTCCTATTAAGACTTTTTTTTTTTTTAAAAAAAATCCCAACCCTGAAGCAGTCAAAGCAGTAGGGTGTAAGGAGGAGAAACCATAGCAAGGAGGATAGTCCATGTGTGTTGCTTAGTGAAGGACTGCACTTGGTGTATGAAAAAGCTGTGGGGTCCAAGATGTTGTTTCAATTGCAGCCCTCTCTGCACGCTCCCTTCTCTGGCCTGCATGGTGGCTGGTCACAGGGCCTTCCAGCATCTGGGGTTTGCCTGATATAACTACTTTTTTCTTTGCTTGGTCTAGCTTCTCCTGGCATGGTGTTAGCATCACATCAGTGCCCAATGTCGCCATAGAAATCAGCTGCTGGAGGGAACTGATGGCAGTCACAGTGAATAATGCTGCCTTTTTCTTTGTGGCTTTTTGGATTGTTTTTTCCACTTTGCACATGGGTTCTCATCTCTGCCTGTGAGTTATTTAGTTGCAAATCTACAGCTAATTCTTTCTGCTTTCCAGGTAAAGCAGCTCCATGGAGACTTGGTGCCCTGCAAGATGTCATTCTGCTGTTGAGGGACGTGCTGAAGCCATAACTGTGAAAGGGGAGGCTTTCATCTCTGCAGCGTTACAACCAAACCAACCAAACCTCCTCGAGGTGCTGTTTGTGCAGCAGGCTATGGATCTTCTGACCAAAACGTCACCATTCGGTTCCCTGGTTTCCAAACTGCTGTGTTGGAATGACCAGAGTTCCTCTTTGCAAACCCAGCTCTCTCTTGCTTCAGGAGGGCTGTGGTGTCACTAAAGCATGACAAGATGCAGCCCCACGTACCGATTCGCATTATGGTCTAAATAAGTTTTGCAGAAGGAAGAGGACAAGGAAGACTGAACCAAGCTGCCCCAAGGACTTATTTTCTAAAATCCTAATTCAATGCTTCAGTCACTGTTAAACTTTGGTTGTTGTTAAACAGATTACATGTTTAAAAAAAAAAATCAAAAATTTTATTTTTTTGGCCTACAGAGGTGACTTACAACTTTAGGTGGTAAAAGTGTAAGCCATGCTGAAATACCATGCTGTATGTTTAGTGTAGGATTTTTTTGGGGGTAGGGAGTGAGAGGTTGATTCATGTCTTGACTTGCTACTGATTTTTTTTTTTATTTTTAAAACCACAATTGCACTAAGCTTTCATGATGACATTCTCATTGTCCCAAGGAGCTCTGGTCAGACCAACTTCAATAAATGAGACCATGGGGAAATAGGAAGAATCGGGCATGTCCTAAACTACAACAGTCTTGGATTAAAGAAGATATATTTTTGTAATTTTCTGCCCTTTCACAGGGAGTAAAAACAGTGTTTTGTACTGTCCTGTGCTGACTTGTAACTTGTCTACAATTCATCTGTATTACCTTTTTTGTAAGCAAAATAAGTCCTCATGTGGAATGATTAGATTGCAGAAAGAACACCTCTTATTTTTCGTGGAAGCTTCATGTAAGTGATCTTAATCTGTATCAAACTGGAAGTTTTCCCCTACCACCTGCTTGACAAATCACATTTAACTCAAGGATGCATTTTTAACCATCACTCCCTGCTGTGCTTTGTGCTGCAGAGGTCAGAGCTGTGGGATGACACTATGAGAATTAGATTGCTGCATCTGGTTAGATTGGGTTTAGGAGACCGCAAGCATGTACACTTCCCAGCCCCTCGTTATAAAGGGCAAGCCTAACTGCTTTAGTTTCTTTACTTTGTGGTTTTCCTTTAAAGTAACCACAGAGGCAGTTCAGACTTTACTGTTTACTTCACCCCTCAATACCTTTTATTTTTGGTTTTTAAGCTGGCTAGAACCTTGCTTTTCTTGGGGAACGTATGTTTTCCAGTTGTTTTAGGATTGTCCCACTGTTTGCTTGACCCTCTACTAGCCCCCTGCAGTTACAACCCCTCAAGGAGCTGCAGAGTTTCTGGCAAAGCATCAGTGTTGCTGGGTTTTTTTTTTTTTTTTTTTTTTGAAGGCCTGTTGGGGTTTGAGGCTTGCTGAGAACACTGAACTGTTTTGTCATGATACCGTGACCTATGCCAGTTCTGTGCGGTTCCTTTGGGCTCTGCAGTCAGGAAAAGGAGGTGAAGGGGAATTTCTTTTTTTTTCCTTCCCAGCAGCCTGGTACTTCCATCAAAGAAGCTCCCATAACACAGCTTGCTTTCCCTTGCTGTGACTCAGCAAAGGCTTTGCAAACAGCCCGCTTAGCATGGATGGAAAAATCCCACAGCAGACTGTTGGCTTAATATTACTCATCAAGGCAATATAAAAATGCTATGTTACTTTCATTCATGGAATGAGTTTGAGTCATTCCGTATTACTGTTACTAAGCAATATTTAACTTGTCAGCTGTGAGGTGAGGATGGGGCCAAGCAGGTTGTGTTCTGGCTGGTAGGAATCGTTGGTACCAGCAGGTTGAACAATGCTGTGAGTTGAGATAAGATCTGGGGTTCTTCCCCTGCCTAGGTAAAACAGGTTTCAGACTTAGTCTGAATGATTCTGAAGGAAATACTTTGCCTTTTTAGGACTAAAGTACTTTGAAGACCAGGAATTGAACTTCTTAGGCAGACTGAGTCCTTTTGAAGTCAGAGAAGTGACGATGCTGAGAGAGGAGAGAGAGGTTAAAAGCTTCTGTCTGCATTTGTGGAAGGAGGTGATGGAGTGAAGTGGCTGCCCTGTCTGAGCAGACACCATGGCAACATGTTCATGTCCACTCTTCTGCCAAACTCATCAAACTGAGCATTATGTGCTCTGGATGAGTGGTGGAGAGGGAATGCAAACCTTCTCTTTGAACAAAAGAAAGGCGAGACCAAGTTACGTAGGAGAGAGATGAGAGGAAAAGGTGCATAAAGGACACTTCAAGGGTGAGTCAGTTCTTGAAATCAGGAGTTTTCCCAACAACTTCAGGTCACTTGCTGATTTAGGCTGGCAAAGGCCATCCTCTCCCCTTGCTTGTGGCTAAAAAATCCCACCATTTCTGTAACGTGGCCAAATCTCAATGGTGGATGGGGACCAGCTGTTTGAGATGTTGAAGATGGAGGTGCTCAACACTCCTTGAGGAGGTCCCGAACTGTGTGCCATAAGCTCAAGGTGCTGATAGGGAAGCAGCAGCCGCTGGGTGGAAATAGAAGGCCAACCTCACCAGTTGCTCAAGGTCATGAAAATAATCTGAACGCTTTGTTTGATACTCAATTGCTGTTGCAAATGTGAGGCAATGTTTACCTCTACAGAAGTTGCTGTATGTGATTTAAAGTGTCTGGTTAAATATTCTATAGCTATATTTAGTTAAGATTTTAAGAGCACTTGATGTGACTCATCTAATAGTATATATATGAATATTTTTTTAATGGTAGGAATTAGTTTTAATAATTTGAACTGTTTGGTTCAGGTAGTTCTAGGAGTTCATCAGAGAAGAAATAGCCATTAACCACTACATGAGTGTTTTACCTTAATGTTCCGTGTATCTTAACACTACAGATTTAATCTGATTGTGACTGTAATGTGTTTTAGTATCTGCTGCTATTTTGTGTTGCATAGTCAAAACTTGCTTTGTTCAAGAGCATTTTTAGAGGCTTTTTTTTTTTTTGTTACAGAAAGTGAAAAGAGAAACGTTATTACAGATGTTTGCCTGTAACTTGCTCACTGCTTACAAAATCTTCTACTAGTAGCAGAGTCAAACAGAGCAGGCAAATTAGAGGCTTTCCTGTTTGTGCTTGCTGTGCTGTGGAGGAAAAGCCCAGCGCAGTATTGCAGCTTCTTTAACTCCAACCACAGCCCTGTCACCAGGGATTATGTTTGAGAAGCCTGAAGTTGCTGTGCCATGCTTGCCTGCAGAATTAAGTCAGAAGTACACAGATAGCTTTGTATTAGTGGTTTGTTTTGTTGTTTGTTTTTGTTTTTTTTTTCTTTTTCCTCCTGGAAGATGTGGAGATGACTTGTTTAGTACACTAACTTGTGCTATCCTAATGCTTATCTTAAGCCCAGACTGGCTTGGAGAAGTCTACAAGCACTAACGAAGCTTGAACACACAAGCGCTAAAGCATTCGCCGGTTTTGTGCGAAGCTGTTCCCTCTGATTCACTGTACGTGGTATAATCTCTGCAGGGTAGCAGGCAATGGTTTTCATTAAGAGTTTTTTCTTCTGTTAGATGAGTTGTTGCTGCTGCATTTTTTGTGTGAGGAGTTATCAGGACCATGCATTTTGTTTTGTGCAATTGCTTGAACTTTTTAAAAACAAATGTTTTAAGAGAATTTTTCATTGCGACCAAAGCTTCTTTTTAAGAAAAAATTGGTAAGACAAGTTTGAATGGACTTCTCATGTTTCAGTAGAAACTGCCATCATTAAACATGTTCTTGAAATCCCTTGTGTTGTGTGTGTATGTTTAAGGAGGGAAGGGGAAAGGGGCTGTTGCTTGTGGAAGTTTGGTGAATTTGAGAGCACCTTGTGTGATGCCCCCTTTAGAGGGCTGCAGGACCCTTTGTCCTGTGACCCTGAACAGAGCGTGACAAGGGGGGAAAATGGTTTTACCAGCATGGTAAAGGAATATGTTTAATCACACAGAGTCTCCATCAGCCATCAAGAAGCTAGGCTTTTATCTGGATTCAAAAGGCAAAATCCTCTGCGAAAGGGAAGATGCCTCAGTACCTTTGACTGCAGCTGTGTTCTGGACCTTGGAGCCCGCACAGACTGTAGACCTGTTGTCACAGCCTCCAAGCCCAGCTGAGTGGGCCGAGCCATGTCCCCTCCCTGGGGTGGCCAGGCCACACCACAGCCGTTAAGCAGACTTCCTCTCACTACATCTATGTTTGACCAAGTTCCCTGGCTCTGAAGCAATTTTGCCTTGTGGCTTTCAGGGCATGGTGAGATGCTGAAGTGCTGGACATAAGGATCAGGGCAATCTGAGGCTTGTTTGTTTGTTGCTGTGTGTGTTTTAGCAGTATTCTCAAGGCTGTTTTCCTCTTGCACTGTTTTTACAAGGAGTGCTGACCCTGGAGCAGCCACAGGACAGATTGATCCAGTACCCTGAGCATGAATCAGTTCTGCCTCTCTCCTCTCCCACATACCATGTGATTGCTCTTGCCTTGATCTTCATCTCTTCAGTAATAGTCTAAGAGTAATTCAGTGCTGCAGACAAAAGGGCAGCTGCTGTCCAGCTGATGCTTTTAAATTATGTCCCGACAGTAAGGTAAAGCTTAATCTAATTCAAAATACTTAACAAAATGCTATTAGGCCTCAGCCACGAGCCAGCTGTTGTGCAGCAAAGCTGGTTTGCGTAAAAAGTTCAAGACCCATCAAGGTGAAATGAACCCCAGCCTAACGCTGAGCTGCGCCTAAACAGAACAGGCTCCTCTTCGCATGGGCTGCAGAAGTGAAGATGCCATGTGATGGAAAGGCAGCAGCTACGATCTCTGGGTGTACTTACCTTTCTGATGAGGTTACAAGTGGAAGATGAGCAAGTGACCAAAAATCTGGTGTAAATTATTAGCTAAATAAGAGCTGAAAAGGTAGAACTCGAAGGTGATGGCAGCTGGGACTCTGCTCAGAAAGGACAAGGCCTGTCTGAATTTTGACATGGGGGAAGCCTGATGCTACAACTAAGTTCTTGCACAACAGTAATTTTCTCAGACAAGTCTTCAGGTATATGTATTTTTAAAATGGATCCTGCTAAAGGGTTATTTCTCCAATATCTGGAAGAGTTCTGCATGGGCCACGGTATAACATGACTTCCCCTCTCTCCTTTAAGTGGCTGTTGTCACCTTTGTACAAGCTGCTGCTCTATTAGCAAGTCTGTGCGCAAGTGTGAGGTTAACTGAACAGAGCTGTCTAATACATATTTATAACCCTGGAAAAGGGAGGGGGTACTTCCTTGTGTCTCTTAGTGATCTTTGGATGCCTTGAGACTGGTAACTGCAAAATTGTCAGCAATGTTTGGCAAGTGCTATCACAGAGAAGTTAGTTTAACGCTGAGATGATTTGAATTATGCCTGACAACAAGGTCTATTGAGAGTATGGAAGAGGAATAGCTCTAATTACTTAAGACCAAGTAGTCTGTAACTAGGCTGCAGGAAAACACCATTGAAGATGGTTAATCTCCCCATCAGATGGCAATTACCAATTTCTAAGACACCAGAAGCTCTTCCAGCTCTGCTTTCTAACAGACATCTCCTCTCAGTTGGGTCGCTTCTCCAGTGACTGTTTGCTCATGGTGTGTTAAATGAGCTGAAAAACAGCTCTTCAGTTCAAGAAAGCAGTATGAAATGGGTGGCCGTTGCTTTTAAAGCTAAGAAGGAAAAGGTCTTAAAAATCCAGATGCAGTTCTTCATGGCTTTATGAGGCATAAAGCTGGTTTCGAGGCTTTTTGCTCCCATCCCCCCTTCCTGGTTTCTCATAAACCATCTTGTTCACTCACTTCCTTCCACGTTGGGGGACCGGCAGCATGGGGGAGCCCAGCTCCCCCCAGCCCCAGGGGGAGAACCTGCTTAGGCTGCGGGTGGGCAAGGCAGGGGCAGGCAGGTCCTGAGGGGCTTCAACAGCTGCTTTGCAGCTTCAGCCAGCACGGTTAATCTGTATTTTGGAAGAGATTGCAAACTTAATTGCCAGCCTTCAAAAGCTGCCAGCTCTGGTTTGGGAATACACTCCTAGCTGCTGCCTGTCACTGCCCACTCCATCCTTCCCAGTGGTGGAGGGAACCCACTGATCTGCACGTGAGGCAAGGACTAGGATTCCCTGGCCGAGGGTTCAGCTTTTAGTGTGCAGACAGGGGACTGCTGGTTTGAAGGATGAGGAGGAAGAAAGATTAGATGACCTACTGCACTATTTCAGCCAGGTCGATTTATTTTAAGGCTTTTATATGAAGGGGAACACATATCCACTTAAATCTCTTCCTGACTCCTCTGGGTTTCTTACACTGGCTCTTTCTAGATAATTTAATTCAATGTACATGTTGTTATTCTGGCCTAGCAACAGTTTAGCAACAGATACCTGCTCAGGACCTTTACCATCTTCTCTGCGTTAGGCAGCACAGAGCATCCTTGGGGACTCCCCTTCGAAGCCTAAAAGCCAGTGAAATACCTGTGGCAACACTCCCCCTTACACACAGCTGGAGAGCGACTTGCTCCAGGCTATAGGATCACAGAAGCCAAACTCTCTCCTCTAGACTTGTTGTCCCTGCTCACAGCAAATCCTCAGCTGCCAGTTCCAGGTGTGTGTTTCTTGCCGGGTAACAAGTCTGTTAAAGGGACACAAGGTGGCTTGCATTGATGTGTCTGGTCCTCATCAACTCTGCTGCCAGCCCAGAATAATTGCTGCACTGCTGCTGAGCAAAAATAAATAAAATGTTTTGAATCATCGTTGGTTCCTTGAAGCATCACTTTGCCTCCCCCCAGCTGTTCCTGCCATGAGTTTCCAGACTGCTTCTGCCCTGATACAAACATATTTAGCTGAAGAGAAGCTCTTCTTTACAGACACTTTTCTCTTCTCATGCCCTCAATTCATAAAGGTTTATGCTCAGGTCAAGAACATTTGACATTTCCTCACTTCATTTCTGTCTGGCTGTCAGCAGAGTTGTCTCAGCAGCACCTTTTGGACAGTGTCTGAAATTACCCAGCTCTCTCCATCTCCTTGTGTAAGGGCTCCTACCGTACAGATCCCAGTGGCATCAAGATGTTTTTTAGGTAAACAGAAAAAACAGTCTATTTGGGCAAATTTCTCCTGTTTCCTCTCCTTGATCTGATAAATATTTTTGGGGGGTCAGACCAGTTCCTCTTGTTGATGGTGCAGCAATGCTCCCAAAGCTCAGAAGTGAATGTGGTGGTCCCTGCCTTTCTCCCCCTGCAGCCCCATTTGCCATCCAGCTTTCTCTTTCTGCCACCAGTTTCCCAGTTACTTTACTTCCATCCCCAACTGCTGTGGGTTACCTACAGATTAGCAATGCCCTTCTGGATAAAGCTATGGTGAAGGAGAAATAAGGCTGTTTCTTTTGGAGTAATCAGGCAAAATATCATTTCAATGGCCTACTGACAAGGATGGGTCTTGAAGAAAAGCAGATATTGCCAAGAGCGCTCCTGAGATCCTCAGGACCTACGAATCCCCAAGGCTGACTCAGCGACACAAACCCACCAGCTAATAAAAGCCACATGCCCAGCCTGTACAGCAGCGATGAATATCCATCCTCAGGCACAGGACAACTGTACGATGCTCCAGCTCTCACCCTGTCCCTAAAACAACCATAGGCTTGGGTATGGAGTTTGCAGGTGTAGGATGCAGAGGATGTGCTACGCCATAAATCAAAACCCTCAGAGGTGACATTTGCTGTGGTCAGTGCACAGTCACCCTCGCTTCTCCTCTTGCATGGCCGTGGATCACTGCTGGTGGTACTGCTTGGTAACCAGCAAACTTCAATGGGGCTTAATTCAAGGTTCCAGCCTGAGCTCCTGTAGTTAAGACTCAGGTCTATTTAAACACTATTAGCATTCCTGAAGCTTAAATAAAACAATAGTGCCCCCCAGGATACTTACAGACAGGGTGAGATTTTTGCTGAAGAGCTAGCTGCTATTTAATGAGCTCTTCAAATGAGCAACTTACTCTGTCCCTATGTGTATATGTAATATTTTTAAAATCACATATTTACAGCGCATTGTTTGCTACAGTTCAAGGAAACAAATGATTTGCTTTTAACATAATCACTATCAGAAGTAAATTATTCAGCATTTGCTGCTTGGAAGTTAAAAAAGGAATCTGAATTTCTTTTTGGTTTCTTCCTCTTTTTTATAATAGATATACAAGCTGCAGGGCACACTTTTATGCTTCTGTAGCCAAGATTTTGTAGAATTGACTAATAATCTATTTTGCATATTTATAAACATTTTATTATTTATTAATGGAGCATTTCAGGAGTAAATTTATAATTCTGCCATGTGATCTCAGCCCTTCAGAGAAAAATGGTTGCTCATGTCAAAGAGTTGGAAATTAGAGCTGGCATAACAAAGAAATGAGTGAGAATATCTCATTAGTGTGAAAGCAAACAGGCAAGAGCCTTTTGCGAGCATGAATACACAAACGTAAGATGGCTCAGAAAACCCACATTAGATGTCAAATACAGAACACGGCACTCAGGATCTATCAGTTCCCTGCTCTGCTTCCTGTAAACCCACAAGAACATAGTGCAGCCCTACAGCTGTATAAGAACATTTGTCCAACGCACCCTGCGCTCATTCTCTAAGTTGCTGTTACTGCACGTGGCCACTCCATCTCCAGGTATTTTAAGCTTCAGGAGTTTTGAAGGTGCACAACTACACATATGTTTTTTGATACCATCACTGCTTCAGTTAAAGATAGAAAGAGAACATCCTCTAGGTGCTCAGAAAAAAATTTCTGAGCTCCTTTTTTACACCTGACCTGTCTCTAGGAAGCCCCTGGAGATCCATCCTTGGCAAGAGCGTCAGGCTCCTCTGATCCCCGCAAGCTCTTTGCTAATGGGGCATCCCCCAACCACCTTGTGCCACTTGCAGTGATTATTCCACCTGTGCCCTTTATAATTGACCAGCACCCCATCAAGTGACCCACCAGGCCACCCATCAAGTGCCTTCCTTGCTAAAGATACTCCTACAGCCCCAGTCCTCATCTGTTAGACCAAGGGGGAGGAGGAAGCCCGATGACGAAGGCACAAGGCTACAGATCCAAAACAGTTGGCAGCTTGCATAAAAACGTTGTCATGGGCTGAAAGTTTCTGAGTTATGGAGATTCCCCAAATCACAGCCCTTTATGTGCAAGGATGCTGAGGTTATCCCAGGGCTTGCACCGCGGCCAGGCTTCCTCCAGGGCACTGGTGGAACATGGTGTTTTTGGAAGCCGTGTGTCCAGATCTTCACAATGCAAGGCAAAACCCTCCAACAGGTTCAGTGGTATTGTGTGCAATTCCCAGCCCTAGAAGATGCTTTCTCCTGTCTGCTTCCAGCCATAAAATGAATGACACTTGCTGCCCCCGTGCCAGGGCAGCATTATTTAGCCGTTTAACTGCGTGGCTGGGCTTGGCATCGCTACCTGCTGCACGGCTGGCTGGCTGGCTGAGAGGCTGAGCTTGCAGCTTGTGCCAACCTGCGCCACCTGAGCCACGGGAAAGACCTCACAGAGCTTCATCTCTTAACCAGGGCTTCACAGGTTGGACAGGACATAACCACCCGGCACAGAGGGCTGCAAAACCTAAAGCTCCAAGAAACATCAGGTCAAAAGCCTCGAATTGCATCCATCTCTTTTCGATCCAGAGCTGGCAAGCAGGGAGTGTGTAGCAAGGTCTCTCTTGGTAAGGGAGAGGTGATTAATGAGTCTGGCTCATAAAAGCTTGACAGAGAACTGAGGAGACCTGCTGGGCTCTTCAGCAGCAGAACAGGCAGCCGGGTGCAAGGTGGGTCTCCTCCCGTCATGGAGAGCTGCTGTGCAACTCGCCCTGCACAGAAGGCATCAAGGGGCTGCTGCTGTTATGGGGCAAAAGCCTCTGGAAGGTGACGCTTCCTGCACTCATTTTATTTTATTTCTCTGAAAGGAACTCAGAGCATTTGGAGTTTTCTTTGATTTGAATTTCAGAGGAAGAGGAGCAAACCGGCTGTGCCTTGCCTTCTGACGGGGAGCAGGTGGGGAAGAACAGAAGTAGAGGGGAGAAGGTGAATCGAGCTGCAGTTTGGCAGCCTACACAAGTGTAGCAGCACATCATTTATGCTGTTTAATTGTTCCCTGCAACTCGAATAACGTGGAAGGCATTGGTAATAATAGCAGCTTCATTATGTTCCTTTTCAGATGCGCTGTCTAAAAAGCTGAAATCTGAGGAAGGACATTAGGAACCAGCATTTTAGGCTTCCTTTGGCATTATTTTTTTTCCACAGAACCTGAAAATACTTCAATGAAGCCTATTAAAGCCAAACATAAATGTGTGCAAACGGAGGAAACCTGCATGCAGAATACAAATAATGAGCTTTTAGCAGGTGGGGTGTTAGTCAGCAGTTGCGGTGCTGCAGCACTGAGCTGTTGTGCCCTGCGTCTTTGAGCCTCCCAAAAATGCATGATCTGCTAGGTCAGAGACCAAGAGCCCTTGGTAGGAGCTACCTTTATTTAGCACAGAGCAAACCACGTCCTGTTGACTTAGAAACCTTGTTGGGATGGAGGTAGGAAGGTGCAGGGGGCAAAGCATGGCTAGAAGATTTGGGGGAGAATCTGTTCCTGCCACCTCGGCTGTTGTGGAGGTCAGCTCAGACCCTGCCCCTACATGTTTAGCATGGCCAGTACATTAAATCATCTCACTTGATGGCTTCATCTTTCTCTTCATCACATCCTGCTGGCCGGCTCTCATCAGTGGGCTGTTTGGAAATGTGGTGTGACACCTCTGAGCACCCGAGGGGTTTCACAACTTGGTGTCATTCAGCCTGCCTTAGGCTTCGGTGAAGCGTGTACTGACCACGAGCAAAAGAAGGAGGAAGGATTCCTGATGAAAATACAGCCAGTTCAGCTGCCGTGCTGCCGAGACAACGGTAGAGGTGGATTTCGTGTCCTGCCAGTTCCTTGCTGACAAGCCCTTATTTTGTTCTCAGTACATGGACATGTTGTTGTGTCTTTTTGATTTTGCCCACCCAGCAATAAAAAGCCAAAAGGACAGATCCTGCTCCCACTGCCACCAACACAAATGTGGAGCCATCCCACTGCTTGTGAGAATATCGATGCCTCATATATACAAGACAGACTGATTTTCTTTTCACCCCAGTGCACAGAAGGGAGACACACTAAAGAGATGGTTTAATGGCATTGGGGATGGTAGATAGGTGGTTGCATGGAAGATATTCGTGTGAGATGCTGGAGTTTGTCACAACTCAACCTCCTTTTGTTCCCGAGCTGATCTGTAGCCTGCAATGTTTACATTGTCAGAGGATATTTACCATCACTGCTGTGATGAGCTTTTCTGACACTTGCTGGGGAGCACAGACTCACCGAGAAAAGAGCGTAATGCAGCAGCAGCCCGAAGCAATAGGAAGTGAGTAAATCCTCTTGCACATAAGACAAGAGGCTAAGCTAAGATTTCACAGTTTGCTGAGACACAGTCTTTGCAATGACCTACATTCGTACATGATATATGGACCCGAACGTAAACAAGACATGATAAAAGAGCTGGGGAAGGGCAGAAGCGGTGTGTAGTTCCCGGGAAGGCTCTGGGAGGCTGCGCCGTTTGGAGCCTGACCCTCGGTGCTGGGATCAGTGCTGCACCAAGTGTGCTGGTCCTAAATCAAGCCGTGGTGCCTGACCTGTTTCCCGTCAGCCGATAATGAGATGAAATCCGTGACAAATGCATGTCTCCCTGGGCAGCCTCAGAAAGCTGTTGATGGGAAGAAGAGAAGCATCTATGGTGATTTGTCCACTGCACCTAAGTCTCGAAATAAATAGTTCAGGAGACACTTGGGGCTATTTGTGTTCCCCCAGCTCTTCAGGCCATGCTGTGTCCCTGATGCCAGGCTATCCTGTGTTTGGAGACATGCCCTGGGTGAACATTGTCCTGTCAGATGTTATTGTTTCACTCAAAGGCCACCAAGCACAGCTAGGTGACCTGGGTAACTGCTTTTAGCCTTTACCTGCCTTCCGCAGGGTATGTGGGCACTGGGAATGATGGGGTTTTTTCCATGCCTTGTCCCCAGAGTGTATAAGGATGCTCCTTTTTCTCTTTTTCCTCTTTTCTCACCCCATTTCTCATCCTTAAGATTACTTTGTCTTTTCTTTCATGTTTAGCTTGTGGAAGGAGTTACTAATAATAGTCTAGCATAATTTTAAATGTCCTCCCAAACCTGAGGAATGTAGCAGGCATGTGAGGGCTTTTCCTTTTTCCCTGTGCACAAAATCCAGTCAGTATTACCCATATTTTCCCAAGACTAAAGATATTCTAGGTGTTGAGGTGACATGATGGATGAAGACGAGGTCTGAAAGGATCAGTGAAACTGGCACTTTTGTAAAAGATGGATGAAGCATACAAAAAATTCCCGTATTCACAAAAAGCACCTGCCAGGTTTTTTTTCCTCCCCCATGAGAAGGAAGAATAAACCTGGAGTGAAAAAACAGCCTCCAGTAAAGCCAACAGCAGGAGTGCCACTGATAGCAGCCAAGTGAGGACATCGCTGCTGGAGCTGCCGCAGCTGCAGTCTGCCCATGCCTCTGCTAGGGGCTGCCATGCCTTGGGTGTGCCTTCTTTGCTCCTGCCAGCTCCATTCAGCGTGTTAGAAAGACAATAGGAATGATCAAATTGCTTTTGCTGTCCATCCTTTTCCTCTAAGGCAAAAATACCAATAGCTCTGTGTGTAGCTTTGCACAGAGACCCGAGTTTGCTGTTGCCTTGGGCAGGGTATCACTGCAGCCATGTGTGCAGGACACGGCTGGGCTGGGCAGGATCTCAGCATCTGCTTAGATACGGCCATAACTCCTCTCCTTGGACACCCAGGCAAAACAGGGCATTCATGTGTGTATTCCAGATTCAACTTGAAGCTAGAAAACATCAATGCTGGCAAAAGGGGCTTATTTGGAGCTGTGAATGTAGGTCATGCTGAAGATCAGCGACCTACATTTCCCAGGTTTGAAACTGCAGAATAAAGTAACAGTCATAGAGTCCTGCGACCAACCTGCTGCTGTCCCTGAGATGGGAGAAACCAGCGTCGAAGGCCTGGAACAGGGAGGGAGATGGCTTGTTTTAGAGAAAACTGAGAGGCACTAGACTGGCTTGGAAATATATTTTGTAAGCCAATATTGTGCTTGGACTGAAAGTGCTGTGAGCACCCTGGCATGGCTATTGGGTGAGGAATTGAGGATGCCTGGGGTGCCAGTGGGAGATGTACATCTCATCCTTTCAGCAACAGTCAAGGCTCACTACTAGGGGAAAAAAATAAATGGCTTGCCCTAGGTCAAGCAGGCCATTTTTTAGCAGAGAAAAGAAGTGAACCAGGACCTCCTTCTAGGGAGCATGAAACAATGAGTCCTGCTCCCCTCTCTGGATCACAGCCCTAAGTTTCCCTTCCACCCACTGTCTCCAGGCCAATGCTGTGCACTGCCGCTGCTCCTGCCCCTCCTCAGGCTCTCAAGCACCCAAAAGCCAAAACACTGGCTTGAAAGGATTTGAAAGGATCCCAAATGAAGCTTGTTTGTTTATTTATTGGTTCTTTTTTGTGTTTTATATAGGTTGTCTCTTAACTGATTTGAGCATCTCAGTGGACACCTGGGTGCCCATGTCTCTGCACACGCAGCCACCTGCAAGGTCTTCTAGTTAGGGTTTTGAAAGTGAAAAGTGACCACAGACTCAGAATCAGGAGCAGGAGCTGCAGGAAAAAACACCCTCTGAAGCGATATGAGGCTCAGAGGAGGATCACGGTCTTCTGCAGAGGTGTGCTCAGGCCATCAGTGTGGCTTGCTCACACGTCGCACAAGAGCTGGAGCTGCCATGCCCGGCCCAAATGCATCCTCCTGGGTGTGTGTTTGATGTTGGAGAGACGGACTGTGCTGGATTTCAGGCTGCGTGGAGGTCAAGATCCAGGGCACAGTTTCTTGGCAGGTTTGGGCAATTAACAGCCCATTTTGAATCCCCAGCAGCACGTGTGCTGCTACCTCTGTGCAACCTGTGTAGTCTCATCAGTCTTTTTAACATTTGCAGTTGCCAAAGCCTTAGCAGGGGACCAAGTGTTAGAGACCATGTTCACCTGTCTTGACGTTAACTGAAGAATTATTTAGATAATAAACACTTTACCTTTTTTTTTTTTTTTAAGCCTAACATTTTGTAGGATTTGACTGCAAATACGGACCCTGTGGCTTTTGTCAAAATACTAAATACTGAACTCTCTGCTTGCCTCCCTTCTGACGTTGTTAATGATAATAATCATCCCCCCACAGCTGCTAATCCTCTTTGCAAAACGCTCTGCTGAGTGCCTGTCTGAGTCTCCTCTGCCCTCCATATTCTGCAGTCATTTATATCAATTCAGTATGACCGTGGAAATGACGTGGTGGGACTTGAAACGGCTGTAAATACCACAGAAGATGGAGGCCAGCAGAGCTGGGCACACACTGTTCAGGGATGGCTTAGCCAGTTTTTAAAGTTTGGTCGACAGGGAGTTGGAGCATAAGTGCTGTCCTTCAGCGTGGGTATGGCACAGCCGTGTCTCCCTGTAAAGGGATATCTCACGTGAGGAAAACCATGGCAGAAGGCACTGGCCAGAGCAAGGATCTCTCCTGAATCCCGTCTCAAAGATTCAGACATACTAACTTGTTTTTATTTTTAATATGGGCAAAATCTAGTCCGGTTGCTGTGTTCAAAACACACTCAAGCAAACAGAACCTGCAGGTGATTAGCCTGACCCCCTGCCTGAGATACAGATTTATTTTTTACATCTATCTTCTCTTGATGTGCAGGTGTTAAGTCTCAGTTCATTTCATGTTCCTCTTTAAAACCATCTCTGAAGTGATGGATCCCCTCAGACTAATACTAAAGTAATGATTGCAGTATCTCTGGGACAACCTTTGAGATGGGCACAGATTAATCAAGCACCAGTTATGGTGCAAATTCAACCTCACAAGAGAATGGCAAGACCTCAGATGCCCCTTGTATAACGGTAACAGTGAGCGTTTATTTAATGTTCTCCAGCAATCTATCTCCAAGAGCTTTAACAAGGTGGGCTACTGCTTCACTCCTCCTTTAGAAAATGAAGAGCTGCAGCAGAGATACTAAATTATCTCCTCAAGTTCACACATTTTAAGGCCTGCCTAGTACAACCAGGAAAAAAATCCCATTAAATATACTTCTGATGAAATTTTCGGTTTCTGTGTGCTTGAAGTTTTCCATGGAAACAATATGATTTTTACAGATGTTTTTCACCGAGAAAAAGCAAATCACGTCAAGATGATCCAACCTGCAAATTTCGGGCAAGTTTATTTAACCCACGAGGTGTCTCGTGGACCCCACAGCCCCACAACGAAGTGTTGTGGTTAGCAGAGGAGCACCCAGGGCACATTTTGTCCAAACTGTGATGCCAGTGGGGGCATTTCAGCAACATGGGTGAATGTCGAACAGGCTGAAAGCTTTTCAGTCTTTCTAAATCCCCATATACAGGCATTTGTGTAGCTTTGTCTTCTGTGAAAATTGTGGGTTTTGTCTTCATTGCCCTAGAACTAGAGACACTGCAGTGGGAATGCTCTTCTCCTGCCTGGTGGGTAGGATGGGGTTACAGCTGCAGAGGGATGGAGCACACCGATTTTCCTGCTCACAGGTCCCCTCCCTCCTGCAACAAGTCTACGGTCTTAAAAAAGAGCAAATCTGTGTCCTCCCTCAAAGTTTTGAACTGTCCACATGCTCAGCTTCATGATAACTTCTGAGGTGTCCAAAAGGACACAGATTTTCCTTGTGGGCTACAGAAGATTACTAATCCGGGCCCTTTGGTCCTTTCCCCATTTCTCCCTCCTGGTTTATTACAGCCCTAAGACAAGCCCATGGCAAGACTTCATTCTTTTTTTATGAAATGTCTTGCAGTCCATTTACCAGCACATTGTAAAATCTTATCATAAATAATTAAAACTACAGCTGTCAAAAATAAATGGCTGAAGTCCATTTTGGCAATGCTATGAAATATTATCCTACTAGGTTGCAGGGGGCGTTTTTTTTTCTTTTTGTGGGGGTTGCACGCTGGCAGCTAGGAGCCTGGCAGTGCCCTGTAATCAGCAATGAGTTTCCCAGTCATTAGTTCAAATTAGAGCAGCTCTGATGACAAGTCGAATGGCAACTCCAGCTTCTAATGGCTGAGGAAGGTGCAGGCTGACCCTTCTCACAAGCAGAGCAGAATGGTTTATATTGTCCCGATTTCTGAAAAGAGGAACAGGCACAAAGCAGTTGTATAATGCTGTGTTCAGATGGGTTTGCTGCCAGGAGGTCTGGGGCCAGCAGCGAGTATGTGGCTTTGGTTAGAGAAGCAGAAATCTCAGCAAGAACCAGCAGGCTCCTGGGGGCTGGGGAAGTTGTGACCTCCACATGTTTTGCAGACCACGGTCTCCCCAGTGCCCTTTCTTTGGGCTTCACTTCGTATCCACCTTTCCTTGATCTCCTCCATCCAAAATAGAGCTAGGAAGACGTTTTTGCTGCAAGTAAATAGACATTGAGTTGAACAAATCCACTGGTGTAATGTGGACGGGCAGGATTTGAAATGTGTGCAGCAAGCAAAGGGACTTAGAGATGGGAGGGGTGGAGGCAGTAGGAGTTTCCATTTGGGGCTTTCTTAAAACTGCTGCTGGGGGCTCTGGCTCTCAAGATCTCTGCTCCCAGCGGTACAGCTGTGAGACGAAGCTCGTAAGGTCTCCTGAAACTCTGTTTTCTCTCTCAGTCATCAGGCTTACCCCAAGGAGATTTTCTTACCTGATTTCTAAGAGTGAAGATCCTGACCCGTGAGCTGCAGCCATGCAGGAGATGAAAGTAAGTTATAGCCGAGAGTGTGATGTGAGCTCGGGTAAAAGCTGAGCTTTGCAGGGATGGGGAAGAGGAGTGCTGTGAGCTTGCACAAATTTTTTCACCAGTCATGTGATACATGGGGTTTTTTGAAGTCACAGCTCTTGAACTTGAGATTATTTGAGATGCTCAGCTTTTATTAACACAACAAAAGCTGCAGGTTTCTAGCCTTCATGATTACAGGGAAAAAGCTTGAAAAAAGACCCTGAGAACCAGAGAAACACAATGAAATTAAAAATAGATGGCCTACAGAAAGATTCCCACAGGTATTATTACAAAAAAAAAAAAAAACGTGATTTAGGAGGAAGATTGAACTCTGAAGTTATCAGCTCCAGAGCTTGTTGTTTCCTTTCCAAGAGCGAGAAGCATCCTGAAATGGCAGGAGCCTTTCATGGGTGTTTGCCCTGTCCTCCCACCCCTACCCTGGGCTGCGATGACCCAGCCAGGTGGAGGTGAATGTCCCCAAACCTGCTGCATGCCCAGGTCTGGCAGAGACCCATCTCTACCACATGCCTCTGTCTGGCAGCTGCCATCTGGAAAGGATGAAAGGAGCAGACCAGAGGTCCAGGAGTCAGGAATCTTGGGGTTTTGCTTTGGCCCTGCCACTAACTTCTGCCTGATCTGCAGCAGGTCACTTACAGATCAAGCCACCCAACCCTGTAATGCCCAAAATGCCATGTGCAATCACTTGGCTAAATGGTTTATAGAAATACAGGGCACCAAGTTATATTTTGAAGTGCCTGGCTTTAGCTATGGAGATGATGGTAAAACACTCCATGCCTCTGTTTTCCTTCGCAGCAGAGTGAGGATAATAGCATTGGCTTGTTGTTATAAATCGCATTGAGCCCTCCATCTGAGGCGGGAGTGGATGTTTCTTGAAGAACCTCAGGCATTTGGAAGCGTAAGTCCCGGTGAAAATCAGTTTGCAATTAGTCTTAGATGATTTCTGAAATTATTTTCTCCCTGTATCTCCCTGCTGAAGTGTGAGGTCTCATTTTTTGCACCTAGCTATTGCTTTCACTCTGGAGCAGGAGCATTTGTTTGCAGAGGTTTTCCCCAGCTCCTATCCATCTGCTAAGCAAACCCTTCTCCAGGTCCTGGAGACCTGGGGCTGGACCCACATCTCACGGCTCCTTGTGCCCTCGTGGGAGCGGCCTCGGGGCACTGCTGACCGGCTGGTAGATGCTGCTGGCTTCTAGGCCAGGAACATCCCAAATCACTCGCGCCCAGATTTCTCTCCCTTCACGGATCTGGCTGAGCCCTTCAGGTGGCTTTTAAATGCCACCTCCCCTGGGACTTGTTAAAGTGCTTCATCAGTGCCCATCTTCCTCTGCAGGGATGACCTTTAACTCATCTCTGCTGTTGCTACCTGACTTGGATCACCTCAGAAGAAAGGTTGCCATGGCGATTTCATATTCAGCTCAGCCAAAAAAATCCAGTTTCTGTATCTTATTAAATGCTCCCTTTCAAGGACCCTACGCGTGGAGAGCCAGGGGTTGCTTGCGTTCACTGTGGTGAGGAGTTTGGTCACTGGGAGTTTCTCCACCAACCAGTGTGGCTGTTTCTTACCCCTTTGCCAAGCCCAAAGTTGTTTTTTTTTTTTTTTTGTTCCATGTTAGGGTAAAAGCTGGGGGATTAAAGCCATTAGGATTACTATGAAAACACTCCTCTGCAAAATATCAACCTGCCTTTTCGAGGGAATTTCTCACCACTCTAATCTAAACTGTCAAATGTCAGGAGCCGATGTTTAATGAGGATCAGTTGGAAGCCCTAATTGGATGGGTATTCAGTGGGCTTCTTTTTTTTCTCAGTTGTTTTATCCTTGGGACTCTGTTTTCAAAGAGATCCTCGTTAAATTTTAGACACTAATCTCCTTTTAAACTACAAGCTCAGGAAACCTTGGTCCTCGGGGGCTGCTGGGAGCCACAGCTGTTGTGGGCTTTCATTGAATTCACCTGGAAGGCAGAGAGAAAACCCATCCAGGAGGAGCAACAGGTACCGTTTTGGGGCATAGGCAGTTCTTTTCTTGAAAAAAGCTAAGTGGCATGCACGGTGAAAACTACGGTTTAAAGGCACCAGGGTCATGGAAGTGATGGAGAAAGAGCCAGGGAGTGCTGGGGTGGTTGGCTGAGGGTTCCCTTCTCCGCTGAGAAATGTGACTGCACGCAGGCATGAGGAAGGGGTCCCAGCTCACAGAGATGTCCGCTGCATTTATCTCCAGGTAGACTGGACACCTACAGCAGTAGTCAGCAAACCCCTGATCCCTTCCAAGGCCATGAACTACCCCAAACTCTTATAACCTCTTTAAAACACCCAGAGACGATGCCTGCGTGCCCTGCAGCCGCCTCTCCAGGCCTCATTAACTCTCTTCCATCATGCACCAGCGTTTCCCTGCTGTGGCTTCTGTCAGAGGCAACAGGTGCTGCACAAAATGATTTTAGTGCATCTGTCACCAAACACAAAATGCATCGTGCTGTATCGTCTCGGAAATTACAGCTGAGACCCTTCTGAGCCATCCAAAGAACATCCCAGTGTCCTCCGCATCCCACCTCCTGGGATGTGGTCCCGCTCCCCATCCTCTGGCACACACTGCGTTTCTGGCAGCCAGATGTATCTGATGGGGAAACAGATCCCTGGGGTGGCACGGAAGCCCCCCTGCACTTTATTGTCTTGTGCAGCACGTGCTTCCTAACAGGAAAACCTTTCCCAAAGGGTTTATTTCTCCATGTGAACTCAGTGTCCTGAACACTTTTATACAAACAATTGTTCTTTGTTTCTCTTCCCCACCCATCCCAAAACAATTTATATCAGATGATTTTTAAAACATCCTGATTTCCTATAGTCATGCTTTTATTGCATTTTTAATTAAAACCTTGGGAAGACCATAAAAGACACACCACAGATGCAAGTGTTTCCATACCCCATTTCACATAAAACACTCGTAAATAACCACACAACCCTACAGCACCTCCTCTCTGCCCCCTTCGCCCCCCAGCACACTCAGGGGTTCACACTTTTAACAGATCCTTTTGCTAGGAACTGGCTCCTGTTCCAACACACATGTAACACCTTCTCTCCATTCCTAATTGCATTTCATTTAACACATGCAATTACCAAAATGACTTCTTTCAAAAATAAACCACAGGGTATTCGGAGCTGACTGGCTTCTCAGATGGTTTTCAGCCAAGAAATTTGTGCCCTCCTGGTCTCTCCTGGAAAGCCCAGGAGCAGGCTGGTGTGCTTGAAAATCTGCCCCTTCCATAAAATCCTGAGAAAAGATCCCGTGAAGCCTGTACTCAGGGCAGGTGAGACACACAGGTTACAAAGCGTAACTCCTGCCCAGTCATTTCTAGGCATTTGTTACCATGTCTTAAGTCAGCAACCTCAACAACTACCCTAGTCTCCAGCCAGGAATAAAAGTGCTGAAGGAAATCAGGCCACAGTGATTTCCCCAAACCACACTGCTAACATGCATGGTAATTAATTCTTTTAGTGGAGAGAGTTTTTTTCTGCTGTGAACTCTCCCAGGGGCTGACACAATAGCCCATCTAGTTGGCGATCATCCCATGGCTTTAATCATGTGTCCCATACAATTCTGCAGAAAAATTCAGCAGAAATTTTTTCTAGCATGGTGCCAGAAACTGAGCTGCCGAGGTCCATCCTTTGAAACAGAGATGTGACCTTCTGGAGCGGTAGATGAAATCGTGGTGCTGCTGGGTTTGGTGGAAGCTGCCTCTTGACTTCAGCGAGGTCAGGACGTGTCCCACCATGTGCTGGCTTCTCCATGCGAAGAACAGCATTGCATGCTAAGACCTGGAGTCTCGTGGGAGGTCATTGTTTGTTTTAAGTAAAAGAAAACATCCGAATCCAGGGCTTGTGGTTAATACGGAGTTTGTAGAAGCAAAGTTCATTTTTCCTAGAGTTGTCTTATTTATAGAAGAACTTCAAGACTCCTTTCTCCAGCTTCCTTGAATTTGTCATTGAAGTGAATTATGCTCGCAAACCTCTTTAAATCTGATCACAGATGGAGCATAAATGCTATGTTATTGAAGTTGAAGGACACAGCTTACTTTCTGGGGAATAATAGTGATACAGAATAACTAGGATGGTTTTTTGTTTTGTTTCCTTTTAACCATGTTTCCTTCAAAGCTTCCATCCATAACACAACATTCACCCACCCCCATAACAAATTCATTATTTTGCAGCAAGTAAAATCAAACAGGAGACAAATGACTGTTGTTTAGTACCATTAGTTTCAATGGCTTTACACAATATTTGAGTCATTGGCTCGGCTCTTGCTTTGGAGGAATCCCAAATCTGGATGAATCTACGTGCATTATAAACCATCCATGGGGCCAGGCCAGGCCTGCCTAACAGATGGAGGTCCATATGCTTTGGCTCTGCACCCATATGGAGCACTAATATGCAGTCCAGGAATAGTGCATGCCTCTTCTCCTCTTTTCTAGCAATCTCAAATCCAAAGTCATTTTCAGACACAAGCTGAGTTAAGCAAGTTCATCTGGAACCTGTGCAGCAAGACACTACAAGGTCCAACCATAATATTTTCCTTGCTCTGTGGTTCCTGCTGAAGCCTAAATTGCAACATTTTCTAGAAAGCGTTGAGTCAAGCTTTCCAGAGTGCTAGTTAAAAAACCCATTACATTCCTATAATGTGCTTTAACCTTTGCTGCCTGGGTCGTGCAAGAACATGGAGTGCTTCATCGGCCCTCACCGGAGGAATTTCTCCAGGCAACCAAACCAGCAAATAGCTGTGGATATTTCACAACGCCTGTGAGGTTTTGTTTGCTGGAGGCACAGGATTAGTATCAGATGGCCTGCTACCATTTCAACATAGAGGGACTTAGCTTTTATTGCTGGCAGCACTCCTCCAGCAGCGCCAGCAAGTTTGCTCTGGCCAGGGACTGTGAGGGGGGACAACACCCCCAGCTGCTTTTCAGTGTTCAAGGACAGTGTTTGTCCTGGTGCCTAATCCTTGCTCAAACTCTGCGTTTTTCTCATCAATACAATGCAATAGATACAGCTCAGTTTTGAGCACGTGAGCAGTAAATTCAGCGCCTGCACTGTGCAATCCTAAAGGAGGTTGATATCTCCTTTAAGATGGTATCTCCCTGGCTGTCGCTGGGTCATGCAGGGCTGGGGTGAATGCCCTCCTCCTGCCCTGTGCCTTTCTTAGACAGTTGGAGATAGCTGCTGCTGGCGGGGTGCTGAGGATTCCCATGCTCACCAAGAGGGAGATATTTCCATCCATGCGGTTACTTCATGTTTATTCTCAGCTCATGCACAAGGTTATGAGAGCATCGCGGTGGGAAGGGTTCATGGGTGCTGACTGTGATTCTTTTAGAAGAGCTTGTAGATTTGTTTGGAGGTGATGTTAAGCAGCTAAATGCGTCTGCCTTCAGCTGGATTGCGAATGTAATTGGTATGTGACAGCTTTGCTCGTGCAAGATTTGATGGAACTGAACAGGAGCTGCTCCCAGCTGGAAAAGGAGCTCATTGCCGAATGCCGTGATGTTGCTAATATAGATATTGCTAATATAGATATTGCTAATAGTCCATCTTCTTGGGAGGATGATGATTTTTTAAGACTATCATTCAGGCCTCTGTCCAAGGTCTTTCTCAGTCATTTCTTTGCATACACAGGTGATGCATAACTGTCCGGGATGGCGGAAATAAGACACGTAGCCCATACCCTGCTGGTGGTGGCCTCTCCAACCTGGAGCTAGGAGTGCTGTAGTATCCACAGTATGATGACCCAACGTGGAGCTTGGACATGAGCTATTCCATGATGGTACCAGAGTCATAGAGGAGACTTGCCAGCTCATTAGTGCTCAGTTGTTTTAGTAGGGAAAAATAAGATTAAGTAGAGGTGAAGAAAAGGAAAGCTAGAGAGCATCTGAGGTAGTCAAAAGAGGAACCCCAGAGTGAATCGACACTTTCTCACAGCATGCTCCTGGAGAAACTGGCTGCTCACAGCTTGGATGGGCATACTCTTCACATCAAGTTGGATGGGAGTGTTGATCTGACTGAGGGTGGGAAGGCTCTGCAGAGGGATCTGGACAGGCTGGATTGATGGGCTGAAGCCAATTGTATGAGGTTCAACAAGACTCAGTGCCAGATCCTGCACTTGGGTCAAAGCAACCCCACACAATGCTTCAGTCTTGGGGAAAAGTGGCTGGAAAGCTGCCCAGTGCAAAAGGACCTGGGGGAGTTGGTCAACAGCCGGCTAAATATGAGCTGGCAGTGTGCCCAGGTGGCCAAGAAGGCCAACAGCATCCTGGCTTGTATCAGAAATAGCGTGGCCAGCAGGGACAGGGCAGTGATTTCCCCTCTGTATTCAGCACTAATGAGGCTGCACATTAAATACTGTGTTCAGTTTTGGGCCCCTCACTACAAGAAAGACATTGAGGTGCTGGAGCATGGCCAAAGAAGGGGAATGAAGCTGGTGAAGGGTCTATGAGGTGTAGCTGATGGAACTGGGGTTGTTTAGCCTGGAGAGAATGAGGTTCAGGGGAGACCTTATTGCTCTCCACAACTGCCTGAAAGGAGGGTGTAGTGAGGTGGGTGTCAGTCCCTTCTCCCAAGTAACAAGCAATAGGACAAGAGAAAATGGCCTCAAGTTGCACCAGGGGAGGTTCAGATTGAATATTAGGAAAAACTTCTTCACCAAAAGGGTTGTCAAGCCTTGGAACAGGCTCCCCGGGGAAGTGGTTGAGCCACCATCTCTGGAGGTATTTAAAAGATGTGTAGATGTGGTGCGTCAGGACATGGCTTAGTGGTGGACATGGCAGTGCTGAGTTAATGGTTAGACTTGATGATCTTAAAGGTCTATTCCAACCTAAATGATTCTATGATTCTATGAGTCTATGAAATTCTGCTACCTGGTGCCAAGGGAATAGAGTAACACTTAGGGATAAAATGGATGTTAATAAACCATTCATAAATGTGAGAAACCTAAAAAGGAAAGCAACCAAAACACTGAAAGAGCTCAGAAAATATGTGGTTTAACAAAGCATTACACTGGACTCCATGGCTATGTGCCTTGCTTTCCCTCTTGACACTATGGGGCACTCCAGAATAAACCCCTGTCCCTGCTGTGGGTCTCTCAAAGCTTTAAGCTTTAATTTCCATAGCTTCAAACCTCTCTAGCATGAAAAAGGTTAATTTAAATTTTTAAAAGGAGTGGTGGTCAAAAAATAAGGTCTATCTGTCAAGATCTGTAGATAGTGCAACCATTTAAGACTATTTTGCACAAAATTAAAAATGAATTCATACTGGGATCAACTGAAACCATTTATGTCATTTAAGTGAGACTGACTGAGGTCCACAGTGCTCAGTACTATTCCCAAGCAGTATCCAAAATGCAATGTAAAAATGCAGACAATTTTCATCACACCTTCAAAACAAAACACTGTGTCTTTCTGGTTTGCAAGACTGGTGTCTCAAAAAAAAAAAAAAAAAAAAAAAAAAAAAAAAAAAAAAAAAAAAGATGATTCATTTGTTTCTTAGCACTAAAAAAACCCTTCAGGCAGTTTGACAAAAATGAAAAAAATATTGTTATTTGATTCACAACGACTATTTGCACTTTATTCACTAATTATATGGGCTGTGACTGAAGCAGAGGGTTGGTTATTGACCCTGCACCAAGCCCTGGGTGATGAAGCATTCAGGGGAAGGTGACTGTCCCTCCTCCGTCCCTCTTGCTGGGTGCCTGGGGGTGAAGTGGTGCCTCGGCCAGCCCTGCCCGGGCGAGGGGCTGGGGAGTGCAGGAGGCAGCTGGGGTCCTGCGCCGCAGTTCGGAGGAGCTGCTGCAACTCCCCTAAATCAGCTTTAAATAAGGCAGTGCAGGCATTAATTATGATGGCTTTTGGCAGCAGGGAGCCTGCAGACTCTGCAGCTTGACCAGAGAAGCCGTGTGCTGTGCCAGTGCAAGGCATGGGCAAGACGTCCCCCAGGAGAGCAACAGCCACATCACTACACACCTGTGTGGCTGCTGCTCTCCTGGGGGACACCTGCCCGTATACACTGTATGTATATATATACTTTTATAGGAAGAACAAAAGTGCTGTGGTACTGCACGCCTCCTCTGCACGGCTCTGCAGCACACACACAGAGCAACGAGCATGGTGAGAGCTGAATTAAACTTCTTGTCTGAAGGATCCTTGTTCAGCCGGGACGGGTCTTTAACAGCAGGTTCACTCCTTGAGCTTTGTTCAACAGAGACCAAAATAAGTGGAGATCAAGGGGAGAGGAAAATAGGAATGAGCGTGTCCTTGCCGTGATGCTCGGCAGCGTTGGAGAGTGTGGTGAGGTTTCATGGCTGGGCTGGCTCTCAGCCCAGAGACACAAAGAAGCGTGTGGCAGATCTGAGGGCTGGGATGTAACCAAGTGAACCATGGTTAAAAAAGAAAAGCAAGTCAGGCAGCTGTGCTTCTGGCCATGGCGTGGCTAAGCAGGCAAGACAAGACCCTTATTCCCAAGCTGTTATAGGGGGAAAATGCACCAGAGGCACATGGCGAGGAAAAAGACACTTGAATTTGGCCAGGAGCAATCATTAGCCTATTGCCCCAAAACCCCGGTCCCAAACTCAGGGCTTAGCCAGGTGGAGACTCATGTTTACCTCTATTTTACAAGCTTAGGTTGCCTGTTACCTTCTGAAGGTCTTTTGACACAAATGTGCCTAACCCATGGGAGGGAGCTTCTTATCCCAGAGCCACCAGCACTGCCAGTATGGGCTGGCCTCACTGCTGAAGGGAGCAGTGGGAAGGAGGAATGAAGACTAAAGGGAGCTGCTGTGTCATTTAGGGCAGTTAAGTACGTGCATAGTGCAACACGTGCACCTGCATCCCTGCCTGAATAGCATCGATACTCTTTTTTGTTTCACTCTTGACGACAGAAGAGCCTTAATTGGGCATGAAGAAATTCATCAAGCAGCAGCCTGGTGCAGCCGTTGGGTCCCCGTAGCATCTGGCAGCTGCCGTGCTGCAGCCCCATGGCTGCTCGATGGCTGGCAGCTGCCCCCAAATAGCCCAAGTATCATCCACCTACTGCAAAAACTGCGGCTCCCTGTGAACGTGAAACTCCGCTCCCACTGCTTGGGAGCAGCACATGGGCTTTACAGCTTGCTGAGCTGCAGGGGCTGGGGCTTGGCGGAGCCAGGTCCCAGCTATTTGCTGGGAACAGAGACAGTGAAGTATGTTTCCAACCTGAGGAGCTGCTCAGAGCAGCAGACTGGAGGACCTGACGCAGCCCACTAAAGGGGAAATTTCTAGATGCTTTTGTGCATATGAACTCAGCAGGGACCAACCCGCGTGGCAGCGATATGAAATGGGAGCTCAGCCATTGATTTCAATAGCTGCAGGGTCTTGCTTTCGGTTTAATGCATTTTTAAAACAGGGGTGAGCAGGACTCATACTGGGAATAGAAACATTACCAGCAATTTCATCCCCCTGAATAATTTGCCTATAACCTGCCTGTGCTTTGATCCAGAAGCTGCTTCAAGGGCACGTGAAATGCCTTCTCACCCCCCATCACATCCCTGTTGTACTGCTGTTAGATTCAGCTCAATAATCTCTGTAGGCACAGTGAGGACATCTTGGTGACTTCAGGTGTCCCCCTGGCCATGCACCAACATCCACCCCAGATGGGCAGATAAGCCCAGCCTTCCCCTCACCTTCACTTGCAAAGAAGGTTTCAGGGTCTCCCCATTTAATCCCATGGCATTTTATGGTCTTGCCCTCCTTTCGCCCTTCTAGTCAATGAAAATAAATACAGAATAAAAATAAAAACCCTGCACATTTATTTCATTTCTTGTATTTTTATTTAAAAAGAAGGTTTGCTAACAGCAATCAGTACCGTGGCCCAGGCCCCTCAACACTACAGTTGGCTTTAGCAGTCCCTGCGGCTTCATCCCTACTCTGTCCCTCCTCCATGCCGGGGACAAACCAGGGAAATATCCAGCTTTAACAACCACTCCTGAATCACAGGATGCTCCTTGGGATTGCAGACTACTTCCATCTTGCAGTTTTACTTTCTGTCTTCTATCTCAGGAAACCCCAGAGCTTAAGCTGAGGTTCACAGCCAGGTTTAGCTTTATTGTGCAACTAAATTCAAGAAAAAAAAAAAAAGAAAAGAAAAGAGCCAAGTTTCAAAAAAAAACATAAAAGAAATCATTTTCTGGAGTTGGAAAGAAACATCCCCTCGGTGGCAGATTAGCCCACATTTATCCAGTATAACATTGCTTATACCTTAATCTTAGGCATCTTCATCTGACGCTAATTAGCAGGCTGGAGGCTCCTACGGGTACAGTAGCTTCTACGTCCCAAAACATGAAAGTGAGCTCTTCCTTTTAACCACTGGAAGCACTCCGTTTTTAAAGAGACAATGTCAAATATTTCAGCCCCAAACTACACTTTTTAACTTCAACACAGCAGTAGGAGGAGGCACAAAGGTGACGATACCCTGCCTTGAAAGCACTGCAGTGCGCGGCCAAGGCTTGCCTGTGTAGTGTTATTTACTCTCCCACAAATTAAACCCAAACTGAATTCACTGAACCCTGGACTCGCCCGCATTCTGACACTGAGTGCTAATTAGGAGACAAATAGAGTAGGCTACAGAAGCAGAAAATTAAACAGGCTAATCAGACCAATCTAGTTTCTTCCCTCAAAAAACCCAAAGCTTAGAGAAAAGCAAAATGCAGTTATAAAAACTTCTTTATATTTTGCATTCTCTCTGAAAAAAAAAGGGAAAAGATAATTCCTTTGACGTTCATCACTAGGCAAACATCCATCCAGATCCATCTGACATCCTATTTAACTGTTCAAAGTAAGAGCTAATCGGAGCTTTAAAGAAAGGACAGAGAGGGACTTCAGGAATACAGCGCTGTTCTCTGTGGAGAAAGCGAAAATAAATTATTTAGACTTGACAAAGTCCCTTGAAGTTCTGCGGTCTTTCTGCTTGGCTGGGTCTCAGGCCTATCACCAATATATCAGCGGTTATTTTCGGAGGGGAAGCGAAGGCAGGCTGCTTAGCAGATAGCATTTGGGAATTAAGAGCTAGATGTACTTATGGTTTTCACAAGCCCTGACAGATGTTGAGTGTCTTTGACTGTGGGACAGTAAGACACTTAATACTAATGATGCTGGTTTGCAGCATCAAACCTCCTTCCTGCCACATCCCAGCGTCTTTGCTCCTTTCTCAATTGCTCCTTATGAAAGGAAGAGAAAATACATGCTCAGCATCCTCCTCACCATCCACCCGGCTCAACACCGATGCACCGGTTCTCTGGAGGCCCTCACGTCTCTTCTCCAAGCAAATGTCACCGGGATCAGCTTAGCACAGCTCCCCACCACTTCCTGAAGACCGAGCCACAGCCCAGGAGGCTTCTCCCTCACGTCTCCGAAGGCTGTGCTCAGCCTGGTAGTCCATGTTTCGGATGGATCTGCGTGTGACTGCCGGGCACCGGTCCCAGCCGGGCAGGAGACAGGTCCTGCTCGGTGCCGCAGGCAGCCCCTCGGCTGTGAGAGCCGCCAACAAACCTTCCCTGCCCACCCCGCTCCCTGCCCCTTCCCCTCCCCGCCACGAGCACGGGGCCAAGAACCTGCCTCGCCGCAGAGTGCCAGCGCCGGCGTCCTTGGCCAAACTAACTACCAAACCTTGGACCAGTCACAACAAACGGCTTTAACGTTTACCCATCACCTAACATACCCTCAAAAACCAAGGCCACCTTCACACCTTTGGACGTAGGTCGAACGCCCTTCCGAGCCCAGCAAGCCCACAGCAAGGGGTCTTGCCCAGGCCAGTCACGTCAGATGCTCCTGCATCTCTCCTGCCCCTTCCTTGGTGAACACCAAACAGTTATAATACTCAGGTCAATATATATAGGTACCACGTATATATATTTGTGTCGCTGTTCTGTGCATTAACAAAGACAACCAACCCCACCAGGCACCACACGTCCTTTCCACCCCCTCCCCTTCCTCCCGTGGCTGTGCAGGAACGCGGCCAGGGACCACCCTACGTGGCCCCATCGCACTCCCCCACTGTCAGCTTCAAGGCTCCCTGCTGGTGCAGCGTCTTTAAGGCTTTGAACTCCAAGGGCATGGTGTGCGGGCTGGCCTGCGAGGTGTAGCCATACTTCAGGCTGTCGTAGTAGTGGTACTTGACCGGGTTCTGGTTCTGATCCAGGGGAAAGGGCCAGAAGCCGTAGAGATAGATCTGGTTGCAGAAGCGGGTGGCTAAGGTGTACATGAGGAGGCCAGTGGTGGGTCGTTTGATATGCACCTTGTTCGTTAGCCAGTACCTGCAAAGGGAAAGTGAAGTATGTTACTCCCCCGCACATGAAGCTTGTTCTTGCACATTTTCTCTCTCCAGCCTTTAACTGAGATATATTGGTGATTCAAAGTGAGAGGTTTCTGACTAGCAGAAGAGTCCTCCATGCCAAGAAAAAACCTCTCTAGGGATTGCTTCATGAATAAGCATCCTCCTGCTCCCTGTCTGGCAGTTACATCACACTTGTTGCTATGGCATTGAAGTATCTCATGCCTCGGCAATCCTTTATGAAAAACAAATTGTTGCAACAGCGGCCTTCAGTACTTCAGCCTACAATTATCTTCCAATCAACCTAGGAGATCAATACCACGGACCAAACCATCCACATGTCAAGTAGACTCCAGCAACCCCTTGAAGCAGACACACTCTCACACACACGTGCTGATGATTTTCATTGATGAATGAAGATTTTTACTCCGACAGTAAACACAGAAGGGCTGTAAAAACGTTTGCCTCGGAATAAAGGGTCACCAGGCTGCAAGAGCTAAAACGTGCTGCTGTGTTCCCATTATACCCAGTGATTGCTACTCTGATCTTGGACTAAAATACATCACACACTGCAACATCGGTCCGTGAGATAGACAATATTGCAATATATGGTATGTGATACAGAGGTCAGCTGTGCTCGCTGCTGTAAAGTGCATGAGTTTCTATGAGGGATGGAAAAAAGAACAGGGGAAGGAGGTGCCCTGTAGTGATGCATGAGCAGAAATGGTATCAGCAGTTGTATTTTGGGCTGCCAATAAAAGTTATTGCAGCATCAACATTCTGCAAGAAGATGTTTCCAGTGCCCAGTGTTTACTGCACAGGCAATTTACTGGATTTGCTCAGCAGAAAACCACTGTCAGAGGAGCAAAATCGGAAAGCGAAAGTTTGGGGGAGGTAGAAGATGCACCCCCTTGGGTGCACTCCCTCCTCCCCTGGCATGTCTGATGCCAGAGCTGCCCCAGAGCAGGCAGGGATGCTGCAGGCAGCGCATCCCACAGTTCACAGCCCGCTCAAGCCCTCAGATTATTTTTCATAGATATTTCAAAGGGCCTGAGTTCAGGTGAGTGACTGGCAGCACTTTGGATAAAAAGCATGAGGAAACAGAGCAAAGCACATGGCACTTCTGTGGTCTCGCCCAGAGGTTTGGGACCACTGTCGTACATGGAGCCATGGTAAGTGTCTTGCTCCTCATCTGCACTTTCTGCCGGGTTCCTGAGGCTCTGGCACTCAGACAGCGGGAACCCTTGGGAGAGCTGAGCCTTAATCCTGCAAATTAGCTTTTCACGAAAGCCATTAAAATTTAGCAACCAAGGCACAAAACATACTTGCTTGTTCTCAGCCAGATAAGAGAAAAAAATCGACTTTTCTGGTGAATCAAATTCTGGAAGCCGAGTGACATCCTTGGTGTGTGCAGGAAGGGCACGACACAGTTTACTGGGGTCTCACATCCCAGGGGTGCCCAAGTGCCTCCAGCTTTAGTAAAAGACAAGTAAGATGTTTTGGGGAAGTTCTCCTTGCCTGACTTGTCTCCTCAGCATCCAGCACAAAAAAGGAGCAAGAAACTGGGGGAAAACTGATGAGAACCACTCTCTCAGAGGCACAGCATGTGCATTTTCTGGGCTTGCCTGGCCATATGGGTTGTGCTATGGGCACACAGCAAAGCTTGCTGCGGTGCCAAGGTAATCTTCTCCCACAGGTAGCCATAAAACAGCCTCCTTGATGAGTTTACAGGTAAGCACATTAGACCCCTGGTGTGCGGAGAGAAATGGGAGATTATCACAACCATTTAACACTGTGAATTAGGGTATCCTCCCGCAGCAGGGAAACCACCTGGGAAGAACTATCACACCACATTAACCAGTTGGTTTTGGGGGAAGACAACTGTCTGGGTTTGTCCTGCAGCTGCTCTAGCCTTAAAACTATTTTTATCAATTTACTAGCTGGAGCGCAGAAAGATGCTGGTGATCTTACACCTGCCCAAAATATTAACTTTAGGGTTTTGTTGAGAGGCTGTAAAAACTCTATGAACATACAGCGACCCTGACAGCGTGATGAAGTGACCCTTGCACATGGGCACCACTCGTGACCACCAACGTTTCAAGTGTATTAATGATAATAAAAATGATCTGGGTCAAACACAGAAGCGCCCTACAGAAGCGCGCTCTCCTCTGTAACCCAGCACGCACAAACAGCCTTACCAAGACCAGTAAGTGTCCACAACCAGTACTCACAAACAGCCCTACCAAAACCAACCTGGCACATCCACCTCAGCACACGCAGCTAGTGAGCACTCAATAATATTGGGGCAGGTAACAGTGACAATTCAGTTTCTTATAATAAAAATTAAAACCTGTCTCTTTTATCTGTATTTCCCTCTATGGCAGGCACAGCATTGCAAAAACAAGAAGGATGACAAACCTCGCTCCTAGAGCATCATAAATCTTCGCTGCTGGCTATAGCTTTGGGAGGGAGTGATGGACTCCAGGTTGTCCCAGCCCACCCACACAGATGAGATACGTAATATATAATGCCCAAACCAAAGCAGAGACTATACCAGAACACTTGCAATTTGTTTCCCGCACAGTGAAGGTGGGAAATCCTCCAGTGAGGTCTGGGAAATACTTTTTAATGACTGGTTTGTGATGGGGAGTGTGGGAACTACGCAGGAAGATCTCCCTCTTACCTCTCCCACCACTGGCCAACTGAGGCAGTGGCCACATTCCTGGTGCAGGAGAGAACAGCTGGGGATGGAAATAAAACCTAATTAATTCTGTAAACCCAAATGAGGTTGTCTGGGCGCACATGGGATGCTGTGTCAACAGCGCACCTTTAATATGTGAGGTTCGGGATTTTAATTAGGAGGAAAGATAATCTTGAAGCAGGCAGTAATTATTTTTCAAATTGGCTACACCAATCACCATAACTATTAACTGCAACATTTTATGGAAAGAGAGAGCAATTAAAAGCGAAGAGCAAAGAGCAGTCCTGAAATCTGATACCTCCTTTCTCAGAGCGGTTCTCACAGCGTGGACCTCCTTCAAAAGCTGGTGCTGTGTCGTTTCTGTAAATAAACCCTCAGGGTGGAAACAGCCACAGAGATACGCTGGTGCCTGAGCGAGATGCAGCTAAGAACAGGAACTGTGATGCTGTCAGGCAAAAATTGTCCAAGACAGCTCTTGTTTCGGATCATGATAGTGACAGATGGGAAATGCCATCAGATCTTCAAGGTCATTTTTAGTAAGGAGGGAGCCTAGACACAAGCCTGAGCACCTACTTGAACTAATACTTGATGGTAGCCAAGGACAGAGGCTTCAAGAAGAGCAGCTCAGAGTCTCATCCTAGCTGGTAGGTGGTTCTGGTTGCTTCTCAGCAACAACAATTTTCCAAAAGCTTTCCAAGAAACTTAAGAAGTCTGCTAAGCAGAACGGCACAGCACTGCTGCCAGCTGCCTGACCATCGGTGGGGCGAGGGGTCTGCACTGCAGCAACAGGGGAAGCGACCTCTGGATTCCAACTTTAAATCCCAGTGGGAATCCTTCAGGAGACAAAACGCTCTGAAACTGCCCCTAGGAAGCCACAGCTCCCACCTGAGCCAGGGAAGGTGGCAACCTCCACATCACACATATGGCAGATGCACCCCACCACGCTGACAGCGCTCATCCTCCCTCCGCGCCACCAAATCCAGGCAGCAGAGCCTGGCCTTGATTTGGGCTGAAACACTGGGTGCAAAACTCCTCCCTGCAGGCAGTGTTTGAGGACCACCAGCAAGGGCAGGGTCCTCTTCTGTGGACCATCTTACCCTTCTTGCCCTTACCCCATCTTACCCATCACCTCCTGATGTGCCTGAGAAAACACTAAAGTAACTTGTACCCTCCAGGTAAGGGTTAATCTGCAGGACAAAATGAACAAAAAAAATCCATCGCCCTGATGAAATGAATAAAAAACTCAGGTCAATGAAGAAATCAAGTTTCAGCAGTATCAGCTGCATCATTTAGTGATACTAATCAGAATAGCTGAAATAATGCAGTTTCAGACCCTTTTGAAACAGCTTATTCATAAAAGTGTGATACAAACACAAGCTGTTGTGGAGGTGCTAGTCCCTGACTGTCAGAAGCATATTATCAGTCTGCCACACACATCCTGCTCCCATTAATACTCACGAAAAACCAGCTACAGATAATCAGAGCAGGTGCCCCGACAGTGCTCCATACTCATGCTGGCTGTGGGGAGGACAGGACCTGCCGGTGCTGGCAGGGCACAGCACGTGTCCCCGCTGCTGGGTGGATGGAGATGAAGTGATGGAGCCCAGGGAGCAATCGCTATGCCCCATCCAGCTTCTCCCAGCCCTCTTTTGTCTGTCACCTCCACCAAAACAGCCGTGTACAGCCATGAGATCTGTGCTGGATGGGAACTGGCAGGTCCCCATGCAGATTCACGCTAATGCTGACTCTAAAAGCTGGCTGTGGAGTCAAAGGTGGGCTTTGTTGCCAGGCAGGGCAATGCCCAAACACCAAATAAAGCCTTTACATCCAGACTGGGTATGTACTGTGTGGCTTGGGTCTGGTTTTGGTAACTTGGCACAAGCAAATCAATTCTGAATCACACATAAATAACTTTTCTCCTCCGGGTCTTGAGCTCTGCAATGCCTGTTCAAACACACATGGTACTCACACCCACAGTTTAAAGCGTTTCTAAACAGGCAGAAGAGGAGAAAAGTAACTGGGAAGAGGATTACTCTATTTCTTTCCCCTTTCCTTCCTACACCCCTCCCCTTCTTTTGACAAAGAAAAGACTAAATCTTCTTCCAAATTAACTGGAACAAATTAGAAGTCTTGGGGTCCCAGTGCAGACACACCACAGCTTGGGTAAAATGTGCCACAAGTGCAGAAGGGGTGAGAATAATTGCTCACACAAGGATTTATTTGTGGGATCTCCACACGTGGCTTTACAGGACATTCGTAGTCACATCTTGTGAATGGCTATTTTCCCCCCCTACACCCTTTGGTCATCTTCTTCCCTCACCTGAGCACAGGACCACTGTCCTTAAACTGCCTGTGGGACCAGAGAGGAAGGGCTTTAAGGCATGAGTCCCCAGGGCAGATAAGCTTTCAGAGAAGCCCCTGTAAGCATAAAGTACCATAAGGGACAAAGGATGAAATATCTAGTTTAGAAGTGGGTGACGTTGGCTGATCAACAGCAGAACCGATCTTGAGACAGAGTGAAAAAAGATGAGGTGGGAGATCTGTGAAAAGAAAAAGCAGCAGCTTAGGTTTGATGTGTTAGAGAAAAGGGGAGCCTGTGAAGGGATGCAAGAGTGGGGTGATGCAATCAAAACAACAGTTTAGGAGAATAATCTGCACATGTGTCCCCTGCATGGCTACCAGCAAGGTAAGGCTGCTGGAAAGGATGTGGCATGAACAGGACACAAGACCAGGAGGGACCAAGGGAAGGTTTCCACCATGGCTGACAGGATAGGAAAGGCAGCAGCTGAGCAGCAATTGCCCTGAAAAATCACCAAAGACTTAGATGTTGTTTGGGTGTGAGGACCCATGGAGACATCTGAGGCAAAAATGAATCCACTTTATGTCCCACCAGGCTGCAATTCTAAGGACACGTGGCGGAGTAGCACTGCACAAGCTACAGACCCTGAGCAAGGTGATCACTATCGCAGAGCGCTCGCAAACTGTCACAGCTACTTGAATGTTAAACCTAATGGGAGACCTAGTCAAGGAACTGGAAGATTTATTGATTTTTTTTTGGCTTTCAAGTAGCTCTTAACAAAATCTTATGGGATTAGAATTGGTTACTGCCAAGAGACCCTCGTGATGGACTCAGAAATGCTAGACTAGATTAGACAAGGCAAACTGAAATGTGTCCATGAATTCTCCGCAAGGAGTGATAGTCAAACCTCCAGACACAATTATTTTCCCCTGCTTCCTGCATTTCATGTTATTTCTCTAACAAAAGCTGCTTGGCAATAGGGATTACAAGGCTTTCTGGAGACACTAACAAGATGACTTGCTTGCTTCTCAGCCAGGAGACGAGCAGTGCGCTCGCCAGATGAATTGCTCAGGAGACATTTTATAGAATCGCACCGAAGCGAGACACGCACCCCTGAAACGCATGGCACCGTCCCCATCCCCACGAGCTGGCTCCCTGCCATGGCTCAGCTTTCCTCCTCAGCCTTAGGTAGTGATTTGGCTTCCTTCCACCGAAACGCTGATGGCTCTCTCCCCTCCTGGCATGAAGATGGTGAGTTTAACCATGTAAGAAGAGCCTCCATCCTATTGCACAGCCTATCCAGAATCATCAACACAAAAAGCTATCTACAAACATTTAAGACACCCTTCCAGCTAGGAAGGTGATGTCTCAAATGATGCTGTTAAGGATGACAAAACCAAATGCTTTTTACTTATCTTAGCAACGCACACTCCACAAATACCCCAAATGCACTGAAAATTATAGGAAAAAATGCTCAATTGCAACTGAAATGCATTCTGGTCTAGGGGAAAGCAGAGCAGGACAATAAATATACTGTGGTTCAAGGAGGAGTCAAGAACCCACAAATGCATTTCGCTGATAGTGAAGGAAGAAGAGAAAAGGCAAAGCTTTTGTAGTTGAATTGAAATTGGCTGAGATGCTAGCCTTTGTAGAAAGTGCTATTCCTTGAAAAAAAAAGAAAAATATAAGAGAGTGTCTTGGCCGAAAAGACTTCCCCTATTTCTTTGTGATTTCCAAATGAGCTTAGGATAAATTATAAAGGGTAGCTTTATCCAGCAAGGGAGAAGACGGGACATCTCTGCAACTGCAGCCCCTGCAGCCCAGAGGGATGTTCTGTGGGGCTCTGTGGATTACTGATTCTCTGCTGTATGCCACATGTCACAAAATGTATTTGTTTCATAAGTCTCATATCTGTCAAAGAGAAGTGTAATGCTATGAACCGGCATGTTCCGCAGAGAGCTGGAGAGACAGAGGAGGTCATTGGAGACCTTACCCCTGCAACGGCAAGGAGTTCATCAGCAAAAATATAGCACGATTGTAGGAATTAGTACCACAGAAGATGAATAAGTAAACTCAAAGTGATTCTGGTCAGTTTGACCTGAGAAAAGATATTCCTTCTTCATGCCAAACTACATCATATCCATTACCCTGAGCAGACGGTCAAGACAACCCTATAGGCACCTGAGAGACTATTTCCTATACAGCACTAGGAGCATCAGCACACCTTGCCTTCCTCAGCTGCGGCCAGTTCATTCAATACTGCCTGAATGACTCTTAAATCCATTCAAATCCACACCTGAGGAGACTGAACCAAGGAAAGGGTTAACACTGACTCTAGCCTTCCCCCAGAACAGCACAGCCCTTCGCCCCCCAGCCCTGGGTGGTCCCGCTGCAGCCTCCTTGGCCAGGCCACAACACACTGGGCAGGGGTTGAAGTGCTCTCATCAGTTCTGGCTTTCCGAGGGGGTTGCAGTTTTAATTATATTAATTGTTAATTAGCAGGCATCCTTGTTTTCCTGCTGATAAGTGTGAGAGCAGGAGGGCAGGTCAGGCAGCAGCTCCCTTGGCTTTGAGGGCAGCCCCTGACGAGGGTTAGCAGTGGCTTCTGTGGTTATAATTGAATTAGTGCTGCCTCTGTGCAACCAGGACCCACCCTTCTCCACTGCCCCAGAGCACGGTGACTAGCCCAAGGGACAGGATGGAGGTCTTGGCTGTAGCTCAGATCAGCAGGTACTTAGAGCCTGTCATCAGCATTGGCCAGTGCCCACCATTTCCATCCCAGACACCCACCAACAGGAGATGCTTCACCCACTTGCTGGTCTGACTTATTGCGCCCCTCTGCGCCCCAGTAGGTTTTCAGAAGCCCAAATCCACGTTCCTTACATGGGACCCCATTCAAACCCATGGGAACACCAAAACATGAAAAAGGAAGACACTGCTCCAATTCATGGGGGTGCATCCCTCCAGGCACCAAGAGACAGTGCTGAATCCCTGGGCTTGTCCCAAAAATCCCCGCATCTCCTCCAGCCAGGCAGGATCTGCCAGCTACAGGTGGTGGCTCCAATACGGCTCTGTGGGAGATGCACGGGGACAACAGAGCACCTGCCAGCCTGGCTGGACCGCAGGGCTGCAGCACAGAAGGGCCTGGAAGGTGCTGTGAGTTGGAAGATAAGCTCAGCAGCAGAGCTTATCGAGGCATCCTCCTCCTCTCCCATGGGAAAGCGATGCCCAGACCTTGCCAATCCCTCCGCAAAGCTTCCTACGGGAAGTTTCTGGCAGTGGGAATGGCTGCCAGCACAGGATTAGCAGCCTGTTGATTTAAAGGGCTTATTACAGGAGCTTAATTCTATTTTGACAGATGAAAGTAAGTCAATTACAGCTAGAAATAGCTCAGAATTTGGGTTGTGGGGTTTTTTTTTCTTCCTCTCCTCCCTTTTTGTGAGTTGTGGTATCATTTCCTTCCCTTTCTTTACCTCAAAGCCAGCATTTTCTGCAAGATGCCTCCCCCTGGGCTGGGAAAGCTTCAAACACAGGCACTTGGGGCAGACATGGCTCTTCTCACCCGTTATTGTTGCCTGTGATGAGCCGCAGCACCAGAGCCTCCACTCCCTCCCAACCTGCTCAGGCTGTCTGTGGAGCTGCCCTTCACACCCCCCTCCCTAGAGCATCCCCTTACGCTTGATCCCATGGGAAATGACCCCAAAATCTATCCTGTGCTCAAACCCTGTACTGACGCACAACCTGAGTTTGGACAGAGCAGCATCCAGCATGGACCAACTGGCCAGAAGAGCTTGGACTCAGAGGTGTGTGGGGAAAGAAGTGATCAAAGCAATCAAGAAACATTACTGCTGAGGCTTAGAGGTGGGAGCACCAGCTACACGAGTGAATTCCCATACTGGGAGATCAACAGGGTCTGATCAGGATCAGAAAGGACAGCTACTGCCACTAAACCATCTCCAGCATAAGCCACCACCTTCCTAGACTCTAAATGCCTAATGAATCATGACGCTCCCTAGAGAAATAAAGCAAGAGCCTATCCCATCCCCAAGTCATTTTTACATAGAAGTGTCACCCCTGGGGTGCTCTCTCTTCTATAACCTCCCCATCCCCACCACACCTGTGTTTCCCACACACCTGAAATTGCAAGAAGAGAGCAGAAAGACCCCTTTCTTCCCTCCCAGTAAGTCCATTCACCACCACCTGGCCCTGATCAGCAGGATCAGACTATGTCAGTCCCCTCCCTGCCTTGGCCAGTCATTTAAGATGAGCAGTGCAATTAGCACCATTATAGGCATGAACAGCCCTTGGGCCTCTGCTGCCACTGAGCCCATCCAGGCTGCCATGAGCTCCCTGACCCAAAGAGCTGTGTGAGACTCGTAGGTGTCACTCAAGCACAAAGTGACAAACCTCACCACATGTCTCCAAGGAAAGCCCTAACCATAGGTTGGGGAGTTATCATGGTGACACCCAGGCTTACAGCCAGGAAAAGACTGGAAGACTTGGGCTCACTGTATGGCATGTCTAAAGCCCCCAAAGAGCAGAGGAGGGAGCCCCACTTGCGAGGTGGTCTCCAGTTCTCATCTGGAGTCCTCCTCACAGTCTGCATAAAGAAACAGCTCGTGCTGTTTGCCTCCAGCACAAACCCATCGACTGCTCTCCAGCTCAGGAAGCTCATGAAATCCTGGCTCTGAGCACACCAGAACCGCTCTCACCCTCGGACAGCATGCAGCAGGCGCAGGGAGGGGTAAGCAGTCCTGACGTTGATGTGATGCTTCAGGATGAGCTCGTTCACCCACTCCACTCGCTCCTTGCCCCCCTTGGCCATGAACGCCGGGATCCAGAGGATGCTGCCATTGAGGCTGTGGAGGCGTTGCAGCAGCTTCTCCCTCCAAGTCTCGTTCACCAGGTCCTCAAAGGCCCGTTGGATGACCGAGGGGTTCATAGTCACCAGGTCCGTCTTCACACCCACGTCCTGCGAGTACTCCTGGACAGGGGCCAGGTTGCACCTGCAAGGGGAAACACCAAACAGACCTTTACAGAGGATGTGAGAGAGGGCAGGGACAAACACGAGGGGTGTTTGATGCCAAAAGCCGGGGCCAGTGACAGATTTGCCCATTCACCCTCATTTTTGGGAGGGGGGAGGAGGGACAATGAATCTCTGCAATAAATTTGAGAGGCTCTGAACTGGTAATGATGAGCCATCCTAATATAAGGTCGTCATTCCTCAGCATGCTGGCTTGTGTGTGCATATTCCTCTGGGGCAATGCTAATAACAGACATGACTCTGGTGTCTGGTGGGTGGGTTTGTACGGATTGGTGTCTCTTCTGGTGTGGTTCAAAAATAACACATAGCAACAAACCACCCGTCTTTGCTGCCACAGCAGATTTGAAACTAAACAGCCTTTCCCACGCAAGGAAAGCGTTCACCTCTTAATTCTGGCCCTGCTGGGGTAATATTATCCCAAGTCCCTTTTCCTTCCCAGTGAATCTCTGCTTAACAGCAGACCCGGTGGCACCAGCAGCAGTAATGACACCAGCAGGCGGTGGATGCCAGGACATGGTCTCCACAGGGTTTGGCTGGCTGGAGGCTGTGACCTTGAAAAATCATCTCTTTCTGTAGCATTAATTGGTGCCTCCTCTCAGGCTGTGCACGCAGATATGGGCACACACGATCCCCAGGGAGCTCCCATGCCACGACCTCCTGCATCACACCGGGGCTGAGGGGCTGCAGGATAAACTGCCAACAGATCGCCCTCGTTACACGGCGGTTTCCTACAGCTCCTCGAGGGGAGCCGCAGCAGTTAAGCTGTGGCTGTGCCAGGCACGTGGCACTGTGTGAGTGACACCGGTGACCAGCTGATGGGGGGGATGCAGCGAGATGCTCCCCAAGCACAGTGAAAACCAGCGGGTACCCACATGTTAGTACACTGCATGCTCTCCTGTGGTGTTGTACAGTGAAGTTACAGTATTTAATGAGCAGGAATTGCATCCTAACCATCTGCCTTGATAATCAGCCATTGCTACTGTTTTCCTGACTTTACAGATGGGGAAACTAAGGGAATGGTGTAAAGAAAATCCAGCTCCTGGCACACAGGACCCTTCTGATCCACTCGTCACAGGAGTAAAATCGCTGAAAACAAACACTAGATCTGAAAGGCAAAGCTGTATGCTGGATGCAGAGCTCATTGCTGGTCACTGCCAGCCCTGCTGAAAAGGCTGCCTGGATGGAGCAAACCTTCATCAGGAAGATGCAGATCCGAGTGGTGGCTCAGATAACCCACGGTGAGAAGAGCACGTCCACGCCAGACCTGCACTGGCATACCCGGTGGGAGAGAAGTTGCTCAAAATCCCAGTGCTCATACCCAGAAAAGCTTTTCTCCTGCAACTTTGCTGCCTGACACGAAAGTCCCTCTCTGAACTTTGTCAGAACTGCAATAAGCAATTTTTGCCTTTGCTTACTCTGTTACATTTAAGAATGTGAACGATAACACCCTGTCCCCCACGGACAGGATGAAGCTGCTAGCAGCCGGGCAGGCTGGAGCAGCCGGGTTGGAGCGAGGGGCAGAGGTGACATTATCCTCGTTCCCACGTCATGCCAGGGACTGCCTCTGCGAGCCGCTGATGGATTAGGCTGTCTTCATAATAGACTCGCTAGAAAGCAAATATCTGCACATACATAAATCATCAGCGGACTCCTACAGCCCCTCAGCTAACAGACGTACACGGGTGCTGGGGATGGGAGGGCTGCACGCTCCTCCTTTCCACTTCAAGCATCTTTTGTAGCGAATTCGGTGTGTGTCCCAGCGTGGGTCAGGATCTGCTGCTGCAGGTCCATGGGGCAGCGCATCTGTGGGGACATCGGTGCTGGGGATGGAGCGGTCACAGGGGAGCATCAGACCCAGGCGTGCACAAGTGTGGTGCCAGGGCACCGCGTGGTGCACCTGGTGCTTGAGAGCAGAAATGATCTTGGGGAAGAATCCAGCTTGTGTCCGTGGAAAAGTCCAGGACACCGTTTGTTTGTAAGAGGGTGAGCATGCGGGGAAAGAGGAGGGAGTGCTTGGGACTGGGGGTGCTGGGGCTTAATGGTGTGCCATGAGAAGACACGGGGTGCATCTGCAAGGACACTAGAGGAGCGCTTGGTGGTGGGTGGGAGAGTTTGCAGCAGGGCATTTGCATCGGTGAACTCCATGTGTGCACATGGGGCTGCGAGGCTGTGCTACACCATGCGATCGGGACTCCGGCCCCTTTCCACTGCTCCGAAACCCCCTGAAACCCCCCCAGCCCCACCGCGCAGCAGGGTGCAGTCCCCTACCTTATCACAAAGCTGTGTGCATCGATCTCGGGGCCGCAGCCGCTGCTGAGCAGGACCCCCGAGTTGCCCACGATGGCACAGGTGGGGAACTGCTTGCCCTTGAGGGGCGAGGTGCGGGGCAGCAGCTCGTACAGGTTCTGAGAAACGTTCATGGTGCTGTCCCTGTCAAAGACGTAGTGGATGACATCCCCTGGCTTCAGCGTCCCCTTCAGCACCGAAATGTCCTTCTCTGCATCCAAGAACTTCAAGATCTGTTTTCTGAGGACAAGGAAGAAAATAGCTCTATCAGGTGAGGTACAGAGATCACTTGGGTCATACATAAGATGAACTCTTGCCTCCTGCCTGCCCTTGCTCTGTGGCCAGTCCCAGCCAACTGATGCTCTCCAGGGACAGCTTCCAAACAGGTATCTCTATCTTAACACCTGTTCCTTCTCCACCCCTCCCTTCTCGGGGCAGGCTAGCACGGTCAGCCCATCACTAGGGGGGTTCCCTGCATTCACCCTGGGTAAAGGCTCTCCTTCCCCCCTCCATGACCGGTGCACACTGGTTCCACTTGGCCTGGAAAATGGGGGCTCAAGTGCTCCTTTATCTGTCGTTGCAATGCCAGAATGTTCAGCCAGGAATTCATTTCCAAGTGATCGCTTACAGATATGAAGCCCAGCTCAGCAGGAGATAAGCCTTTTATTTCTTTCTCGACTTCTTTAGATGATATACAGAGGTAATTTGCCAGCTTGCACTGGAGAGGACCAAATCTGTCTCCTGTCCTATAGGTAATTACCAGTACCTGATCTTCAAAGAGAGTGTCTGGTTGTGTCTCCATTTGGATGAGGCTGGTTTAATGTTGTGCTTAATGCTTTCATTACTTCTGTCAACAACAGCTGGAGACGAAGAGTCATTTATTACTACTTCAGCTCTAGAGAAAAGAAAGACAGGGAGACGGAGGGAGACAGGATCCGTTAGCATCCCAATGGCACTTCTAATCACTGTCTTTGGCTCTGGCTGCTGGAATTCAAACTTCATCAGAAAAGCAAAATTGTAGTTATTAGCTAAACAAGAACTGAAAGCCTGTTTGTATTCTGCTACACTCAAACAGACAGACACAAATCCTTAAATACCTGCTTGCTTACATGAACACAGACTTACAGTCAGGCACAGCTCTACAGAAAACACAATCCTACACATCTAGCTGTAGAAAAGCATGCACACAAAAACACAAGCAGGCTCCATAAAGACAGGCTGGAAGATGGACACTTGCACACAAGACACCCCAGAACCCCAGGGAGCACCCAGAATTCACCAGGACATCTCCTACGTGGGCAAACGAGGTTGCTGCCCTGCTGCCTCGTGGTCACACATGACCACCCCAAAGGGGAGCCAGCTCAGCTCCTGGAGAGGGTTAAAATCTTCAACAGAGAAGTGCAACCTCCACTTCACCCAAAGGAGAAATTAATTTAGCTGAGCTGCCGAGTGCTGCTTGTGAGATTGGACTACGAGCATCCTGTACTGAGCAGGGGGAGGCTGGCTCACTGGTAACTTTTTCTCCTGTTAGAAGAGCACTAGAATTTCAGCATCTGTACCGCCTGCTCCAGATCCAGAAATGAGCAGGGGGACGGGCAACAGCCAGATGCTGCAGTTTGAAGATGATCACCGGGAGACCCCAGCTTTTAATCCTTGCTCTGAGAAGCAAATCAGACCCAGCACTTCAGTGCCATTTACATCAAATGGCACGAATTAAGGGAGCCTCTGAATATTTGATACCAGCCAGCCGCCCTCCAAAGAGAACACCCAAGAAACTCATCAAGAAGCTGCGTGTGTATCCGCGGCCCTGAAAAAAACCTTCACACTTCAGAGCGCTCTGAAAAACACAGAGCCAAAGCACTTGCTATCAGCTAAAGGGAATCTCCTTCTCTGGTGCAAAGGGCTTTTTCCAGCTGGGAAATGGCTTATAAATAAATACAATTATAAAAAGCATATAAACCTCAAGGAAGGAGAAGAGTGAGAGATGGGGCAGAGCCGGTGGCCCAGGCTCATGGACAACATCCAGCTCCCGGGAGCACATCTCCAGCCCAGGGAAGATGCTCCCAAGGACACACTGTGGCTCACACTATGTAATGTTTAAGAAAGGCAAGGAAATGTGTTCAGGAATGCTGGCTGCCAGTGTCCTTGTGCGTGCTTTTACAGTACCTTTCCAGAGGCTGCCAGTCGAGGGTGTTGGATTTTTTTGCATCTTGCATTTTGCCCCATCACCTTGTGTGTCTTGCAAAGCTTACTGATAACGTGTCAAAAATCATAAAGGAAACAGGGTAAAGAAATCTTGGGAATAACTATGATTTTTCTGTTTGTTGTCCATTTTCTGTGTTTTGATCATGGGTGGTGACATCATCACAGAATGACATCACTCACTCTTTCTTGCGTGGTGTCACTAAGCTTTGCAACCGTGCCGCTTGGTAATGCTGAGCTGACATGAAATCACTGTAAAAACAACACAGACAGACACTGAATGAAGCTGCGATGCCATGAAATGACTCTGCGACGGAGCGACATTACTGAAGTGCATTACGATAAAACCGGATGGAGTTCTGATGTCAAAGACAGCGATCTCTCTTCTAATAGCACGTAGTAAAACTACGAAAATGGCAACTCTATCACTGACTTATTTTCACAATAAGTAACTCTCTCTTTCTCATTCTCTCAATCACCGCAACTTGCAGATCCTTGGTTATTTGCAAATGATTATCGCACTGAGCTGGGGGATGAAGGGGGAGAAACGATTAAGAAAATGCAAAGCAGAAGTGAAAAGAAACAGATACATTTGCTAAATAAGAACAGCACTATCCAGCGAAGAGGAGAAGCAGATTAATAGCTGCCTTACAGCAAAAACAAATGAACACAAAATCTAATTTACAAACCTATTAGATTTGCTATGTAAGCTGTTCACAGCTGATCTGATTGTACCTCTGCCTCCAGAACTCCTGCAAGACAAAGGAAATGCATTATTTATAAACCCAGCTCCTCTTTGCCAAGCATTGTTCAACAGTCAAGAGATCCTGCTCTGAAGGCCTCCAAACGGAGACACTGCTGCATGCTGCATCGTTCACATCCCACCCCATCCAGAAGGGAGATGTCCTGATGCCCGTGAAGGACTTTTCACATCCATCGTCACTGCTGACCTACTGTGACCGTGAAATCATTCTGGCAAAAAAGCTCCTAACCAACCCAATTAATAATACCTGCGCGATCTAACCAGCCATCAAAGACATCTGCTCTCCGTCGTCAAAGCAGCATGCAGTCTCCAGGTTGCATTAAATACATCTCTACTTTTTTTTACAAGTCAGGTGTTAGCAGCACATAGAGAAGGTCTCCTCCATCTCCAGGCTGCCAAGGGACTTTCCCTGTCCTTTTCAGGTGTGGACGGAGCTGAAAGATCTGGATAGGATTCCCACCACTGTCATCATCTTGGGCTTTCATTTGAGACCACCCAGCATCGCTATTTTATCCAGACTGAGCCACCAGCCTCCTGGGTGACTTGTGGAGACCTCATCCTCACAGTGCCACCTTCTCCCAGCTTCTCATGGGACCCAGGGCCCTGATCCAGCCCCCTCCAATCCCATGAGTACCCCGAAGCCCCTTATCCCCACCTTTGCTGTAACCTGGCTGAAGCTACGAGGCCAACTCATCAGTCATTCGCATGCTGGAGCTGAGACCTGCAGTGACAGCCTTGTCACTCTCATAGCCTGACACCACTGCACAAGGACAGGTCCCAGACCTGCCCGAGCAAGACCTATGGGAACAGACAGCCAAAGTTTCCAGCACCTATATGATGCTATAATGAAGAACAGGTGGGAACAAGCCCCTTCAGAAACACATGCCACTCATACAACCCGTGAATCCTTGCTTGAACAAGTATTGGTCTGCATCTAGTTGGCTGCAGAGTCCCTCCTTACGTTATCTTGCTATTTTGAAAGGGGTCACAAAGAACAAGTCGCCCACTTCACCATGCTCAGTGTGAGCTGAGCTCCTCGTCAGACACATTTTAACTGCCATGTGCTCATTGCTCTGTTTTATTGTTTCTATTGCACAGATATCCAAATGAACATGCTCATAAAGAGAACCAAATTCTCTTACAGCAGAAATATTGTTACTGGAAATACATACCTTAATGAAAATGTATCTCAAGAGCATGTATTTCTACCAGTCCTAAAAAAATCCCAAATGCATTAGACATAAATGAAAAAGTAATAGTGTGCGTGAACATTTGGTGCTATCAAAAAATATTTTCAGACTTGTGGGATGCGACGCAAATCCCTTTCGTTAGGCTGAGCGGAGCCCTCAGCACCGCATACCATCAAACCCTTGGAAATGCCGTGGTGGTTGACCCCTTCCTCCCGCCTGCTGGAGAACATCTACGGCCAAGTCAGAGCACTTCCCACTTCAACATTCTCCTCTCTCCTTTGACAAACCTGAGAGTTAGCAAGGGGTTTCATTCTTTGGTGCCTCAAGGGAACAGCAGGACTAGCTTATTCCTGGAGCCTATTGGCATTTAACAAGCCTCCGCTTTAATGGGGTTCACCGCAGGGTGTGGGAGCAGACTGGATTAGTGTGCAAACCACGCATCCTTTCAGAGCCATCTCCTCTGAAGGAGCCTTCCAAATGGGATTCACACTCCTTCACACTTGCTGTAAGTCAGATAGGGACTGGATTAAGGGCTTAGAAAAAGAAATGCTGCTCCCTGAATAAGTGCTGGTTCACAAACTCTGAACAAAATTAGGAAGAGGACAAGACCTGTTTGCTCCCACCTCATCCATGTATTGTGCTACGGCAGGACTGATCTGAAGTATCACAATGTATTATTCAAATGCATTTATCCAGTCGGGCTTTACAGGGCCCCAGCGACAGGTCTGTGCATGTCTCCTCCTGAAATTAAGGCAGGCGTCGGGGCTGGAGATGCCGGCTGTGAGGAAGACAAGTTGAGAGCACATCTCCCAGCTCCCTGTGCAGCAGAGGTGGTGGGGAAGCCACTCGGCTGCCCAGATCCCCCCGTGAGCAGCCCCTCAAGGGCAGTTTTGGGGATTACTCTTTCTCCCTCACACACTGCAAAAAGCAAAAGTTTTCAAAATATTGTAACGCAGAGGTTGAAGTGTTCCGCTGTCCTACATGAACATGGAGGGGGCTGCTCATCGGCGGAGGAGAGCAGGGCTCTGCTAGTCATCTTCCCATGACTTGTTTCCTGGCACTGGGCTCACTGCTTTGCTGGCCAGCAGCAGCCTGGATGCTCTCATGGACACCTGAGATGCTGGCAAAGACACTGCTCCCTGCACCAGGCTTAGTTTCTCTCTCCGAGCCATGGAGATTGCCTGAAGCTGGGACATGATACTCGGCTGAAGGTCTCAGCTGGTGTAGAGAATCCTAAAATGCTCCTGTGGTTTCAAAACCATCAGCCTTTGGACCCTTTGTGTACTACAGTGCAACTTCTAGACGTCTTCCCTACAGATCTCTCTTTGTACAGCTGAAGACAACGTGTGCTGGGAATATGATACCATGGGGTGTTATCACCCTGTCCAGCCACCCTGCTCAGCTCAGCCCACCAGTGGGTACCAGCCCAGCAAACCAGCTGCCCAAAACACCCATGCTTTAGCCAAGCATAGTATTTTCCAAGGTCTGCTATACTTCATTATCAACACAGGCAAGCCAATATTGCTGCACTGCTTCACTTCCCCCACCTGGTAGAGGAAAGCATTAAGAAATGGAATGCACTAATTAAGAGGCATACGTTAAAAACAAAAAGTCAGCCCATTTTATTATACCTTGCTGACCTGGAGTTTCAAATCTCTTGGCTTCAAAAGGCAAAGACCAACTTCGATTAAAATTGCACAGATAGGCATTGATTTTGAAAAGCTTTCTAGTGCTACACCATGTTTAGACTGAATTGCCTTATTAATCTAGTTGTTATCAGTTTGATTGTATAGCCAGCTCTACAAAGTACCAACCTGCTTCCTAATCCTATTATTTACAAAATGCTCTTCTTTTGACTTCTGTTGGGATGTTTTCCAGTGATAAGTTGCATCTTATGTGCTAATGCCATATTACTGGCTTATGTCATCTTTTCTCATTTTTGCTTTGAGATTTTCAAGCTGAATTTCCACTATCTAAGATATTATATAGGTCAAAACATTCTGTGCTCAGATGTAAAGTGACACTGATTCATATATCAAAGGATAAAAAAGAAAAATTGTCTTATGGTTTAGGTCCAAATTTTCTTGGATGAATAATTTCTGACAAATCAGGTATGCGAGGACTTTTCTATTCACCCACTATGAATAGGATGTTTAGGGTTTTTGGTTCCCTTTTCATCGTTTCCCACTTTAAAAATGATTCTCTTAATTGTTTCTAGGTACAGTTCGGTCTTGCTTCGAGCCATTTCGATACGTGAAATCAAAGCTGCTTTGACTGAACAAGTAGGTCACACAGCCTCTTTGGGCTAGTGGATCTCTGAGAGTAGGCTTTATGCATCCATATTCTCAGGCTTACAGATGCAAAAATGTGTTTTTCATGGGTATTTTACAATGCCCACCTCCAAGTCCTGCTCCTCCCCAGCATCTGTGGCAGACAATACACATGGGAAGCACATGAGAACCATGAACTAACTAGAAATTTCAGCCATACCCAACCACCCATTTAGCCACATTTGCGGAGCCCATTCCTGGTGGAACAAAACCTCTTCCTGACCTTGGGCAATCCAAGTCCTCCTCTCCTCCCTCCTCCCCATAAAAGAGAGATAATAATCCTTTGGGGGATTGTTAAATAGAATTTATCCATCTGAATGCCTCAGAAAGAGAGTTCAGAGTGCCACATTTTTTATCTGAGGGGTTCAAATGATTAACACCTACTAATTAAGTTTTCACAACCTGCTTCTGTGTTAGGCTCATTTTATGATCCCTGTTTTATAGCTGGGGCACTGGGGGTGAAGTAACACCGAAAAATGACAGTCTCACAAGCCAGGACAGGAGCAGGCACTATGCACTTACAGCAGCACCGTCCTCTTGAAAATGCTGCTCTTCACTTGCCAAGAGCGAGTATGGCTCTTTCTGGGTGACAGGGAAGGACACATCACACAGAGGACCACATAATCGATCTGAAAAGGTCTCACTAGCCTGAAAAGCACACGCAGCCATTGGTCTTGTGAAATGGCTGCAGGCTGTACCCATAAAAGCAGTCTGTATCTATTAAAAAAATAAAACCACAACCTATATTTACTTTGCTTTTTAAGGATTGATCTGATGTTTTCCTCAAGACCAGAAATCCTACTTTTCATCTGAAGAGCACATGAGTGTGATGCCAGGCCCGGTCAGGGACCACCCTCCCAAAATCACTGCCCTCCCAACCCACGGGCTCTCCCTGAGGCAGCTGGAGCAGGGGATGCTGAGCGGGATGCTCACAGACCCTCTGCAGCATGCTGCTTCATGGCCAGATGGACCCAGTCACTGTAACTAACAGTTTTGGGGAAAGGAATACACTGCCCAGCCACTGGAAATTAAATACAAACAGATAGATCACCCCCCTCCTCCCAGACTTGACAGACTTGCTCCTGCTGACTCTCACACTGATATATAATCCCATGTGCATTCATGGGCATAAGCCAGACCTTGCAACATCAGGGACTAGCTGGCACGCCACCTCGTTAGAGATGGGCTTGGATGCACCGACTGCCCTATTAAGTGAGTGAATTAATTTTGCTGACTAAGAGCAGCGCAGTCACTAAGCTAAGCCATGTGCTCCCTGCATCCTCAAAGACGGGGCAGGATTCGCTCAGGCCAGTGCTGTGAAATGTGGATCTGGCTACAGGTTTCAACCCTCCTCCTCTTCCCTGAAATTCAGGGTTTGTGTTGAGATCAGTAAAGCAGCAAACGCGACTCCAGGGCTTTTGGGGGAAAACTGCCACATTTCCAAGTAGTCTATGAAAGAAAAATAATTGGCTTTTAAGTGCCAACCTGTCCAGCCTGTCCCACGGGGTGGAAAAGCAAAGGTGTCCCAGGAGCCCAAACTGGGCAGAAACTGAGCCCAGAGGCTGAAAACCGGGATTCCTCGGGACTGTATCCTGGCTTTCCATCTGCACATCAGGGTCTCACCAAAAGATGGAAAAAGGCCACATTTATTGGCAAGTCCCCTTGTGGGCTACTCACTAGACAGTCAAGTGGCTTCTGTGGGGTTTAGGTCCACCCATATCCATAAAATGCTCTGCTATCACCGGAAAGACAAACTGGGAAAGGCTTCACTGCTGGTTAGCCCTACACATAAACCAACTTGCAAATTAGAGACACAAGCCAAAGCCAGGCGAGAAGTGATGGGATCAGAGATGCATTTTTGAACCTTGAGATCGTGTACTCAAACACAACATCGTGCACTCTCTTTAACACCAGTCTTCCCCCACCCAGAAACACAAGCTCTCACAGGTTCGTTTCTCATCGCACCTTCATGCATCACATTTCATAACACACGAGGAGAAGCCAGGACATCTGACACTTGCAGATCATTCTCTGTGACACTTCATCAGTCATTTTTGAGACTTTCATCCCAGGGTGTGGATGGGATTACAATTAAGAGCATTGGTGGCCATTTGGGTAGCCCTATGTACCTGCACACTCCCAGTGAGCAAGGTTCCCTCTGCAGGGATTAATTTGGAAGACATTTCTGAAGTGTTTGTCTGCTAGGATGAAAGATCCTGCAATACATGTTGATGAGACGTTTCAAATCACGCTTCGATGTGTTTAAAATCTCACTTGTTCATATTGTCACAGCTTGGCAGCCTGGGTGTCAAAAATTTCCTAAATATCGGGTGCTATTTTTGCTGCTCCAAGTTTCATTCTTTCTATCGAGTCATACAACCGCATTTGGGAGAGAATGTGCCCATACCATGGCTTTCAGGAAAATCACCTTGTCCCACTGGGGTCCCGATGCAGCTCCGATACACGAGCTGCAGGGGCAGTGCTTGTGCAGCTAGGCTGGTGGTGTAGCATCTCCAGCCAGCCAAGGACACTCTGTAAAAGCACCAGTCAATGGCCTCGCTGTGGCTCACAGTGCTTGCTATTACCCGCCACAGGGAACACAGATCTGTCAGTCTCATGCAAACCAGCCTTGCTAATTTGGTCACCTCCTCCCATGCCCAATTCCACCTCCATCATGTCACTGCTCCTTACCCGGCACAACAACAAGGTGGGAAGGTCGGAGGTGTTCAGCATCCCTACCTGTCAGGTGGTAACCGTGGCTCCACATCAGCTCCTGTGTAAATAAGAGCAGGGTTTGGCCCTGAGATTTCTGCCTGGCTGCAAATCACCGTGGGTAACGACTGCAAGTGTACGCTGAGAATGCAGGAATCAAGACACGTGAGTTTGCAAAACAGAGACACCTATTGCTTAATAGGGAATAAGCCAATTAGGCTGAAACACTTATGTGACAAAACACGTGAAGAATCAGCAGGAACGGCGCAGCTCCAATGACTAAAGGACAGGAGGAAACAGGAGGGATGCCCGTGGCAACATGCCACCAGGAAGTTGCTTGAGGATCACTTTGCACTTGGGTAACCAGAGCACCACAACCAAATCCCGGTCCCTGCCTTGAGCTACCTGCCCTGAAGCACCTGTAAGGGGCAGGAGGATGCTTGAAACAGCCTGATGGCTACTGCTGCCCACAAGGGAGCCATGGGCCAGGATGATCAGGCTCTGCCTCTGAGCCACCATGTGCCCTCCCTGAGCCAGAAAAGTCTCTTTTGCACTCGTAGGGTGTCAGGTCTCATGTCCACATGCATTAACCATAACGTCAGCACAGCCTGACTTGATCACTCTGTGATGTTCTTATCACTGCTCTAAAGACAAAATACTCATGTGCTCACAGGGCTCAAATGTCACAGACTTCACCCCTCCCTGTCCTCTGTACTGGCAGGACCTTATTCCTTCCTTCATCTCAGGTCTTCCATTAGAAGTTTATTCTTGGCATTGGTTCAGTTTCTTTGGCTGTGTCAATGAAACAGCCAGCAAAGAAAAAGACATTGAAGCAGGCAAAATGGATCCAGTGAGGGAGTTGGGATTGGGGTGTGTGTGTGTGTCTGTTTTGGTATTTTGCTTTTCCCTTCTGGAAGTGAGAAAGAAAAAACCCCAACGGCCCAGCAAAGACCTCGGAAGGAGCTGAGACAAAAGCCTCACTGTTTAAAAAACATGTCTACACTATACATTTTTCCTGAGATATTTTTTTCAGCCAACAGAGCAGAGCTATCAGGGAGTGCAAACAGCAGAGCATCAGTCTTGCAGCAGATCCTGTCACCCTGAGCATTTGCATCCCAAAAGACAGAAATCCCAGTGGCTCCTGTAGCATCTTGGATGCCACGTACCTTGGGAAAGGCGAATGGGACAATATGAAAAGACACCCATGTCTGAGGGGCTGTGGGTCCTTGGGCTCATTCTCTCACACCCACCTCCTGCCTACTTCTCCCACTGCTCTGCACAGCCCCTTGGAACACTCAAGGTCTCTTATTGTTTCTTCTTTCACTGTTGATGCGGATGCCGAGGACCTCTCCTGGGCAGTGAGATCCTTCTTGGGTGGTTCTTCTGTACGAGCACCCTCAAAATAACATCTGATGCCTCCACAAAGAGGGCTGGGACCGCCTGGATGAGAGCTACACCCCAACCAGCAACTGCCTGAGCTATCTGCCCACCATTACAGGCACTCACCAGCAACAGAGCCATGCCAGGACCTTTGGAGGGACTTAGCCTCCAGGTAACAATGACCAGATGCCAAATACTGAAAATCCAATAATGGTTTCAGAGCTTGGCCTCCTCTCTTCTCTCCTGGCTCATAAGCTACACCGTGGAAACCCAGGCGGCAGGAAGAAGGAGAAGTTTAATTACCAACTGAGCAGCTGCTGGTTGACAGTCAAGTGTGCTTCTGGGCGTCTGAAAAGGCACTGGAGATGCCTTATTATGATGCTTAACCTTCGCAGGGGAAACATGTCCCCTGTTGTAGCTACTGGCTGAGAGCTGAATTATATTCTTGAAGATGCTGGTAAAGCCTGGGCTGAGAGGTGACAGGTCACAGTGGAAGAACTGTCCTTCGATTTGGAGCTGCCAGACACACGGCTGACACCCAGAGCTCACCATGATGCAGTTTGACTGACAGAGGCCTTGAGAGAGCACTTCAAAACTGTGCTGTGACTGTGACAATTCGTGCTTTTAAAAGCAGCCCTGCCTGTGGAGAGTGCTGGACGGGGAGGGATAGTGTGATCAGCATGCACATGGCCAGCCTGTTTTTTTTTGTTGTTGTTTGTGATATTCCTAGTGGATTTCTGTATGCAGTAACAAGGGTTTTATGCACAGTAGCAGTAAGAAAGAGTCCAGCACTTGAATTTGGAAAGAACTGACCCAGTGTACAAGCATCCAGCTCGATCAAATGCTGTTGCAAACAAGGAACCTCAGAAGGGTTGATAGTGGGATCAGGGCAATGAAGCTGCTGACCGCCTGGCAAAGGGGAATGTCTCCACAGCTGATGGTGTTTCTGCCTTGTAGTGCCACCCCCAGGAGCAACGATCACTCCTGGGCTGGAGCGAGGACTCCGAACGGGGTTACCTGATGGCAGGACACAGCATTTGTGCTGAGGCATCACTTGCTGCTTCAGGAGAACTCTGCTGGTCCCACCACCCACAGAGCGAGCACCTTTACCTTGTGCTCATCTTCCTTCCTGCCCCCAGCCTGCCCTCTCACCCTGTACCATCGCCGCTCCCCTGGCAGGTTTTGGCAGTGCCATGCCTGTCTCCCTGGATCGGCCCTTTCGCTTCCCAATAGCAGCCGGCGCTGCTGCTGGTGGTGAGGCTGCATCTCCCAAGGCCGCCACCACCACCAAGGCTGCTGCTCCGGCAAGACAAGGAGTTGTTTAGATTTACAGCAAGAACACAAAGAAAAAGGATCTGTAAAGATGCTCTTTTTTCTTTTTTTTCTATTGCACTGCAAAGGGCAGAGCTGCGACACCTGCCTGGGGTGTTTGCTGAAGGACACCTGAAACTCTGCTCCTACAGTGAATTTATTGTGCCAAGGAACTCCCTTGTTTACAGAGGCAACTGGGGATGGAAACTAGAGAAATGCCAAAATAATTATTGTATATTGTTGAGGTTTGGGCAGATTTCTTGTTGCTGAGGATGACCCAGGCCCAGGGAAAACAAATGATGGAGGCAATTAGATGAAGTCTGTCTTTCAAACAACTGTTTTTTACAGCAACCGTGCCTGTAGATGTATTTAAGTAGTGCTGGTCTCAGGGATGAAAAGACAAAATACCTGTAGCCTGAAAGCTCAAGGAAAGATAAGGGAGCCCCTGTTAAACGCTTTCCTGAAAGATCAAAAACATATCTGACATGCAAGTAGGCACCAAAGAACAGATGTCCATGCAGAATAACCACGGCTGCTGCAGAGAATACAAGAGAAAAATGACCTCTTCATCCATGGCCGGGAGAGGCCAGGAGGGCTCACGGTGGCAGCGGGATCTGCTGTGTCACTGCTGGCTGCGGTCCCAGGGCTTCGCTCTCTGCCCACGAGTACGGCAGTAGCACGGAGGAGCGGGCACCGTACTGCTGACGGCTGAATCACTTAACCTCACCGTTAGCTGCTCAACAAGCCTTCGCTAAATGAGCCAACATTTGAAACTCCTTGTTCCCCGCGGGGACTAAAAGACTTCCTTTGCTTTCCAGACTTGGAAGTGTGCATTTGCAGGGTTAGAGATGGGAAACAAAAAAGCCCACCTGGGCCAAAGGGAAACTGGAAGCCCTCGAGGGAACTGCTTTGCTCTCTTCATTGCTCTGGTCACTGGGCTGGGGCTGGCCATGGCTTCAGCAGCTCTGCACTGGCTGGCAACGTGCATCCTCCTACCACAGCCACTCCCCTCCTCTCTGGTCAGCTCAGAAATTCCCTCCTTGGGGGCCTTGCAAGCTGCTGACAATCAGGATGGGACCGAAGAGTAACTTTTCACCAGCTGTACTGCAAAGCCCTTAGAGAGGGACTGGTTACATTCATGGCGCTGGGTTTTTTTTCTCTGGGTCTGCCAGTGCTTTCCATCTGCTACCCCCAACTCTCCAGCCAAACACAAATTCCCTGCAGGTGCCACTGCTCCTGCTCAGTTTAAGGAAACAAGCTATGGAGATTTACATCCTCCAGCCTGCTTTAGGAAGGAGCACAGGAGTTCTGGACACATCTTTGTGACAGCTGCCCCTGCTGGGTAGCAGGAGATGAAGGACTGCTTTACAGGGAGGACGGGGAGCTCTGCAGCCAACCTGAAATTGGCTGCTGGAGCCCAAGTTATAATCAGAACAGTTGCAATCAGAGCATACACTCGGTATTTTCTTACTCAAATCAGTGCTCCAACATTGTGTTTATTTTCCAGCTCAATGAATCATGGGGCTTTTGTTACAGCCCTGCCATAGCCAACGAGTACAAAGGTTTCTCCATTGGCTCTATTTACATGAATAGTTACAGGGTGTCTGTGGGCTTCTGTCCTGCAGAGAGGTATTACTTCTCCAGACCAACCCAGATACTTGTTGGCTCACGTGCACCTGCTGTGTAAGTGCACAAAAGCGTATGCTGGTAGAATAAGGGACTTTTTTCAACAAAACTTCCTGGTGGAGAGCAAGTCTTAGTCTAACTCTGGGCCAGGCGCTGTAAATCACAGCCTAAAAGACCTAAGCAGGACATTTATACTCCACAGACCAACCTTGACAAGAAGTGTTATGACTACAGCACACTACAGACCACTCAGAGCAAGCACATCAGCCACCATAAAGGACACAAAATCTCTTTGTGGCATTCCTGGGCCTTTGAAAGACAGGCGTTAGAAAAGGGCACATGAGGAAAAAGTGGCAATTTACTGACAAGCTTCCAGGCAGGACGGCAATATTAGATACTCCAATTCATCACTTAAAAAGACCAGAATATAATTCCTCTTGTAATCAGGATGGAAAGGCATGTGGTCTGGACTAGCAGAGAAAAGGTTGACTCATATTAAGACCAACCCATTACCAAGTGTCAAGTGCTCCCTAAGATGGCTCACACATTAATTTGAGAAGTCACCTGGTGGCAGCGGGTCACCAGCTCCCTCTACAGACAATCAGGACACAGCCGGACCCCTGCAGAACTGCTACAGCAGATGCATAATAACAAAGACTCCCTTTAAACTGCCACCAAAAAGCAGACTTTTCCTCCTCGTCACTAGCAATAATTATTCCACTCAATGCCGAGTCCTTTGTCTTCCTCCGCGGCAAGAGGTCTGGCCCGCTCCCCTGTCCTGGGGTGGATGAAGAAATGGCTGCGATTGCATTAGTGTTCCTCAAGACAGACATGAATGTGTCTTTTGTTTCCTTCCAGGGAAACAAAGAGCTGGAGCCGGAGCGATGGAGGGAAACGTAGGCGCCACCGGGCTGCAGGAAAAGTTCAGCAGCCCGGAACCAGGTGGTTGTTCAAAAGCAAAGTGCCAAGACCATTCGTAACGGCAATACTTCACCGCGGCAGCACACGCCGGCGAGTGCGAGGAGCGAGCCAAGGCGAGCGGGACGAGCGCGCCTGCCTGCTCGCTGACATCCCGCAGCACTGCCAAGCATGCAATTCAGGCGATGCGTCTATAGGTGATACGTATATATAACGACAGGGATGTAGCAGGATGAAAACCTGCGTGCAGAGGTGGCTGCAGGGTGGGAGGAACAGGCTAACAAGAGTGACAAAGCGTTGGGAGCAAGAAACGGCTGAATTTTCATCTTTGCCCTGACACCTCTTTGTTTCAGTATCTCCTGGCTGCAGGAGGTGGTGTAAGAGTATCTGGAGGAGAAAGATGGGACTGCTGAAGGAGCAAACATCTTTCTCAGAAGCCTCTGGCAGGCAGAGCAGCTCCAGCCACCCTTGGCTCCTACCTTCCTTCACCTGCAATGCCGGGAACTTACTGACCTGGGAAACAGCATGATTTTATTTTTGTCCTTTTGCCAGTAATATTATATTCTTACTTTGTACCTAATGAACATTTTGTTCTTTCTCTCTGCAATTTCTCAGTATTTGTAGGTGAGAGAGATATGTGTCCCGTGTCGTCGCCCCCC